>NC_025998.2:48991862-49640924 GCF_000442705.2 Elaeis guineensis
CTGCTGCTGCAGGTAGACTCTGCCCGGACTCCTACGGGAGCCGGGCTCCATCCACAACTCCAACTGCTGGTAGACTCCGCCCGGACTCCTACGGGAGCCGGGCTCCGCCCACAACTCCGACTGCAAGTGGACTCCGCCCGGACTCCTACGGGAGCAGGGCTTCGTCACCAACCTCAACTGCTGGTAAGCTTCGTCCGGACTCTTACGGGAGCCGGACTTGGCCCCTGACTTTAATTGCAGGTAGACTCTGACCAGACTCCTATGGGAGCCTGATCTCGCCAGCTGCAGGCAGACTCCGCCCAGACTCCTACAGGAGCCGGGATCCGCCCACAACTCCGACTGCAAGCGGACTCCGCCCGGACTCCTACGGGAGCCGGGCTCCGTCACCAACTTCAACTGCTGCTGCAGGCAGACTCCGCCCGGACTCCTACGGGAGTCGGGCTCCGTCCACAACTCCAACTGCTGCAGGCAGACTCCGCCCGGACTCCTACGGGAGCCGGGCTCCACCTACAACTCTGACTGCAAGCGGACTCCGCCCGAACTCCTGTGGGAGCCGGGCTCCGTCACCAACTTCAACTGCTGGTAAGCTTCGTCCAGACTCCTACGGGAGCCGGACTTCGCCCCTGACTTTAATTGCAGGTAGACTCTGACCGGACTCCTACGGGAGCCGGGCTCCGCCCACAACTTCGACTGCAAGCGGACTCTGCCCAGACTCCTACGGGAGCCGGGCTCCGTCACCGGACTTGGCCCCTGACTTTAATTGCAGGTAGACTCTGACCGGACTCCTACGGGAGCCTGATCTCGCCAGCTGCAGGCAGACTCCGCCCGAACTCCTACAGAAGTCGGGCTCCGCCCACAACTCTGACTGCAAGCGGACTCTGCCCGGACTCCTACGGGAGCCGGGCTCCGTCACCAACTTCAACTGCTGCTGCAGGCAGACTCTGCCCGGACTCCTACGGGAGTCGGGTTCCGTCCATAACTCCAACTGCTGCAGGCAGACTTCGCCCGAACTCCTACGGGAGTCGGGCTCCGCCCACAACTCCGACTGCAAGCGGACTCCACCCGGACTCCTGCGGGAACCGGGCTCCATCACCAACTTCAACTGCTGGTAAGCTTCGTCCGGACTCCTATGGGAGCCGGACTTCGCCCCTGACTTTAATTGCAAGTAGACTCTGACCGGACTCCTACGGGAGCCAGGCTCTGCCCATAACTCCGACTGCAAGCGGACTCCGCCCAGACTCCAACGGGAGCTGGGCTCCATGATCGGACTTCGCCCCTGACTTTAATTGCAGGTAGACTCTGACCGGACTCCTACGGGAGCCTGATCTCGCCAGCTGCGGGCAGACTCCGCCCGAACTCCTACAGGAGCCGGGCTCCGCCCACAACTCCGACTGCAAGCGGACTCCGCCCGGACTCCTACGGGAGTCGGGCTCCGTCGCCAACTTCAACTGCTGCTACAGGCAGACTCCGCCCGGACTCCTACGGGAGCCAGGCTCCATCCGCAACTCCAACTGCTGCAGGCAGACTCCGCCCAGACTCCTACGGGAGCCGGGCTCCGCCCATAACTCCGACTGCAAGCGGACTCCACCCAGACTTTTGTGGGAGCCGGGCTCCGTCACCAACTCCAACTGCTGACAGACTCCGCCCGGACTCCTACGGGCGCCGGGCTCCGCACACAACTCCGACTGCAAGCGGACTCCACCCGGACTCCTACGAAAGCCGGACTCCGTCACCAACTTCAACTGCTGCTGCAGGCAGACTCTGCCCGGACTCCTACGGGAGCCGGGCTCCATCCACAACTCCAACTACTGGCAGACTCTGCCCGGACTCCTACCGGAGCCGGGCTCCGCCCACAACTCCGACTGCAAGCAGACTCCGTCCGGACTCCTACGGGAGCCGGGCTCCATTACCAACATCAACTGCTGCTGTAGGCAGACTCCGTCCGTACTCCTACGAGAGCCGGGCTCCGTCCATAACTCCAACTACTGGCAGACTCCGCCCGGACTCCTACGGGAGCCGGGCTTCGCCTACAACTCCAACTGCAAGCGGACTCCGCCCGGACTCCTACGGGAGCCGGGCTCCGTCACCAACTTCAACTGCTGGTAAGCTTCGTCCGGACTCCTACGGGAGCCGGACTTCGCCCCTGACTTTAATTGCAGGAAGACTCCGCCCGGACCTTTACGGGAGCCGAGCCTCATCCCCGACTCCGGATGCAGACAGACCTCGTCCGGACTCCTACGGGAGCCGGACTCTGCCCACAACTCCGACTGCAAGCGGACTCCGCCCGAACTCCTACGGGAGCCGAGCCCCGTCACCAACTTCAACCGCTGGTAAGCTTCGTCCGGACTCCTACGGGAGCCGGACTTCGCCCTTGACTTTAATTACAGGAAGACTCCGCTCGGACCCCTACGGGAGCTGGGCCTCATCCCCGACTTTGGCTAAAGGAAGACATCATCCAGACTCTTACGGGAGCTAGACTCCGGACTCCTCTCAAGTGGATAGCTAACCACCCCTCTCCGCCAGACACTCCAGCCGAACTTCAGCCGACGGGTCTGCACTCCCTGGCGCGACGCAGCAACGGCCACGATCCTGCTCCACTTCCTGCGACGAATTTCGTGCGGCTCCATTACTCCCTGGCAGACTGCTATGATGCCCACGATCCTGCTCCACTTCCTGCGATGGATACCGCGCGATTCTTCCATCCTTTGGCAAGTCGCGACAACGGACGCCGCTCCACTCCCTGCGGCAGACTCCACGTGGCGCGCTTCGGTGATGGCCACGGGTCTACTCCACTACTCTTCGCAACAAATTCTTTCTGACTGTGGGCAGCCCACTACCAGATGGTTACGAACGTCGCTATCAGTCTGTTGCACCCTCCGCCTATAAAAAGGGGGGACCCCAGATACGTTATTTTTTAAGCTCTTATTTTTTACCTAGAAACTCTGCTAAAATTTTTATTCGAGCACTCCATTCTTGTTGAGGCAGAGAACTGACTTGAGCATCGGAGGGTCTTGTCGGAGCAACCCCACCTCCAGTTTAGACTTCTTTTGCAGGTCCTGGCGGCGACCGTGACTCCCTCGACTCCAGCTTCTCCGGTGCAAGCAGATTTTTGCACCAACAATCATGTTTGGGCCAAGTTGGCCAAAGATCACATTGTACACGGATGGGATCTTAGTGACTAGGAAGTCAAGCATGATGATCTTGAGGTTCTTGGTTAGCAAAAAATAGAAAAGTAATAACTACTGGTCATGATTGTCACTTTTAAGTTAGTGGTCATGCCCAATCTATCATCGCTTTTAAGGATGTTGTGTTATGCCCACTCTATCATTGCTTTCGAGTTTAGTGGGTCATGCCCACTTTGTCATCACTTTTAAGGTGGACTTCTTACTTTGGGATCTCTATTCCCATCTTGAAGAGGTCGGGTTATTTGGAGTTCAACTCACCGTGCTTCTATTGGTTGGGTTCTTTGGATAGTTATCACTGGGTTCTTTTGATAGTTATCACCTAGATGATCAAGCTGGAAGTACTTCCTTTCATTTGAGCCTAGTTTTTACTAGGTTTCTTCATCAGCTCTTGGTCGATAGAATGGAGGTCCTAGTTGCTTTTGTATCTGCTGCTTAGCCTCTTAGGCTTGCAGGTTGGTGACCTCTTGAAAGGCTCATTTGACTTATGGTGCTCGAGATTGGTGCGATTAGTTGTTTTTGTGGGACATGTTTGACATTTTGCCTATCGTTAGTGGTCTTTAAGAGATGAATCTAACTTGCAAGACTTGTGATCGATGGTCTTTGAGAGACTTTTTTTATTAGTAGCTCTAGAAATTCATATCACACTATCGCATAAACAATTGATTTATTGGATTGGAAGATCAACCTTTCTCTAGAAAGGGATAGTGAAAAGGCATGTCACTTGGATCAAAACTATCAGCTTATTGACTTTTGATAAGACCACTTGACTTTGGTAAGTCGAAACTAGATTATTTAGGTATGGTTGCGACCAAAACAAGAGCTAGCTTCTACATGTTCTTCGCTTGAACATACATATACATAGAGAAGAAGCTACCTTTTCTCTGGCCTCTATAGCAGTCATGGAGTGGCTTGCAACTTGAAATCTAAAAAGGAAGATTGAACAAGGAAAGGGAGAAAGTAGTTGTCTCCTCTTCTTTGGTAACCCCTTGCTGGTCATATAAAGCACTCCACTTGCCACCGCATATGTAGGAAACGAGGGAGCCAAGAAGGAAGAACAACCATTTGGCTTTGGCACAGGAGGTGGAGGGTTGGGCTAGGTAATATAATGAAAATGTATTAGACTACAAATCCTAGAACGATGGTTCTACCTTGTCCTTGGCCTTGGGGAGTGGCAAGCAGCACATAACTTTTCATTGTAAAATGGTGGGGGTTTCCTTTGTTAGAAATCCAAAGAAAAAATTATTTTACTTCCAACAAGAGATGCAAGATTCGAAGGAGCTAAACCTATAGTAGTACTTTCACTATAGTTGGAGAATTGAAACAAGATCTATTGATTACTGATATTTAAGAGGCATAGTGTAACACCCCGAATCAAGAATGTGATGAACTAAAATATTTGCATTTAGCATTCATGTATATCTAATGGCACAGCATTTTATTCATGATGCATTGAGCATTTAAAACTTAATTAATTAGTGTTAGTGAAATATAAAGTTGTTTGAAGTTGAGGAAGAAAGTAATTAGGAAATTAAGTTGATAATAGTGATATTGAAGTTGAATTTTTGGTGATTATATAATATCTATTTTGAGAGATAATTTGGGGTATTTTGAGTGGTTATTAAGCAAAGAATAAGCCAATAATGTTTAGGATATTTTAGGTATATATTTAGTAGTAGGGTTGTGGCGAGTTGGCTCCATATCCAGGCGAGCTGACTTGGCTGTAGCATGACAGCAAAAATTAAGTGGATCCCATGTGCTTTATGTTTTGATTTAAAAAGAAATTCTTATGGGGGCTAATTCATAGCTTCAAAACATAAAGAAATGGGCTAAATTTCTGGTAATAACATCTCAGTAAGTGCATTAATTACATATTTTCCTTCGGATTGACATGTGGCAAGCAGTTCACTTTCTTATTTGTATTGTAAGCTTCAGCCATACACCCTTTTTGCTGTCATTTGGACTTCCAAATTAAACCAGAATGGGTGGTAAGGGAGAGGGGCTATAAAAGATGTTATTCTCAGCTAGAAATCCAAATAATTTAACAAAAAGGAGGTGATTTTGGATTGGAAGTAGAAGAGTTGCTGAAATTCTGCTGATCTTGAAAAGGAAGGAACTTGCTGTGATTTCAGCAGGTTTTGATTTTTGAGGTAAGAATTTTAATCTTTAAGTTAGATCTAAATTAAACTTTGAATAATTACTATCAGATGGAATGTTTTGATCAATCAAATTAGGGGTTTAAATTTGAATTACAGCGGTAGTTTATTTAAAATAGAAATAGTTTGAGATCTTTTCAGTAAATAAGTTAGAAATGATGTTGGCTGAACTTAGGATAAATTATGAAGATGAAATATAGTTAAAATTACTAAATTTTGACTTATGTTGAGATTTAATTAACCCTAAAATAGGGCAAAACAGAATTAATAAAGGTAGGAGTTGGAAAAGTTAAAGAATAGGCATAACAAGCCCAGCATGCATTCTCATGTTCATGCATCATGTAAGCATATCATTAATCAGTATGTATCAAATTTTATAGGAGGGGAAGAGGACTCAAGGACTGTTTTGAGAGAGTCGAGCACTAAGGAGGTGCAATAGCTAGCAAGGTGAGTGATTTTCTATCTGGCTGTGGTGTTTTCACTATATTTTTATTATGAGAAGTTCTACTTTGAAAGACAAGTTAGTTTCTTAGTATCCTACAGCTTATATATATATGTATACAAATAAGGAAAATAGGAAATGCTTTTTATTGGCAGGTCATTCAAAAGGGAAATAAAAACATGTATGTATATACAAAGCTAGTTTGGACAGTATAGCATTTGTTTTGGTTGGAAAATATTTTGAATCAGTTTGTCAATATTTTGTGAATTATTTGAGATTGTTTTAAAAAGAGACATCCATAGGAGTGATCAATCTATGGAGTGTGCCACAGTATTAGCTTATGAAACAGTAGAAATTAGCTGGCACCTCTTTACGAAAATAATATGCCGTGAGGGCTCAGAGTATCAGATGCTCCGATTCGACTACCCATAGTAGAGGTGCACTGTGGTGTAGTCAGCAGTAGCCTAGCCGGTACCTTCTTGTAAAACAAAGTTTCCATGAGGGCTCAGTAGTATTAGATATTTCATTTCAACTACCATGGTAGGGGTGCGCTATGGGATAGTTGGCCGTAGTTAGTAGCTTTTGTTTTAAATGATCTTTTACCTGGCTTTATTCTTGTTAACATACGAAATATTTTGGAAGCATATTATTAGAGTACGATATCTATTATTATGGGCATCACAGCCAAACTTTCCTATTTTTCCTATTACTAGATGGATTATTCATTTATTGGGACTTAGATCTCATTATATATTTCTTTTTTTTTCCTCCTTGGAAGGCTTAAAGTACTTTAGCTCAGCATAAAAGTTGCATCATCAATACCCATACTAGCTGAGGTTGTCATATCGGCTAGAGTGAGGGATTCTTTGTTTTGGGTCATGTCAGCTTTTGGGAGGATCATTTTGGCTATGTGAGCTGGTTGGGAGAGCATCTTGGGACATGTTGTGTATTTTGGCTTTGTTTAAATAGCACATGTTGATATAATTTACTCTAAAACCATATGTACAAAGTTATGAGATGATAAGTAAAAGCTTCAGAGTTGTTTCCAAATTATGTGAGTTAACTTGTGTATTACATTTTAATAGAACTGTGGCAGGATATGATAGATGAATAGGGTCTACTAGTGGCTTATAAACCACAGCATAAGATACTAGTGAAATTCTACTCAATTGTTACACCTAGCTCGGTTTAGAGAGTGGAGTGTGACATTTGTTGGTATCAGAGCAAAGGTAGTAGTTGCATGGGCATAGGTATAGCATAATTGAGTGCAAATAGTATTGCTTAGTAAATTAAATTAAAAAGTGGGGCAAGTGGTTTTGGAGCCGACTCAATTATGTTGGACTCGACTCATTTTCTCTTCGAGCCGACTCAAAAATTTTTCTAGCCGACTCGGATCTTAATCTGCAGAAATTGGCTTTCTATTTATCTGAGAAAGAGTCGACTTGACCTGAGTTCAAGCTGACTCGAATTAAGTTTGAGTCGACTTGGCTTGAGTTCGAGCCAACTCAACATCGTGCTAAACTTGTGTGCCAGCTTTCAAAGTGTGTCGGAGCTGACTCCATTTTATCTCAAACTGACTCCAATCTTTTTAGATGATCTTTTTATATGAAATTTATTTTTGATTCATGTCCAATTTACTCATAGTGTTCCTAATAGGTTCCATTTTCATTATAATGGTGATTCCTATTTACAAAAGCATTCTTAAGAATAATTTGAAGCATTATAGTATACTTTTGAGTGTTTCAATGTCCAGTTGTCATCAAATCATTTTGGGGTCCGTGAATTTGATTGTTTTAATTATATTTTGTAGGAGGATGGTTCAAATAAGATCAGGACTTAATAAAAACCGCTACTGGGAGATAGAGGCTGAGGACGAGCCCTAGGTAGAGGTAGATGCGAGGTCAGTGTAGACCAAGAGGAGTTGATAGGAATGGCCAACCTCATAGGATATCATCTAGTGCCCCATCTTCTGCCCTGAGAGTAGAGGTGGAGGATTCACAGTTGCATGATCATATGCATGACTCTCCATCCATTACACCAATATCAGTATGCCCAGCATAGATGCAGATATCTATTCCTGGGTTACAAGAATTGATAGGCATAATCACTCAAGCCATTACTGCTGTTACAACTTCTGCTCCCAATTTACAATCTCAAAATATAGACAGAGAAGGAAATTATGAAAGGACTAGAAAATTGGGGTGACAACATTTTTTGGATACTACAGATCCAATACAGTCAGAACTGGTTTCAGAAAATAGTGAGGGTGTTTTTGATGAAGAATACTGATGAGCAGAAGTTGAGATTGCCACTTTTCTATTAGAAGGTCGAGCTCGACACTAGTGGACATCATATGTCAATAGGCAGCAATCAGGTGTTGTCATTTCTTGGGATGATTTCAGAAGAAAATTTTACCAACAGTATTACTCAGTTGTATATCAAGATCAGAAGAGAATGAAATTCCTCAATTTGACATAGAGGAGGATGACAGTAGTTGATTATGAAGTCAAGTTTACTGAAATATCTCATTTTGCTCTAGCATTTGTGGTAGATGAAAAAGAAAAATGCCGAATGTTTTAGGATAGGCTGCACCTTGAAATCAAAGCAAAAATGAAGATGCATAACTATAATAGTTTTACAGAGTTGGTTGCAGGAGCTATCAGGGTGGAAGAAATTGAGAAGGAGTTCTATAGCAGTAAGCAGGAAAGAGGCAAAAGAAGTGCATAGAGTTTCTTGATGGGTGCAGGGGGAAGCCAGCCATCAAAGAAGATTAATATTTTTGGGCAGCCCAATCAAAGTTCTAGAGCATCAGTGGAGTTGAGTGTGGGATCTTTTGCTTTCACCAACCCAAACAAAAAAGAATCGAATAGAGATTTATATCACGTTCAGCAGGAAGCAGGGTAACAGGAGGAAGGGAGAATCAGGGCAGCTCTAATAGGGGTGCCGTCCAGTTGCTACTTCACTAAGTCAGATCCCTCAATGTGTTAGTTGGGGAAGTTCCATTCTGGAGAGTGTAGAAGTGGATTTAAGGGATGTTTCAGTTGTGGATAGATTGGTCATCAAAAGAAAGATTGCCCCAACAATGTTCAAGCTAGGGGTCTTCCACCAAGGCCAAATGCTCCACAGGGATACCAAGTTAGGAATAAAGCACAAGCAAATCAAATGGGGACTAGTACCAGTAGATAGAATTTTATACTAGCTAGATCGAGAGCAGAAGCAATGGTGTTTGCTATGACCAGACAGGAGGCACAAGCTACACCTGATGTGGTGACAAGTGTGTTGTCCATATTTGATCATGATGCATATATATTGATTGACCCTAGATCTACACATTCATATCTGTCATCTGCATTTTTCATGCATGCTAATAAGAGATTGAGTTGGTTAGACCATAGTCTAGTAGTATCTATGCTAGTGGGGAAGCCATTTGCTATAGATCAGGTATACAAGGATTGCTTAGTTTGAGTTGGAGGGCATGAATTAGCAGCAGATCTAATTCCTTTAGACATGCATGAGTTTGATGCTATTTTGGGCATGGATTGGTTATCTGCATACTGGGCAAAGGTAGATTATTTTTGAAAGGAGATAGTTTTTTTAGACTCCAGATGGCAGAGAAGTATGCTTTTCAGGTGAACACTGAGTACTTCCCTCCTATATGATTTCAGCCTTGTCAGTTAGTAAATTACTCAAAAAAGAGTGTGAAGCTTATTTAGCATGTGTAGTCAGTACAGCAGCAAGCAAGTCGAAACTAGCAGACATTCCAGTGGTTTGTGAATTTTTAGATGTTTTGCCAGAAGAACTTTCAGGATTGCCATCGGATAGAGAGATTGAGTTTGGCATTGATTTGATTTCAGATACCAGACTAATATCTAAAGTACTATATAGAATGGCCCCAGTAGAATTAAAAGAACTTAAAACACAGTTGCAAGAGCTAATAGACAAAGGGTTTATCAAGCCAAGTATTTCACCTTGGGGAGCTCTAGTGTTATTTGTTAAGAAGAAAGATGGTACCATGAGGTTATCCATCGATTATCGACAGCTTAATAAGATAACTATCCGAAATAATTATCCACTGTTACGTATTGATGATCTGTTTGATCAGCTCCAAGGGGCTAAAATATTTTCAAAAATAGATCTCAGATCAAGATATCATCAACTTAAAATCAGAAAAGAGGATGTATCAAAAACAACCTTTTGAACTAAGTATGGTCACTATGAATTTTTAATAATACCATTCGATTTAACAAATGCCCCGACAACTTTTATGGGATTGATGAATAGAGTATTTCAACAGTACTTGGATAGATTTATGGTGATTTTTATTGATGATATACTAATATACTCTAGAGGTAAAGCAGAACATAAATAACATTTAAGAACTATTTTACAGACACTTCGAGAGAAACAGTTATATGCTAAATTGAGTAAGAGTGAGTTTTGGTCAGATAAAGTAGCTTTTCTTGGTCATGTGATTTTAATAGAAGGTATATTAGTTGATCCATAAAAAATTAATGCCATTGTGAATTAGGAGCTACCCATTAGTTCTATTGAAGTGAGAAGTTTTCGGAGTTTGGTAGGTTATTATCGGAGGTTTGTTGAGAATTTCTCAATCATTGCATCCCTAATGACAAAGTTGCTTAGAAAGAATGTTAAGTTTGAATGGAATAATGTGAAAGGAATATGCCCTACAAGCCAATCAAAATTTATATTTTAATAGATTTTTCTTGTAATCTTCCAAACTCATGTAATTGATACTTTATGAATCAATATAAGGTATTTATTTCATCATATGCTGCATCTTACATTCATAATAATTATGATGAACCCCATAAATCAAGGCAATGATTTTAGGATTACGATGAAATCATACCTATGAGATCTAAAATCTTAAAAACTCTGATTTAGAATATTTCTAGTCATAGGAGCATTGAGTAGGGGATTAATATTTCGATTAGACTGGCACATCGTATGTATGCTCGATGATGAGAGTGGCTGATCTCATAAGTCACTTGTGTGAGATACTAATACAAGGATGTGGGTGCTCATTAGAGAATGAGTTCACTGAACTGATCCATCTAATATCTTATGGATCTACTTACCTGTCAAAAGATATTTTCTTATAGTGAGAGTTGTGCACGTAATCCTTTGACCTGAGACTACCATAGAACCTTGTATACATGAATCCATATTTTGGTTCATACTCATTAATGATTTAGTCATATATGGGGTATTCTAGATATGGTGGATTGTATATAAAAATTATGAATAGGTTAACATGGAATCGATCACTCCTGGTAAGAGGAGATCGTATCCTACTTGCTCTAATCGATTGATGACTTAGGGAGTCTTTGATCAAAAGAGGATAAAAATTAAAAAAAGTTTTTAATATTTTATTAATTGAATCATCATTATAAGATTAAAATAATATGAATATGATATTGAATTTGATATATTTTTATATCTATAGTCATATTCAGGATGCAGGATGATCGTAGGATCAAATTACATGATAACTTACCATTGAAGGATATTTTTGATATTTTTATAAAAATTTTATATCTTTCAAATAGACATGATACATTGCTAGATATTAATCTTATCTTATAGGTTTGATTGAATTAAAGAGTTTAATTCAATCGTCAATTAGAAAGAGTTCTAATTGTTGAAATCAGGTTAGCTCGATTGGTCCTAAATCGGTTAGATTGAATTCTAATCAAATTAGATCAACTTGCACTTGGACCTACTACTGACTAGATATGAAATCCAATGGGTCATACATAAAAAAAATTGATCAAAGATCTAATTGGATTAGATCATGTTTGCAAGATGAACATGCTAGCACATGTTGCGAACCCTAGCTCCTTGTTTCAAATTGGGTTCGAAATTGATTTTGGATTGGGCTAATTAAATCTAATTAAACTCAAACCAAAATTGGGTCTAACTTGGGTTAACCCTTGGCTAGTTAAGCCAAAGAATTGGTGCCAGAAACCAAGTATCCCACGTGCCAGAGACTCTCTCTCTAGTGCATGGGATTTATTTTGTGTGCAAGATTCAAGTTGGCGTCCCATGGGATGGAATGCCCCTTTTCCAGTCCTTATCCAATTATTCCATGATGAAAAATTGTGTGAAGATTTTAGATCACATTCTAGATGCAGAGGAGTCCTTCTGTGGCTGAATCACTTCATGTGTTAATCATAGGAATTGGATAAAGATGAAACCCTAGCTACACCCTAATCCATGCACCACATAGAGTCCAATTGATTTTGGTCTCTTAAAAATGTTTCATGCCATCTTTCTTCGAATTTTTTCTCATGCACAACTCAGATTGGCACCTCCCTTTTGGACCTTTGGATGGCTAAGTTATGCTAATCAAGGGTGGAGAAATGTGGTGCTAATTGTGAAGTTGCATGACCTCTCAGAAAACATCGATGAATTAATTCTGAAGAGTCCTTCTGCATGAAGCAACTCTTGAAAATTAATTTTGATGCTTCCACGTATTGGATAAGGCTTGGACCAGCATGTGAAGGGTGGAACAATATGAGATTGGGTGTGAGAAATGGCTTGGAAGGGCGTGAGATAATCCTGATGGCATCCAATCTTCAAATATAAAAGGGAACGCGCACCAGGGGATTGGATCATTCGGAATAAGTTCCTATCTCTTCTTTCTTACACCACTCTCTCTATTATCCAATTATTCCCTTTCTTCCCTTCTTAGGACAAGTCCTCAAATAGCAAGGATAATTTTGATTTTAGAACAAGGGCCTTGGAAGAGATATAAGGAAGACAAGGAGACTAGAAAGGTAGAGATAGGAAGGCTAGGAGGAGAGGAAGGAAGCCCAAGGGTTCTACTGCTAGAGAAAATTCTTGAAAAAAAAATTTTGAGGGAGGAATTAGATTAAGGAGATTGTGTCTTGATCAAAGTCCCATGTGGATCAATGTTGGAGGGCGAACACGTGAGCGTCTGGTGGAAGTTCTGTCAAAAATTGGGTATAGCATTGCATGTATTTTTCTGTACCTACTGATATGTTATGAAAATATTTCATATGATTGTTAATCATCACGATGGTCCTAATTTAGGATTTAATATTTAAGATTTCTTAAGTTTAAATTTTTGGAATCCATGCTTTCGCTGTACCATAATAACCCTACAGTGGTATCAGAGCCAATCTTGTTTGGTTCATTTATATGTTAACTTGTTGATTGTATGCATGCTATATATTATACTATAATCATAATTATATTTTCATATGATGATATGAATAGATGTGTATTTGATACATATGTGACATAATAGAAGATTGAATTCTCAATAGCCCAGTACTCTTTGAGAATCATAGTAAAGGCCATCCTGTCATAGAGGACTATTGTGGAAGAGATGCCTATATGAATCAAGAAGAAGAACCGTGAAAGGATGATTTACTTTTGAATATTATAAAATCATATTAGAATATGCATGAGACAAAGTGAAGCCCTCATAAAATTATATTAAGTAGTAGTGACAGCAACTATGGGTTAACAAATTCTTGATCAATTGATCAGATAGTGTCTAGGAAAGTGCTAAAAGTAGTTTTTTAATTGGTTCCATTGATTGACCTAGCCAATTTATTGGTGTCTAAGAAAAGCAATGGGAGGACCTCCACCTACTTACCTGGTCAATTTGGTTAAGCGATCTTGAAATTGAAAAAATCCTAATGTTGAAAAACACTACAAGGAGCCTTCCTTCATGCTAGGTTAATGTTACATCATGAACCATGACAAATTTGTTGTGTCACCACAAGACTTGCTATGGGGCTGATGTAATATATTTTTGGTGCATATTAGATGCTTACAGCAATTTTATATTTGCTGCTTTATTGTGTTACCACAAGGGCAGTTATATTCAAATTTAACTATATAGTGATGAAGGGTCTTACTTAACTTAAACATTATAGTTTGTTGTGTTACCACAAGGCTATTAATATTTTAGAGGCCAAGAAAAGGTTAGAAATTACATGAGATACAATTAGAAAGAGCTTCCTACCTATGAACTCATGAAGATTTGTTGTGTTACTACAAGATCTTTATGAAGAATTAGGATCTCAACTTCACTAAGATAAATATTTTATATATCTCATTCATCATAGTAGAGGGCTATAATATTCGATAAAATAGTGGGAGGCACAATTAAATAAAAGACCTTATTTAATTATGTGTGTGTCATCATGAGTTGGTTGCTTATGTGTTGTTCTTTATTTAATGTAGATTAAAATTCTACTATGGCATCTTCATTATCGTTATGAGTAATTTTAGATTCCAACAAATTGATCAATCCCAATTATGTGGATTGGTTGAAAAATTTAAAAATAGTATTCACTCAAGAGAAGCTTTTCTATATTTTTTATGTTCTTGAACCATAAAAAATTAGGGATGATGCCATAGAAGAAGAGGTATCCACATACAGGATGTAGAAGAATAATAGTTTGACCGTCAAATGTATCATACTGGCCTCTATGAATAATGAATTACAGAGATAGCATGAAAGTATAGATACTCAATCCATACTCCTCAATTTAAAGGTGTTGTATGGAGAATATAGTAGAACTACTAGATATGAGATATCTAAGTAGTTATTCTGTGCTAGAATGATAGAAGGGTCATCCGTACAAGACCATGTCCTTAAGGTCATTGACTTGATCACTAGATTGGGTCAATTGGATTTTATGATGGATGGAGAACTAAGTCAGGATTTGATCTTGTAATCTCTTCCTAAATTATTCGCTCAATTTATTATGAATTATCACATGAACAAACTGAATACTGTGAAAAAATTCAGTGCAGGGATAAAATGATAATTTTAAAACTTTTTCAAAATTATAATTTTACAGTGAAAAAATATTAATTAATCTAATTAATTAATATAAATTTATCCTACATTAGGATCTAAATATGATATATAGCATGCATGCATTTAAATTTAAAATTCAAATGCGAACAGTAAATATTTTACTGTAATGTGTTCAGAACACAATACCTTTATGCGGGTAGTAGATCGCCGTAATCTGATCACCGTCGGGAGAGTCTGATCATCATGATGCAGTCACATAGCGTGTCTGGCCTCTGTGGATCATCCACATGAAGCTCCCGATCTGATCGATTTCTCACGAGTGCTAGCTCATTGTAGAGCCCTTTTGACGATCGATGCTGATCGAACTCCTTTGATCGATGTCTATCGATTCTTCGGATGCTTCGGATCATCAACAGACATGCTTGAGAGGATGTTGAAGATCTTCCTAAGATTTTGTGGGCTCACGACACTCGTAGCTCACGTTCTCACTTTTCGAACCTCAGGCTAAAACTCTAGGGAACTCACCGAAAACCTTGCATCCACTTTTCTTTCTTTTCTTTCTTTTTCTCTTGGAAGGATATGGACTTCCTTCTCATGCACAAGACTTCTCATGCCCCAGAATTTTTTTCCAAAAATCTTCTTTTTCCATGCCCCACTCTTCTCCTCCTTTTATAACAATGTCAAACGTCTTATCCAAAAGAAAGGATAAAGATGAGTAATTGCACATTTGAATTCAAATCAAATTTTGAATTTAAATGGACACCAACTCATCCCTTATCCACTAAAGGTGTGAGGCATGGCTTAAATTGTGCATGGAGTGATTTCATGAGAAATCTTTTCTCATGTAATAAATGGGGCATAAAAAAAGAGATAAGGTGCAAAGATTGATTGCCCATTCAAATTCAAACTTTATTTTGAATTTGAATGGCCAACCAATCATCCTTATCCATTTATATGGCACATTAAAGTGGGGCGTGGAGAGGGCTTGGCATGAGGAAAAAATTCATGAGAAGTTTCTTCTCATGAATTCAAATGGGTGCAATGGAAGTGAGGTGGCGCATGGAGATTGGGTCAAGGTGGTTTAATTATTTAAACCAACCTAATTGAACCAAATAAGTTAGGTCCAATTAGACTAATTTAAACCCAACTTAATTAGGCTTAATTAGGCTCAATAAAATTCTAATCAAATCAGGAATTGGCTAAGCCCAACCCCTGATCAAATCAGGGACCAAACCATCTTGACGATTAGGTTAACTCTTAACCTAATCAGGTCAAACCCAACTGAATCCAATTCAATTGAACTTGATCCAAAAATAATTACTCAATCAAATTGAGTTAATTAGTGATTAAATCACCAATTAAATCTCTCATAAATACTGAGTCCAAATCCGATGGGCAATCGGGCATCAGAATTCATCGATATGTAACCCTGATCGAAAAGTCCCAACCAGTGGGACTCTTGACCCCGGTACCCATAATGTGTAGAACTCGTGATCAGAGAATCCTGATTCTCGATCACCGAGTTCCAAATATGTAAGATTCTATATCAGCCATCAGATCAGATAGGAACCTCTAATGTGTATGACCTCGTAGGTTCGAACCTAAGCCGGTAGCACAGGAACCAATTCCTATACTAATCGAAGTGACCATCTAGCAATGGTACCCAACATCCGGATAGGTCGAAGAGTCGCAATCGCAATACTCAAAACCTACATGAATATGGTTACTGTATAATTCATCCTTTTGACCCCTGTATTTAGGATGATTCAGGGTTAAACTGTGAACCCTGATCAGATCATCCGAATCGTGCTCAACTCAAACAGTCCTGTGACTCCTCACAAGGACTAACCTGGCCAAGGTTTTGCTAAATTGAAACACGACTGTACACAGCTCCTAAACTGGAGTGGTCAATCCTATCTTGACACACGCACCGACAAGTCAAGTACTTGACTACACCCAGCAGCCTTCCGTCACTGAATTAAAAATTTAGGTAGTCCAGTGCCTAAGTACAGTGAGTTGCTTGCAAGTCACCGTGGCGGTCTCAGGTCGGAGGGATATTTATACCCATATTCCATCGGAGCAAATCTTGACAGCAGAAATAGCTCCAGAGTCGGTCACGTTCAGTGCAGATGTACCCTTACATCTCACCTGTATGCCATACCAGTGTCTCCACACTCATTGGTTAAGAGGACAACCAACCTATATGGCACACAATGACCTATGCTTGATAAACATTGTCATCCTTGGTAACAACGTATCATTTGATCGTGAACAGATTTAAGGACTAAACGATAAATCCTCCTTTGTCGAGTCTAAATAGTCCTAAGGACTTCACCACAACATAGGAATTCATTAGAAGATGAAATATTTTACGATGAAAAATATCAAAATAATTTTTATTAATTCATAATTTATGTACAAATATAAAAATGAGCACAATCATCAACAGACTGATGATTGGCTTTGAGACACTATTTCCAATAATCTCCCACTTGGCCTAAAGCCAATCGGTGCAGTATCTAATACCCATCTTCGACTTGTAGTCATCGAACTCCTTCACCGCAATGGCTTTAGTGAATGGGTCGAACAGGTTCTCCTTTCCGTCGATCTTCTGAAGATCGACGTCACCTCGATCTATAATTTCTCGGATGAGATGGTAGCGGCGCAGAATATGCTTCGTCCGTTGATGTGCCTTTGGTTCCTTCGCCTGAGCAATGGCTCTAGAGCTGTCACAGTAGAGCAGAACTGGACCAACAAGGGAGGGTGCTACTCCGAGCTCGGTGATAAATTTTCTCAACCACTCCGCTTCTTTGACAGCATCTGATGCAGCGACATACTCCACCTCACAAATTGAATCCGCCATTGTGTGCTGCTTGAAACTTTTCCAGCAGATAGCCCCACTATTAAGGGTAAAAATAAATTCTGACACACTTTTGCTGTCATCGTGATTAGACTGGAAACTAGAGTCTGTAAACCCTATAAGTCTCAAGTCCTATTCACCATAAACAAGCCACTGGTCCTTAGTATTTCTTAAATACTTCAGGATAGTTTTAACAACCTTCCAGTGATTCTCCTCTGGATCAGATTGGTATCTACTCACTACCCCTAGTGAGTATGCCACATCTGGTCGTGTACATGTCATGGTGTACATGATAGATCCCACTATCGAAGCATATAGAATCCTACCCATACGCTCTCCCTCTTGAGGTGTTGACGGACAATCCCTCTTTGAGAAAGAAATTCTATGGTCTATCGGAAGATAGCCTTTCTTAGAATTCTCCATGCTGAACCTCTTCAGCATAGTATCAATGTACATGGACTGAGATAAACCAAGTAACCTTTTAGATCTATCCCTATAGATCCTCATCCCTAGGATGTAGGAAGCTTCTTCTAGATCTTTCATGGAGAACTGTGACGACAGCCAAATCTTTATTCCCTGTAATGTAGGGACATCATTCTCGATTAAGAGAATGTCATCCACATACAATACAAGAAATACTACTACTGGACCATTAGCCTACTTATAAATGCAGGGCTCTTCTCCATTCTTAATAAAGCCATACATCTTGATCGTCCTATCAAAATGTATGTTCCAACTCTGGGATGCCTGCTTAAGTCCATAAATGGACCTCTGTAGTCTGCACACTTTAGACTCATCTGTGGATATGAATCCTTCAGGTTGTATCATATACACCTCTTCGTCCAGCTCTCCATTTAGAAAAGCTGTCTTCACATCCATCTGCCAAATTTCATAATCCAGATGGGCAGTTATCGCAAGCATAATCCGAATGGATTTGAGCATTGTCACACAAGAAAATGTCTCGTCATAGTCTATACTATAACGTTGACGATATCCCTTAGCAACCAGACGAGTTTTATAGGTTTCCACCTTTCTGTCTGCGCCTCTCTTCCTTTTGAAGACCCACTTACACCCTATGGGTTTTACTCCTTCGGGTGGGTCAACCAATATCCACACATCGTTGATCTTCATGGACTCTATTTCGGATTTCATGGCCTTCAGTCATTTCTCAGAGTCGGATCTCTGCATTGCATCCATGTAGGTGATCGGATCCTCATCATTTTCATCAAGTTCGATAGGATCGCCATCCCAGACCAAGAAACTATAGTATCTGTCCGGTTGACGTGGTACTCTACCAGATCGCCTTAAGGGTGCTTGAACAATAGGCTCCGAATCTGATCTAATCAAATCCGGTTCAGGTTCAGCAACTTGTGTCAATTTTTTCACCTATCCAACTTCGTCAAGTTCGACCTTAGAGGCAATAATCCCTTCACCAAGGAACTCTTTTTTCAAAAAGATTGCCTTAAGGCTGACAAATACTTTTTGCTTATCAGCTAGGTAGAAGTAATACCCTTTGGTCTCTTTTGGGTACCCTATAAAATTACACTTGTCAGACCTAGGTCCAAGCTTGTCCATAATTAAACGTTTAACATAAGTCAGACACTCCCAAATCCTAAGGTGCGAGAGTACTGGCTTACGTCCTATCCATATCTCATATGGTGTTTTGGTTACAGACTTACTCGAAATTCTATTTAGAAGGTAACAAGCCGATTCGAGTGCATATCTCTAGAGGGATATCGACAGACCAGCAAATCCCATCATGGATCGAACCATGTCCAACAAGGTCCGATTCCTCCTTTCAGATACACCATTATGTTGTGGTGTTCTAGGAGGAGTCCACTGAGAGAGAATTCCATTCTCCCCAAGATATGTCAGAAAATCATTGGAAAGGTATTCACCTCCTCAATCAGATCGAAGAATTTTAATACATTTTTCAGTTTATTTTTCTACCTCATTTCGGAATAGTTTGAACATTTCAAATGACTCCGATTTATGCTTCATTAAATAGACATACCCATACCTCGATAGGTCGTCTGTGAAGATTATGATGTAGAAATATCCACCTCTTGCACTTGAGCTCATGGGTCCACATACATCAGAATGTACCAAACCCAAGAGTTCACTGGCTTGCTCACCTTTTCCAGTAAAAGGCGATTTGGTCATTTTACCAAGAAGATAGGACTCATAGGTTGGAAGTGATTCACAATTACCTACTTCAAGAATTCCTTCTTGAGCCAACCTGTTTATCCTATTCTTATTGATATGACCTAGCCTACAGTGCCAAAGGTAGACTTCTGACACATTATCTATTCTAGGACATTTACTGGAGGTTTGAATCACATTAACAGGTTGTGATAGAAAGTAAATTTCATTATTAAGTTGTCCAACAAACATTGTAACACCATTCAAAATGATATTGCAAACATTTCTTTTTATTAAAAATTGATAACTGTTCATGGCCAAAAGGACTACAGAAATAATATTTAATAAAAAGCTTGGACAATAGTGACATTCACTCAGAATTATATTTCGAGAATTGATTAAAAGGTTCATGATTCCTAATGCTAGAACTGAAACTTTGCTTCCATCTCCAACGTTCAGGAATCTCTCACCTTCATCAAATCTCCTACTGACCTATAGACCCTGCATCGAATTGCAAATATGATAAGGGCTTCCGGTATCCAATACCCAGGCAGTAGTATCACAAATGAAAAAGTTGTAAGGTGTTATCATATAAGTACCTTGCTTTTTCTTTGGCCTGTTCGGGTCCAGTGAGGCAATGTATAGAGGACAATTCCTCTTCCAGTGCCCCTGCTTCATGCAAAAGAAGCACTCCACCTGGCTATGATTGGGCTTGCGCTTCTTGGTCTGACCATGTGCAGACATCCCAGCATGCGGTTGCACCTTCTTATTCTTCTTCTTCTTGTTCTTCTTCCCTTTCTTAAAGGGTCGACGACCAGAAGAAGACCCTCCCACAATATTTACTGACTCCTTATGGAGCTGGTGGTCCTTCTCAAAGTTCTACAGCAACCCCAACAAGCCGTGGTAGTTCACTGCAGGCTTTGTCATTCAAAAATGAGTAAGGAAGGGAAGGTAGGACTTGGGCAGAGAATTAAGGATCGCATCCTTACCGAGCTGCTCATGCAGAAGAAAGCCCAGTTTACTTAGGTGCTCAATCATTTTGATCATGTACAGTACATGATCAGTGACTGAGGCTCCATCCCTCATCCGAGCATTGAAAATGGCACAACTAATTTTGTGCCTTTCAACATCGTCAGACGTGCCAAAGGAGTCATTCAACATTTGAAGCATCTCCTATGGTTGGGCATTCTCGAACCTGCAACTGAACTCATCATTCATTGCCGCCAGCATAATGCATCGAATGGTGGTGCGATCGTTGAGCCACTTCTGATAAGTGTCTCGGACCATCCCTCTAACGTTCGGGGCTAGCTCCTCAGGTGTCGGATCCGTTACTACATAAAAGATCCGCTCATGCTCAAGGACGATTTTTAATTTTTGATACCAGCTATCGAAATTAGGTCCCATGAGCTTGTCATTATCTAATAATGATCGGAGGGACAGGGTAGTGGTCATAGCTGCATAAAGAAAAACCAGACCTCTATTAGTACATAAATTATAAATACTAAAGACTTGGACTTTAGTCTAAAGTTTCTCCCAGTATTTTTATGAACTGGTAGCCTCAACCTCCAATTCGAGGAATTACTTTAATTTCTTAGTAGGTACTAGAATCCACACAGACTACACATGAGCCCAACTTTGGTTGGTCAACCCATGTGCATCTATGGGTAGGTTCATAACCAGTTGTTTTTCTAAACAACTTCTAGTAATTGATTTTGTCCCAGAACCTAATCAGTAGGCTTTGGCCTCCATTGAAAAGATCTGGTTAGGTCCAACCATTAACATGATTTGATTTGGTAAATCGGACCAATAAATGATTAGGCCCGACTTTGGCCAACCAACCTGATCACCATCAGAAAGACTCAAACCAAATTATCATATTATGAATGATAATTCCATTAGTCAATAAGCACCAGGCCTTTGGACTTCCAATGATTATTAAACTAATGGACTCATTATCACTCCCTTAATGGGAGGCTATGTCTTAGTTATCAATATAACTTAATCATTTTTAGGGACCTAATAATTTTTTAGGATTTTATTAAAGGATAGATGAGAAGAAAATATCCAGCCAATTTCACTCCTCCCACTGACTTCACCAAGTCAGATTAAAAAGGATTTAATTAAAGCTGGCATTAGGAGCACCTAAATTAGTCAAACTGATTTACCTAATGACATGGGTGAGCCCTAATCATCAAGTGATCTAATCAAAATCTAATTCACCAGGTTGGCCAGGTAAGTGAGATCAGTGGTGGGGATAAGCCATTAACTCGTCAGAGATCGAATCACTGCGAGTAGCTCCCGCTTGAAAACCACTGGTCAAACTGCCAAACTTACCTTAGATACCAACCGGTTCATTAGTTTTAATTTGATCAACTTAGTAAATAGGGTTCCACTGTGCAGCCATGAATTAAGTCCATCTTGGTCTATTAAAGACATGGACCCATTCAACTATAACTATTGGAGTTGAGTCTAGAGTATCCTTGACCTAATCTAATTCAATTTTTGATTAGATTTGACCAATTACTCTAATTTAGTTCATTTCTTTAAGCTAACCTTAGGTCTAACCCAATTATGGACCTAATCCATCTAACCCATTGACCCACAAATTTATGCAATTGTCTTAGGTCTTAATTCACAATTCTAGACCTACTAGACAACACTTAATTCCTTTAATTAAATATTTGGGCTGATGGGTCAGGGTTTGGCATTTTGAAAATAATTTTCAAATTTGAAAGGTTTTATTTTTTGTTCACCAAATATGTTGACTCATTTCACAAATAGATCAGCACATTTCATAAATAGCAATCCTATTACTAATTACATAACAGAAAATAACTCAATCAAAATAAATCATGAATATTCCTTTAGATCTAATCTAACACATTCATGATAAATTTCATAATTAAATCTTTACAATTAATTCCTTTCGCTGCTTCATCTGTATGGGATATAATTGTAGCGACACCCCTACCACCATAGGAGACCCTATCGAATGGGAGGAGAGGGCCTTTAAATCCTGCTTTTCTCCTATAATCGGACGGCCATGGCAACCAACCCAATTCGATTACTTGCTACTTGGATCAAGTATATCTAAATATACCAATTTTAAAATTTAAATTTTAAATTTTAAACTTTAAATTTTAAATTTTGAATTTCAAATTTCTAACAAATTTCAAATTTTAAATTTTTGAATTTCAAATTTTGAATTTCAAATTTGAAATTTCAACCAAATTTCAAATTTTAAATTTCAAATTTTTGAATTTTGAATTTCAAAATTCAAATTTCAATTTTAAATTTTTGAATTTTGAATTTCGAACAACTTTTAAAATTTAAATTTCAAATTTTAAATTTCAAATTAAAACTTTTAGATTACAACTTAATCTATGCATGCAAATATATATATCATATCTAAGAACCCGCTCTCATACCATTTGTGGAGAAAATTCAGTGCAGGGGTAAAATGGTAATTTTAAAACTTTTTCAAAATTATGATTTTACAGTAAAAAATATTAATTAATCTAATTAATTAATATAAATTTATTCTACACTAGAATCTAAATATGATATATAACATGCATGCATTTAAATTTAAAATTCAAATGCGAACAGTAAATATTTTACTGTAATGTGTTCAGAACACAATACCTTTGTGCAGGTAGTAGATCACCACAATCTGATCACCATCAAGAGAGTCTGATCATTGTGATGCAGCCACATAGTGTGTCTGGCCTTTGTGGATCGTCCACACGAAGCTCCCGATCTGATCGACTCCTCACGAGTGCTAGCTTGTTGTAGAGCCCTTTTGATGGTCGATGCTGATCGAACTCCTTCAATCGATGTCTGTCGATTCTTCGAATGCTCTGAATCATCAACAGATATATTTGAGAGGATGTTGAAGATCTCTCTGAGATTTTATGGGTTCACGATACTCGTAGCTCACTTTCTCACTTTCCGAACCCCAGGCTAAAACTCTAGGGAACTCACCGGAAACCTTGCACCCACTTTTCTTTTTTTTCTTTCTTTTTCTCTTGGAAGGATATGGACTTCTTTCTCACGCACAAGACTTCTCACACCCTAGAATTTTTCTCCAAAAATCTTCTTTTTTCATGCCCCACTCTTCTCCTCCTTTTATAACAATGTCAAACATCTTATCCAAAAGAAAGGATAAAGATGAGTAATTGCACATTTGAATTCAAATCAAATTTTGAATTCAAATGGACACCAACTCATCCCTTATCCACTAAAGGTGTGAGGCGTGGCTTAAATTGTGCATGGAGTAATTTCATGAGAAACTTTTTCTCATGTAATAAATGGGGCGTAAAAAAAGGGATATGGTGCAAAGATTGATTGCCCATTCAAATTCAAACTTTATTTTGAATTTGAATGGCCAACCAATCATCCTTATCCATTCATATGGCACATTAAAGTGGGGCGTGGAGAGGGCTTGGCATGAGAAAAAAAATTCATGAGAAGTTTCTTCTCATGAATTCAAATGGGTGCAATGGAAGTGAGGTGGCGCATGGAGATTGGGCCAAGGTGGTTTAATTAATTAAACCAACCTAATTGAACCAAATAAGTTAGGTCCAATTAGACTAATTTAAACCCAACTTAATTAGGCTTAATTAGGCTCAATAAAATCTTAATCAAATCAAAAATTGACTAAGTCCAACCCCTGATCAAATCAGGGACCAAACCATCTTGACGATTAGGTCAACTCTTAACCTAATCGGGTCAAACCCAACTGAATCCAATTCAATTGGACTTGATCCAAAAATAATTACTCAATCAAATTGAGTTAATTAGCAATCAAATCATTAATTAAACCTCTCATAAATACTGAGTCCAAATTCGATGGGCAATCAGACATCAGAATTCATCGATATGTAACCCTGATCGAAAAGTCCCAACCAGTGGGACTCTTGACCCCGGTACCCATAATGTGTGGAACTCATGATCAGAGAATTCTGATTCTCGATCATCGAGTTCCAAACATGTAGGATTCTACATCAGCCATCAGATCAGATAGGAACCTCTAATGTGTGTGACCCCGCAGGTTCGAACCTAAGCCGGTAGCACAGGAACCAATTTCTGTACTAATCGAAGTGACCATCTAGCAATGATACCCAACATCCGGATAGGTCAAAGAGTCACAATCGCAACACTTAGAACCTACATGAATATGGTTACTGTATAATTCATCCTTTTGACCCCTGTGTTTAGGATGACTCAGGGTTAAACTGTCAACCCTGATCAGATCATCCGAATCGTGCTCAACTCAAATAGTCCTGTGACTCCTCACAAGGACTAACCTGGCCAAAGTTTTGCTAAATTAAAACATGACTGTACACAGCTCTTAAACTGGAGTGGTCAATCCCATCTTGACACACGCACCGACAAGTCAAGTACTTGACTACACCCAGCAGCCTTCCGTCACTGAATTAAAAATTCAGGTAGTCCAGTGCCTAAGTGCAGTGAGTTGCTTGCAAGTCACCGTGGCGGTCTCAGGTCGGAGGGATATTTATACCCATATTCCATCGGAGCAAATCTTGACAGCAGAAATAGCTCCAGAGTCGGTCACGTTCAGTGCAGATGTACCCTTACATCTCATCTGTATGCCATACCAGTGTCTCCACACTCATTGGTTAAGAGGATAACCAACCTATATGGTACACAATGACCTATGCTTGATAAACGTTGTCATCTTTGGTAACAACGTATCATTTAGTCACGAATAAATTTAAGGACTAAACGATAAATCCTCCTTTGTCGAATCTAAATAGTCCTAAAAAGTTCACCACAACATAGGAGTTCATTAGAAGATGAAGCATTTTGTGATGAAAAATGCCAAAATAATTTTTATTAATTCATAATTCATGTACAAATACAAAAATGAGTACAACCATCAACAGGCTGACGATTGGCTTTGGGATACTATTCTCAACAAATACCTCTTTGTCTGAGCTATTAAATATGTTTAAAATAGCTGAGTGCCACATTAAAAAGGATAAGACTCTAGTTCTTCTTATGGATAAGACCTCTAAGAAGAAATGAGACATAAAGGGTTCAAAGAAAGCACTGAACCCTAAAGACGGCAAGATGAAGAAGGGGAAGAAAGTCTCTGGACAAGGTACCTGCTTTCACTGCGATAAGATAGGACATTGAAAAAAAAATTGCAACATTTATCTTGCATCTATAAAGGTTGGTGCAAGTGATGCACCAAAAGGTATGTATGAGATACATATAATTCTGTCATTAAGTTCTTCTAATTCAGACTCTTGGGTATTAGATACTGTCTGTGGGTCTCATCTATGCAAATCATTGCAAGGGCTACAGAAAATTAGAGTTTTGAAGAAGGGTGACTTCGAGCTCTACGGTGCTAGTGGAGAGTCCATCTAAGCAGAAGCTATGGGGACATATATCTTAAAATTACCTTCTAAAAAGATCTTAGAGCTAAAAAATTATTATTATATGCCTAAGATCATTAAGAATATTATTTCTGTACCGTTGCTATTGCAACGAGGATATGAATAAATGGAAAGAGTAATAGTTGCTCAATTTCTTATTTTAATGAGATTCTCTATCATGGCATTTTTGATAATAGCCTTCTGATTCTATCTTTTAATGATAATATTTTTCATATTGATGAGAGCAAAAAGTGAAAGAGAGAAAATATAAATAATACTTTACTTAGGCATTGTTGACAAGTTATATAAAGAAGAGTTCTTTGATCTTTATAATTATGAATCATTAGGAACTTGTGAATCTTATCTTATGGATAAAATGATCAAGACTCCATTTAGTGGATATGAAAAAAAAATAAATGAGTTATTAGAATTTATACATACAGACGTATGTGATCCTATGACAACTAAAGCTAGAGGAGGATACTCTTATTTTATTACATTTACTGATGATTTATCTAGGTTTGGATATGTGTATCTTATGAAATACAAATCCAAGGCCTTTGATATATTTAAAGAGTATCAAAGTATGGTTGAGAAATAAACTAAAAAAAATATTAAAATTCTTCGATCCGATCGAGAAGGAGAATACTTATCCAGTGAATTTTTAGAACATCTTAAAGAAAAAAAAATTCTCTCAGAATGGATCCCTCCTTATACACCATAGTTAAATGGTGTAGCTAAAAGGAGAAATCACACGTTATTAGATATGGTGTGGTTCATGATGTGCTTTCCAGACTTACTTATTTCTTTCTAGGGATATGCCCTAAAGACTACAGTATATATCCTGAATAAAGTACCTTCAAAATCTATGCCAAGCACTCCATATGAGATATGGAGAGGTAAAAAACCTAATCTTAAGTATCTTAAGATTTGGGGCTATCTTGCTTATGTAAAAAAAGAATTTTGGACATAAGCTAAGTGCTAGGGCAGATAAATGCTTATTTGTAGATTATCCTAAAGAGAGTATGAGATACCTCTTTTACCACCCTACTGAACAAAAGATTTTTGTCAGTAAGCATGTAACTTTTATGAAAAAGGAGTTTATCTTAGAAAGGGGTAGTGAAAAGAAAATTGAACTTAATGAGGTTCAAGACCAACAAATAGAAGCATAATATATTTCTCAACCATAAGTATCCATTGATGAGGTACAACCACAAAACACACCTCCTCTCTGAAGGTCAAATAGAGTGCGAAATGCACCTTTGAGGTACGGATTTATTATTGAGAATAATGAAGCCCACATCATTGAGAATGATGAACTTATAACCTATACGAAAGCTATTATAAGTAAGTACTTAGACAAATGGCTAGAGACTATGAAATTCAAAATAGACTCAATATACTCCAACCAAATATGGACTTTGGTTGATGCACCAGAGGGTGTGACCCCCTATTGGATGCAAATGGATCTATAAGAAAAAGATTGGAGCAGATGGCCAAGTCAAAACCTATAAAGTCAGATTGTTTGCTGAAGATTTCAGGCAAAAATAGGGTATTGATTATAATGAAACATTCTCACCTGTTATCATTTTCAAATCTATTCGGATTATACTTACAATAGCAACATACCATGATTATAAAATTTGATAAATGGATATGAAGACCGCCTTCCTTAATGACTATCCTGAGGAAGAGATTTACATGTCTCAACCAGAAGGATTTATCTCAAGAGAGAGAACAAACTAGGTATGCAAGCTTAAAAAATCTATTTATGGATTAAAGCAGGCCTCGAGAAGGTGGAACATCCACTTTAATGTTACAGTCAAAGAGTTTGACTTTATCAAAAATATGGATGAACCTTATGTGTATAAGAAGACTAGTGGGAATGCCATTGTCTTCTTAGTTTTATATGTGGATGACATACTTCTTATTAAGAATGATATCTCAATATTACAATCGATCAAAACATAGTTACCAAGTAAGTTTTCTATGAAGGACTTAGGTGAAGCATTCTATATACTTGGTATAAAGATCTATAGAGATAGAACTAAGAGGATGTTAGGCTTGTCCCAATCCAGGTATATAGACCTTATGCTAAAAAAGTTTAGCATGGATAGGAGTAAAAGAGGTTACTTACCTATGAGTCAAGGCATATATCTTTCTAAAAAGATATTTCCTAAAACATCAGAAGAGAGAAATAGAATAAGTTCTATTCCCTATGCTTCAGCAGTACGGTCAATCGTGTATGCTATGCTATGTATAAGGCCTGATGTTGCCTATGCGTTAGGCATAGTTAGTCGATTTCAGGCTGATCCAGATGAGGATCATTGGAAGGTAGTAAAATGTATTCTTAAATACTTAAGAAAAATTAAGGATATTTTTTTAATATATGGAGGATCTGATCTAAAACTAGAAAAGTATTCTGATTCTAATTTTCAATCAGACCCTGATGATAGCAAGTCCACTTCAGGATATGTCTTCACTCTATATGGTGGAGTAGTAAGTTGAAAAAATTTTAAGCAACAGACTATAGCTAACTCAATCACTGAGATAGAGTACATAGCTGCAAGTCATCAAGAAAGCTATCTAGATGAAGAAGTTCATCACTGAATTGGATGTCGTTCCTAAGATTGAGAATTCAGTACCACTTTATTGTGATAATACTGGAGCAGTTGCTCAAACAAAGAAATTGAGATCTCATCATAAATTCAAGCACATTCTAAGACAATTCCACCTCATTCATGAGATTGTCGAGAGACAAGATGTGGTCATTGAATGTGTAGTATAAAAAATAACATAGCAGACCCACTCACTAAAATTCTACCACAACAGTAGTTTAATCGCCACCTCAATTGTATAGAAATAAAATATAAGGGCAATTGGCTTTAGTGTAAGTGAAAGATTGAAAGGAATATGCCTTATAAGCCAATCAAAATTTATATTTTGATGGATTTTTCTTGTAATTTTTTAGACTCATGTAATTGACACTTTATGAATCAATATAAGGTATTTATTTTTTATCATATACTGCATCTTATATTCATAATTGTTGGGTATAAAATACCCTCAGCCAAAGTTCTCAACGGGATTAACCCTCACGAGTCGTCCCCGACTCCGGCTGTAGGCAGACCTCGTTCGGACTCCTACGGGAGCCGGACTCCGCCCACAACTTCAACTGCAAAGCAGACTCCGCCTGGACTCCTACGGGAGCCGGGCCCCATCACCAACTTCAACTGCAAAGCAGACTCCGCCCAGACTCCTATGGGAGTCGGGCTCCGTCACCAACTTCAACCGCTGGTAAGCTTCGTCCGGACTCCTACGGGAGCCAGACTTCGCCCCTGACTTTAATTGCAGGAAGACTCCGCCCGGACCCCTACGAGAGTCGGGCCTCATCCCCGACTCCGGCTGCAGACAGACTTTGTCCGGACTCCTACGGGAGCCGGACTCCGCCCATAACTCCAACTGCAAGCAGACTCCGCCCGGACTCCTACGGGAGCCGGGCTCCATCACCAACTTCAACTGCTGGTAAGCTTTGTCTGGACTCCTACGGGAGCCGGACTTCGCCCCTGACTTTAATTGCAGGAAGACTCCGCCCGGACCCCTACGGGGCTGAGCCTCATCCCCGACTTCGACTGCAAACAGACCTCGTCCGGACTCCTACGGGAGCTGGACTCCGCCCATAACTCCGACCGCAAGCAGACTCCGCCCGGACTCCTACGGGAGCCGGGCTCCGTCACCAACTTCAACCGCTGGTAAGCTTCATCCGGACTCCTACGGGAGCCGGACTTCACCCCTGACTTTAATTGCAGGAAGACTCCGCCAGGACCCCTACGGGAGCCGGGCCTCGTCCCCGACTCTGGCTGCAGACAGACCTCGTCCGGACTCCTACGGGAGCCGGACTCCGCCCACAACTCCGACCGCAGGCAGACTCCGCCCAGACTCCTACGGGAGCCGGGCTCCGTCACCAACTTCAACCGTTGGTAAGCTTCGTCCGGACTCCTACGGGAGCCAGACTTCACCCCTGACTTTAATTACAGGAAGACTCCGCCCGGACCCCTACGGGAGCCGGGCCTCGTCCCCGACTCTGACTACAGACGGACCTCGTCCGGACTCCTACGGGAGCTGGACTCCGCCCATAACTCCGACCGCAAGCAGACTCCGCCCGGATTCCTACGGGAGCCGGGCTCCGTCACCAACTTCAACCGCTGGTAAGCTTCATACGGACTCCTACGGGAGCCGGACTTCGCCCCTGACTTTAATTGCAGGAAGACTCTGCCCGGACCCCTACGGGAGCCGGGCCTCATCCCCGACTCCGGCTACAGACGGACCTCATTCAGACTCCTACGGGAGCCGGACTCCGCTCACAACTCCAACTGCAAGTAGACTCCGCCCGGACTCCTACGGGAGCCGGGCTCCGTCACTAACTTCAACCACTGGTAAGCTTCATCCGGACTCCTACGGGAGTCGGACTTCGCCCCTGACTTTAATTACAGGAAGACTCCGCCCGGACCCCTATGGGAGTCGGGCCTCATCCCCGACTCCGGCTGCAGACAGGCCTCGTCCGGACTCCTACGGGAGCCGGACTCCACCCACAACTCCGACCGCAAGCAGACTCCGCCCGGACTCCTATGGGAGCCGGGCTCCATCACCAACTTCAACCGCTGGTAAGCTTCGTCTGGACTTCTACGGGAGCCAGACTTCGCCCCTGACTTTAATTGCAGGAAGACTCCACCCGGACCCCTATGGGAGCCGGGCCTCGTCCCCGACTCTGGCTGCAGACAGACCTCGTTCGGACTCCTACGGGAGTCGGACTCCGCCCATAACTCTGACTGCAAGCAGACTCCACCCGGACTCCTACCGGAGCCGGGCTCCGTCACCAACTTCAACTGCTGGTAAGCTTCGTCCAGACTCCTACGGGAGCCGAACTTCGCTCCTGACTTTAATTGCAGGAAGACTCCACCCAGACCCCTATGGGAGCTGGGCCTCGTCCTCGACTCCGGCTAAAAGAAGACTTCATCCGGACTCTTACGGGAGCCGAACTCCGGACTCCTCTCAAATGGATAGCTAACCACCCCTCTCCGCCAGACACTCCAGCCGAACTTCAGCCGACAGGTCTGCACTCCCTGACGTGACGCAGCAACGGCCACGATCCTGCTCCACTTCCTGCGACGAATTTCGTGCGGCTCCATTACTCCCTAGCAGACCGCTATGATGCCCACGATCCTGCTCCACTTCTTGCGATGGATACTGCACGATTCTTCCATCCTCTGGCAAGTCGCGATAATGGACGCCGCTCCACTCCCTGCGGCAGACTCCACATGGCGCGCTTTGGTGATAGCCATGGGTCTACTCCACTACTTTTCGCAACAAACTCTGCCTGACCCTGGGCAGCCCACGACCAGATAGTTACAGACATCGCTATCAGTCTGTTGCTCCCTCCGCCTATAAAAGGGGGACTCCAGATACGTTATTTTCTAAGCTCTAGTTTTTACCTAAAAACTCTGCTAAAATTTTCGTTCGAGCACTCCATTCTTGTTGAGGCAGAGAACTGACTTGAGCATCGGAGGGTCTTGCCGGAGCAACCCCACCTCCGATTTAGACTTCTTTTGCAGGTCCCGGTGGCGACCGCGTCTCCCTCGACTCCAGCTTCTCCAACGCAGGCAGATTTTTGCACCAACAGGATTGGTGCTAGAGGAAGGGCCTATGTCTTTGCAGTATCCTTGTTCTTAAAGGAGCGCTCAACGAGACCAACCCTGGGCATCTTTTCCGACATCTTTTCCTCCTTCCTCCACTTGGTCTTTGCTCGATGCCTCCCCGCAAGGTGTCCACGCAACGATCCACGACCTCCACGGCCAGATCTCAGGCTCCGGCCTCACCTCCTATTTCCCAACCTCCCCCTCCTCCTCCGACGAGGCAGTCGGTGCGGAGCAGTTTGATCTGCTAGCGCAGCAGGTCAGGGGCCTCACTGAAGCTGTGCAGGCCATGCAGCAGCAGCAGCAGCCGCAGGCATCAGTGCGCCTGGAAAGGGTGTCACCAAAACACCAGAATCCAGCGGTGGGGCGGGCCACTTGGGCCAGCCATCCCGTCTTTCTTGGGAAGACGAACCCAAGGGTGGAGAGCCCTCAATCGGATCACGACTCCACCCCTGGAAGATCCCTACCCCCATTCTGCCAGAGGACCCTCGAGACCCGAAGTCGAGAGGATTTTCTGGACCGGAGACTCCAAGAGATGAACCGACGGATCGAAGAACTCCGCCACACACCCCCCGCTTATGGTGAGGATATTTGCACTGACCCTCCCTTTTCTCAAATGATCATGCAGGAACCGATCCCACCAAACTTCAAACTCCCCCAGTTCGAAAGCTACGACGGGACTTCGGACCCGGTTGATCATCTGAAAGCCTTCCGGATGATGATGCTGCTTCATGGTGCTCCTGACGCCATTTTATGTCGAGCCTTCCCATCCACCTTGAAGGGAGCGACGAGAAACTGGTACTCGATGCTGACCATCTTTTCCTTCGATCAGATGAGCCACCAATTCGTGGCCCATTTTGTTAGCAGCTGGCACCCTCGAAAGAGTTCAAAGTCCCTCATCAATATCAAGCAGAGGGAAGGGGAGTCCATTCGGGCCTACATCAACCGTTTCAACGTCGCAGCGCTGGAGGTCTGGAATTTGGACCAATCAGTCGCAATGGCCGCTCTGAAGGGCGGCCTTCAGAAGAATGACCTTTTATTCTCCCTGGAGAAGAAGTACCCCAGAGATTTTGCTGATTTATTGGCTCGGGCTGAAGGGTACGCCCGAGCGGAAGAAGCCTTCAAAATGAAGGATGAGAAGACCGCGAGAGAGCGGCAGGCGGGAGACTCGAGTAAGCTCACAGTCAAAAAAAGGTCGAGAGAAGCTCGGCCGCATTCTCGATCCCCTCCTGGGCACAAGCGTGCCCATACTCCACCCTAGGTATGCAGGCAGAGAAGTCCGGATCGCGGGGTTCGGCGGGGTTCTCCACCGAAAAGATTCCGCAACTACGCCCCCCTCAATGCTTTGAAGGCCGAGGTACTGATGGAGGTCAGGGAGTAGCTCCCTAGGCCAGAGAGGATGCGCACACACCTCGGAAAGTGCAACTCCAACAAGTTCTGTCTCCACCACCGCAACCACGGTCACGACACGGAGGAATGCATCCATCTCCGAGATGAGATCGAGGAGCTCATCCGGCGAGGTCGACTCGACAGATTCATCCGACGTTGGCCTGAGGGTAGAGAAGATCATCCAAGGGCCCTGCCACAACCTGAACCGCCAAGGAGGGAGGAGCAGCCCAGAGATTGGCCTCCAATTGGGACCATCGACTCCATCGCCGGAGGGCCTCAAGGAGGAGCAGACCTTCCACGACCATGAAACTCGGGAAACCTGTAAATGTATCGCTTATGACTTTGCCCTGAATCTAAATTCCTTTCGACTTTGCATACTCTTCCCATTTGGCATGGATTTGTTATGACTGGGGATAACCCCTTCAAATAATTAAAACAAGGTTATGTTAGGAACGGGAGGAGAACCTCATCCTAACATAACTAAAATGAAAGTCCGATTATCTTGAGATCGAATTGGGGGAGAGGCCTTACAATGCCCCAATGCGCCCCCACAGCCATGTCAGGAACAGGAGGAGAACATCGTCCTGGCATGAGCAAAGTCAAAGGCCCGATTCTTTTAGACCGGATGGGGGGAGAGGCCTTACAATGCCCTAATGCGCCCCCACAGCCATGTCAGGAACAGGGGGAGAACCTCGTCCTGACATGAGCAAAGTCAAAGGCCTGGTTCTTTTAGACCGGATGGGGGGAGAGGCCTTACAACGCCCTAATGTGCCCCCACAGCCATGTCAGGAACAGGAGGAGAACCTCGTCCTGACATGAGCAAAGTCAAAGGCCCGATTCTTTTAGACCGGATGGAGGAAGAGGCCTTATAATATCCTAATGTGACCCACAGCCATGTCAGGAACAGGAGGAGAACCTCGTCCTGACATGAGCAAAGTCGAAGGCCCGATTCTTTTAGACTGGATGGGGGGAGAGACCCTTGTAATGGCCCTTATGTGCCCCCGCATCTCCGTTGGGAATAGGAGGAGAACCTCATCCTAACCTAAGCTGAGATCGACTATGTTAGGAACGGAAGGAGAACCTCATCCTGACGGTGACGAAATCCGGCCGCCCAACAAGATCGGATGAAGGGGAAAGGCCCCTCAGTGGCACCTTCACACTTCTACGCAACCCCGCAAAAAGCAAGGGGAGGGCCCTCACTCTGAAAAGAAGAGGGAAATTAAAGAGGAAGAGTGACGAACTATGTCGGAAACAGATGAAGGACAAACTATGCCAAAGACGTAAGGAACCCCGTCTCAACAAAGACGGAAAGTTCCTACCAAACACCCCCGACCTCTAAGAAGGCTCTCGCACAGGTCAAGAAGACAGCGATGCCTCCGAAGTAATGCAGAGTTCGGACCACCAAGTTCGAGCCTACGGCCATGAATGACGAGGAAAGCAAACCAGCACATCGACGACTGGACACCTCCAAACGATGTCAACATCGGACAAGTCGAACGATAAGAGAAGTTCGGTGGACGATAATTTAATACAAGATGCGGATGAGCTAACATAAAATTCTCTTTTTATTCCATTTGCGAAATATACACCATGAAGCCCAGAAGGCCAAAGGAAGAAAAGCAAAACGATAAAAGCGAGACAAAACAACAAAAGGAAAAATGTATACATGAAAAGATGGAAGGCCAAGAAGAGCCCTAGGGAAGCTCTGCTCCTTCCGACCTAGAATTATCTACTCCAGCCCCTATCCAGGACTGCATCAGATTCTCAACTTCTTCTTCTAGCTCTCCCTTTTTCAGCAGCACGTCCTGGAGCACCCGACGAAGTCGTTGGCTTTCGATCTCCGCCTCTCGATGCCTCTTTCTCAGGACCTCAGATTTTGCCTCCGCATCCGTGATGGCCTGCTGCTCGTATGCCAGTTGGATCTTCAATTACTGCAGCTCAGTCGTCCTTTCCCCGAGGGCGACAGAAAGCCCTTCGATGGTTCTTCTTAGGGACTGGAGTTCATTAGAATCTCGAGCAGAAGTAAGCTGAGCCCTGTCAGCCAGCTGCCTCTGAAGATGGGCGACTTCATCGGCCGCCACCCTGAGTCTCCCTTTATATTCATCCACCTGCCTGTGCCAACCGGCCCGATGCATGTCGTGGCTCACCTCGGCATCCTGAAGCTGCTGCTGAAGGTTGGAGACCTTCTTCGACCACTCCCGGTCGCCGTCGGCCCGGGCCAAGAGCCGGGACGAACTTCCTTCCAGCTGGCCGATCCTCTCCTTCACAGCCGACAGTTCCACCCTGAGAGTACTAATCTTGGCAGCTTGAGCCCAAATTCGGTCGCTGGCGCTCTTCTTGTATTCCTCAAGCTCCTTCATGAAATCCGTCTTCCTCTGGCTATACTCCATGATCCCCTTCACGTGGAGATTTCGAAAGCGGGTGGCCTCCGCGGTGGCTTCAGAATGACCCTCTCTCAACCTGCGAAGCTCGCCTTCCATCTTCTTCGCCCCTTTTGTCAAGTGAAGAACCTCCTTCCTTAGTCGTCGGATCATGGACTTCAGCGGGATCCCCAGGGGCAGGGGAAGTGCTTCGGCAGGGCACTGCCATTGGGAGACAAAAGCGTCAAGATGCGTCTCATCACAAAAAGAAAAGCAAAGAGAAGAAAGAAAGGAAGGAGAAGCCATCCACGACAAGAAATTCAACTTTATTGATTGAATGATCTTTGAAGACAAAAAAGAAAAGAAAAACAGCAGTAAAAGAAAGATACAAGATCGGAGGTCTCAGACCTCAGAAGCAGGAGTTGGAGAGCTCGGTGTTCCTGGAGGGGGGGCTGCGGCAGCAGTGGTAGCGGGAGAGGGACCGACCTCATCTTCAGACTCCTCACCCAGGAAGCTGAGGTCGAGCTCCAAAAATTTCCTGGCCACCTTCTCCTGGCAGAGCTCGAACCCCTTGATGAACGCCTCCTGGCCGAATTCGACATTCAGGTCCCTCATCTCTACGGAGGCCTTGAACTCCTCTACCGTAAGAACCCTGGCCTCCGAGACCAGGACTAAAATCTGCTCAGCCAAATTGGTGACCTCAGCCTCCGCCTTTCTCACCATCTCCTCCAAGGTCTGCTTCTCCTCCTCCCGGGCTTGTTTCTCTCTTTCCAGGGCCTCTTGGAGGAAGACTACTTCGGCTGCCTTTTCTTTGAGGCGGGCGACCTCGGCCCGGCGATGCTCCTCCACCTGGATGGCGTCCCTTCTCGCCCGATTCGTCGCCTCGATATTGGTGAGGAGCTGGTGCCCAATCTGCAAGGGCGGCTAGGGGATCAGAACAAGGGTCGAATAGCCGGTTAAATGAAGATTTGTTTACCTCGAGAAAGGACCCTAGGGAGTCCCAAACCCGCTGCTCAGGATCGGCGCGGTCGATCCTCTCGACAACTTCAGGCAGAATGCAGCCATCGATCAACCGTTTGATCAGGTCCCTGTCATTGAAGGGATTCTCTGGCTCCTCTTCAGAATCGAGGGACTCGTCGGTGGCGGCTCGGTGGCTACCAACCCTACGGGCCACCGACTTCCTTCTCCTCCCCCTCTCGACTACGGGTGCCTCCGTGGAGCGGACCCCCGAAACGGGAGCTCCAGTCGGCGAACTCCTCGAGGAGGCCCGGGGGGCCGTTGGTTCGGCATCCGAAGGAACGTCGATCGCAGGGGCCGCCTGGACAGATGCGGCCAGACTCGTCTCCTCCATCCTGACCTTCTTTGCTGATCCGGAGACTGCGGCATCTTTTCTTTTGTGGGCCTTGAGACCCCTGGCGAGCATCCGTGCTGCTTTGGCATCTATTCCTAAAAAAAAAAAGGGGGAGGGAGAGATCAGAAATCAATAATGGGATGAAAAAAGAAGGAGTGGCACAAAAAACAAAAAAAAAAAGAAAGAAGAAGAAGAAAAAGAAAGAGAAGGAAGAAGAGAGAAGAAAAAGAAAGAAAAAGAAGAAGGACAGAAGAAAAGAAGAGAAAGGAAAAGATGAAGTACTCGCAGGATCCTGGGGGCTCAGGCCGATGTTGAACAAAAATTGCTCCCTCAGAAGATTGGAAAGGGAAGGAGCGGAATAGGCGAGAAGCTTCCGGGTGGCCTGAAGGTCATCCTCTCCCAGGCTGGGAGCCCGACGGACAGAGTCCCTCAGAGAGCCCCAAGGGGCAGGCCCAGCCTCAGGGTCGGGCAGTGGACGAAGAGGTATTTCCCCTTCCAGTTGTGGATCGAAGAGGGGGCACCTTTCAGCAACCCCTTCTTGCCAAACTGAGGAGAGAAATACCACCAGTCCTTCGTCGAAGGATGACGCTTGAAGGTATAGAAATGCCTAAACAGAGAGAGGGACGGCTGGACCTCGACTACATGACAAAGGGAGAGAAATCCTATCAAAAACCTAAAAGAATTCGGAGCAACTGAAGCCAAAGAGATATCTAAGAAGCGGAAGAGAGCGACAACAAAGGATGGAAGCGGAAGTCGGAGCCCGGCACGGAATGCCTCCTGATACAGACAAAAATGATCGGGTGGAGGAGTGCTAGCCCGATCGGAGGGGCCAGGTAGCTCCAGGTCATACTCCGGAGGAACTCCATACTGAACCCTTATCAGAAGGAGTTCATCCAAAGTCAGAGAGCATGGAATGGCGCCCGACGCAAAAATCGGATGAAGCCCAGCCCCAGATACGGGTTCATCTACAGAACGAGGGACCTGAGGGGTTGAGGCGGAAGAACTCCCGGAACCGCTGGAAGCGGAAGAGCCGGAAGACATTTCAAATAACTTCGAATGAAGACTCTAAAGATCCCGAAGAAGACAGACGGGACAAAGGATGAGAGGTCACAGGAGACTAACTCGAAGGAATACGACAGAAGAAAATGGTGAAGAAAAGGCCCCTAAATGGCAAGAAGAAGGATGGAGGTTTTGAGACTAACCTAGATTGCCCTGAGGGATGTAGAGGGGCGAGGAAAGGGATGATTCGAAGGACGCCTATGGCCCAAGAAGATGCCAAGGAGAATCGGGACTCTCGAAGAAGGGATGAATACTAATGGAACTCTCAGGCAGAATAGGGCCCCTAAAGGCGGAAGGGCAGGTTTAAATAGACCCTGGGATCCGACGCCATAATAATCGTGAATCCCCCCAGACCGGCCCGCGCTCGACACGTATCCCACTCGCCACGGCAGGCGGCTAAAAGCGGCTGACGGTTGGCAGAGCCATTATTGCACCATACCTGGGCCAGTGTACCAGCGGGAATTTCGAAGGGTCCCTTCGTATCACCCCGATTCAAAAAGACTCCAGCACGCGCACATTTAATGCCAAAATATCTGGAGGCGGTCGTACACAGGGTTCAAGGGGACAACTTCGGCTGTGCAAACCTCTCTGTACTTCCTTCATTCGAAATTCAAACTCGAAAGTAGGGAGACTGGTGTTGGGTATAAAATACCCTTAGCCGAAGTTCTCAACGAGATTAACCCTCACGAGTCGTCCCCGACTCCGACTGCAGGCAGACCTCGTCCGGACTCCTACGGGAGCCGGACTCCGCCCACAACTTCAACTGCAAAGCAGACTCCGCCCGGACTCCTACGGGAGCCGGGCTCCGTCACCAACATCAACTGCAAAGCAAACTCCGTCCGGACTCCTATGGGAGCTGGGCTCCGTCACCAACTTCAACCACTGGTAAGCTTCGTCCGGACTCCTACGGGAGTCGGACTTCACCCCTGACTTTAATTGCAGGAAGACTCCGCCCGGACCCCTACGGGAGCCGGGCCTCATCCCCGACTCCAGCTGCAGACAGACCTCGTTCGAACTCCTACGGGAGCCGGACTCCGTCCACAACTCCGACCGCAAGCAGACCCCACTTGGACTCCAATGTAAGCCGGGCTCCGTCACCAACTTCAACCGCTGGTAAGCTTCGTCCGGACTCCTACAGGAGCCAGACTTCGCCCCTGACTTTAATTGCAGGAAGACTTTGTCCGGACCCCTACGGGAGCCGGGCCTCATCCCCGACTCCGGCTACAGACAGACCTCGTCCGGACTCCTACGGGAGTCGGACTCCGCCCATAACTCCGACCGCAAGCAGACTCCGCCCGGACTCCTACGGGAGCCGGGCTCCGTCACCAACTTCAACCACTGGTAAGCTTCGTCCGGACTCCTACGGGAGCCGGACTTCACCCCTGACTTTAATTGCAGGAAGACTCCGCCCGGACCCCTACGGGAGCCGGGCCCCATCCCCGACTCCGACTGCAGACAGACCTCGTCCGGACTCCTACGGAAGCCAGACTCCGCCCACAACTCCGACCGCAAGTAGACTTCGCCCGGACTCCTACGAAAGCCGGGCTCCATCACCAACTTCAACTGCTGGTAAGCTTCTTCCGGACTCCTACGAGAGCCGGACTTCGCCCCTGACTTTAATTTCAGGAAGATTCTGCCCGGACCCCTACGGGAGTCGGGCATCATCCCCGACTCCGACTGCAGACGGACCTCGTCCGGACTCCTACAGGAGCCGAACTCCGCCCACAACTCCGACCGCAAGCAGACTCCGCCCGGACTCCTATGGGAGCCGGGCTCCGTCACCAACTTCAACTGTTGGTAAGCTTCGTCCGGACTCCTATGGGAGCTGGACTTCGCCCCTGACCTTAATTGCAGGAAGACTCCGCCCGGACCCCTACGGGAGCCGGCCCTCGTCCCCGACTCCGGCTACAGACGGACCTCGTCTGGACTCCTACGGGAGCCGGACTCCGCCCACAACTCTGATCGCAAGCAGACTCCGCCCGGACTCCTATGGGAGCCAGGCTCCGTCACCAACTTCAACCGCTGGTAAGCTTCGTCCAGACTCCTATGGGAGCCAGACTTCGCCCCTGACTTTAATTGCAGGAAGACTCCGCCTGGACCCCTACGGGAGCCGGGCCTCATCCCTGACTCCGACTGCAAACAGGCCTCATCCGGACTCCTACGGGAGCCGGACTCCACCCACAACTCCGACCTAAAGCAGACTCCGCCCGGACTCCTACGGGAGCCGGGCTCCGTCACCAACTTCAACCGCTGGTAAGCTTCGTCCGGACTCCTACGGGAGCTGGACTTCGCCCCTGACTTTAATTGCAGGAAGACTCCGCCCGGACCCCTATGGGAGCCGGGCCTCGTCCCCGACTCCGGCTGCAGACAGACCTCGTCCAGACTCCTACGGGGCCGGACTCCGCCGACAACTCCGACCACAAGCTGACTCCGCCCGGACTCCTACGGGAGCTGGGCTCCGTCACCAATTTCAACTGCTAGTAAGCTTCGTCCGGACTCCTACGGGAGCCGGACTTCGCTCCTGACTTTAATTGCAGGAAGACTCCGCCCGGACCCCTACGGGAGCCGGGCCTCATCCCCGACTCCAGCTAAAGGAAGACTTCGTCCGGGCTCTTACGGGAGCCGGACTCTGGGCTCCTCTCAAATGGATAGCTAACCACCCCTCTCCGCCAGACACTCCAGCCGAACTTCAGCCGACAGGTCTGCACTCCCTGGCGTGACGCAGCAACGGCCACGATCCTGCTCCACTTCCTGTGACGGATTTCGTGCGGCTCCATTACTCCCTGGCAGACCACTATGATACCCATGATCCTGCTCCACTTTCTGTGATGGATACCGCATGATTCTTCCATCCTCTGACAAGTCACAACAACGGACGCCGCTCCACTCCCTGCGGCAGACTCCACGTGGCGTGCTTTGGTGATAGCCACGGGTCTACTCCACTACTCTTCGCAACAAACTCTGTTTGACCCTGGACAGCCCATGACTAGACGGTTACAGACATCGCTATCAGTCTGTTGCTCCCTCTGCCTATAAAAGGGGGGACCCCAGATACGTTATTTTCTAATCTCTAGTTTTTACCTAAAAACTCTGCTAAAATTTTCGTTCGAGCACTCCATTCTTGTTGAGGAAGAGAACTGACTTGAGCATCGGAGGGTCTTGCCGGAGCAACCCCACCTCCGGTTTAGACTTCTTTTGCAGGTCCCGACGGCGACCGTGACTCCCTCAACTCCAGCTTCTCCGGCGTAGACGGATTTTTGCACCAACAATAATAATTATGATGAATCCCATAAATCAAGACAATGATTTTAGAGTTATGATTTGATCATATCTATGAGATCTAAAATTTTAAAAATTTTGATTTAGAACATTCTTAGTCATAGGAGTATTGAGTAGGAGATCAATGTTCTGGATAGACTGTATTGGAAATTATGTCCTAAAATCAATCATGTGACGATTGAGTTCATCCTTATATATGAATTATTGATCAATTAAATAATAGTTATTCTAATATTTTTTAACACAAAGTGACATCTTCCTTGAACTCTTATACTGTGATGATGTCTCTAGAACTATGCTAGTGTATGATAAAGAGAGGATTTATCATATAGTTCTTAAACATGTTCGCGATCAAATGATACGTCATTATGGGATAATGATGTTTATCGAGTGGAGATCATTGTGTGCCATATGGGTTGGTTGTCCTCTTAACCAAGGAGTGTGGTGACATTGGTATGGCATACAGGTGAGATGTAGGGATATATCATCTCTGAACAAGTGACTCACCTACTGAGCATTCTGCTATCAAGAGCTACTCGCAAAACACATGGGTATAAGTATCTTTCAGACTTGAGATCACCATAATGACTTGCAAGCAACTCACTGTGCTTTGGTACCGGACTACCTGGATTTCTAATGCAGTGACGGAAGGCTACTGGGTACAATCAAGTACTTGCAAAGTCTGTGTGTGGATCAAGATGGGATTGACTCCTCTGGATTATTGAAGTTGATATATCACTGTATTTTAATTTAGTAAAATTTTGGCCAGGTTAATCCATGAGATAAATTTGAAAGGTTGAAATACAATACGGATGAAGCAATCTCGATTGACAGTTAACCTGAGACCATCCTAGAGCATCCAGGATCAAAAGGATGAATTATGTGATAACCATATGTATAGATTCTAAAATATTTTTTTCTGATAATTTGACCTATCTGGACGTCAAAAATTATTGCTAGATGGTATCTCGATTAGTGTAGAAATTGGTTCCTGTGCTATCGACTTAGTGTTTGAACCTATGGAGTCATGCACACAAGTCAGACAAAGTAGAAAGAAATTGACCTATGTTTATATGTTCAATTTGGAAGTACTTGACTTGATTGAACATATAAGCTAACTTGATTGAGAATTAAGTTATGGGTCAAATAAGATTGAAAAGTTAACTATGTCTAGCTAGCACTACACATGAGGTTTAAGTTCGATCCCGAAGATGAACAGTTTCTGATCTATGATTCATAGAATATATGAAAGATTGAATTTAAGTACTAATTAATTTTAAATTAGATCTAAATTAATTGAACTTAAATGGATCTAAAATTTAAGTTAGACTTGATACAAAAGTCCTAAAGAGTTTGGGATTGACAACCTTTCAAAATTGTTTCGAACCAGCTTCGAATCAGATTCGAATCGGACCTATTTTGGATGAGATATGAGTATTCCTACTTGCACTGAGAATACCCCCTCATGAAGTATGACCAAAACCTAGTTTGGTGCTTATTTGGGATGTCCCAAGTGGGTGAGAGATTGGGTGCAAGTTGATTGTCATATGTGATGACAATTATATCTTATATAGGAATCCTTCTTTCATGAGTATTGGACCAATTCAAATCAGATTTGAATTAGGAGTCCTAATCTCATTGGATTATGAGAATTATCTATAAATAGAGAGGGTCTCTACCTATGAAAAATAGCAACAGCATAGCAAACAAATCAGATTGAGAGGAGAAAAGAGAGAGAGAGAGAGAGAGAGGCGTGAGAAGAGAAAGAGGTCCTATCTTCCTTTTGGCCTCTCCCCTTGTTGCCACCCCTCTTCCTTTGGGCGTGGGGTCTCTTTGGGCATCCCACTTTCTAGTGTGAGATGTCACACTAACACATTTCATCTCTTGATTGATTGAGTTGCTAAGCCAATTGGATTGGAGTTCATCCTGCTTTCCTGCGATGTCTGACGTGCATACGAAGTAGAGGGTCTGCACATCTAGGCCTCCATGAAGGTTTATATCAGATAATTTAGGATTTGATCTCTGGTCCTACTATATTTTAGATAAATATTTGATCATTAAACAAGTAGAATATTAGAAAATTTTTAGATGCAACCTGGGCATCTCGAAGGGAAACTATTTTCCTTCCCTTCAACTGGTATCAGAGTAGGCCTGAAATATATATATACAAAATAAAATTTTTTAAAATTATTTATATAAGATATAATTAAGATTTTTTTTAACATATTAAATCTTATTTAAATCTATTTATATAAAATTTTTGATCTAATTTTGATTGGATTAGAAGTATCTAATCCATAGTTGATTGAGGTTGTTATAAATCTATTACAATAGAATTCTGCTGTTGTTGAATTTTTTATGAAAAAATAATATGAACTAAAATTTATTTTAAATTTATTTTAATAAAATTTTAATATTATTATTTTTTTATGAAGTGAGATTTATTTCAGATTTAAATTGGATCTATTTTGATAGATATTTAGATCTGAATCCTATCATAATTCAGCACTGCACGAAAATAGATTTTACCAAAAATTAATTCTTTATGCATTTATATTTGTATCTAATTAATTTTTTATTTGATATCAAATCTAAAATTAATATTTTATAATCAGTATAAGATATATTTTAGATTTGATATGATGTATATGATGCATCAAATCTAATTGGATTAGATAAAGAATATAATTGATAAGATCAAGGATATGTTCATAACACAAAATAGTTTTGTCAATAATTGCATGTTGATGTAATTATATATGAAATTAGATTTTAAATTCTAATAGCCTAGTACTTGGATTGATGAGATCACCAGACCGTCCAGTTATAAGAGATTGAAGAGATTAATCTTTCTTTTGCCTATTCGATAGGTTCTCTTATGACGTATAGGGGTATTGTTGTGATCCAGTTTCATGAAGAAAAAAAAAATAAATTTTTATATATTATTTTGATCATAAATATATTTAGATTAGATCTAAAATAATTTATAATTTATTATAATAGAATAAAATTTAAATATAAAATTATTTTAGATCTGAATTACATGTTGCATATGATGTAATTGATATTGATCTAAAAGTTGTCATGATACATGAGATGTATGAATGAAGTTTAGATCATATCTATGTATGTTTAATTATTAAATATATTATAAAAATTATTTTTATGTATTGAAACATATGGTATGCTTCATCTGAAATCCTTGTAGAATAGTTCTACAAACTAAAACACACATTTTACATACTTAATTTTGAATTAAGTTTGAATGATCTAAATTTGAGAATTGAAGATCATTAAGACATCACATAATATGATGGGCAATGGGTTAGCATGAATCAGATCCTTCTAATGAGTTAGACCTAGGGTTAGAAACACATATGGACCAAGTAGAAAAATTGATTAAATCTATCAAGTGTTGAATTAGATTAGGTCAGTATTTCTCTAAATCAATCTTAATAGTTGAAGTTTGATCAAGTCCATGTGTTTGACCCTAATAAATGGACCATGATCATGGCTCCGTGGTTGAGTCTGAATCTTCTGGTGTGCCCAATCGAAACTAATTAATCAGTTGGTATCTAAGATAAGTTTGATAGATTTGATCAAGTGATTTTTAATTGGGAGCTATTTACCTAGATCCATCTACGATGAGTTAAGGACAGATCCCTCTCACTGATCACTTATCTGACCAATATGATAGATTATATTTTGATTAGATCACTAGTCGATTCGTGTAGATCCATGCCATTAAGGTGAATCAGTGTGACTGATTTAGGTATCTTTAGACCAGCTTGTGCTTAATCCTTTACATGACTTGGTGAAGTCAGTAGGAGGATTTACAGCTGGCAGATCAACTTCTTCTCTTATTCTCAGATCAATTAAATCAAATTCTCTAAATTATTAGGTCCATAAAGTGATAAAGTTATGAGATAACTGGGTCATTGCCTCCTACTAAGGTATGTGATAATGAGTCCAATATTCCAAATAGGTATTGGAGACGCCACACGCCTGGTGTCTATTACATATTAGAATTATCATTCATCATCTGACTATCATGATGTACCTTAAGATCAATGCTCAGGTTGGCCGAGTCACACTCAGACCTGGACATCCATTTGTTGGATACACTTGATGTGTCATGTTAATGGTTGGACCTAACCAAAATTTTCAGTGGAGGTGCCACACGCCTACTGAAGAGACACTTGGGGCAGAACTCATTGCTAGAAGTTGTTTGGAGAAACAATTGATTATGAACCTACCCATAGATGCACTAGGGTTGGTCGAGCCACACTCAGGTCTGAATGCAGTTTGTGTGGATTCTAGTACCCGCTAAAAAATTTATATAATTTCTTGAGTTGGAAGTAGAGGCTACCAATTCATTAAAAATAGTGGGAGGATCTTTAGACTAAAGTCCATATCTTCAGGATTAAAAAAAAATAATTCATATACTAATTGGCTAAAGTTTTCTCTTTTCAATTATGGCCAATACACTATTCCTCCGTTCATTGTTGAACAACGATAAGCTCACCAGATCCAACTCTTATAGCTGGTATCGAAAGTTGAAGATCATGTTAGAGTACGAAAAGATTTTATATGTTTTTACGATCAGGCACCTGAAGAACCTGCAGCCAATGCTCCTCGTGCTGCAAGAGACACTTACATGAAATGGTTTAATGACCGCACCACTGTATGTTGTGTGATGAGGGCAGCTACGAACGATGAACTTAGTCGTAAGTTTGAGGATGCATAGCCTGAAGAGATGATTCAAATGTTGAATGTCCTTCGGCACCCCTGAGGATGCGGAGAGACATAAAACCTCCTGTGCAGTGTTCAATGCCCATATGTGAGAGGGGGCTTCAATCATCGATCATGTATTGTACATGATTGAGCAGATTGAATGCCTTAACAAACTTAGCTTTTCATTGCATGAACAGTTAGGCAAGGATGCTATCCTCAATTCGCTATCGAAATCCTACCTACTCTTTCTCAGTTATTATAGAATGATGAAGCCTGCGGTAAACTACCATAGTTTGCTAGGGTTACTGCAGACTTTTGAGAATGATCACCAGCTCCAGAAAGAGCCAGTGAATTTAGTGAAAGGTTCATCTGCAGGGCATCGATCCTCTAAGAGAGGAAAGAAGAAAAAAGTGCAAAAATTTCATACCGTTGATCCCAAGCATAGCAAAACATCAAAAGTTGACAAGAGTCAGACAGAGTGCTTCTTTTGTAAAAAGTTGGGTCATTGAAAAAGGAATTGTCCTACTTGTATAGCCACCCTTGACCCAAACAGGCCTAAGAACAAGAGAAAGAGGCAAGTGGTTGCTTCACAAGGTATTTATATGATAATACCTTATAATTTCTCTATTTATGATACTACTACCTGGGTATTGGATACTGAAAGTCCTATTAATATATGCAATTTGCTGCAAGGATTGCAGGTAAGTAGAAAATTTTGAGAGGACGAGCAGTTCTTTAACATTGGAGATGGAAGTCTTGTTCCAATTCTGGTCTTGAAAACTTTGCAGCTTGTTTTCGAGTCTAGTAGTGTCAGATGATTGTCATTATTGTCCCTTCTTTATGATGAATGTCATCTCTATTGATTTTTTGGCTAAACTTGGTTACAAGTTTATAATAAAGGATGATTTTTGTGATATCATTATGAATGATACTGCTATTATGTGTGGACAATTGAAACATGACATATATACAATATCACGTCCTATTAGTGTAATATACATACCTAGTAAATGCCCCAAAATAGTTAATGTCAGTGAATCCTACTTTTGACATTGTAGATTTGGTCATGTGAACAAGAATGAGATTGACAGATTGATCAAGGAACATATCTTTGAGATAGATGATTGTGAATTATTACCTACCTGTGAGTCCTGTCTACTTGGTAAGATGACTCAATCACCTTTTAAAGGAAAAGGTGAGAGAGCCAGCAATGTCCTAGGTCTAATACATAGTGATGTATGTGGGCCTATGAACATAAGTGTCAGAGGAGGATACTACTACTTTATTACGTTTACAAATGACCTAACGAGGTATGGGTATGTCTATCTTATGAAGCATAAGTCAAAATCATTTGAAATGTTCAAACGATTCCGTGCTGAAGTAGAGAAACAAATTGAAAAGAGTATTAAGATCCTTCGGTCAGAGGAGGTGAATACCTCATCAGTGAGTTCCTGATATATCTGGAAGAGAATGAGATTTTCTCACAGTAGACATGATCTAATCCATGATGGGCTTTTTCAGTCTATCAATCTCCTTTTGGAGATATGCTCTAGAGACTACCTGCTACATTTTGAATAAGGTGCCTAGCAAGTCTGTCGTTAAAACTCCATATGAGATATGGACTGGGCGTAAGCCAATGCTCTCACACCATAGGATCTGGGGGTGTCTAGCTTATGTCAAGCATTTAAAGATAGATAAGCTTGGACCGAAGTTCGATAGATGCTTATTTGTAGGGTGCCTAAAAAAAACTGAAGGATATTACTTCTACCTCATTGCAGAACAAAAGGTGTTTGTTAGCAGTCGGACAGTCTTTTTGAAAAAAGAGTTTCTTGATGAAGGAGCTAATGTCTATAAAATTGAACTTGATGAAGTTCATAAGGTAAAAGGACCGACACATACAGAATTAGATTTGATTGGTGAATCGAATTTGGAACCAGTAGAGGCACCATTAAGGAGATCCGATAGAGTACCACATCAACCAGACAGATACTATGATTTTTTGGTCCGAAACAGTGATCCCATTGAACTTGATGAGAACGATGAAGATCCGATCACCTATATGGAGGCCATGCAAAGATCCGATTCCCAAAAATAGCTTAAGACCATGAAGTCCGAGATGGAGTCCATGGAGATCAATAGTGTATGAACACTAGTTGATCCACCTGAAGGGATAAAACTCATAGGATGTAAATAAATTTTCAAAAGAAAAAGAGGAGCGAACGGGAAGGTAGAGACCTAAAGCCCATCTTGTTGTCAAGGATTACCATCAACGTTATGGTATTGACTATGATGAGATGTTCTCTCCTATGGCAATGCTCAAGTCCATCCAGATTATGTTTGCTATCGCTGCACACTTAGATTATAAAATCTGACAGATAGATGTCAAAACCGCTTTCCTTAATGGAGAACTGGAAGAAGAGGTGTATATGATACAACCTAAAGGGTTCACATCCACAGACGGGTTGAAAGTGTGCAAGCTGAAAAGGTCTATTTATGGACTTAAGCAGACATCGAGGAGTTGGAACATGCATTTTGATAAGGTGATTAAAATGTATGGCTTCGTTAGGAATAGAGAAGAGCCTTGTATCTATAAGTGGACTTCTAATTTTATGGTCATTTTTCTTGTGCTGTATGTGAATGACATACTGTTACTAGGAAATGACATTCTGACTTTGCAGAGTGTGAAGCTGTGATTATCATCACAGTTCTCTATGAATGACTTGGGAGAAGCATCTTACATCCTAGGAATGAAGATCTATAGGGATAGATCCAGAAGGTTGCTTGGATTGTCCCAATCCATGTATATTGACGTCTTGTTGAAGCGGTTTAACATGAATAATTTCAAGAAAGTCTATCTTCCGATAGGCCATGGAATTACTCTTTTCAAGAAGGATTGTTCGACAACTCCTGAGGAGAGAGAGCACATGAGTAGAATACCATATGCTTCGGCAGTGGGATCTATCATGTATGTTGTGACATGTACGAAGCCGGATGTGGCCTATTCATTAGGGATAGTGAGTAGGTATCAGTCAGATCTGGGTGAGAAGTATTGGAAGATTGTGAAAGTAATTCTTAAGTATTTAAGAAATACTAAAGACCAATGGCTTATCTATGGAGACTCTGATCTGAAACTTGTGGGATATACTGATTCTAATTTTCAGTCAGATTGTGATGACAGTAGAAGTATGTCGGGCTACATATTTAACTTGAATGGAGGAGCTATTTGTTGGAAGTATTTCAAGCAACATACTGTGGCTGATTCTATATGCGAAGTGGAATACATTGCTACATCGGATGCTGCAAAAGAGACGGTGTGGTTGCAAAAGTTTATCATCGAGCTGGGAGTTATACCTTTCACCGATGGTCCTGTCCTGCTGTACTGTGATAGCTCCAGTACCATAGCTCAAGCGAAAGAACCCAAGTCGTACCATTGCACCAAGCATGTTCTGTGCTGCTATCACCTGGTGCGAGAGATCATAAACTGAGGTGACGTCGAGCTTCAGAAGATCGATAGAAAAAAGAACCTAGCTGACCTCTTCACTAAAGTTCTCAAGATCAAAGAGTTTGATAACTTTAAATAGAAGATGGGTATAAGATACTGCCCAAATTGGCTTTAGTCCAAGTGAGAGTTGTTAGAAATTATGTCCTAAAATCAATCGTATGACAATTGAGTTCATCTTTGTATATGAATTATTGATCAATTGAATAATAATTATTTTGATATTTTTCATCATAAAGTGACATCTTCCTTGAACTCTTGTACTGTGATGAAGTTTTAAGAACTATGCTAGTATACGATAAAGAAAAGATTTATCGTATAGTTCTTAAACATATTCACGATCAAATGATATGTCATTATGGGATAATGACGTTTATCGAGTGGAGGTCGTTGTGTGCCATATGGGTTGGTTGTCCTCTTAACCAAGGAGTGTGGTGACACTAGTATGGCATACAGGTGAGATGTAGGGGTACATCATCACTGAACAAGTGACTCACCTGCTGAGCATTCTGCTATCAAGAGCTGCTTGCAAAACATATGGGTATAAGTGTCCTTCAAACCTGAGATCACCATGGTGACTTGCAAGCAACTCACTGTGCTTTGGTGCCAGACTACCTGAATTTCTAATACAGTGATGGAAGGCTATTAGGTACAGTTAAGTACTTGTAAAGTTTGTGTGTGGATCAAGATAGGCTTGACCCCTCCGGATTATTGGAGTTGATGTATCACTGTATTTCAATTTAGTAAAGTCTTGGCCAGGGTAATCTATGAGATGATTTGAAAGATTGAAATATAATGCGGATGAAGCAATCTTGATTGACAGTTAACCTGAGACCATCCTAGAGCATCCAGGATCAAAAAGATGAATTACACGGTAACCATGTGTATGAGTTCTGAAATATTCTTTTGAGATAATTTGATCTATCTGGATGTCAGAAACCATTGCTAGATGGTATCTCGATTAGTGCAGGAATTGATTCCTATGCTATCGACTTAGTGTTTGAATCTATGGAGTCACGCACACAAGTCAGACAAAGTAGGAAGGAATTAACCTATGTTTATATATTTAATTTGAAAGTACTTGACTTGATTGAACATATAAGTTAACTTAATTAAGAATTAACTTATGGGTCAAATGAGATTGAAGAGTTGACTATGTCTAGCTAGCACTACACATGAGGTTCAGGTTCGATCTTGGATATGAACAGTTTCTGATCTATAATTCATAGAACATATAAAAGATTAAATTTAAGTACTAACTAATTTTATATTAGATCTAAATTAATTGAACTTAAATAAGTCTAAAATCTAAGTTAGATTTGGTACAAAAGTCCTAAAGAGTTTGGAATTGATAGCCTTTTGAAATTATTTCGAACTAACTTCGAATCAGATTCGAATCGGACCTATTTTGGATGAGATATGAGTATTCCTATTTGCACTGGGAATATCCCCTCATGAAGCATTACCAAAACCTGATTTGGTACTTATTTGGGGCATCCCAAGTGGGTGAGAGATTGGGTGCAAGTTGATTGTCATATGTGATGACAATTATATCTCATATAGGAATCCTTCTTTCATGAGTATTGGATCAATTCAAATCAGATTTGAATTAGGAGTCCTAATCTCATTAGATCATGAGAATCATCTATAAATAGAGAGGGTCTCTACCTATGGAAGCATAGCAATAGCATAGCAAACAAATCAGATTGAGAGGAGAAAAGAGAGAGAGGCATGAGAAGAAAGAGAGGTCCTATCTTCCCTTTGGCCTCTCCCCTTGTTGCCGCCCCTCTTCCTTTGGGCGTGGGGTCTCTTTGGGTATCCCACCTGTTAGTGTGAGGTGTCACACTAGCACATCTCATCTCTCAATTGATTGAGTTGCTAAGCCAATTAGATTGGAGTTCATCCTGCTTTCCTGCGACGTCTGACGTACATGTGAAGTAAAGGGTCTGCACATCCAAGCCTTCGTGAAGGTTTATATCAGATAATTTGGGATTTGATCTTTGATTCTGCTGCATTTCAAGATTTGATCATTAAACAAGTAGAATATTAAAAAAAATTTAGATGCAATCTGGGCATCCCGGAGAAAAATTATTTTTCTTCCCTTCAGACTGGCACATCCTATGTATGCTCGATGATGAGAGTGGCTGATCTCATAAGCCACTTGTATGAGGCACTAATATAAGGATGTAGGTGCTCATTAGAAAATAAGTTCATTGAATTGATCTATCTTAAGAAATATCTTGTGAATCTACTTATCTGTCAAAAGATGTTTTCTTATAGTGGGAGTTGTGCATATAGTCCTTTGACCTGAGACTATCATAGAACCTTGTATACATGAAGCCATATTTTGGTTCATACTCATTTATGACTTAGTCATGTATGGGGTATTCTGGATATGATGGATTGTGTATGAAGGTTGTGAGTAGGTCAGGATGGAATCGATCACTCTTAGTAAGAGAAGATCGCATCCTACTTGCTCCAATCGACTGATGATTCAGGGAGTCTTTGATTTAAGCAGGATGAAATTAGAAAGAATTTCTAATATTTTATTAATTGAATCATTATTATAATATTAAGAAAAATATGAATATGACATTGAATTTGATATGTTTTCATATCCATAGTCATATTCAGGATGCAGGATGATCGCAGGATCGAATTGCACGATAACTTTCCACTGAAGGATATTTTTGATATTTTTATCAAAATTTTATATCTTTTGAATAGACATGATACATTGCTAGATATCAATCTTGTCTTGTAGATTTGATCAAATTAAAGAGTTTAATTCAATCGTCAATTAGAAAGAGTTCTAATTGCTGAAATCGAATTAGCTCGATTGGTCCTAAATCGGTTAGATTGAATTCTAATCAAATCAGATCAACTTGCGTCTGAACCTACTACTAGCTAGATATAGAAGTCAATAGGTCATACACAAAGAAAATTGATCAAGGGTCTAATTGGATTAGATCATATTTGCAAGATGAACATGCTAGCACATGTTGCGAATCCTAGCTTTTTATTTTAAATCGGGTTCAAAATTGATTCCAGATTAGGCTAATTAAATCTAATTAAACTCAAATCAAAATAGGGTCTAACTTGGGTTAACCCTTGGCTGGTTGAGCCAAGAAATTGGTGCCATAAACCAAGCATCCCACTTGCCAGAGACTCTCTCTCTAGCGCATGGTGTTTATTTTGTGCGCAAGATTCAAGTTGGCATCCCATGGGATGGGACACCCTTTTTCTAGTCCTTATCCAATTATTCCATGATGAAAAATTATGCAAAGGTTTAAGATCTCATTTTAGGTGTAGAGGAGTCCTTCTATGGCTAAATCACTTCATGTGTTAATCGTACGAATTGGATAAAGATGAAACCCTAGCTACACCCTAATCCATGCACCACATAGAGTCCAATTGGTTTTGGTCTCTTAAAAATGTTTCACGCCATCTTTCTTCGGATTTTTTCTCACGCACAACTCAGATTGGAACCTCCCTTTTGGACCCTTGGATGGCTAAGTTGTGCTGATCAAGGGTGGAGAAATGTAGCGCTAATTGTGAAGTTGCGCAACCTTTTAGAAAACACCGATGAATTAATTCTGAAGAGTCCTTCTACATGAAGAGACTCTCAAAAATTAATTTTGATGCTTCCACGTATTGGATAAGGCTTGGTCCAGCATGTGAAGGGTGGAATGGTGTGAGATTGGGCATGAGAAATGGCTTGGAAGGATGCAAGATAATCCCGATGGCATTCGACGTGCGCCGAGGGATTGGATCATTCGGAATAAGTTCCTATCTCTTCTTTCTTACACCACTCTCCCTATTGTCCAATTATTTCCTTCCTTTCCTTATTAGGACAAGTTCTAAAATAGCAAGGACAAGTCTGATTTTAGGCAAGGGCCTAGGAAGAGATATAAGGAAGACAAGGAGACTAGAAAGGTAGAGATAGGAAGGCTAGGAGGAGAGGAAGGAAGCCAAAGGGTTCTACTGCCCGAGAAAATTCTTGGAAAAAGAATTTTGAGGGAGGAATTGGATTAAGAAGATTGTGTCTTGATCAAAGCTCCATGTGGATCAACATTGGTGGGCGAACATATGGGCGTCTGGTGGAAGTTCTGCCGAAAATTGGATATAGCGCTATAGGTATTTCTTTGTACCTACTAATATGTTATGAAAATATTTCATATGATTGTTAATCATCAAGAAGGTTTTAGTTTAGGATTTCTTAAGTTTAAATTTTTGAAATCCATGCTTCCGCTGTACCATAATAACCCTACATAATGAATGTCAGAATAGTTTTGATGAATTAAAGAAAAGGTTGACCACAGCTCCAGTACTTACTTTTTCTTCTAGTGGTGGATGTTATATGATATACAGTGACGCCTCCCGTAAAAGTTTGGGTTGTGTGTTAATGCAGCATGAAAAGGTAATTACTTATGTTTCTCGACAGCTTAGACCACATAAATTGAATTATCCTACCCATGATTTGGAGCTTGCAGTAGTTGTGTTTGCACTTAAGATATGGAGGCATTATCTATATGGGGAAAAGTGTCAGATCTTTACTGATCATAAAAGTTTAAAATATATACTAACTCAAAAGGAGTTGAACCTTAGGCAATCGAGATGGATTGAGCTTATCAAAGATTATGACTATACTATTGATTATCATCCCGAAAAAGCTAATGTGATGGCGGATGCATTGAGCCAAAAGTCTGCAACCACTTTATCTCATAGTAAAGTTAAGTATTTACCTTTGATGGTAGAGTTGAGGGCATTAGATGCTGAGTTGTTAGTAGGAGATTTCAGAGCTTTGCTAGCTAGTTTTCGGGTCAGACCTACTTGGGTGGATGAGATATGTAAAACTCAAAGACAAGATCTTCAATTAATGAAAATTATGGATGCTATTCAGAATAGGTCACGAGCAGATTTTATAATCGAAAAGGATGGTATTCTGATGCATGAAAATCGTGTCTGTGTTTTGGAGGTAGGGGATATTAGAAAGTAAATAATAGAAGAAGGTCACTGTTCAGCTTATGCCATATATTCGGAAAGTACTAAAATATACCGAACTATCAAACAAAGCTATTGGTGGAATGGCATGAAGAGAGATATAGCTGAATTTGTATCCAGGTGTTTGGTGTGCCAATAGATAAAAGCAGAACATTAGGACTCAATCAAAAAATTACAGCCACTCTCTATTCCTGAATAGAAGTGGGAATATATTACTATGGACTTTGTTTCAAGTCTTTCAAAAACTAGAAAGGGTAATGATGCAGTATGGGTAATTGTAGACAGATTAACCAAGTCAGCCCACTTTCTTCCTATCAAGATGACTTTCATATTGGATAAATTGGCAAAAATTTAAGTGGATGAGGTCATTAGCAAACATGGGGTTCCTATTTCCTTTGTATCTGATAGAGATTCTAGATTTACATCATGATTTTGGTCAAGTTTGCAAAAAGTTTTGGGCACCAAATTAAGTTTTAGTACCGCTTTCCATCCACAGAATGATGGACAATTAGAGAGAACTATTCAAACTTTAAAAGATATACTGTGAGCATGTGTTGTAGAGTTCTCAGGTAACTAGGATGAACATCTGCCATTAATGAAATTTGCCTACAATAATAGCTATCACTCCAGTATAGGTATGGCACCATACAAAGCTTTATATGGTAGAAAATATAGAACTCCAATGTGTTGGGATGAAGAAGGGGAAAGAAAACTTCTAGGTCCAATAATAGTGTAGATTACAGCTGATCAGATCAGATTAATTAGAAAAAAATTGAAGGCAGCACAAGATCGACAAAAAAGTTATGCTGATCCAAAACACAGAGATGTGGTATTTAGAGTGGGTAATAAGGTATTTCTTAAAGTTTCTCCTTGAAAAGGTATATTATGGTTTGGGAAATGAGGAAAGCTGAGTCCAAGATATATTGGACCGTATGAAATAATAGAGCGTATTGGACTCATTGCATATCAATTAGCACTACCACCAGAGCTTTTTTAGATCTACAATCTATTCTACATTTCTATGCTATGAAAGTATATTTCAGATCCATCATACATGCTGCACTCCTGAATGGTTGAATTAAATGCATAAGACTAGTAAATTCTCTACACAATATCTCATTAGTAGCTCTGAATACAATGTCATCAACATATAGTTGCACAATTAATAAATCATTTGATTTCTTCTTAATAAATAATGTTTTATCTATATTTTCTCTTTTAAAATCATTGGCTAATAAAAATTTGCTTAATCTTTCATACCAAGCCCTAGGGGCTTGTTTTAATCCATATAATATTTTTTTAAATTTATAAATATGATTAGATAATTCTTGATTTTCAAACCTTGGAGGTTGTTCCATATAAACTTCCATCTCTATTAATCCATTCAAAAAAGTACTTTTTACATCCATTTGAAAATGTTTGAAATTCATAAAACAAGCAAATACTAAGAATAATCTAATAGCTTCAAGTCTAGCTATGAGTGCAAAAGATTCATCAAAATCAATCTTTTCTTCTTGATTGTATTCTTATGCAACCAATCTAGCCTTATTATTGATTACATTACCCTGCTCATCAAGTTTATTTTTAAACACCTATTTTGTTTCAATTACTAGAAAGTTTTTAGGTCTTTCAACTAGTTCCCAAACTTTGTTTCTTTCAAATTGGTTTAACTCTTCTTGTATTTTTAATATCCAACTTGGATCTTTTTCTGCTTCAATTATGTTTTTAGGTTCTAAATGGGATACAAATATAAAATGATTCATAGCTTCCCTAAGTGATATTCTAGTTTTAACACCATGAGATGGATCACCTATTATTAATTCTTTAGGGTGATTGTGATCATAGCTCCATTCCTTTGGTAAATTTAATGTACCTTATTCATCTTAGGGTTATGAGGCCTCTTCTTCGATATATTGCTTTTCATCTTCATTTTCTTGAAAAGAAGCATCTTCAAGTGTTAGATCTTTCAACTCTTTTTTAAGATTACCTGCATCCACATCAAGCTCTTCTTCTCTTACTTTAGGAGAGTTAGTTTTATCAAAGATAACATACACAGATTCCTCTATAACTAATGTTCTTTTGTTAAACACTCTATATACTTTACCATGAGATGAATAACCTAGGAAGATGCCTTCATCTGATTTTGCATCAAATTTTTTTAGTTTATCTTTACCATTAATTAAAATGAAACATCTACATCCAAAAGCTTTAAAGTATGAAATATTAGATTTTTTTTCTTTATAAAGTTCATATGGAGTTTTCTTCAAAATAGGTCTAATTAATGCTCTATTTAGCACATAGCATGCGGTGTTAATAGCTTCCACTCAAAAATATTTTGGGATTTTACTTTCACAAAGCATGATCTGTGTCATTTCAATTAAAGTTTTATTTTTTCTTTCTACCATCCCGTTTTGTTGAGATATCTCAGGTGCTAAAAAATTATGATTAATTTTATTTTTAGAATAAAAATTTTTAAATTTATGATTTTCAAATTCAGTACCATGATCACTTCTTATATTCAAAACACTATAATCTTTTTCTTTTGTTATTTTGTTAAATAGATCAACAAACATATCAAAAGCATCATCTTTATGTGATAAAAATAAAATCCAAGTGAATCTTTAAATATCATCAATAATGACATAACCATATCTTTTTCCTCTAAGAATAGTAGTTGAAATAGGTCCAAACAAATCCATGTGAAATAGTTCTAGTGGCCTAGAAGTTGAAATAATATTTTTGGATTTGAAGAAAAATTTTATTTGTTTACCAAGTTGACATGCTTTTCAAATCTTATTCTTTTCAAAGTTTATCTTAGGTAAATCTTTTACAAAGTCAAGTTTAATTAGTCTTGCCAATGAATCCATACTTCATGACCTAATCTATTATGCCATACCCAACTAGATTCATTTGCTTTAGCATTCATAGCAACAAGATATTCAATGTTTTTATCTTTAAGTTTATCAAGGTCAACAATATAAACATTGTCATGTCTTTTTCTTATGAATTTGATACTATCATCAAATGAACTAGTTACAATGCAATGTGATGATTTAAATAAAACATTAAAGCCTCTATCACATAATTAACTAATGCTAAATAAGTTATTCATTAAACCTTCTACTAACAAAATATTTTCAATACAAGTAGAGAGTGTTATCATGATATTACTAAGATCAATAATTTTGTCTTTACCATTGTCTCCAAATATCACCACACCTCCATTCTTTGTGTCAAGAGAGATAAATAGAGATCTATCTTCCATCATGTGCCTCGAACATCCGCTATCAAAATACCATCTTCTTTTAGATCTCACGGATAGCAAGCACACCTACACATGCAATCAATCAAATTTAGATACCCAAGCTAACTTGGGTCCTTTGAGATTAGCACTGATGGTTCCTTTTGGAATCCAAATTTACCTTATCTTTAGGTTGTTTCCATTAAGATTTTTTTTTTGCATTAGTAGTTTTGCATTCAATAGCTTTATATCGAATCTTGTTACATTTAAAATAAGTTATGTTCTTATTTTGATTTTGAAATTTTGCAAATGTATTCTTTAAGAATTTTTGCTTCTTTAATGGATTATATCCCATGCTGGCTTTATCAAAAACCATCTTTTATTTTTCAATGAACATTTGCAAGTTTTGAGAGCTTAGTGTGAATTTATCTACTATAGATTTTAATTTATTAACCTTTTTTTGTAATGATTCATTCCTTTTAGTTGATTCATCTAATTCACTTTGCAATTTCTTCATGTCTTCTTCCATCTTAGCTTTATCTTTACTTAAATTTTGATTTTCTTTCTTTAGTTCTTTATTTTTATGAGATAACTTTTTATAGTCACTAATTAGATTATTGAAAGCATCATATAATTCTTCAAAAGTAAAATCTGAAATTGAGTTATCATCACTTGCCTCATCATCATCAAGTGCCATAAGGCAAAGATTTGCCTTCTCTTCTCTTTGGCATTCTTTCTCACTTGAAGAAGAATCCTCACCCTTGCTCCATGCTACCTTCAATGCTTTCTTCTTAGGCTTCTTGGAGCTTTTCTTCAAAAATAGATAATCAATCCAGAAATATCCGGGCTTCTTGCACTTATAGCAAAGAGGTGGTTATTCTTTCTCTTTTTCTTTCTCTTTCTCTTTGCTACCTTCTCCTTTATTATATCTCTTCCTTAGTTCAAATTTCTTTTTACTCCTCGCGAACTTCTTCAACCTTCTTGCTAACATAACCATCTCCTCATCATCTTTCGAATCTTCTTCAGATTCACTTTCTTCTACATGGATGGTGGCAGCCTTGAGTGTGTCACCCAGAGGTAGCAACCTAAGAGGGGGGAGGGGGGGGGTTGAATTGGGTTGATTAAAACTTTTAGCCAAATTAAAACCTAAGGCAAGTATGTGCTTCAAAATAAACTAACTTGAGTGTTTGTGGTGAATATGTAATATGAGTAGCAGCGGAATCAAGATATATAAATGACTGTAAGATTTAAACTATGCTAAGCTAAAATTCAAAGCATGCAAGATAAGTAAAGTAGTACAATAAGAGAAAGCACAATATAAACACAAAGAATTTTATAGTAGTTTGGAGCAACCTGCTCCTACATCCACTTCCTAAGCTTTTCTTGAGATTTCTACTATAATCCACCCTTGATTATTATGTGTTTCTTTTTTTGGACTCACAATCAAACCTAATTGATTTTAACCCAGGTCAACCAATCAAAATCTTTACACTGTTAGTTTTTTAGGCTCACTAACAATCCAGTTGGTTTTTTATACTCACCAACTAAATCTTACACTGATCCAATTCTGAGCTTGGATGGGTCTAACCCCAAGTTTCTTTTCTCCAAAAAAACTTATAAAGAAATAAAAATACAAATAAATAAATTCAGTACAAAATAAAATACAAAAAGAAACTCTTTTTGAAGCATGAAGAAGCGGTTGAATGATTGCTCTTGCAGCTTTGTCTTCTCTTCTTTGGAGGCTGAGAGGATGCTCAAAAATTATGGATGATCACTCTTGAATGCTCTCTGAATTTGTAGCTCAAACTCCTTTCTTTTCTCTTTCTTTTAGATATGCAATGGGCTCACTCAAATTTGGATGATTTCTTCTTTCAATCCATTTCACTCCTTTTTCCTTTGATTCTCCACCTTTAAATATGCTCTTCAATAGCTGGAGATGGAGATTGGATTGTCGGAGGGGTTGAACTAGCCGTTGAAGTGAAAATCAGCCCATTGAAGAAGTACAAAAAACTAGCCATCACTACAACAAAATAGGTTATTAGCGATGAAAAAATTTTATCGCTAATAAGCTATTTTCATCATTAATAGTTATTAACGATAAAATTTTTATCATTAATAGTTATTAGCGATAAATAATCACATCATTGATAATATTTTATGATGAAAAAATTTTCATCATAAATAATTAATATTATCGATAAAAATTTTTATTGTTAAAAAATTAGTTTTTTCAAAAATTATTTATGATGAAAAATTTTAGTCATAAAAAATAATATTTGTGATAAATTTTAATGTTACTAATAAATAATAAATTAATAGTGATGAAAATATTTTCATCACTATTAATTTAATTAAAAATTTTTATGAAAGTCAAATTTTTAAAAACTTTTAGCGATGAAAAATTTTCATCATAAATATGATTATTTATGATGAAAATATTTTATCACTATTAATTTAATTAAATTTTTTATAAAAATTAAATTTATAAAAATATTAATGACATAAATTTTTTATTATAAATATAATTATTAGCGATAAAAATATTTTCATCACTATTAATTTAATTATAAATTTTTTTAAAAATCAAATTTAAATAATATTAGCGATGTAAAGCTTACATCATAAATATAGCAATTTTTGATATAAATTTTTATTGCTAATAAAATATCAATTATTTATGATGAAAATATTTTCATCATTATTAATTTAATATAAAATTTTAATATTTTTAAATTTATTAAAAATTTTATTTTTGACCAATTTTTTATCATTAATATATTTTTTGGTGATCAATATTTCATCAAAAATAATTCCATAGCTAATAATTTATGCATATTTTTTTAAAAAAAATAATTTATAAATATATATTTTTAATTTATATTTATAATATTTTTTAAGTTAAAAATAAAAAATAAAAATTTATATAATAAATTTATAAATAAATTTTATTATTTTATTATATTAAATTAAAATTATAAGAGATTTGAAATAAAAATAAAAAATTACATAAAGAGACCATCAAGTGTCGGCATCTACAGAAGGAGAACGAACTAGAGAAAGGAAGCACTCGAAAGAGCTCGGACCAACCTGCTACTGCCTCATCAGCTGTATCATCCACTCTATCATCTGGATTTGGAGTAGCTGATATTCATCAATACGTGCAACCAACTCATCAGCTCGTTACTCAGCCCGCTGTCAATCCTCAATAGCTTGCCTCTGCACCTCCATCAGTCGAGCATCACAGGCAGTATGGATGTCAGCCTTAGACGAGCGTGAGGATGAGGGAGCAGTGATTCCATACCCTAGATTCCTAATATAACAGGATCTCATACCAAGCACCTGATCATAGATCTTATCATCTATGGATGCGGTCGAGCCCTTAGAGATAGATTAAGATCTAATGTCTATCATCGATCCTGAAAATTAAAGTTATAGCTATTTTAATTTTGTACTAAAAATTAGACTGCGAATGAAAAAAATAATTGAAAAAACTTATAAAGAGCTTCTAACTCCCCATCGTCCACTCTCCTGACCGTCGCTAGTGGGTCTGCTGATAGATATCGATTCTACCAAGAAGCTCACCACTCTCAGCATCTCTCTGTAATTTGAAAATAATTAATTAAAAAATTTTTAAATAACTAAAGAATTATATACTAATAAAAATTACTTACCATCTGCTCCATGTGACGAGCAAACGACCTCGAACCCTCATAATACGATACGGTCTGTCTCATCCGATTCATGGCATTCTGGACATATTTTCTCTATATAGTTACTAGTCAAATTAGTAGATAACAAATTTAATTTAAGAATAAATGATTCAATCATTAAACTTTTAAAAAAGTTTGGATATGTAACCTGATATGTCGGATCTTCATAATGCCGGCATATGACAATCCAATCATCCATAGTAATACTGTCATAGGGCTGCTATCGCACTGCCTCCACCCCATAATCCTGCATCATATGATACTAATGCTGATGGATACGATGGCGATAATCCTTGAAATGCAAAGATAAATGAGTGTCCATAGCTCACCGCACGCGATCCTCCTCAAAATCAATGATGTTAAATACACCTTACCTATAATAAATATTAGAAGAATACCATATAAATTAAATATTCATAGTATAATTTATTTTACTTATAAGTAGGTGTAAAAAATCTTTCTCTGAGCTGGTATAACATGATGCCAATCGAAAAGCATCATGAGGGCATAGCTGTGGCATAAAATGCCAAGCTCAATCTGCCACAGCTCGCACCATCATCTAATAGGTCTGGTGTAGCCAAATGGTATCTCAATACGAAGACACTATTCGAGTGCTCGCATCTCCAACGTTCTAGAGTGAGGTTCTTCGATGGACCTCTCCCTTATCTCATAACTGATGAAGACTAGCCTGAAATAATAATAAATAAATCATTAGTATGATAGCTATCTAAATAAAAAAATCAAATTATATTATATAAAAAATAAATAATATCACTCGGACCCACCTCACTCAAACCTGCCTCACTGATCCACCTCACTGGGACCTACTAGTGCAGGACCCTCTGACGATGGAGCTGGTGTGATAGTGAAAATCGATGAAGGTGCCTCAGCCTCCAGGGTAGACTGTGAACGTGAATGTTATAATCTATCTCCTGGTGCCATATCTATAATTTTTGATATATAAATAAATATAATATTAAATAATAATAATAATAAATAAATTTTATTTTAATGAATAGAATTATATCGCATACCATTATTGCAAAAGAAGATTAAATAAAGAATATAGATCTACTCATCAATATTAGTATCTTCCTCGATATATAGATCCTCCTTTGAATCATAATAATCAACATATGTGTCATCTTCTATCTCATCATCATTTATGAACTGATCATCACCCTCTAACTCATCAAGATTAAATATAAAATCAGTTTCAACTTCGTTGAATGGCAGATCAACCCTATTCAAAGGTGCTATTACAAGTTCTTCATCAACAAGAAGCTCGACTGATGTTTGTTCTTCCTGCTGAAAAGCTTTCTCTTCATATAAATATGAATTTTCATCCATCTCTAATCAGGTTGGTATATCATATATGCCTCTAGGTGTTATTTTTTATACGACATGCCAATTACCTTGATACTTTAGATCCTTCAAATATATTACTTGTTTCGCTTAAGTTGCTAATATATACGGTTCATTTTGGTACTATGTTTATGCAAAATTTATACTGATAAAATATGGATCGATATGAATACCAATCTTTTTATTACTAATATCCTACCATTCACACTGAAACAAGAATACAGAATTACTGGACCCATACTTCAAGTCTATGATATCTATCAGTACATCATAATATTCAATCTCTTCTTCTTCTTCATATCCTATTGTAGTAATCTCACTATTCTGGATCCGTCATTGCATCTCAAACTTTCTTGTATGAAATTTTATTCCTCCAATGATACAGGATGCGTAGTGGTTACTCCTTTGATCAAAACCATATGCTAAATCATACAACTCATCAGTTGCACTTACTTCTTTATTGAAATACTTATATTTCATCTATACCATAACATAAAAAATTATGTTGGTTCCAATAATAATTTTTATAATTATTATAAATAGCATATTACTAATGCAACTTACAAGATCATCAAACTATTTTACAAATTTTCTCCTATGTCGATCATCAACATCCATATTATTCTCTCTGCATAGTATACTCTTATGCTCACTACAACAAATCATGATTTTTAATTTTACATTGACATGAAAAAATTACTTAGAATATTAAACAGTATGCTAAGATGGTACTTACTTAATAAAATCTTTAATTTCTTCATAATTATTTAGAACGTAGAAGTGTGCCTTGGATAGCTCGTTCATGTCCATAAATTCATATCTCCTTGCACCAATAGGTCGAACTATTTGTTTAAATATAGATAGTATCAGTTCATTGTCACCCCATTCACAATCTATATTACGATCTGTACGATTGAATCTTGTTTCGATATCGTCAAGATACATCGAGCAGAATGTGACACACTCCGTAGCTACATATGCTTCCGCTATAGATCCTTCAGACCGTGCTTTATTACGCACATACTTTTTTAGGATACATAAGAATCAGCAAATAAAAATAAATTTAAATTTTAAAAATATATTTATATCTTATAATTGATATGATAAAGTGTGTATAATTTTTTTACCTTTCAATAGGATACATCCATCGATAATATACCGATCCGACCAAAAGAGCTTCTTTTGGAAGATGAACAGCCAGATGCACCATAACATCAAAAAATGATGGTGAAAAATTTTTTTCTAACCTACAAAGAATGAGTACGATATCCTTCTCAAATCTCTCAAGTAAGTTAATCTTTAATTTTTGATAACACAGTTCTCGAAAAAATACTTCCAACTCAATCAATGCAGTTTGAAGATCACCACCCAAATAGTCATGTATGACCACATGAAGCAAACATTGCATCATCATATGGGAGTCATGACTTTTCATGCCAGAGATATTGCTGTCATTGTTTCCAACACACTGTAATACGTTTGAAGCATATGCATCAGAAAACTTTATGATTTTGAACTATCCACAAAAAAAAATTTTTCCTCACCAAACTATGAATAACATGCAAGTGGCATAAAAAATCTAGCACCTCGATGAACTAAATGTAACTCCGATAGGATTCTCATTTTTTATAAATCAAGGTGAGCTTTTGTACCATCTTTTATTTTTCTTGAGATGTTCAATACAATATCGATAATATTATCAAAAATATTCTTTTCAATGTGCATTACATCCAGATTATGATGAAGTAGTAGCTGCTTCCAATACAGTAGTTCAAAAAAGATACTTCGCTTCGTCCAATTCAGTTCAGCTTCAGTACGCTTCTGCTTGCGAGTACCCGATATTTTTTCAAATTAGACATTTTCAATAACTTCAAGTTGTTCTAAAATTTTTACTCCACTTAGCTCCTTAGGTGGCGAACGTCGGTCGGACCTACCATCAAAATATTGATTATAACAAATCCTCCAAGAATGATTATCAGGGAGAAACCGTCGATGACCCATGAAGCATATTTTCCATCCATACTTTAAATGTAAGGAGGATGCATCCTTATTGCATATTAGACATGCCAGATATCCTTTGATGCTCCATCCAAATAAGTTTTCACATGCAAAAAAATTATTGATGGTCCATAGAATCGAAGTATGCAACTTAAAATTACTTCAACTCACAAAATCATATGTCTGTACCCCATTTTCCCATAGCTCCTTCAGATCATTGATTAAAGGTCGTAGATATACATCAATTTCATTACCTGGTGCTTTCGGACCCAGAATCAATAGTGACATAAAAATAAATGGTTCTTTCATGCACTTCCAAGGTGACACATTATATACAACTAGCATCACAGGGCACATGCTGTAAGAGGTACTCAGATTGCCAAAAATATTAAATCCATCTATCACTAAATCAAGTCAGATGTTGCGTGGGTCACTCACAAAGTGCGGACGCTTTGCATCAAAGTCTTTCCACACTACAGAGTCCATCGGGTAGCTATGTATGTTCTCCTTCAGAACCTACTGCTCATGATGCTATCTCATTTCTTTAGCTATCTTTGTGGACATATATAACCTTTGAAGTCTTAGAATCAATAAAAAATACCTCAAAATCTTTTGAGGTATCTTCTTTCTTTTCTTATTATCAATTTTGTACCTAAGCTCACCATATTTTGGACATTCAGTTGCCTGTTCGTTATCCTTATAAAATAATATACAGTCATTTTTGGAGGCATGTATAGGAATATAGCCAAGTCTCAATTTCTACATGTATATTTTTGCTTCAGAATATGATTTTGAATGTCTTTCTCCATCGGAAAGAGCTGCTTTAATCAATATTAAATTTTGATCAAATGACTTCTGACTCCATCGGTTCACGATTTTAATATGAAGTAATTTTATCAAAAATACTAACTTGAAGAACTTTGTACAATTTGGATAGAGTGGCTCTTATGCATCCCTTATATGCTTTGCAAAATGTTCAGAAGTCCCTTCTACCTCAAGCCGAATATTATGTTCATGATTCGAATTGCCTTCAGATATAGTAGTACTCATGTATATATTTGAATAAGCACCCTGATGTAAATCATCCAATAGCTCTCCTATACCACTATGTTCAACAGGTTCAGCAGCATCACTATCATCTTCAGTATCGTCATCGTCGCGCACCACTTCATTCGAATCACCCTCCCCATGCCATATCTAATAAGTATATATTTTATCCATACCATAATATAGCAGATGCTTCTCAACAAGTATTATGTGATGATATACCATATTGACACATTTCTTACATGGATACTTTATTCGACTAGCACTGTCAGCCTTATGCCGTGCAAACTCCATAAAATCTCGAACTCCTTTTCGATATTCAGGCAAAAAAATACTTCTAGCATTCATCAAAATTTTGTTGATATCCATCTAACAACAAACACAAAAATCATTAATAATAAAAAAATTTTTAGTGGTATTCATCCGAACCGGATCTCGATCCAGATTTCAGATTGAATCATGATCTGAATTTTGGATGAAATTTTGATCCAGATTCAGACACGGATCATTTTATACAAAATAACACATATTAAAAAATACAGATTGAACAGTAACAGAAAAATCTTCTTCCACCAATTTAATGAAGCAAAAATATATGATCCTATCCATTTCAAATCATTACTAACAGGTGTGGCACTATCCCTTTCAGAAAAGTAATAATCTTATTATTGTTATTAATGAATACTTCATCTCATTATTGTGAAAATTTTGATAGCATCTCCTCATGGTTTTCCAAGTATATGATATAAATATAGTGCCTATGCACCCAATCCAACATATACCCAGAGAATAGTGGACAAATAACTACTGAATACCACGTAATGAAATAAAATATCAACTATTAACAATAATAAGATTATTACTTTTCTAAAAAGTCTGAATACGAGACATCCAAGAGTCGATCTCAATGAAGATCGACTCTTGAACAAAAATCTACGGCTCAATATAATTTAACTACCATCTCTGAATATATATTCGAAGATAGATTTCTAATTTATCAAAAAAGAGTAACTCTGCATTGAAATTTTTTGATCAAAACTTTCAATAGAGTTTTTTCTAAAATAAAAATACTTTTTATATTTAATTATAATAAGTAAAAGCATCCAAAATAGCACATAAAATAATTAAATTGTAATAAGCAATAACAATGTGCATTGTGCTAATGGAACAAAAAATTATTTATAAATTTCAGCAGTAACACTAAAAAATTTATGCAATAAATTAAAATAAACTATAAGCAGTTGAGCATGCAAAATAATATTAACGTAAAATAATAACAACAAAATCTAATCTCGAAGAGTCGATTATTTTTTATTTTTTTAAAAATATTTTTTTTCCAAAAAATAATAAATAATTTTTTATTTTTTAAAATATTTTTTACCTAAAAATAATAAATAATTTTTACCCCATGCCATCCGAACTTGGCCCCTGCGATCCTCGCTCCCACGGTGCCGATGCCATCACACACCCTTCGCGAGCCCACCCCTGCGGCGCCGCCCCCTCCCCGATTTTTTTTTATTTTCTTTTTTTCTTTTTTCCCCCTCCTTTCTCTCTTCCCTTCCTCCCCACTGTCACCCATCCCTCCTCGTTGCTTCCCCCTCCCCGACCCCATCTTCCCTAGCCACTGGTCGCCCCCTCCCTGGCCCCATCTCCACCGGCCGACACCCTCCCGGCTCCATCTCTGTCACTGCCGGCCGCCCCCTCCCTGGCCCCATCTCGCTCCCCAAGCCATATCACCCACCTTTCGCCCTAGACCCCTCCCCACTGGCCAACCCCCTCCCCGACCCCATCTCCATCGCTGCCGACCACCCCCTCTTCAGCCCCATCCCCCCCAGCCCCATCCCGCCCCGCCCTCGTTTCCATCCCTCTCCCTCCCTACCGATCGACCATGCCTCCCCACCGACCGACCCCTCCCTGACCTTGTGGCACCGTCGACCGCCCATGCCCCCCCTGTGGATGGCTTCACCCCCCGGTGGCCTAATCAACACAAAAAAAAGGGTTGAAAACCTTACCTCTGACGGATGGCGGGTGGCACAGATGGCGGATGGCGGACAGTGACGTTGATGGTGGAGAGGGGCTCGCCTGCGAGAAGAGGGGAGAGCACGAAGAGAGGAGAGCTCAGGGAAAGGGAGAGAGATTAGGGAAAGAAAAGAGGAGAGAAAAGAGAGGGGAGAGGGAAGGGGGGGAAGGGTTTTGTGCGGTTTCACACGAAGGGACATCGATTTAACGTGCATTGAAACAGAACTATTAGTGATGCAAATTTTTATTACTAATAATATTATTAGTGACAAAAATTAATTTTTGTCACCAATAATTCTTGCCAAAAAAAAATTTCACTAAAATAAATTATTTACAATGAAAAAAAATTTCATCATTAATAATCTTATTAGCAATGAAAATATGATTTTTGTCGGTAATAATTCTCACAAAAAATAAAATCCTCACTAAAAAATTTTTCCTCTAAAAATTATTAGCAACGAAATAAAAATTTTTATCGTTAATCAAATTATTAGCAATAAAAAGGTTATATTCATCGTCAATAATTTCTGCCAAAAAAATATCCACAAAAAAAATTAAAAAAAATTATTGGTGATGAAAAGTATTTTTGTTGTTAATAAGTTTATTAGCAATAAAAATTTTATTTTCATCACTAATAATTCAAAAAAAAGTTCTCCACTAAAAAAATTTTCTCTCTAAAAAAATTTATCAAGAAAATTATTGGTGACGAAAGATTTCGTTGTTAATAATCTTATTAGCAACGTAAATTTAGATTTCATCACAAATAATTTCTGCAAAAAAATATTTTTCTACTAAAAGTATCTTCTCAGGTATATTCATGAATTCTAGCAGCCTTGGGATATGTTCATGCCAATTAGGATTTATGAAGATTGTAGATCTATGCAGAAGAATGAGATGAATATGAGACAACCATGATATGGATCAATTTGATTCTCCTTGATCACAAAAATAAGGCAAGTTCTCTGATATTCTGCTCTAATCAAATATAATTTATAATTAAAAAAAATTAACTAATTAGATTTACTTTTTTGGTGGCAATACTGTCATGAGTTGATTGAAAAGTTTGAATGGACATTCGAATTCAAATTTAATATGTGAGTAGCTAAGACCCTTGAGATCGGACACAAAAGGAGCGTAGTTGAAAGGATAATACTTGCTCAAGAGTATGTCAATCTTAGGATAAATCTTGAATTGGATAGCAATCATAAGAGTTTAGTTAGTTAGAGAGTATCTGTGACAAACAATCATCTCATACCAAGACCATAAATGTACTCTTGAAAAATAATACTAAAGGATCCAGTAAAGGTCTTTCGCATACTTTTTAACCTATATAAATGCAAAAGGAGCATTAAGCAATAAAAACAGAAATGGAAGAATGATTATAATAAATCAAAACAAATAATCTATAATTTTTATATTTTTTAAATTTTAATTTTTTTTATTTTTTTTCGAAAGATATATTGATACTGTATTATCTCCTTTTTATGTTCTTGGGTAGATATAAGATCTTTATACTTTATGACCTCTGGTCAGTCCATAGAATCAACAACCTACACAAAATTGAGTAATGAGATGGATTCAGAGAAACTTAAAAATTGATCCCTTTTTAGTGTTGGAAGTTATTTTTTTTATTTTTAATTTTTTTATTTATTAGCAATAAAATTACATTATTTACAATAAAAATATTCATTATAAATAATTTTTTTATACTTTAAAATACTAATTTTTTTAAAAATATTGGTGATGAAAATATTTCATCATAAATAATTGATTATTTATGATGAAAATAAAATTTTTATCATAAATACTATATTTTGTATGATAAAATATTTTTATCATAAATAATTTATGATTTTTGAATTTTTTAAGATTGTTATTTTTTTTGAAAATAGTGGCGACAAAAATTTTTCATCATAAATAATTGAGTATTTATGATGAAAATATATTTTCATCAAAAATACTCAATTATTTATGATGAAAATATTTTCATCATAAATAAACTATAATTTTTAAATTTCTATTTTTTTTCAAAATATTGATGATGAAAATTTTTGTTATAATAATCTAGTACCTATGATGAAATATTATTTCCATCATAAATATTAAATTATTTTTGATGAAATATTTTTATCAAAAATAATCAATAATTTTTAATTTTTTAAATTTTTTATTTTTTTAAATATTGGTGATGAATTTTTTTTATCGTAAATAATTTAGTATTTAGGATAGAAATAATTTTCATTGTAAACACTCGATTATTTATAATGAAAGATTTTCATCACCAATAATCTATAATTTTTTAATTTTTTAAGTTTCTTATTTTTTTTGAGATATTGGCAATGAAAATTTTTTATCATAAATAATCGAGTATTTGTGATGAAATTTTTTTTTTCATTGTAAATACTTGATTATTTATGATACAAGATTTTCATCACAAATAATCTAAAATTTTTGAATTTTTTAAATTTTTTATTTTTTTAAATATTGATGATGAAAATTTTTTATCATAAATAATCTAGTATTTATGATAAAAAATTATTTTTATTGTAAATATTAAATTATTTTTGATGAAACATTTTCATCAAAAATAATTTGTAATTTTTGAATTTTTTAAATTTTTTATTTTTTTTAAAATATTGAGGATGAAAATTTTTTATCATAAATAATTCAGTATTTATGACAAAAATAATTTTTTATCATAAATACTTATTATTTATGATAAAAAAAATTTATCACCAATAATCTATAATTTTTAAAGTTTTTAAGTTTCTAATTTTTTCAAAATATTGATGATGATAATTTTTCATCATCAATAATCAAGTATTTGTGAGGAAAAGATTTTTTTCATCACAAATACTCGATTATTTATGATGTAAGATTTTTATCACAAATAATCTATAATTTTTAAACTTTTTAAATTTCTTATTTTTTTCTAAAATAGTGGCAATAAAAATTCTCATCATAAATAATCCAGTATTTATGGTGAAAACTTATTTCCATCATAAATATTAATTTATTTTTGATGAAATATTTTTATCAAAAATAATCTATAATTTTTAAATTTTTAATTTTCTTAAAATATTGGTGATAAATTTTTTTTATCATAAATAGTTTAGTATTTATGATGAAAATAAATTTTCATTGTAAATACTAGATTATTTATGATGAAAAATTTTTGCCATCAATAATCTATAATTTTTAAATTTTTTAAGTTTCTTTTTTTTTTGAAATATTGGTGATGAAAATTTTTTATCATAAATAATCTAGTATTTATGGTAAAAAAATATTTTCATCATAAATACTATCTTATTTATGATGAAATATTTTCATCACAAATAATCTATAATTTTTAAGTTTTTTAAATTTTTTATTTTTTTCAAATATTGATAATGAAACTTTTTTGTTGGGAATAACTTTATTACTAATAAAAATTTATTTTTCATCATAAATACTTAAATTATTTATGATGAAATTAATTTTATCATGAATATTTAAAAATTTAAAATTAAAATAAATGATGCATTATTTATGATGAAAATATTCATCGCTATTAACTTGAATTTATGATGGAATTTTTTTCCATCGTTGATATTTGAATATTTATGATGAAAAAATTTTTCATAGTAAATATTTTATTATTGGTGACATATTTAATGTTTCGTTATAAATACTATTATTGGTGATAAAAATATTTTTTATCATAAATAATTCTATCATAAAAATACTATTTTCTTATAGTGCATCTGTCCAGAGCTTGAGGTCGACTCCTTTTTCCTTGAAGTTGACTCCAATTGCCTTCGAGTCAGCTCAAAGTGATCTTGAGTCAGCTCAACCATAGGGTCTAAAAATCAACTTTCTATTTTTCTAAGAGAGTCGGCTCGGATCTTCTTCAAGTCGGCTCGACTGTGTGCCAGTGCTATCCCAACGTGCCAAAGTCGACTCCAATCCTTCTAAAACTTGAAATTGCTCATTTTAATGCCCGTTTCAGTTAAGGGGTTGGCTCCTTTTGCTCTGAGGTTGGTTTCACTAAGTCTAAAACTTAAAAATCCTTCTTTAAAATCCTTGACTTAGTGAATCTTAAGGAGATTTTTTTCTTGGATTATTTTTTTAATTTAAACACCTGGAAAGACCTATAACCACTCTTGAAATACATGGTTAGAATCGTAATTACTCAAAATTTTATGATCTTCAAAATCAATCATGGGGTCAACAATCTCTCCCTTTTTGATGATGGTAAAACTTTGAGTATATTCGTAAAATAAAATTAATGCATTTCAACTAATTGGCTAGTAAAAATAATGAAGTGAGAGAATGTGCACATCAAGAATGTTTCAATTTATCTTAGATTCAAATTTTTAAATATTTTTATAATCTAAATATTTTCAAGCATTCTAAGCATGAAACATACAAGTTCAAGTATATACTCAACACTACTCTCTCCCCCTTTTTGACAACATCAAAAAGCTCATGAGAAGGATCAAGAAAAATTATCAAAATCAATAAGATGTAAGAATGGTATCAATTGAATATGCTAGAAACATGGCATGCCAAGCATATCATGAGTTCTTTGATAGCTTTTGTTCTCCAATACGATTTCTAGGCTAGACTTACTTGCTTGATTTGATTTAATCCTCATTAAAATTCTTTGCAAGGTGTGTCTAGTCTAGAGTTACTTTACTTAAGTTTTTGAGTGGTATAACTTAATGATTTATATTCAAATTCAGAAAGTTTAATCAAAAATATCAATTCAAGTATTAAATGTATCAAATTTAGAATATCAATTTAAGTGAATCATGTCCTTTTCAAAAAATTATCTTTTGAATTAAAATACATTTAAAACACATCAACCTTCTTAAAATTAGCTTAATTTAGAAATTAAAAAGCTCTTCCCCTTTTTGAATGAAATTGACTCTAAAATCAGATTTTCAATTAAATAAACAATTGCTTTGAGCTTGTAAGGGGAATAGTGCTTTCCAAAGGATTTAAGCAATGAAATCAAGTATAGTATATACTTCAGTATCCATTCTTTCCTTATCTTAAAAAAAATCCATCATTTAAATTCAGAAAAGGTATGCATCGAAAATGTATCGAGCAAAACAATGATTCTAATATATAGTATTGACAATTTAGTTTCTAAACTCATTTCTTAAGCAAGAAAATTTCTTTGATATAAATAATTTTATGAATATTCTTCAAGGCATATCAATGAAATGCTGAATTATGTTTAGATTTTCAAGAGAGATCCTGCAAATTATGTTTCTAAGAGAAATTCAATATCATGGAAATGTGCATCAAAATCACTTTGTTTGGAGTGAGAAAAGTATTTCAAGTTTAATTTAACTCCAATTAGTTGTCAAAAATGATTTGGCAGTCAAATCAATTGAATTAAATTAAGTGATCAAATGTACATTAAGACTCAAATTAGAAAAATCATAAAGCACTTGATTGAGACATTTACTCAAATGCAATTAAATATAGGCATTTCAAAATTCATTTCTCCTTTTCAAATTTAAATGTCTTTTTTTCAAATTCAAATCAAAGTATTTGAGCTAGAGTATTGAGGAATCAAGACAAGTCATATTGTAGAATTCAAATCCTCCTCTTCTTAGAGAATATAGTTTAAACAAATTCAAATAGGCATGAAGTTCTTAATTTTGTCTCAAGGTATTTTAAGAATGTAGTCAAGTGAATTTTAAATTTGAAACGGTATGATCAACTCTTACCAAAAGATTGAGCTAGTAATTTGTTAGGCAAAAATAAGGATGCCAAGCAAGAAAGGCATTTTGCAAGATTGTTCGTCAAATATAAATTAATTGCCATAAGATCCACTTATGCAAAGTTTATCAATTAATTTTCTTTTAAAGATTTTTCAAAAATGAGTCAATAGAGAAAGTTGATTTTAGTATTTTAGTAATATTTTTTTCCCTTGTTTTTCATAACAAAAACTAAAAAATTTGTGTTCTTGTGTTTCTCCTCCTTTTTCTTTCAAACTATGCACATGTAAGCTTTTTATTTATACTTCAATCAAGTCAAGATAAAAGTTAAATATCCCCCTATTTTTCTTCCAATATTTCAATAAATTTATCTTCCTCTTAATTTGATAGATAAAGCACATATTTAATTTAAGAAATATAATGAACTTCAAGGCTTGCAAGTATATTTATACTATTATCATTGCACATTGATTTAGGTTAATTAATCATTCATATTTCCTTTTGTTTTGCAAACAAAGTCCAAATATTAATTAATCCAAGTATCAATCACCAAATTTTCCATTCATCCAAATAGACACCAAATATTCAAAAGAAATTTTCTTTTCATCAACTTTCAAAGGATATTTACATAAGATGTTTACAATGATAACAAAAACATCTAAAAGTCCAAAAAGTGTAGCATGCACCTACAAAAATGGAATGCTAGGGGAAACTAAGGCTCTATAATGCAAGTCCTAGCATCCTAAAGATGGATAGGTCAGGTGACTCTAAGAATTGGATCCAGGCTGAGGTGGAGATGGTGATTTGGTGGCTCCGAAAGGCTGGCCCCAGCTATCAGCTCTCGCTGTGGAGATCATCTGCACTATCCTATCTCCCTCTCTCAGATGAGTGATTAGTCGCTCAACCTCTATATTGATAGCACTGATAACTCTGAAGCTGATCCTCTCAACCAATGCATCCTCATCCAATCTGAAGGAAGGTTTGTCCGATGCCTTTGGACAATCAGCCTCTGTCTGCTCTGTCAGAGCTGCTGGTGCTGCTTGCTCCTCCATCTGAATACTGCTACAGAAACTACCTCAGGAGCCTCATCCTCATCAGTATCATCTCCTCTCCTGATCCAACATTGGTCAATCTTCTGAAATCTCATGCGACCCAGTGACCAAGCATTATAGGTGTCAGTGTGCAGCAACTCTCTGGAGATCTCCCCCTCAAAATCTACTCCATACTTCTAAAAGATGAGAGTGAGAACCATGCCATAGGGTAGTGAACCCTTTGATATGCCCGCAACATCCTCCATCATTCTTATCATTACGGCAAGAAGGTTCAAGGGGATCTCATGGATAATATGATACATAAAACAAATATCTCTACTGGAAACAAAGTCAAATCTGCCCGTTTTTGAGAAGAGCATCTGATTTGTCATATGATGAAGGAGATGCATCTCAGTACTCAGCTAGCTTGCTCTCACCTCCTCTATCTCATTGTCAACACCTCTTTCCAAAATAACTGTAAGCCCTGTAGATTTTCTATCCAAATTGTCATCTCTACTCCCTTCAACTCTCATTCTCAAAATCCTTGCCAGATACTCAGCATCAAAGCAAATTTGAACATTTTTCACTTTACTTCCAATTACTCCATGTGCAGATTTTAAATTGGCAAAGAATTCCCTAAATAGGTTGGGGTATGTAAGAACCTTGAGAGAACACAGATATTCCCAACCTAGATTCTTAATTTTCTACCCAAATCCCAATCCTTCTGCCTCTAAAAATCTAAAATCTATGTTTCTCCCTGTGCACACTACCCGAGATGAAGAGGTGGAACGTGAGGGAGTTACTGATAGAGGAGAAGGAGCTATTGGAGGTAGAGAAGGGGCAGAAGCTGACTAAAACGATTGTCCAGGATTGTTACATTGCTTGCTTCGACATTCACGAATGATACTACAACAGAACAGGATATTAGTGACGCAAAAAATTCATCACTAATAATGAATTTTCATCGATAATAGTTATTAGCGATGAAATTATCATCACTAATATTTCATCATAAATAATAGCATCGTTGATAATTTTTTACGATAAAAAAAAATTTCATCATCAATAATCGATATTACCGATCAAAAATTTTTATCGTTAAATTTTTTTTTTTGAAAACCATTTATGATGAAAATTTTAGTTGTAAAAAAGATAATTTGTGATGAAATATTACATCACTAATAAAAAAATAATTATTTATAATGAATAATATTCATGGCTATTAATTTAATTAAAATTTTTTATGAAAATTAAATTTAAAAAAATATTAGTGATGTAAATTTTTCATCACAAATATAATAATTTTTGACATAAATTTTTATCACTAATAAATTATAAATTATTTATGATAAAAATATTTTTATCATTATTTATTTAATTAAATTTTTTTATGAAAATTAAATTTAAAAAAATATTAGTGACATAAATTTTTCATCACAAATATGATAATTTTTGACATAAATTTTTATCACTAATAAATTATTAATTATTTATGATGAAAAAATTTTCTTCACTATTAATTTAATATAAAATTTAATATTTTTAAATTTATTAAAAAATTTATTTATGACCAATTTTTTATCACTAATATATTTTTTGGCCATAATATTTCACCAAAAATAATTCTATCTCTAAGAATTTACACATATTTTTTAAAAATAATTTATGAATATATATATTTAATTTATATTTATAATATTTTTTATAAATTAAAAATAAAAAATAAAAATAAAAAATTCACATAATAAACTCATAAATAAATTTTATCATTTTATTATATTAAATTAAAATTACAAGAGATCAAAAATAAAAATAAAAAACTACATAAATAGGCTGTCAAGTATCAACATCTGTAGAAGGGGAACGAGCTGGGGAAGGGGAGCACTCGAAAGAGCTCAGACCATCCTACTGCTGTCTCATCAGCTACATCATCTACTTCATCTGTGCTATCTGCTCCATCATTTGGATCTGGAGCTGCTGGTACTCATCGATGCGTGCAGTCAACTCATCAGCTCATTGCTCGTCTGCCTCTATACCTCCATCAGTCGAGCATCGCAGGCAGCATGGATGTCAACCCCAGACGAGCGTGAGGTGAGAGAGCACTGATCTTATGCCCTAGACTCCTAACATAATAGGATCTCATACCAAGCACCTAATCACAGATCTCGTCATCTGTGGATGCGGTCGAGCCCTCAGGAGTAGGTTGGGATCTGATGTCTATCATACAATCTTAAAAATTAAAGTTATAATTATTTTAATTTCATACTAAAAATTAAATTATGAATGAAAAAAATAATTAAAAATCCTTATAAAAAGCTCTTTGCTCTCCATCGTCCACTCTCCTGACCATTGCTAGTAGGTCCGCTGGTAGATATCGATCCTACCAGAAAGCTCACCACTCTCAACATCTCTATGTAATTTGAGAATAATTAATTAAAAAATTTTTAAATAGTTAGAGAGTTAAAATATACTAATTAGAAATTACTTACCATTTACTCCATATGATGAGCGAATGACCTCAAACCCCTATAATGTGATATGATCTGTCTCGCCCGATTTACGACATTCTAGGCACATCATCTCTGTACAGTTCACAGTAAATTAGTAGGTAACAAATTAAATTTAAAAGTAAATGATTCAATCATTAAACTCTAAAAAAAAATTTGGATGTGTAACCTGATATGCCGGATCCTCGTAATGCCAGCATATGAGAGGCCAATCATCCATAATGATGTTGTCATAGGGTCGTTGCCACACTGCCTCCACCTCATGATCCTGTATCATATGGTACCAATGCTGATGGATGCGATAGTAATACTTCTTGAAATGCAAAGATAAATGAGCATCCATAGCTCGCCGCATGCGATCCTCCTTAAAATCAATAATATCAAATACATCCTGTCAATAACAAATATTAAAAGAATACTGTGCTAATTAAATATTCACAGTATAATTTATTTTACCTGTAACTGAGTGTAGAAAATCTCTCTTTGAGCCCACACAATGTGATGCCAATCAAAAAGCATATATGATGCCCAGCTCGATCTGCCATGGCTCGCACAATCCCCTAATGGGCCTAGTGTAGCTGGGCGGTATCTTAATATGGAGATGCTGCCCTGAGTGCTCACGTCTCCAATGCTCTAGAGCGAGATTCTTCGATGGACCTCACCCTCACCTCATCATTGGTGGAGACTGATCTGAAATAATAATAAATAAATCATTAGTATGATAGCTATCCAAATTAAAAAAAATCAAATTTTATTATATAAAAAGTATAATAATATCACTCGAATCCACTTCACTCGGACCTACCTCACTGGGACCTACCAGTGCAGGATCCTCTGGCGATAGAGTTGGTGCGGCAGTGGAAATCGATGAAGGCACCTCAGCCTCTGAAGTAGACTATGAATGCAAACATCGTCGTCTGTCTCCTGATGCCATACCTGCAATTCTTGACATATAAATAAATATAATATTAAATAATAATAATAATAATAAATTATATTCTAATGAATAGAATTATATCGCATAACATTATTGCAAGAGAAGATTGAACAAAGAATATAGATCTACTCATCAATATTCATATCTTCCTCGATGTGTAGGTCCTCCTCCAAATCACAATAATCGACATATGTATGGTCTTCTATCTCATCATCATTTATGAACCGATCGTTGCCCTCTGACTCATCAAGATTAAATACAAAATTAGCTTCAACTTCGATGGGTGGTAGATCAGTCCAATTCAAAGGAGTTGTTATAAATTCTTCATCAACAAGAAGCTCGGCTAATATTTGTTCTTCCTCTTGAAAAGTTTTCTCTTCATGTAAATTCAAATTTCATCCATCTCTAATCGGGTTGGTATGTTATATATGCCTCTAGGTATTATTTTTTGTACGACATACCAATTACCTCGATATTTTAGATCTTTCAAATATATTACTTGTTCACTTGAGTTACTAATATATACGGCTCATTCTGGTACCATATTTGTGCAAAGTTTACACTGATAAAATGTGGATCGATATGAATACTAATCTTTTTATTGCTAATATCCCACCATTCATATTGAAATAAGAATACAGTATTACTGACCCATACTTCAGCTCTATGATATCTATCCGTACACCATAATATTCAATCTCTTTTTCTCCTTCATATTCTATCATAGCAATCCCATTATTCTGGGTCTGTTGTTGTATCTCAAGCTCTCTTGTATGAAATCTCATTCCTCCAATGATATAGGATGCGTAGTGGTTAACCCTTCGATCGGAGCCAAATGCTAAATCATACAACTCATTGGTTGCACTCTCTTCTTTATGAAATACTTATATTTCATCTATACTATAATATAAAAAATTATGTTAGTTCAAATAATTATTTCTATAATTATTAAAAATAATGTATTACTAGTGCAACTTACAAGATCATCAAACCATTTTGTAAATTGTCTTCTATATCGATCATCAGCATCCGTATTATGCTCTTTGTATAGTATACTCTTGTGCTCACTGCAATAAATCATGATTTTTAATTTTTCATCGACATAAAAAAATTACTTAGAATATTAAATAGTATGCTAAGATGGTACTTACTTAATAAAATCTTTAATTTTTTCATAATTATTTAGAACATAGAAGTGTGCCTTGGATAGATCATTCACGTCCATAAATTCATATCTCCTTCTACCAATAGGTCAAACTATTTTTTTAAATATAGACAGCATCGATTCATTGTCACTCCATTCATGATATGCATAACGATCTGTATGATTGAATCTTGTTTTAATATCATCAAGATACATCGAGTAGAACATGATACACTCCGTAGCTATGTATGCTTCCACTATAGACCCTTCAGGCTATGCTTTATTACACACATACTTTTTTAAGATATACAAAAATCTATAAATAAAAATAAATTTAAATTTTAGAAATACATTTACATCTTATAACTGATATGATAAAGTATGTATAATTTTTTTAACTTTCAATAGGATACATCCACCGATAATATACTGGTTTGGCCAAAAGAGCTTCCTTTGGAAGATGAATAGCCAGGTGCACCGTAACATCAAAAAATAATGATGAAAAAGTTTTTTCTAACTTATGAAGAATGAGCACGATATCCTTCTCAAATTTTTTAAGTAAGTTAATCTTCAATTTTCAGTAACACAGTTCTCGAAATAATACTCCCAACTCAATCAATGTAGTTTGAACATCACCACCCAAATAGCCATGCATGACCACGGGAAGCAAGTGTTGCATTATCACATGAGAGTCATGATTTTTCATGCCAGAGATACTACCGTTGTTGTTTTCAATACACTACGATACATTTGAAGCGTATGCATCAAAAAACTTTATAATTTTGAACCATCCATAGAAACTCTTCTTTTCCTCGTCAAGAAGCGAATAACATGCAAGTGGCAAAAAAAATCTATCACCTCGATGAACTAAATACAGCTCCACTCAGATTTCTATTTTTTGCAAATCAAGATGAGCTTTTGTACTATCTTTTATTTTTTTTGGGATGTTCAACACATCTCTTGCATGGATATTTTATCTGACTAGCACTGTTAGCCTTATGCCTTTTAAAGTCAATAAAATCTTGAATATCTTTTTGATATTCAAATAAAAAAATATCTCAAGCATTCATCCAATTTTTATTAATATCCATCTAACAACAAATACAAAAATTATTAACAATAAAAAAAATTTTAGTGGTATTCATCCAAATCGGATCCCGACCCAAATTTCAGATCGAATTTTGATCCAAATTTCGAACCAAATCCCGATCTGGATCCAGACACGGATCATTTTATACAAAACAATACATATGAAAGAACACAGACTAAACAGTAACATTAAAAATCTTCTTCCATCAATTTAATGAAGTAAAAATATATGATCCTATCCATTTCAAATCATTACTAATAGGTGTAGCCCTATCTCTTTCAGAAAAGTAATAGTCTTATTATTATTATTAGTCGATATTTTATTTTATTATTATGAAAATTTTGACAGCATGTCTCCAAAGTTCTCAAAGTATACGACATGAATATGGTACCTACACACTCTATCCACTATATACTCGGAGAATAGTAGACAGATAATTGTTGAGTATCACATAATGAAACAAAATATCAACTATTAACAATAATAAGATTATTACTTTTTCAAAAAGCTCAAATACGGGACATCCAAGAATCGATCTCAATCAAAATCAACTCTTGAATAAAAATCTATGGCTCAATATAATTTAACTACCATCTCTGAACATACATTCAAAGATGGATTTCTAATTTATCAAAAAATAGTAACTCTGTATTGAAATTTTTTTATCAAAAATTTTAGTAAAGTTTTCTCTAAAATAGAAATATTTTCTATGTTTAATTATAATAAGCAAAAATATACAAAATAGCACATAAAATAATTAAATTGTAATAAGCAAAAACAATGTGCATTGTGCAAGTGGAACAAAAAAAAATTTATAAATTTCAACAGTAATACTAAAAAATTTATGTAATAAATATAAAATAAATTATAAGTAGTTGAGCATGCAAAATAATATTAATATAAAATAATAATACGAAATCTAATCCTGAGGGCCTGATGAATTTTTATTTTTTTTAAATATTTTTTACCTAAAAATAATAAATAATTTTTTATTTTTTAAAAAATATTTTTTATCTAAAAATACTTTTTTACTAAATATTTTTTTCCTAAACAAGCTCCAAACTTGACTGCCCATGGCCCCCGCTCCTACAGAGCCAGTGCCTTCACCCAACCCATGCCGCCCAGACTCGACCCTCGCAACCCCTGCTCTCGCAGCACCACCGCCGTCACCCACCCCTCGCGACCCACTCCCTACGGCGTCACTGCCCTCTCCAATCCCCTACGACCCAAATCCCAACTCAAATCCTGATCAGATCCCCATCTGGATCCTAATCTTAATCGAGATCTCGATCCGAATCTCGATCTCGATTCAATTCAGATCATGATTTTATTTTTATTAATTAAATAATAAAATATTTGAATAATATTTTAATTTTTTTTATTTTTTTTATTTTATTTTTTTCTCCATTGTTTCTCTCTTTCCTTCCTCCCCGCCATCAACCACCGCTCCCCGATTGACCCCCTCCTCGACTGCCTCCCGACCCCATCTCCATTGGCCTCCCACGGTCCCCTCCCCGCCCCCGTGTCACCCTTGGCCACCTCCCGACCCCATCTCCACGGGCCATCAACGGTCCCCTCCCAGCCCCTGTGCCACCCCCGACCGCCCCCTGACCCCATCTCCACTGGTTGATGCCCTCTCTGGCCCTATGTCACCCCCGGCTGCCCACGGCCCCCTCCCCGGCCCGTGTCGCCCCTGGTTGCCCATCCCCACCCTTGCAACCCCCTCCATCGACCGACCCCCTCCCCAACCCCGTGTCACCCTCGGCTGCCCATGGCCCCCTCCCCGTTCTCATGTCGCCCCCAGCTGCCCCCCGACCCTATCCTCGCCCTCGTGTCACCCCCGACTATCCACCCTGCAACCCCCTCCGCCGGCCGACCCCCTCCCCACCCCTGTGTCACCCCCGACCTCCCACGATCCCCTCTCCGCCCTCGTGTCACCCCTGGCCGCCCCCCAAACCCCTCCCCGACCCCGTGTTGCCCTCGGCTGCCCACCCTAGCATCCCCCTCTACCCCCCGAACCCCCGGGCCCTATGTCATCCTCGGCCGCCTACCCCTAGCCCCCCAACCCCCTCTACACCCCGGTGACCAAATCAACCAAAAAACAAGGGGTTTGGAAGAACCCTTGCCTCCGACGGACGGCAACGGCGGCATTGGAGGCACAGACGGCAACGGTGCGGACGGTAAAGGCAGCGGCGATGGTGGAGAGATGCTCATCAGTGGGAAAAGAGGGGGGAGAGCTTAGAGAGGGAGAAGAGAGAGGAGAGGGGAGAGAGGAGAGCTCGAAGAGGGAAGAGAGGGGAAGGAAGAAGGTTTCGTACGAAGGGACGTCAAGTTGACGTGCATTGAATGCAAAACTATTAGCGACAAAAATTTTCATCGTTAATACTATTATTAGCGATAAAAAATTATTTTCATCATCAATAATTTCTGTCAAAAAAAATTTTTCACTAAAAAAATTTTTTCTCTAAAAAAATTTTGTCCAAAAATAAATGATTGACAATGAAAAAAAAATTCATCATTAAAAATTTTATTATCAATGGAAATTTGATTTTTGTCACTAATAAATACTGTCAAAAAAAAATTTCTCACTAAAAAAATTTTTTCTCTAAAAAAATTTCATCCAAAAATAAATTATTAGTCACCAAAAAAAAATCATCATTAATAATTTTATTAGCAATAAAAATTTGATTTTTGTTGCTAATAAATACTATCAAAAAAAAAATTTTCTCTCTAACAATTTTTTCTTCAAAAAAAGAAAAAAATTATTTTTAAAATAGTTTTTTTAAAAAAATACTTTTCATCACTAATAAAATTTTTTTTTAGTTAACAAAGTTTTTGTTCATAAAAATTGATTAAAACAATATTTTTAAGATATGGTTATCGATAAAAAATATATTTATGTGGCAAATATATTTTCTTAAAAAATTTGATAAAAAAATTTAAAGACTATTTATGATGAAAATTCATTTTATATTGCTAATAATTAAATATCTTTTTAATAATAATTTTGTAAAAAATAATTTTAAATTTTTTCCATCAAAAAAATTTTTCATCAAAAAATTTAACAAAAAAATGACATTAAAAAATATTCATGATGAAAAATAAAATTAATTTTCTTTAATCTAAAAAAAATTTACCCTAAAAAATTTTTTTAGAAATAATTTCATCAAAAAAATTAATTTTCTATTAATCAAAAAAAATTATATAAATAGTTAATTTATGATTTTTCTTAAAAAAAATTTCCTTCCAAAAAAGTTACATACATAAAAAATATAATTATGATAAAAAATTAATTTACATAACTAATAATTTTTATAAGAATAACTCCTCAACTTTCATAATGGAATGGATACTATAGGAGATCGATAGCTTTGAGGTCTTCGATCTCTAAGGAGCTCGTCTTCTTCTTAGAGTCCTCATTTTGAAAGTCGGAGTATGAGAATATCACGGTGATTCTGAGATCATGAGAGAAATTTATTAAGATTGAGATTTGAAAGATAAGATAGGGATAGAAAGTTAGAGATCCAGAAGCTCATATATTGCATGCATGTAAGGATCGAACTTGAAAAATTCATCAGAAATTGTGTGAGCATCAAAGATCTAGCAATTAATCAAAATTAAAGCAGACCTGTGGATAGTGTAAGTTGTGTTATAAAGCACAAGCTTATATTTATGCTTTACATTGCTAGGAAGATGAGTGCTCATATTGTTTATCTTCTCATGATTAGAATTCCTACAGAGATATATTTGAGCATCGATCGATGCGAGAAATATGGTATCTTTTGAGATCGTAAAAGCCATGCTAGAATATACTATTTTAACTATATGATTTTTGCATGAAAGGAGGCTCCTTTCATGCAGCTTACAGTAAACACTCTATCAGAAAGATTCATTAATATCACTAGTAATAGTGACAGCGATGAGCAGATGAATTTTACGTCATAAATAAACATATAGCTTATTTTATTCAAATGGATCTATTCATTCTAATCCATGAATATCATCCACTTTCATATAATTTTTTTCAAACAAAAAGTTTGGTTTGGATCATAACTCATATTTATTTTTTTACCACATAAAAAGATAAAAGATATATACAGCTGCTATAAAAAATAGATGCAGTTACCTTAGACAAAATAAGAAATTTAAATTTAATGATTTTTTTAAAGTTTTAATTTTTTTAATATTGATGATGAAAATATTTTTATCATAAATAAATATATTTATGTTGAAAATAAAAGTTTCATCATAAATAATCATTATTTACGATGAAAAATTTCATCATAAATAATAAGTAACTTTTGATTTTTTTAAAGTATTAATTTTTTTTAAGTGTTTATGATAAAAATATTTTCATCATAAATAATCAAGTATTTATGATGAAACTTTTTTTATCATACAAATAATTTATTTATGATGAAAATTTTTATCATAAATAATAATTAACTTTTGATTTTTTTTAATTTTTGATTTTTTTAACTATTAGTGATGAAAATATTTTCATTGAAAATAATTATGTATTTATGATGAAAATTTTTTTCATCATAAAAAGTTTTTATTTATGATGAAAAATTTTCATCATAAATAATTAGTAATTTTTAATTTTTTTAATTTTTTTTTTAATTATTAATGATGAAAAAAATTTTATCATAAATAATCAAGTATTTATGATGAAAAAGATTTTATCATCATAAAAAATACTTGTTTATGATAGAAAATTTTTATCATAAATAATGAGTAATTTTTGATTTTTTTAAACTTCTAACTTTTTTAACTATTTATGATGAAAATATTTTCATCATAAATAATGAGTATTTATGATGAAAAATTTTTTCATCATAAATACTCAATTATTTATGATTCAATATTTTTGTCATAAATAATTTCTAATTTTTGAATTTTTTAAATTTTTTATTTTTTTCTAAATATTGATGATGAAAATATTTTCATTGGGAATAAAATTATTGTCGATGAAAAAACTTTTTCCATCATAAATACTTAAATTATTTATGATAAAAATATTTTTATCATAAATATTTAGAAATTTAAAATTAAAATAAATGATGTATTATTTATGATAAAAATATTTATCAAAAATAATTCATATTTATGATGGAATAGTTTTTCCATCGCTAATATGCCACTATTTGTGATGAAAAATTATTTTCATTATAAATATTTTATTATTTATAATAAATTTTATTTTTCATCATAAATGCTATTAGTGATAACGAAAATATTTACATCATAAATAATTTTATCATAAAAATGCTCTTTTCTTGTAGTATGGGAAGAGGGCTCGAAGGAGGAGAACAGCTAGGGCTTGGCGTCTCCACATGAGGATGCCTCAATCTCTGAGTGGTTCACTTCGTGGGGCCATAAAGGTCCAAATCACAAGAAATCAAGGGTGAATTGAGTGAAAATGGCTTGGATTAAGGAGGAAGAGTTTTGGAGGGGTTTCAGTTTGAAATGAAATGAAAAGGATGGATAAACATAGCCATAGGTCCATCGTTTAAAAATCTTATCTTGACATAGCGGTTGACTCCATTTAAAAATGAGTCGACTCCTATCAAGGGGTTAGCTCCAGTAAAACTGAGATCGACTTCTCAAAACAGAAAACAGTTCAAGGAGTTTCAATCATGAAAATTTGATCAAATATGAAGGAAAAATCAGGTGGAGATCGAATCAAGAATTGAGGATGATATTTTGATCAATTTTAGAAAAATTAGAATCAATCAACTTTGGGGGTGTCAAATTCAAATCAAACAAAGTTAATTAAAGGGGGGGCACTAGATAAAAGCTCTATGATTTTTGGTTCATTTAGGAGATTTTGCAAATCCTTAGGGGTTTGGTCTAAAATACAATGCAAGAAATTTAGCACACAATCTTTTATGAATGTCTTATCTCCAATTACTTAGATCATACAAATTTTAAGAGAATTTCAATAATTAAATATTTTATGGAGGAATGCCAAAATTTAGTTCAATCTATCATTTTAGCAATCAAATGGATTCATATATAATCATGCTTATTTTGACTTAAATATTCAAAGAATAAAGTGATATGGGGAAGCTAAAAGATCATGCTCAATTTGAAGATAATTTTAGCATATATCAACTAGACATGATACATAGAAGAGAGCATGTAGAATTTGATTTTAGTATAAAATCAATAAGCTCAATCATTCAAATTACAAGCAATAATAAATCATCAAAATCAATCACTTCCTCTAAACACATTCAAAAAATATTGATGGCATGATATAAGAAAAGTTTAGATTTTATCAAGCATCACAAGCCATCCAATTTTATTTCCAAGACATCCATCCAAAATGATTTTTCTTTTTTTACTCCATTGGATCCTTGGTATACCTGCAAAAATTATTTCACAATTTTTGAGACCCAATCTTTCTTGGGTCCGTAAGAGTTAGTGCTTAAGATTTCTTTTGGAATCTAAATTTATTTAACCAATATATGGCCAGTTCTTTTAAAGTTATATTTTGAATTTTGTGGCCAATTTGATTACATTTAAAGCACTTGATAGAATAATTTTTAAATGAAGCTTTTGTAGTCATATTTCTAGTATGTTGTTGTTTTCTTAAAGGATTAAAACTAGATTTATTGAAAACATCCTTATCATTATTATTTATCATTGATTGAAGATTTTGAAAATTAAGGATAAACTTTTCAGCTATTGGTTTCGAAACTTCAATCTCTTTTCTTAATTTTTCATCATTTCCCAAAAGCTCTTTCTTTTCTTTTAGAGATTTTTATTTTCCTTTAGGAGGAGTTTCATCCTTTCACATTTTTCTTTCAGCTCAACATTTTCCTTAGCCAATGATTTTTCAGATTTCAACCATTCTTCCTATTCATTTGCTAAAATATTCTTTTCTTTCATTAAGCTATGATTTGATTTTTTTGAGCTCTTTATTTTTCTACCTTAACTTGTTGAACTCATCCATTAATTTATTGAAGACATCAAATAATTCATCAAAAGTAAAATTGAAAGAGTTTTTATGATTTACCTCATCCTCCATGGCCATGAGGCAAAAACTTGCATTCTCCTCTTCCTCATCCGAATTTGACATGTCACTATCTCCCTATAATCCTAGCATAGCTCTTTTCTTTTCTCTTTTAGGGTGCTTGCTAGTGATCTTTTTTTTCTTCATTCTCTTTCTTCTTCATGTTTTTCTCCATGAGGAACTTTTTGAATTTTCTTGTCAAAAGTGCCAAGTCCTCATCTTTATCACTTTCTTCTTATTCTTCTTCTTCTTATTCTGACTCATCGCTTTCTTCATATTGTGTGGTGGATTTGAAGACGATGGTCTTCATCTTTTTTGGCTCTTATTCTTCTTCTTTTAAAGCTATGTTTAGTTCATGGGTCATGAATGAACCCATCAACTCTTCAAGGGATAGCTTTGTGAGATCTTTTGCTTCTTGTATGGCCGTCATCTTTACTTCCTATTCTTTTGGTAAAGATCTCAACACCTTGCAAACAAGATCATAGTTAGAATAAGTCTTATCAAGGCCATTTAAAGTATTTATAATATCAGTAAATTTGAAAAATATTTCAAAAATTAATTCATATTTTTTTATTTTAAATATTTCATATTTATAAATAAGCAAGTTAATTTTAGACTCTTTCACTGGGCTTGTTTCTTCATGAGTCACTTCCAATCTTTTCCAAATTTCTTTAACCAATGTATAAGTGGATATTCTATTAAATTATTGTACATCAAGAGAGCAATAAAGAATATTGATGGCTTTTATATTTAATTGTGCCATCTTTTTATCATATTTATTCCAATCCTTTTTGAACTTGGAAAGAAAAACTCTATTAATATTAATTATGGGTATGTATGGTCTTCTAGTTATGATTTCCTACAAATCATAGTCTAGAGCTTGTATGAAAATCTTTATTTTAATTTTTCAAAAAGAATAATTTGTTCCATCAAAAAGTGGTGGCCTAGAGGTGGATTATCCTTCGGTGAATGTAAAACCACTTGGGGTTGCCATGATCTTTAGCTCTTGACCATTAGATCAATAAATAATAACAGAGCACCTGCTTTGATACTACTTATTATCCAGAGGTAGCAACCCAAAAGGGAGGATAAATTGGGTTGATTAAAATTTTTAGCTAAATTAAAATTTAAGATAAGTATGTGCTTCAAAATAAACTAATTTGAGTGTTTGTGGTGAATATGCAATATGAGTAGTAGTAGAATTAAGATATATAAATAACTATACAAGATTTAAACTATGCTAAGCTGAAATTCAAAGCATACAAGATAAGTAAAGTGGTAAAATAAGAGAAAGTACAATACAAATATAAAGAATTTTATAGTAGTTCAGAGCAACCCGCTCCTACGTCCACTCTCCAAGCTTTCCTTAGGATTTTCACTATAATCCACCCTTGATTATAGTGTGTTTATTTTTTCAGGCTTACAAACAAATTCAATTAGTTTTAACCTAGGTCAACCAATCAAAATCTTTATACTGTTAGTTTTCTGCGCTCACTAACAACCCAATTGGATTTCTGAGCTCACCAACTAAATCTTACACTTGTTCAATTTCGAGCTTGGGTGGGCCTAACCCCAAATTTCTTTCCTCCAAAAAAACTTGTAAAAAAATAAAAATATAAGTAAATAAATTCAGTATAAAATGAAATACAAAAAGAAACTCTTTTTGAAGTGCAAAGAAGAGGTTGAATGATTGCTTTTGTAACTTTGTCTTCTCTTCTTTGAAGGCTGAGAGAATGCTCAAAAATTATGGATGATCACTCTTGAATGCTCTCTAAATTTGTAGCTCAAACTCCTCTCTTTTCTCTTTCTTTTGCATATTCAATGGGGCTCACTCAAATTTGAATAATTTTTTCTTTCAATCTATTTCACTTCTTTTTCCTTTGAATCTCCATCTTTAAATATGCTCTTCAATGGCTGGAGATGGAGATTGGATCGTTGGAGGGGTTGAACTAGCCGTTGGAGTGAAAATCAGGCCATTGGAGAAGTGCAGAAACTAGCCATTGGAGTCTATCTCGAGCTTGAGGTCAACTCTTTTTTCCTTGGAGTTGACTCCAATTGCCTTCGAGTCGGCTCGAAGTGGTCTCGAGTCGGCTCGACCATAGAGTCTAAAAATTGGCTTTCTATTTTTTGAGAGAATCAGCTCGAATCTTCTTCAAATCGGCTCGACTATGTGCCAACACTGTCTCAACATGCTAGAGTCAACTCCAATCTTCTTGGGGTTGACTCCAATCCTCCTAAAACTTGAAATTGCTCATTTTAATGCTCATTTTAGTGAAGGAGTTGGCTTCTTTTGCTCTAGGGTTGGCTCCACTGAGTCTGAAACTTAAAAATTCTTCTTTAAAATCTTTGACTTAATGAATCTTGAGCAGATCTTTTTTATGGATTGTTTCTTCAATTTAAACATTAGGAAAGACCTACAACCACTCTTGAAGCACATGGTTAGAATCATAATTACTCAAAATTTTACAATCATCAAAATCAATCATGGGGTCAACAGAGTGCTATACTTTTCTTCTTCTTTACCTCTTCTTCTTTGTCTTGGTTCATTTTGAGCTCATGTGTCATGAGCGATTCGATAAGTTCTTCCAAGGCTAACTTATTTAGGTCCTTTGCCTTTTGAATGTCGGTCACCTTTGGCTCCCAATTTTTTGAAAAAGACCTAAGAATTTTATGCACTACATCACTATTGGAATAATCTCTATCTAAATTTTTTAATCCATTCAAAATATCTATGAATCTAGTAAATATTTCAGTGATTGTTGCATGTGGTTTCATTTTGAATAGTGCATACTTATGTATCAATATGTTTATCTTTAACTCCTTGACTTGACTAGTACCCACATGGGTGACTTCAAGTCTATCTCAAATTTTTTTGATGGATAAACATATTGATATCCTATTAAACTCATTAGCATCCAAAGCATAATATAAGACACTCATTACTTTGGCATTGAGTTGAGCTTGTTTCTTATCATGTTCATTCCAATCTTTTTCGAACTTGGGAATGGACATGCCATCTACCATTATAGTGGATGTGTATGGGCTCCTTATTATGACATTCCACATGTCATAATCTCGTGCTTGAATAAATATCCTTATTCTTACTTTCCAATAGGTATAGTTAGTACCATTGAAAAGCAGAGGTCTATTGGTTGATTGCCTCTCAACCAATGAAGTCCTAATTGAGTTTGCCATTTAACCTTTAACTCTTTAACCGTTAGATCAACAATTAATATTAGAGCACTTGCTCGAATACCACTTGTTGCCCAAGGATGGCTACCCAAGAGGAGGGGTGAATTGGAAATTTAAAAATTTTAAGCTTCTTGTATGTAGAAATTTAACAACTAAGTGCTTTATAAGATAAGTAAACTATATGCAAGAAGTAAGAACAATAAGAAAAATAAGAACACAATCACAAACACAAATTTTATAGTGGTTCAGCATCAAACTCAGTACTTACGTCCACTCCCTAAGTAAACCACTTAGAAAATTAACTATAATTCACTACAAGAATTACAGTCTGATTATTTTCTTTGGGCTCACAATCCAATCTGGTTGGTTTTATCCTTAGCTCACCAACTACACCCGTACAATGATTGTTTTACACAGGCTAACAATCAACCCCAATTGGTTTTATCCTTGGCTCACCAATCAAACTAATTACAACCATCCAATTCGATGCTTGGACAAATCCAAGTTTCTCACCTCAAGAAACTTAAAACAAATACAATAGAAAATAAGTTGGGACAAGAAAAACTCAATGAAAGCTAGAGAGAAGAGAGTTGAAGTCGCTTTGCTTGTTAGCTTGAACTCTTCTCCTTGAATGCTTGGGAGAAGTTGGTGAAGATCTTCAATGCTTGTCTCCAACTTCTCACTTTGAGGATTGTTGGAAGGACAAAGGAATCTCAGAGAATCACTTCTTCCTTTTTCATAATTCAGCTCACTCTCTTGAATGCACCTGAATGCTCTTAAATGTTAGTTCAAAACTCTCCAAAAAAGTCCCTTCAATGCTCCAAGGTGTTCCTTATTTAAATCCCAGAGGTTTCCCACCCATCTAAGATATTTGGAGAGGCTGCATGTAATGTCCTAACTGTTGGAGAAGAGAGAATGATTGTAAGAAGCTTGTTGGAGAAAACATAGCTGCTCTGAAAAACTAACCATTACAGGACTGGGTCGGCTCAATTTCCTTTGAGTCAGCTCAATTTCCAACTAGGTCGGATCAAATTTTGTCTGGGTCAGCTCAATGTCTGCAGGCTATGCTCTCTACCTTTTATGCTCCATCGCTCAGTTGGTCGGCTCAGTTGAACTGGGTCGGCTCACTTTTAAACTTGGTTGGCTCAGTATCAGGAGGCTGAAAATTAACCTTTCTACCTTTTTCACTCTACTGCTCGATTGGTCGGTTCAGTCTGAACTGGATCGGCTCAGTGGAACTGGTTCGACTCACTTTGAACTGGATCGGCTAATTGAACTGCTCCATGAAACTTCAGCTTTTCTGTTTTTTGACTGTTCTTTGCCACTGGGTTGGCTCAGTTAAAACTGGGTCAGCTTAGTTTACATGCCAAGCATGCCATTAGTCCTTTAATAGCCTTTCTTCTTCAATTTTCTTTGTAGGCTAGACTTATCTTATTTACTTGATTTTATTCCTCATTAAAATTCTTCCAAGATGTGTCTAGTCTAGAGTGCCTTTGCAAACCTCTTGAGTAGTGGTTCTTCATTTGATTTTCAAGAAACACTTGAAACAAGTGAGCATATTGAATTTAAAGCTAGACATCTTCAAAAATAATGTTAGTAATTCAATAATTTATATTCAAATACTTTTGTTATCATCAAAATCAATCTTGAGGTCAACAATCAGTGACTGACGTTTTTTCTCGCATACAGGCATTGAACACAGCATAGGAGGTTTTATGTCTCTTAGCATTCTCAGGAGTGTCGAAGAACTCATTCAATATTTGAATCATCTGTTTTGGTTGTGCATCCTTGAACTTACAGCTAAACTTATCATTTATGACTGCCCTCATGATGCAACGTATTGTAGTATGGTCATTGAGCCACTTCTGATAAGTGTCTTTTATTATACCATGTGCATTCGCAGTAGGTTCTTCAGGTGTTGGATCTGTAAGCATATACAGGATCCGCTCATACTCCAAGATGATCTTCAACTTTCGATACCAGCTATCGAAGTTGAGTCTGATAAGCTTGTTACTGTCTAATAGCGAGCAGAGTGATAGTGTGTTGGCCATTGCTAAAAAAAATTAACGACCTGTTAGTATATGAATTATTTTAATCCTAAAGACATAGATTTTAAAAGTTTTTCTACTATTTTATATGAATTGGTAGCCTCTACTTTCAATTCGAGGAATTACATTAATCCCTTAGCAGATACTAAAATCCACATAAACTGTATTCAAGCTTGAGTGTGGCTCGACTAATCTTTGTGCATCTATGGGTAGGTTCTTAACCAATTATTTTTCTAAATAATTTTTAGTAATTGATTTTATCCCAGATTTTTCTTTAGTAGGCGTATAGCACCTCCACCAAAAATTTTAGTTTGATCTAACCATTAACATGACTACACCAAGTGTATCTAACAAATGGATGTCTAGGCATGAGTGTGGCTCGGCCAACCTGATCATTGATCTGAAAGGCACAACAAGGTGGTCATATGATGAATGATAATTTTAATACCCAATAAACATTAAGCGTGTGGCACCTCTAATACTTATTTAGAATATTGAACTCATTATCATACAACTTAATGGGAGGCTATGAACAAGTTATCCCCATAACTGTATTATTTCAAAGACCTAATAATTTAAATGATTTGATTTAATGATTTAAAAATAAGATAAAAAATTGACTTGTAAGTCATAAATCCTCCCACTGACTTCATCAAATCATGAAGAGGATTAAAGATAAGCTGGCCCAGAGATACCTAAATTAGTCAAACTGATTTATCTTAATAGCATCGATCAGCTCAAATCATTCAGTATTCTAATCAAAATATAATCTATCAAATTAATCAGATAAATGAGATCGGTGGGAGGGTCTACTTTGGCTTGCCTTAGATACCATCAAAATGATCAGACAAGCGGACTGTCAATTAAAAAAAATTGGTCTAATTATCATACTTATCTTAGATATCAATTGATCAATTAGTTTCGATTTGATCAGCCAAAGAACTCGGGCTAAATCATTAAGCCACTATCAGATCCATTTAGTATGGTCAAAATTATGGACTTGATCAAGCTACAACTATTGAGGTTAATCTAAAAAAATTTTGATCTAATCTAATTCAATATTTGATTAGATTTAATCAATTTTTTTAATTAATCTATATTGGTTTCTAACCCTAGGTCTGTTCCAGTTAGATAACCTGATTTGAGCTAACCCACTACCTATCGATTTATGAGGTATCTTAAGATCTTCAATTCTCAAATCTAGATCTTTTACTCTTAATTCTCAATTAAGTATATAAAATATGTGTTTCAATTATAAAACTATTTTACTAGGGTTTCACGTGAGGCATGCATCATATGTCATAATTTTTAGATCTTAAAAACTAATTTTTAGATCTAAGTTTAACAATTAAACTTTTATTAATTTGATCTAAATTTTATTTATACATCACATGCATCATATAAAAATTTAGATCTCTATAGATTACATCATATGCAACATCCAATTTCGATCTTAAAATCAATTTTTATATCTGAATTTATTTCATTAAAATTACTATAAATCATAAATTATTTTAAATCTAATCTAAATATATTCATGATCAAAATAATTTAAAAAATTTTTTTACTATTCTTTTTGATAAGATATGATCACAGTGATACCCCTATACGTCATAAGAGAACCCATCGAATGGACAAGAGAGGAAATTAATTTCTACTTTCTCTTATAATCGGACGATCTGGTGATCATTCCAATCTGAGTACTGGGCTACTAAGATCAAAAATATAATTTTAAATATTATTTATATCTACATATATATTGTCAAACAATCTAAGCGTGCATATGAATATGATCATATGAACTATGATATTCATCTAATCTAATTAGATCAATGCATCATATACTTTATTTCAGATCTGAACCTATATTTATACAGCATATAAAATAAATAATTCAGATCTAGAATCACATAGAAATCTATTTAAAAATACATATGAATACATAAAAAATAAAATTTTGGTTAAACCTATTTTGATATTATATAGAATTTTGTTTAAAATCAGATATGAAAATCTGTCAAAATATATTTAATTCAGATCTTGATTAAGTCTAACTTCTAACCTAAAAAATCTTCTCAAAAATTTTGTTAAAATAGATTTAAAATAGAACATAATTAGGTGGTTATTCTAACAAAAATTTGTAACAAAAAAATTCTATTATAATAGATTTCTAACAGATTTCAATTAACCATTGATTTGGATCTTGAAATCTAGTAAAAACCAGATTAGAAAATTCAGATTAATAGATCTAAATTAGATTTAATATCTACCATAAAAATTTGATTATATATCATATGTAAACCTATCAGAAAAACTATCTATGCATCCATATTATCAACCTGACTCAGATATCAGTTGAAGAAAAAACTCCAATTCAGATCGGATCACCAGGGTGCATCTGAATAAATTTCTATTCTAAAATTTTTATAACCCTTATCATTATCTGATATGAAGCAAAGAAGAGATCAAGATCCTCAAAGATTTCTTGATCAGATGCCTCATAAGATCTGAAAGTATAGACCCTCTACTTCACACGCATGTTAGGCATCATAGAAAAGAGGGATGGTCCTCGATCAGGACGTCGCTCCTTCCGAAGGGCAGCAAGGGAGGGAGGAGATCTGATCTCCACATGATGGATGCCTAGGATAGAAGCTCTCCATGCCTAGAAGAGGAGCGCCAAGAAGAACTCATGCCCTAATCTTTTCAGTGTCTGCCCTCTCCTCTTCTTTTCCTAACGATAGTTTTTTTTTTCTTTTGTTTTGTTTTTGTCACACAAAAGTTTCACATCACCATCAGTGGTTAAAGGGCCTCCCTTTATATAGTTGAGGCCTCCATGATCTAATCAAATTCTTAACTGATTAGGATACTAATTCAAACTAGATTTGAATTAGTTTCAGCCTTGTCCAAAAAGAAAACTTGATGGAGAAAGGATTGACGCCAATATTGGCGCGCTCACTTTCTCATGCATGCACACAAGAGGAGGGCTGGAAAAAACTAGCACCCCCTCCTTCTCTTGGTTGGCCACTTAATGAGAGAGAGTCTCAAGGTTTTGGGACTCTATGGATCCAATCCAAATTAGGCTCAATTCGAATCCAATTTGAATCTGATTCAAACCAAATTCAAATATATTGTCAATCTCAATCTGATTAGGATTCAGATCCAAGTCTAACTTAGATTTTTAACCCAATTAATCTTAATTAAATTAATTCAAATTAAATCAGATCTAATCTAAAATAATTAGTACTTGAATTCAATCTCTCATAAATCTTTTAGATCATAGATCAGATCATTATCATCTCCAAAATTAAATCTGCACCTCATATCCAGTGCTAGTTGGACATAGTCAACTGTTTAATCCCATATGATCTCAAACTTAATTCTCAATTAAGATAATCTATTTGTTCAATCAAGTTATATACTTTCAAATGGAGCATACAGATGTTAGGTCAATTCTTTTCTATGTTGCTTGACTTTGTATGTAACTCCATAGGTTCGAACACTAAGTCGGTAGTATAGAAACTATTTTCTATGCTAATCGAAGTTACCATCTAGCAATAGTTTTTGACATCCGAATAGGTCGAATATTTGCAAAGTAATATTCAAGAATCTAAGTATATGGTTACCACATAATTCATTCATTTGACCCTGAATGCTTAGGATGATCTAAGATTTGCTGTCAACCCTGAATGTGTCATCCATATTGTATTTCAACCTTTCAAATCTATTACATAGATTATCCTGATCAAGGTTTTACTAAATTAAAATATAGTGATACATTAACTTCTATAATCTGGAGGGATCAATCTCATCTTAACTCACATATAGACTTCGCAAGTACTTAACTGTACCCAGTAACCTTCCATCACTACATTAGAAATACAGATAGTCTGACATCAAAGTATAGTGAGTTGTTTGTAAGTCATTGTGGTGATCTCAGATTTGAGGGATACTTATATCCATACCCTTCATGAGCTATCTTTGACAGCAAAGTGCTCAGCAGGTAAGTCATTGTTCAGTGATGATATACTCCTATATCTTATCTGTATACTATACCAGTGTCTCCATGCTCCTTGGTTACGAGGACAACCAACATATATGGCACACAATGACCTATAACATCATCATTCTATTAATGACATATCATTTGGTCATGAATACATTTAAGAACTATTCGATAAATCCTTCTTTATCGATTATATTATAGTTCTAAGGACTTCATCATAAAACTAAGAGTTCTATAAGGAAGATGTCAATATGATGAACATATCAAAATAACTTTTATTTATTGATTAATAATTCATATATAAAGCTCAATTGTTTATAATAAGTTAGTTGGCTTTAGGATTCAATTCCTAACATAATTTACATATATTCTTAAGTATGATAATTATGTCTAATTTAATTTCAAATTTCATGTTACTCCCCCTTACTATGTGCCAAATGTTCTTTAGGATAATATTTTGTTCCAAATTATTACTTTTCAATATTTCATTAATTATAATTTCAATCAATGCTCAATCTTCTCTCCCTTTTTGTCATTATCAAAAAGGCAAACATTATCGAACACCATACAATATTTATAAAGGATATATTGCACATATAAAAGAAAACAAACTCCAAGTTTCATTCATTCATAAAAAAAGATACAATGATTCCAAAATCTCAAAATGAGCTTGATCATTACATAAAACATTGATAGACAAAATGCTCAAAATGATAATGCAACTACATGCAACCTAATCTAAGCTAGGATTGGGAGGGGTAGAGGAAGCTAGATCCATGGGCACCGAAGAATGCTGCTTGACAAAGACTTCTCTCATAGCATCCCTCACTAGAGAAGACAGACAACTAGAAACTTGATCAAATATCTGCTACACAATCTCCTCAGTCTAATCCTCATCAAGCCAAATAGTGGACGAAGATGCAGCTTAAACATGCCTTTCCTAATGGAATTAAAACATGAATAATTCAAGATAATTCATCAAACTAAAAGCATTCATTTCAGCACATTCAACAAATCAATAACTTAGATCAAATAAACCTAATTGCTTTTTTATTGCACAAAATCTTTCTTCATTTAATGGCTCAGTAAAAATATCTGCAATTTAATTTTCAATTGGTACAAATTCAAGAGTTTGTCATTATTTTGCACATGATCCCTAATAAAATGATGTCTAACTTCTATATATTTTGTTCTTGAATGTAATATGGGATTTTTAATTAAATTTATGGCACTTGTGTTATCACATCAAATAGAAATATTGTCACAAGTAATACCATAGTCCTCTAATTATTGTTTGATCTACAATAGTTGAGCACAACAACTCTCAATAGCAATATATTCGGCTTCCACCGTAAACAAGGCTACTAACTTTTGTTTCTTGCTAAACCATGAGATCAAATTAACTCCTAAAAATTGATATGTACCACTTGTACTCTTTTTATCTAAGCAATAATCAGCAAAATCAGAATCACTGTATCTAATTAAGTATAATGAAGATTATTTTGAGTACCATAAGCCTACATCTTGAGTGTTTATTAAATATTTAAAGATTCTTTTAACTGCAACTACATGAGATTCCTTAGGATTTGATTGATAACATGCACACATGCATAAGCTAAACATTATATCCAGTCTACTAATAGTTAAATAAAGTAAAGATCCAATCATACCTCGATATTGCTTGAGATCTACTGCTTTTTCTTTTACGTCTTGATCAAGTTTGCAACTTGTTCTCATAGCGGTGCCGATTCCTCTGACATTCTCCATCCTAAATTTTTTTAATATTTTCTTGATGTATTTACTTTGATTGATGAAGATTCTCTTATTTGATTACTTGATCTGAAGTTCGAGAAAGAACTTCAGCTCTCCCATCATTCTCATCTCGAACTCATCCTGCATAAGTCTAGAAGAATCTCTACATAAGACTTCATTAGTAGTATTGAATACAATGTCATCAACATATAATTATACAATCAATAAATCATTTGATCTTCTTTTTATGAATAATATTTTATCTACATTGTCTCTTTTAAAATTATTATTTAGTAAGAACTTACTTAACCTATCATACCAAACCCTAGATGCTTGTTTTAATCCACATAAAGCTTTCTTAAGTTTGAATAAATGATTAGGCAATTATTGATTTTCAAAATCTAGAGGTTGTTCTATATAAACTTCCTCCTCAATTAATCCATTCAAGAATATACTTTTTATATTCATTTAAAAAAGTTTAAAATTCATAAAACAAGCAAATGTTAAGAGCAATCTAATAGCTTCAAGTCTAGTTATGGATGCAAAAGATTCATCAAAATCAATTCTCTCTTTTTGATTGTATCCTTGTACAACCAATCTAGCTTTGTTTCTAATTACATTGCCCTTCTCATCAAGTTTATTCCTAAAAACCCATTTAGTTTTAATTACTAAAAAGTTTTTAGGTCTTTCAACTAATTCTCAAACTTTGTTTCTTTCAAATTGGTTTAATTCTTCTTACATTGCTAATATCCAATTAAGATCTTTTTCAGCTTGTATTATATTTTTAGATTCTAAATGTGATACAAAGGCAAAGTGATTCATAGCTTCCCTAAGTAATGCTCTAGTTTTAATGCCATGAGATAGATCACCTATTATTAATTTCTTAGAATGATTGTGATCATACCTCCATTTCTTTTGTAAATTGGATGTACCTTGCTCATCTTGGGATTGTGGCACAACTTCTTTAATATCTTGCTCCACATCTTCTTTTTCTTGAGAAGGAGTGTCTTCAATAGTCATGTATTTCAATTTCTTTTCAAGATTTTCTACATCCACATCAAGCTCTTCTTCTCTTATTTTAAGAGAGTTAGTCTTATCAAAAATGACATATATTGATTCTTCTACAATTAATGTTCTTTTGTTAAATACTCTATATACTCTACTACTAGATGAATAATCTATAGAAATGCCTTCATATGATTTTACATCAAATTTTTTTAATTTATCTTTACCATTTATTAAAATAAAACATCTACATCCAAAAATTTCAAAATATAAAATATTAGGTTTCTTTTCTTTATATAGTTCATATGGAGTTTTCTTTAAAATTGATCTAATTAATACTCTAATTAGCACACAGCATGCAGTGTTAATAGCTTCCGTCCAAAAGTATTTTGAAAGGTTATTTTCATAAAGCATGATTTGTGCCATTTTAATAATATCCTATTCTTTCTTTCTACCATCTTATTTTATTGATTTTAGGTATAAAAAAAGTATGATTAATTTTAATTTTAGAATAGAAATTTTCAAATCTATGATTTTCAAATTCAGTACCATAATCACTTCTTATTTTTAAAACACTACACTCTTTTTCACTAGTTATTTTGTTTAACAAACATATCAAAGGCTTCATATTTATGTGCTAAGTATAACATCCAAGTGAATCTAGAATAGTCAACAATTATAACAAATCCAAATCTTTTTCCTCCAAGACTAGTGGTTGAGATAGGTCCAAATAAGTCCATATGAAGCAATTCTAGTGGCCTAATTATTGAGACAATATTTTTAGATTTGAAGAAGATTTAGTTTGTTTGCCAAGTTGACAAGCTTTGTAAATTTTATTCTTTTCAAAATTTATCTTAGGTGGACCTTTTACTAAGTCAAGCTTAATTAACCTTGTTAATAAATCCATGCTTGCATGACTTAGTCTATTATGCCAAAACTAAGTAGATTCATTTACTTTAGCATTCATAGCAACAAGATACTCAATATTTTCATTTTTAAGTTCATCAAGATCAACAATGTAAATATTACTATGTCTCTTTCCTATGAATTTAATGTTATCATCAAATGAACTAGTTACAATGCAATGAGAAGATTTGAAAGATACATTGAAGCCTTTATCACAGAATTGACTTATACTAAGCAATTAGTTATACATCAAATCTTCAACTAACAATACATTTTCTATACTAATGGATGGTGTTATCAAGATATTATCGAGATCAATAATTTTTTCTTTACCATTGTCTTCAAAAGTCACCATACCTCCATCTTTAGCCTCAAAAGAGATAAATTATGATTTATCTCCCATCATATGCCTCGAGCATTAGCTATCAAGGTACTGAAAGGAATATGCCCTACAAGCCAATCGACTTATGTATATAAGAAATTTTTTTTGTAATCTTTCAGACTTATGTAAATGATATTTTATATTAATAAAAGATATTTTTTTTTCATCATGTGCTGCATCTTATGTTTTTTAATTAAGATCATGATGAATCCCATAGATCAGGATAATAATTTTAAGGTTATGATGAGATCATACCTATGAGACCTAAAATCTTAAAATCTTGATCTAGAACATTCCTAGTTAGAGAGATATTGAGTCGGAGATCGATGTTCTGAAAGAACTAGCACATCCTATATATGCTCAATAGAGAGGGTAGCTGATCTCATAAGCTACTTGTGTGAGACACTAATACAAGGGTGTGGGTGCTCATTAGAGAATAAGTTCACTGAATTGATCTGACATGAAAAATATTTTATAAAATTTTAATGTCAAGAGATGCTTCTCTAGTGGGGTTTGTGCATGTGGTCCTTAGACCTAAGACCACCATGGTACCTTGTGTATATGAAACCATAGTTTTGGTTTATACTCATTCATGACTTAGTCATGTATGGGGTGTTCTTGTGAGAATTTCAATGTAGGGGTAAAACGATAATTTTAAAACTTTTTCAAAATTATAATTTTATAGTAAAAATTATTAAATAATCTAATTAATTAACATATATTAATCCTACATAAAGATCTAAATATAATATATATAGCATGTATTTAAATTTAAAATTTTAAATTCTATAGTAAACATTTTACTGTTATGTGTTCCGAACACATTACCTTCGTGCAGGTAGTCGATCGCTGCAGTCTGATCACCGTCGAAAAGATTTGATCATTGCAATACAATCATACAGTATGTCTGGCCTCTGCAGATCATCCACATGAAGCTCTTGGTCTGATCGGCTTCTCACGAATGCTAGTTCGTTGCAGAACCCTTTCGACGGCTGATGCTGATCGAACTCCTTCGATCTTGATCTGTCGACTCCTCAGATATCCTGGATCATCAACAGTTATACTTGAGAGGTTGATGAAGCTCTCTTTGAAGTTTGGTGGGCTCACGACACTCGTAGCTCACCTTCTCACTTCTCGAATCCTAGGCAGTAATCCTAGGGTACACACAGAAGACCCTACGCCCACTCTCTTTCTTTTCTTTTCTCTCGAAGTTTTTTGAACTTTCAACTCACGCACAAGGTCTTCTTCATGCAACCTTTTTTCTCACAGATGAGTTCTCGCATGCCCCACCTTCTTATTTCTTTTAAAATAGTGCAAGATGCATCTTTACAGCATTTTTACAGCGTGAGAGGATAAAGCTAGGTGGTTGCTCACTTGAATTCAAATCGAATTTGAATTCAAATGCCAACCAACCAATCTTTATCCACTCTTGGCATGAGAAGAGAGGGGCGTGGGCTTCTTTGTGCATAGAGAGTTTTCACGAGAAACCTTTTTTCGTGTAGAATAAGTGGTGCACAAAAGAAAGGGGTGGCCCATGGGATTTGTTGCCCATTCAAATTCAAACTTCATTTGAATTTGAATGGCCAACCATCTTTATCCACCCAAATGGCACACAAAGAAGGGGTGTGGGAAGGCTTTTGCATGGGAGCAAATTCATGAGAACTTGTTTCTCGTGAATTCAAATAGGCGCAGGTGAGTGAGGTGGCGTAGGGAGATAAATCAAAGGTGGTTTCAAATCTAATTGAACCAACCTTATTAAAATAGGTTAGGCACAATTAGACTAAATTAAATCCAACATAATTAGGCTTAATTAGGCTCAATAAAATTCTAATCAAATCAAAAATTGACTAAGCCCAACCCCTGATCAGATCAGGGACCAAACCACCTCGGCGATTAGGTCAACTCTTAACCTAATCGGGTCAAACCCAACTGAATCCAATTAAATTGGACTTGATCCAAAAATAATTACTCAATCAAATTAAGTTAATTAATGATCAAATCACTAATTAAACTTCTCATAAATACTGAGTCCAAATCTGATCGGCAATCGGGCATCAAAGTCCATCAATATGAAACCCTGATCGAAGAGTCCCAAACCAGTGGGACTCTTGACCCCGGTACCCAAAATGTGTGGAACTCATGATCAGAGAATCCTGATTCTCAATCACAGAGTCCCTGAGTATTAGGACTCTTGGTCGAAGAGTTTCAGTCCAGTGAGACTCTTCACCAGCCATCAGATCAGATAGGAATCTCTAATGTGTGTGACCCCGTAGGTTCGAACCTAAGCCGGTAGCACAGGAACCAATTTCTGTACTAATCAAAGTGACCATCTAGCAATGGTACTTGACATCCGGATCGGTCGAATAGTTGCAATCACAATACTCAGAACCTACGTGAATATGGTTACTGTATAATTCATCTTTTTTGACCCCTGTGTTTAGGACGACTCAGGGTTAAACTATCAACCCTGATTAGATCATCTGAATCGTGCTCAATTCAAACAGTCCTGTGACTCCTCACTAGGACTACCTTAGCCAAGGTTTTGCTAAATTGAAACACGACTGTACACAGCTCCTGAACTAGAGTGGTCAATCCCATCTTGACACACACCGACAAGTCAAGTACTTGACTACACCCAGCATTCTTCCGTCACTGAATTAGAAATTCAGGTAGTCCAGTGCCTAAGTGCAGTGAGTTGCTTGCAAGTCACCGTGGTGGTCTCAGATCGGAGAGACATTTATATCCATATCCCATCAGAGTAAATCTTGACAGCAGAAAAAGCTCCGAAGTCGGTCATGTTCAGTGCAGATGTACCCTTATATCTCACCTGTATGCCATACCAGTGTCTCCACACTTCTTGGTTAAGAGGACAACCAACCCATATGGCACACAATGACCTATGCTTAATAAATATTGTCATCCTTGGTAACAACATATCATTTGGTCATGAACAGGTTTAAGGACTAAACGATAAATCCTCTTTTGTCGAGTCTAAATAGTCCTAAGGACTTCACCACAACACAGGAGTTCATTAGAAGATGAAACAATTTGTGATGAAAAATATCAAAATAACTTTTATTTATTTATAATTCATATACTAATACAAGAAAGAGCACAACCGTCAACAGGCTGACGATTGGCTTTGGGATACTATTTCCAACAATCTCCCACTTGGCTTAAAGCCAATCGGTGCAGTATCTAATACCCATCTTCGACTTGAAGTCATCGAACTCCTTCACCATGATGGCTTTAATGAATGGATTGGTCAGGTTCTCCTTTCCGTCGATCTTCTGAAGGTCGACGTCACCTCTATCCATGATTTCATGAATAAGATGGTAGCGATGCAGAATATGCTTCGTCTGCTAGTGTGCCTTCGATTTCTTCACCTGAGAAATGGCTCCAGAGCTGTCACAGTAGAGCAGAACTGGACCAATAAGGGAGGGTGCTACTCCGAGCTCGATGATGAATTTTCTCATCCACACCACTTCTTTGGCAGCATCTGATGCAGCGACATACTCTGCTTCACAAACTAAATCAGTCACAGTGTGTTGCTTGAAACTCTTCTAGTAGATAGCCCCTCTATTAAGGGTAAAAATAAATCCCGACACACTCTTGCTATCATCGTGATCAAACTGGAAACTTGAGTCTGTAAACCCTATAAGTCTCAAGTCCGATTCACCATAAACAAGCCACTGATCCTTAGTATTTCTTAAATACTTCAGGATGATTTTAACAATCTTCCAATGATTCTCCCCTGGATCAGATTGGTATCTACTCACTATCCCTAGTGAGTATGCCACATCTGATCGTGTACATGTCATGGCGTACATGATAGATCCTACTGCCGAAGCATATGAAATTCTATCCATACGCTCTCTCTCTTGAGGTGTTGTCGGACAATCCCTCTTTGAGAGAAAAATTCCATGGCCTATCGGTAGATGCCTTTCTTGAAATTCTCCATGCTGAACCTCTTCAGCATAGTATCAATGTACGTGGATTGGGATAAGCCAAGCAACCTTTTAGATCTATCCCTATAGATCCTCATCCCTAAGATGTAGGAAGCTTCTCCCAGATCCTTCATGAAGAACTATGATGACAGTCAAATCTTTATTCCCTATAATGCAGGGACTGTAGGAACCAGATCTGGGTTTTAGGGTTAGATCTTGAAACTTTTTCAAGATCATATAGCGGAAGACTAAAATAAATCAAAATTTATTTTCTAAAATCAGAGAATCTCTAGATCTAAGATCCTATTACATGATTATTACATAGCATTAAATCAAAAATTAAAATATATAAATATAGCAAGAACTACATGTTGATCATATCAACATGTTTCTATACTACATCTAATGTATGTATTAAACAATAGATCAGATCTATTACCTTGCAAGTTAGACGTTCTAACTTTGCTGATCCGGGCTTGAGGATGATGTTGCAAGCCGCACATGCATCCGACCTCTAGGAGTCATCCACACAAGCCCACGAATCTCGATCAGAAGCCCTGCTTCAGGAAATCAGCACAGTATGCTAGTACTGCGCTGATCCTTCTTTGATGGTTGATCAGGTACCTTCTTCTTCTTGATTTGGACTCTTCCAAAGATGAAAAGTAGAAGGAGAAATTTCAGATCTGAGACACTCTCAGGAAACTCAAGATGGAGGGAAGGAAGATATGAAAACAAACAACCCTAGAAGAAGACCCTCTTCTTCTTCTCGTTTCTCTCTCTAGACACCCTAACTTGTGTCTTTTATATCTCCACGACCCAAAAGTATTTCTCTCTAATTTTTGGATGGCTCAAAGGTCTCTCAAATCTCTATGTTTTCCAAAAATTTCATGAAGAAACTCATTTTATACAGAGAGATATGATAGAGTCCTTGTCTAGGTCAAATACCTAGTCAAGGCTTATCCAAACATGGCAAGTTAAGGGGCGCCCAACTCTTGAGCACCTCCTCCATATTTTCATACATGGATTACTAGAAAAGGGTGTACAATGTATACCCTAAAATCCATGAAAATTTCAAAAAAAATTTGGATAAATTCGGTGCAAAATTGAAAGAGTTTTGGATTTCTAAAACTCTATCTCATAGAATTCGAAATCCAAACTTATTCCTTTTTTATTTGATCCAAACCACCTTCCATGTAAGAAAGAAGAGAGGAAACCTTTTGTGAACGTGGGAGAGACCTGGGAGAGGGCTTTTGTCACACAAAATAAGTGGAGATTGGTGTTGAATAAGAGAGAGGGCGTGGGGAAGGCTTATGTGGCGCAAGGTGGAATCCTAGTCTTACTAGGATTCTATCTCATGACTTGTTTTAATTTGGTTTCTCAAACCAAATAAAACTAAAATTAGATCAACCTAATTAAAATAGGTCTTAACCCAATTAAGAACCTAATTTAATCAGATTAAATTAGATTTAAATCTGATTTAATTTTTTAATCAAATTAGAAATTAGATTGACCCAAGTCCTAGTTGAACTAGGACTAGTTTTTCCTTGCACTTGACTTATCCAATAAACTAATTGAACTTGATCCAATCAAGTCCAAACTAAATCTAATTAAATTATATTTAATTAAGCTTAATCTCAGCCCATTGGCTTAATCAAATTAAGCCAATTAGCAATCGAATTGCTAATCGATCCTCCTGCAACACTTGCACTGGGTTAAATATCAATCGTATTGATCATTTAACCCTAGAACGATTCTTAATCGTTGATCAACCATCCGATCGGATCATGAACTCTAATGTGTGTGACCTCATAGGTCCAAACCTAAGCCGATAGCACAGGAATAAATTTTTGTACCAATCAAAGTGACCATCTAGCAATGGTACCCGACGACCGGATAGGTCGAATATATAGAACAACATCCTTAGAACCCATGCGGATATAGTTTTCATATAATTCATCCCCTTGACCAAAATGATCATAGGACACCCTAGAGTTCAACTGTCAACTCTGATCAGGTTGTCCACATTATATTTCAAAATATCAAATCCATCTAATGGATTATCCTGGCCAAGGTTTTGCTAAATTGAAATACAGCGACTCATTCTTCTCCAACTCTTGGAGTGGTCAATCTCATCTCGATCACACTCTGACTTTGCAAGTACTTGACTGTGCCCAGAAGCCTTCCGTCTCTGAATTAGAAATTCAGTTAGTCCAGTACCAAAGCACAGTGAGTTGCTTGCAAGTCACTGAGGCGATCTCAGGTCTAAGGGACACTTATACCTATATCCCATCAAAGACATTCTCGACAGCAGAATGCTCTGGAGTTGGTCACGTTCAATGATGATGTACCCTTACATCTCACCTGTATGCCATACCAGTGTCTCTACACTCCTTGGTTAAGAGGACAACCAACCCATATGGCCTACAGCGATCTATGCTCGATAGAAGCTGTCGTCCTTATTAACAGCCTATCATTTGGTCGTGAACAGTTTTAAGGACTAATCGATAAATCCTCTCTTTATCGAACTTAAATAGTCCTAAGGACTTTATCATAACAACGGAGTTCATTATAAGATGAAAACTTATGATGAAAATGCCAAATATATTTTATTTATTAACAAATCAATTACAATACTTGGTTGCTCAACCGTCAACAGCTTGACGATTGGCTTTTTGGGACACATTTCCCAATAACTCCCACTTGTCCTAAAGCCACTCGGCACAGTATCTAATACCCATCTTCGATTTGTGGTTGTCGAACTCCTTTATCGCCAAGGCTTTAGTGAAGGGGTCGGCCAGGTTCTTCTTTCCGTCGATCTTCTGAAGGTCGACGTCACCTCGATCCACGATCTCCCAGACCAGGTGAAAGCGGTGCAAGATGTGCTTCGTCCGCTGATGTGCTTTGGGTTCTTTCGCCTGAGCTATGGCACCAGTGCTGTCGCAGTAGAGCAGGACTGGACCATCGAGGGAGGGTGCTACTCCAAGCTCAGTGATGGATTTCCTTAGCCATATAGCTTCTTTCGCGGCATCCGATGCTGTGATGTACTCCGCTTCACAAACAGAGTCTGCCACAGTATGCTGCTTGAAACTCTTCCAACAGATAGCTTCACCATTCAGAGTAAAGATATAACCCGACACGCTCCTGCTGTCATCATGATCAGATTGGAAGCTGGAGTCTGTGAACCCCACAAGTTTCAGATCTGAGTCTCCATAAATGAACCATTAGTCCGTAGTATTTCTCAAATACTTAAGGATGGCTTTAACCACTTTCTAGTAATTTTCTCCAGGATCAGATTGGTATCTACTCACTACTCCTAGTGAGTATGCCACATCTGGTCTTGTACATGTCATGGCGTACATGATAAATCCCACGGCTGAAGCATATGGGACTCTACTCATACGCTCTCTCTCTTCTGGAGTTGTCGGATAATCATTCTTAGAGAGCAAAATTCCTTTGCCTATCGGTAGATAGCCCTTCTTGAAATTTTCCATGCTGAACCTCTTCAGCACAGTGTCTATGTACATGGACTGAGATAACCCAAGCATCCTTTTAGATCTATCCCTATAGATCTTCATCCCTAGGATGTAGGATGCTTCACCCAAGTCCTTCATAGAGAACTGTGATGACAACCAAACTTTTATTCCCTGTAGTGCGGGGATGTCATTTTCGATTAAGAGAATGTCATCCACGTACAAGATAAGAAATACCACAACTGGACCATTTGCCCATTTATAGATGCAGGGCTCTTCTCCATTCTTAATGAAGCCATACATTTTGATCACCTTATCAAAATGCATGTTCCAACTCCGAGAAGCTTGCTTCAGTCCATAAATGGATCTCTGAAGCTTGCACACCTTGGACTCATCTGTGGATGTAAACCCCTCAGGTTATATCATATACACCTCTTTGATCAGCTTTTCATTCAGGAAAGCTGTCTTTACATCCATCTGTCAGATCTCATAATCCAGATGGGCAGCTATTGCAAGCATTATCCGAATGGATTTGAGCATTGCCACAGGAGAAAACGTCTCGTCATAGTCAATACCATAATGTTGACGATACCCCTAGACGGGCTTTATAGGTCTCCACCTTTCCATCTGCACCCCTCTTCCTTTTGAAGACCCATTTACACCCAATGGGTTTAACCCCTTCAGATGGGTCAACCAATGTCCATACATCATTGACCTTCATGGACTCCATTTCGGATTTCATGGCTTCAAGCCATTTCTCGGAATCAGGTCTCTGTATTGCATCTATATAGGTGATCGGATCCTCATTATTCTCATCAAGTTTGATGAGATCACCATCTCGGACCAAGAAACCGTAGTATCTGTCCGGCTGACGCGATACTCTACCGGATCGCCTTAATGGTGCAGGTACATTAGGCTCCGGATATGATCTAATCATATCAGACTCAAGTTCAGCTATTGGTGTCGGTCCTTCTACCTGTTGAACTTTATCAAGTTCAACCTTAGAGGCAATGGTTCCTTCACCAAGGAACTCCTTTTCTAAAAAGATTGCCTTAAGGCTGACGAACACCTTTTGTTCATCAGCATGGTAGAAAAAATATCCTTTTGTCTCTTTGGGGTACCCTATGAATGAGCATTTGTCAGACCTAGGTCCAAGTTTATCTGTGACTAGTCGTTTGACATAGGCCGGGCACCCCCAGACCCTAAGGTATGAAAGTGCTGGTTTACGTCCCGTCCATATCTCATATGGAGTCTTAATTACAGACTTACTTGGAACCCTATTTAACAGATAACAGGCCGATTCGAGTGCATATCCCTAGAAGGATATCGGCAAGCTAGCAAAACCCATCATGGATCGGACCATGTCTAACAGAGTCCGATTCCTCCTTTCAGACACACCATTATGCTGTGGTGTTCCTGGAGGAGTCCATTGGGAGAGAATCTCATTCTCTCCTAGATATGTGAAAAATTTACTAGAAAGGTATTCTCCTCCTCGATCAGATCGAAGAGTTTTAATACTCTTTTCAGTTTATTTTTCTACTTTACTTTGGAATCGTTTGAACATTTTAAATGAATCCGACTTATGTTTCATCAGATAGACATATCCATATCGGGATAGGTCATCCGTGAAAGTTATGAAGTAGAAATATCTATGTCTAGCACTGGTGCTCATGGGCCCGCATATATCAGTATGTACTAGGCCCAAGAGCTCAGTAGCTCTCTCACTTTTTTCAATAAAAGGTGACTTGATCATTTTACCAAGAAGACAGGACTCACAGGTTGGAAGTGATTCACAATCACTAACTTCGAGGATTCCCTCTTGAGTCAACCTGTTTATTCTGGTCTTGTTTATATGACCTAGCCTACAGTGCCATAAGTAGATATCTGACATACTATCTAATCTAGGGTGCTTGCCAGTAGAATAGACTCTTATCGGGCTTGATCTTTCTGGTCTGGCTCTACACTGATGTCCCAGCCTGAACTTGCACCTTCTTCACTTTCTTCTTCTTGTTCTTCTTCCCTTTCTTAAAAGGTCGAGAACCAGAAGACGAATCTCCCACTAAGTTCACCGACTCTTTGTGAAGTTGGTGATCCTTCTCAAAGTTCTGAAGCAACCCCAGTAACCGGTGGTAGTTCTCTTCAGGCTTTGTCATTCTATAATGAGTGAGGAATGGGAGATAAGACTTGGGCTGCGAGTTCAGTATTGCATCTTTCCCAAGCTACTCATGCAAGGGAAAGCCGAGCTTGCTCAATCGTTCCATCAGCTCGATCATGTACAATACATGATCAGTGATAGAGGCATCATCCCGCATTTTGTCGTTGAAGATGGCACAACTAGTCTTGTACCTCTCTACGTCATCGGGTGTGCCAAAGGCATCCTCCAACACTTGAAGCATGTCTTTTGGCTGAGCCATCTCAAATCTACGACTGAACTCATCGCTCATGGCAGCCAGCATGATACAGTGCACCGTGGTCCAGTCACTGAGCCACTTCTGGTAAGTATCTCTGACTGTTCCACATGCATTGACAGCTGGCTTCTTAGGTGCAGGATCCATTATCATATATAGGATCCATTCATGCTCCAAGACTATCTTCAACTTTCGGTACCAGCTACCGAAGTTGGGTTCCACCAACTTATCATTGTCCAACAATGATCGGAGCGATAGGGAAGTGGCCATATTTGCACAAAGGAGAACCATAACCTAATTAGTAATTGATTCATTAAACCTAAAGATTTGGACTTTAATCAAAAGGTTTCTCCCACTATTTTATTCGAATTGGTAGCCTCTACCTCCAATTCGAAGAATTATCCTAATTCCTTAGTGGGTACTAGAATCCACTTAGACTGCACACAAGTCCAACTTTGGTTGGCCAACCCATGTACATCTAAGGGTAGGTTCATAACCAATTGTTTCTCTAAACAATTTCTAGTAATATTAATTTTGCCCCAGAAACCTAATCAGTAGGCTTTGGCCTCCACTGTAAGGATCCGGTTAGGTCCAACCATTAACATGATCATACTTGGTGTATCTAACCAACGAATGATTAAGCCCAACTTTGGTTGGCTCACCTAACCACCATTAGAGAGACACTTCCAAGTCATCATATGATAAGTGATAATTCCATTAGTCAACAAGCACCAGGCCTTTGGGTCTGCAATGATTATTGAGTTAATGGACTCATTATCAAACACCTTAATGAGAGGCTTTGACTCAGTTATCTCCATAACTTTGTCATTTTAAAGACCTAATAATTTTAAAAGATTTAAATAATATAGAGGATGAGGTCAGATGAACCAGCTTATCATGATCCTCCCACTGGCTTCACCAAGTCAGCTTAAGGGAGACCATTAAAAGGGCTGGTCTAGGAGCACTTAAATCAGTCACACTGATTTACCTAGCTGACATGGGTCAGCTTGAATAGTCAAGTGATCCGATTAAAACATAATTTCACCAAGAGGCCAGGTAAGTTCGATCAGTGGGAGGGTCTGCCAAAGCTTGCCTTAGACACCATCAGAAATGGCTAGGTAAGCGGGCTCCCAATTAAAAACCACCGGTCTGGTTTACCTTAGACACCAACTGGTTTAATTAGTTTCGATTAGATTAACCTAACAGTTCGTGCTAGACTGCTTAGCCAAGAATCAAATCCATTTAGTTCTCATTAAAGACATGGACTTGACCAACTACAACTATTGTAATTGATCTAGAGAATCCTTGACCTAATCTAAGACAACAATTGATTAGATTTAGTCAATTCTCTAATTAAGTCCATCTTTAATCTAACCATAGGTCTAACCCAATTAATGGACCTAATTTCCACTAACCCATTAACCCAATGTGTTATGGTTTGTGTCTTAGGTTCTTCAATTCATAATCCTAGAACCTAATCAAACAACTTCTTAATTCTTAATTAAGTTTTGGGCTGAGGGTTGGGTTCGACTTTCCAAAAAATAATTTTTATATTTATAAAATAATTTTACAATATGATTCTACCAACCATATTGCATGTTTGATTCATAATCAAGATACAAGTGAAATAAACATGAAACTACTTTAGATCTAATCTAAACAGATTCATGTAATTGAAACAGTTTCAACTTTAAACAATTTCTTTGCACAAAAATTATTAACAAAGAGATTTTATTTTAGATTTAAATATTTTTTAAATTTAATAAATCATAAATTTAATCTAGATCATATCTAACAAATTTATGATTAAAGATAGATCTACACAAACTAGGACAACCTTTGCACTATAAGGGGTAAACCTTACAGCAGGACAACCTTGCAGTTTGTGATTGATCTAAAATTTTAATTTTAGATTTAATAATCAGATTATAAATTAGATCTAATCTAAAAAATAATCTAAGCATGTATAAATAATCATGTAATAAAGAACCTTGCTCTGATACCAATTGTAGGAACCAGATCTAGGGTTTCAGGGTTAGATCTTGAAACTTTTTCAAGATCATACAACGGAAGACTAAAATAAATCAAAATTTATTTTCTAAAATTATAGAATCTCTAGATCTAAGATTCTATTACATAATTATTATATAGAATTAAATCAAAAATTAAAATATAAAAATATAGCATGAACTACATGTTGATCATATCAACATGTTTCTATACTACATCTAATGTATGTATTAAACAATAGATCAGATCTATTACCTTGCAAGTTAGACGTTCTAACCTTGCTGATCTAGGCTTGAGGATGATGTTGCAAGCCGCACATGCATCCGACCTCTAGGAGTCATCCACACGAGCCCACGAATCTCGATCAGAAGTTTTGCTTCAGAAAATCAGCACAGTATGCTAGTACTGCGCTGATCCTTCTTTGATGGTTGATCAGGTACCTTATTCTTCTTGATTTGGACTCTTCTAAGGATAAAAAGTAGAAGGAGGAGTTTCAGATCTGAGATGCTCTCAGGAAACTCAAGATGGAGGGAGGAAAGATATGAAAACAAACAACCCTAGAAGAAGACCCTCTTCTTCTTCTCGTTTCTCTCTCTAGACACCCTAACTTGTGTCTTTTATATCTCCACGATCCAAAGGTCTTTCTTTTTGATTTTTGGATAAATCAAAAGTCTCTCAAATATCTGTGTTCTTCAAAAATTTTATGAAGAAACTCATTTTATACTGAGAGATATGATAGAGTCCTTGTCTAGGTCAAATACCTAGTCAAGGCTTATCCAAACATGGCAAGTTAAGGGGCGCCCAACTCTTGAGCACCTCCTCCATATTTTCATGCATGGATCATCAGAAAAGGGTACACAATGTATATCCTAAAAGTCATAAAAATTTCAAAAAAAATTTGGATAAATTCGGTGCAAAATTGAAAGAGTTTTGGATTTCTAAAACTCTATCTCATAGAATTTGAAATCCAAACTTATTCCTTTTTTATTTGATCCAAACCACCTTCCATGTAAGAAAGAAGAGAGGAAACATTTTGTGAATGTGGGAGAGACCTGGGAGAGGGCTTTTGTCACATAAAATAAGTGGAGATTGGCGTTGAATAAGAGAGAGGGCGTGGGGAAGGCTTATGTGGCGCAAGGTGGAATCCTAGTCTTACTAGGATTCTATCTCATAACTTATTTTAATTTGGTTTCTCAAACCAAATCAAACTAAAATTAGATCAACCTAATTAAAATAGGTCTTAACCCAATTAAGAACCTAATTTAATCAGATTAAATTAGATTTAAATTTGATTTAATTTTCTAATCAAATTAGAAATTAGATTGACCCAAGTCCTAGTTGAACTAGGACTAGTTTTTTCTTGCACTTGGCTTATCCAATAAACTAATTGAACTTGATCCAATCAAGTCCAAACTAAATCTAATTAAATCATATTTAATTAGACTTAATCTCAACCCATTGGCTTAATCAAATTAAGCCAATTAGCAATCGAATTGCTAATCGATCCTCCTGCAACACTTGCACTGGGTTAAATGTCAATCGTATTGATCATTTAACCCTAGAACGATTCTTAATCGTTGATCAACCATCCGATCGGATCATGAACTCTAATGTGTGTGACCTCATAGGTCTGAACCTAAGCCGATAGCATAGGAATAAATTTCTGTACCAATCGAAGTGACCATCTAGCAATGGTACCCGACGATCGGATAGGTCGAATGTATAGAACAACATCCTTAGAACCCATGCGGATATAGTTTTCATATAATTTATCCCCTTGACCAAAATGATCATAGGACACCCCAGAGTTCAACTGTCAACTCTGATCAGATTATCCACATTGTATTTCAAAATATCAAATCCATCTGATGGATTACCATGGTCAAGGTTTTGCTAAATTGAAATACAGTGACTCATTCTTCTCCAACTCTTGGAGTGGTCAATCCTATCTTGATCACACTCTGACTTCGCAAGTACTTGACTGTGCCCAGAAGCCTTCCGTCCCTGAATTAGAAATTCAGTTAGTCCAGTACCAAAGCACAGTGAGTTGCTTGCAAGTCACTGAGGCGATCTCAGGTCTAAGGGACACTTATACCTATATCCCATCAAAGACATTCTCGACAGCAGAATGCTCTGGAGTTGGTCACGTTCAATGACGATGTACCCTTACATCTCACCTGTATGCCATACCAATGTCTCCACACTCCTTGGTTAAGAGGACAACCAACCCATATGGCCTACAGCTACCTATGCTCGATAGAAGCTGTCGTCCTTATTAACAGCCTATCATTTGATCGTGAACAGTTTTAAGGACTAATCGATAAATCCTCTCTTTATCGAACTTATATAGTCCTAAGGACTTAATCATAACAATAGAATTTATTAGAAGATGAAAACTTATGATGAAAATACCAAATATATTTTATTTATTAATAAATCAATTACAATACTTGGTTGCTCAACCGTCAACAGCTTGACGATTGGCTTTTTGGGACACATTTCCCAACAGGGACATCATTTCTGATTAAGAGAATGTCATCCACATACAATATAAGAAATACTACTACTGGACCATTCGTCCACTTATAAATGTAGGGCTCTTCTCCGTTCTTAACGAAGCCATACGTTTTGATCGTCCTATCAAAATGTATATTTCAACTCCGAAATGCCTGCTTAAGTCCATAAATGGACCTCTATAGCCTACACACCTTAGACTCATCTGTAGATGTGAACCCTTCTGGTTGTATCATATACACCTCTTCGTCTAGCTCTCCGTTTAGGAAAGCTGTCTTCACATCCATCTGCCAGATTTCATAGTCTAGATGGACAGCTATCGCAAGCATAATTCGAATGGATTTGAGCATTGCCACAGGAGAAAATATCTCATCATAGTCTATACCATAACGTTGACGATATCTCTTGACAACCAGATGGGCTTTATAGGTCTCCACCTTTCCGTCTGTGCCTCTCTTCCTCTTGAAGACCCACTTACACCCTATGAGTTTTACTCCTTCGGGTGGGTCAACCAATATCCACACATCGTTGACCATCATGGACTCTATTTCGAATTTCATGGCCTCTAGCCATTTCTCAAAGTCAGGTCTCTGCATTGCATCCATGTAGATGATCGGATCCTCATCATTTTCATTAAGTTCGACAGGATCACCGTCCCTGACCAAGAAACCATAGTATCTGTCCGGTTGACGTGGTACTCTACCAGACCGCCTTAAGGGTGTTGGAACAATGGGCTCCGAATCTGATCTAACCAAATCCAGTTCAGGTTCAGTAACTTGTGTCAGTTTTTCCACCTGCCGAATTTCCTCTAGTTCGACCTCAGAGGCAACAGTTCCTTCACCAAGGAACTTCTTTTCCAAAAAGATTGCCTTAAGGCTGACAAACACCTTATGCCCATCAGCTAGGTAGAAATAATACCCTTTGATCTTTTTTGGATACCCTATGAAATAACACTTGTCAGACCTAGGTCCAAGCTTATCCATAATTAAATGTTTAACATAAGTCGAACACCCTCAAACTCTAAGGTGCGAGAGTACTGGCTTACGTCCTATCCATATCTCATATGGCGTTTTGGTTACAGACTTACTCGAAACCCTATTTAGAAGGTAACAAGCCGATTCGAGCGCATATTCCCAAAGAAAGATCGGCAGACCAGCAAACTCCATCATGGATCAAACCATGTCCAACACGATCCGATTCCTCCTTTCAGACACACCATTATGCTGTGGTATTTCAGGAGGAGTCCACTAAGAGAAAATCCCATTCTCCCCAAGATATGTCAAAAACTCATTGAAAAGGTATTCACCTCTTCGATCAGATCGAAGAGTTTTAATACACTTCTCAGTTTATTTTTCTACCTCATTTTCGAATAGTTTGAATATTTCAAACGACTCCGACTTATGCTTCATTAGGTAGACATACCCATACCTCGATAGGTCGTCTGTGAAGATTATGAAGTAGAAATATCCACCTCTTGCACTTGAGCTCATGGGTCTACATACATCAGAATGTACCAGACCCAAGAGTTCACTGGCTCGCTCACCTTTTCCAATAAAAGGTGACTTGGTCATCTTCCCAAGAAGACAGGACTCACAGGTTGGAAGTGATTCACAGTCATCAACTTCAAGAATTCCTTCTTGAGCCAACCTGTTTATCTTGTTCTTATTGATATGACCTAGCCTACAGTGCCAAAGGTAGACTTCTGACATATTATCCATTCTAGGGCATTTACCGAAGGTTTGAACCACATTAACAGGCTGTGATAGTAAGTAAATTCTATTATTTAGTTGTCCAACAAATATTGTAACACCATTCAAAATGGCATTGCAAATATTTTTTTTATTAGAAATTCATAACTGTACATAGCCAAAAGGCCTACAAAAATAATATTTAATAAAAAGCTTGGACAATAGTGACATTCACTCAGAATTACATTACGAGAGTTGATTACAAGGTTCATGATTCCTAAAGCTAGAACTGAAACTTTGCTTCCATCTCCAACGTTCAGGAACCTCTCGCCTACATCAAATCTCCTATTGACCTGCAGACCCTACATCGAATTACAGATATGATAAGGGCTTCTGATATCCAATACCCAGGCAGTAGTATCACAAATAGAAAAGTTGCAAAGTGTTATCATATAATTACCTTGCTTCTTCTTTGGCCTGTTCGGGTCCAGGGAGGCAATGTATAGAGGACAGTTCCTCTTCCAATGCCCCTGCTTCTTGCAAAAGAAGCACTCCGCCTGGCTCTGGTCAAGCTTGCACTTCTTGGTCTGACCCTGTGCAGATGTCCCAGCATGCGACTGCACCTTCTTATTCTTCTTCTTCTTATTTTTTTTCCCTTTCTTAAAGGGTCGACGATCAGAAGAAGATCCTCCCACAACATTCACTGACTCCTTATGGAGCTGGTGGTCCTTCTCAAAGTTCTGCAGCAACCCCAACAAGCCGTGGTAGTTCACTGCAGGCTTTGTCATCCGAAAATGAGTAAGAAAGGGGAGGAAGGACTTGGGCAAAGAATTAAGGATCGCATCCTTACCGAGCTGCTCGTGCAAGGAAAAGCCCAGTTTACTTAGGTGCTCAATCATTTCGATCATGTACAATACATAATCAGTGACTGAGGCCCCATCCCTCATCCGAGCATTGAAAATGGTACAACTAGTTTTGTGTCTTTCAACATCGTCAGGTGTGCCAAAAGAGTCGTTCAACATTTGAAGCATCTCCTGTGGCTGGACGTTCTCGAACCTGCGGCTGAACTCATCATTCATTACCGTCAGCATTATGCATCGAACGGTGGTGCGATTGTTGAGCCACTTCTGGTAAGTATCTCGGACCATCCCTCTAGCATTCGAGGCTGGCTCCTCAAGTGCTGGATCCGTTACTACATAAAGGATCCGCTCATGCTCAAGGACGATTTTTAATTTTTGATACCAGCTATCAAAATTAGGTCCCATGAGCTTGTCATTATCTAATAATGACCGGAGCGATAGGGTAGTGGCCATAGTTGCAAAAACAAAAATAGATCATTATTAGTATATAAATTATTAATACTAAAGACTCAGACTTTAGTCTAAAGTTTCTCCCAGTATTTTTACGAACTAGTAGCCTCAACCTCCAATTCGAGGAATTACTTTAATTCCTTAGTGGGTACTAGAATCCACACAGACCACACACGAGCCCAACTTTGGTTGGTCAACTCATGTGCATCTATGGGTAGGTTCATAATCAGTTGTTTCTCTAAACAACTTCTAGTAATTAATTTTGCCCCAGAACCTAATCAATAGGCTTTGGCCTCCACTGAAAAGATCTGGTTAGGTCTAACTATTAACATGACTTAATTTGGTGAATCGGATCAATAAATGATCAGGCCCGACTTTAGCCGGCCAACTTGACCACCATTAGAAAGACTCAACCAAATGATCATATTATGAATGATAATTTCATTAGTCAATTAGCACCAAGCCTTTGGGCCTCCAGTGATTATTAAACTAATAGACTCATTATCACTCACTTAATGAGAGGCTATGACTTAGTTATCACTATAACTTAATCATTTTAGGGACCTAATAATTTTTGAGAATTTTTATTAAAGGATAGAAGAGAAGAAATTAACCAACCAATTTCAATCCTCCCACTGACTTCACTAAGTCAGATTAAAAAGGATTTAATTAAAGCCGGCATTAGGAGCACCTAAATCAGTCACACTAATTTACCTAATGACATGGGTGAGCCCTAATCACCAAGTGATCTAATCAAAATCTAACTCACCAGATTGGCCAGGTAAGTGAGATCAGTGGTGGGGATATGTCATTAACTTGTCAGAGATCGAATCAATGTGAGTAGCTCCCACTTAAAAACCACTGGTCAAACTGCCAAACTTACCTTAGACACCAACCAGTTCATTAGTTTTAATTTGATCAACTTAGTAAATAGGGTTCTACCGCGTAGCCATTAATTAAGTCCATCTTGGTCTAGTTAAAGACATGGACCCATTCAACTACAACTATTGGAGTTGAGTCTAGAGTGTCTTTGACCTAATCTAATTCAACTTTTGATTAGATTTGACTAATTACTCTAATTTAGTCCATTTCTTTAAGCTAACCTTAGGTCTAACCCAATTATGGATCTAATCCATCTAACCCATTGACCCACAAGTTTATGCAATTATCTTAGATCTTAATTCATAATTCTAGATCAACTAGACAATACTTAATTCTTTTAATTAATATTTGGACTAATGGGTCAGGGTTTGGCATTTCAAAAATAATTTTCAAATTTGAAAGATTTTATTTTCTGTTCACCAAATGTGTTGACTCATTTCACAAATGGATCAGCACATTTTATAAACAGCAATCCTTTTGCTAATTACATAACAGAAAATAACTCAATCAAAATAAATTATGAATATTTCTTTAGATCTAATCTAACACATTCATGACAAATTTTACAATTGAATCTTTACAATTAAGTCCTTTTACTGCTTCGTCTGCATGGGATATAATCGCATCGGCACCCCTATCGCCATAGGAGAACCCCATCGAATGGGAGGAGAGGGCCTTTAAATCTTACTTTTCTCCTATGACCGGACGACCATGGCAACCAACCCAATTAGACTACTTGCTACTTGGATCAAGTATATCTAAATATATCAATTTTAAAATTTAAATTTCAAATTTCAAATTTTAAATTTTGAATTTTGAATTTCAAATTTCAAACAAATTTCAAATTTTACATTTCAAATTTTTGAATTTCAAATTTTGAATTTTAAATTTTAAATTTCAAATTTAAAATTTCAAATAAATTTCAAATTTTAAATTTTGAAGTTCAAATTTTTAAATTTTGAATTTCAAATTTTAAAATTCAAATTTTAAATTTTGAATTTCAAATTTTAAATTTAAATTTTAAATTTAAACTTTTAGATTACTACTTAATCTATGCATGCAAATGTATATCATATTTTAGAACCTATTCTGATACCATTTGTGAAAATTTCAGTGCAGGATAAAATGATAATTTTAATTTTTTTTCAAAATTATAATTTTATAATAAAAATTATTAATTAATCTAATTAATTAACATGTATTAACCCTACATAAAGATCTAAATATGATAGATATAGCATATATTTAAATTTAAAATTTTGAATTCTACAGTAAATATTTTACTGTTATGTGTTCAGAACATATTACCTTCGTGCAGGTAGTCAATCGCTGCAGTCTGATCATCGTCGAAAAGGTCTGATCATTGTAATACAGCCACACAGTATGTTTGGCCTCTGTGGATCATCCACACAAAACTCCTGGTCTGATCGGCTCTTCACAAATGCTAGTTCGTTACAGAATCCTTTTGACGGCTGATGCTGATCGAACTCCTTCGATCTTGATCTGTCGACTCCTCAGATGCTTTGGATCATTAGCAGATGTACTTGAGAGATTGATGAAGCTCTCCCTGAAGTTTGGTAGGCTCACGACACTCATAGCTCACCTTCTCACTTTCCGAACCTTAGGCAGTAATCCTAGGGTACACACAAAAGACCTTGCGCCCACTCTCTTTCTTTTCTTTTCTCTCGAAGTTTTTTGAACTTTCAACTCTTGCACAAGGCCTTCTTCATGCAACCTTTTTTCTCACAGATGAGTTCTTGCATGCCCCACCTTCTTATTTCTTTTAAAACAGTGCAAGATGCATCTTTATAGCATTTTTACAGTGTGAGAGGATAAAGCTAGGTGGTTGCTCACTTGAATTCAAATCGAATTTGAATTTAAATGCCAACCAATCAATCTTTATCCACTCTTGGCATGAGAAGAGAGGGGCATGGGCTTCTTTGTGCGTGGAGAGCTTTCATGAGAAACTTTTTCTCGTGTAGAATAAGTGGCGCACAAAAGAAAGGGGTGGCGCATGGGATTTGTTGCCCATTCAAATTTAAACTTCATTTGAATTTGAATGGCCAACCAACTATCTTTATCCACCCAAAAGGCACACAAAGAAGGGGCATGGGAAGGCTTCTGCATGGGAGAAAATTTATGAGAACTTGTTTCTCGTGAATTCAAATAGACGCAGGTGAGTGAGGTGGTGCAGGGAGATAAATCAAAGGTGGTTTCAAATCTAATTGAACCAACCTTATTAAAATAGGTTAGGCATAATTAGACTAAATTAAACCCAACATAATTAGGCTTAATTAAGCTCAATAAAATTCTAATAAAATTAGAAATTGACTAAGCCCAACCCCTAATCAGATCAGGGACCAAACCACCTCGACGATTAGGTCAACTCTTAACCTAATCGGGTCAAACCCAACTGAATCCAATTCAATTGGACTTGATCCAAAAATAATTACTCAATCAAATTGAGTTAATTAATGATCAAATCATTAATTAAATCTCTCATAAATACTGAGTCCAAATTCGACGGACAATCGGGTATCAAATTCCATCAATATGAAACCCTGATCGAAGAGTCCCAAACCAGTGGGACTCTTGACCCCGGTACCCAAAATATGTGGAACTTGTGATCAGAGAATTCTGATTCTCAACCACAGAGTCTTCGAGTATTAGGACTCTTGGTCAAAGAGTTCTAGTCCAGTGGGACTCTTCACCAGCCATCAGATCAGATAGGAACCTCTAATGTGTGTGACCTCACAGGTTCGAACCTAAGCCGGTAGCACAGGAACCAATCCTGTACTAATCGAAATCACCATCTAGCAATGGTACTCGATGTCCAGATGGATCGAATAGTCACAATCGCAACACTCAGAACCTACGCGAATATAGTTATTGTATAATTCATCCCTTTTGACCCCTGTGTTTAGGACGACTCAGGGTTACACTGTCAACCCTGATTAGATCATCTGAATCATGCTCAACTCAAACAGTCCTGTGACTCCTCACTAGGACTATTCTGGCCAAAATTTTGCTAAATTGAAACACGACTATACACAGCTCCTGAACTGGAGTGGTCAATCCCATCTTGACACACGCACCGACAAGTCAAGTACTTGACTACACCCAGCATCCTTTCGTCACTGAATTAGAAATTCAGGTAGTCTAGTGCCTAAGTGCAGTGAGTTGCTTGCAAGTCACCGTGGCGGTCTCAGATCGAAGGAACATTTATATCCATATCCCATCGGAGCAAATCTTGACAGTAAAAAAAGCTCCAAAGTCGATCACGTTCAGTGCAGATGTACCCTTACATCTCACTTGTATGCCATACTAGTATCTCCACACTCTTTGGTTAAGAGGACAATCAACCCATATAGCACACAACGATCTATGCTTGATAAACGTTGTCATCCTTGGTAACAATATATCATTTGATCGCGAACAGGTTTAAGGACTAAATGATAAATTCTCTTTTGTCGAGTCTAAATAATCCTAAAGACTTCACCACAACATAGGAGTTCATTAGAAGATGAAACAATTTATGATGAAAAATACCAAAATAACTTTTATTTATTTATAATTTATATACTAATACAAGAAAGAGCACAACCATCAACAGGCTGACGATTGGCTTTGGGACACTATTCCCAACAGTTCTGGATATGGTGGATTATGTATGGAGGTTATGAGTAGGTCAACATGGAATCGATCACTCCAATTAAAAAGAAGATCGCATAACACTTGTTCCGATCGAGAGATGATTCAAGAAGACTTTGATCAAAGCAGAATAAAAATTAAAAAAGATTTCTAAAATTTTATTAATCAAATCATCATCTTATGATCGAGAGAAATATGAATATAAAATTAGATTTAACTTGGTTCCATATCCATAATCATATTCGGGATGCTGGATGATCGAAGGATTGAATTGCACGGTAACTTACCACTGAATGATATTTTTGATATTTCTATCAAAAAATTTCACATCTTCTGGGTAGGTATGATATATTTCTAGACATCAATCATATCTTATAGATTTTTATAAATTAAAGAGTTTAATTCATGGATCAATTAGAAAGGGTTCTAATTTGACAACTTGAATATGCATCGATTTGACCTAATTCGGTTAGATGGACTCTAATCAATTCGGATCAACATAAATCCAAACCTACTGCTAACTAGATATGGAATTCAAAGGGTCACACACATCAAGAAATCAGTCAAAAATTTTATTTGATTTAATCATGGGATATTGGATCCAGATTGGGTGCCTAATTGACAAGCTAGCACTTGTTGGCTAACCCAAGCTCCTAACCTAATCTATTTGGGTTTGAAACCTTTCCAATAAGTCAACCAAAATTAAGTAGGACTTAATTTGGTTAGTGCCTATTTTAATCATCCTTAATTGGAAATTTTTTTCATGATTTTAACATCATTTATCAAGAGTCCCAAGTTGGTAGGACTCTTGGTGTAAGGTGCCACATTGTTTGGTGCAAGAATTGTGCACATACAAGAAGTCCTTTGCCAAAGGGATTTTACTTTGAATTTCTATGCCATTTTAATCCTTATTTGATGAGGTTTAATGCCTAATTTTATGAGATTTTAATGAGATTAAAATCTATGGCTTATGGGGTGTGGAAATCAGGTCATACGTTGGGTTTTAGCACATGAAGACTTGTAATGTGTGAGAGGATTAGAGTCCTTCTCATGGAAGGATCTAATCCTAATTTTTGACATCAACTAACCTCTTTCCTTTTTCTTGTTGCACACTATTTTTGAATAACTTTAATGAGATTAAAATACCTAAATGGTGTGGAGATATAGTGGATAAGGTTTGGCACATGGTTCTTGGCTCACGGTATTTTATCTTGGCATGTAGAAGGGCTAAGAGTCCTTCTGCACATTAATCACCTTTTTGGGATAAGGATTAGAGGGCTAAAATTTAATCCTCATCTTTGGTTGAGTGATTTGACTAAGTTAAAACATATTTGGAGGGCCAAGATAGGATCTTGGTGGCGCCAATTCTAGAAGGCTAAAAATTTCTTTGTAACTTTTCAGGTATCAATTCTCTCCTGGGGTTTTAAATTAAATCTAAGGCCTTAATCAGATTATGGCATGGGATTTGGATGGCTAGGATCAGGTTTGACCTAGTCAAACAATCATAAGGAAGTTCGGTTATTGAAAAAAAGTCATACGATGCTTAAATGTCGTATGAATTCATAATGCGTAAGAACGGTCCTTCTGATTAAAGGATGTATTTGATATATTAATAACCAGATTCAAGACTTTTACAAATAGACATATTAGCGTCTATTCATATGTTATAAATACCCCCCCTTTGATCTGGATAAAAATCAATCAGAAGTCCGATAAAGTTTCTTCCTTCCCTTGTTAAGAAAAGGTCTTGTAGTTTTAAGACAAGATCTTAGACTTCAAGACAAGGAGTCTTCCATTAGGACAAGGATTTAGGAAGATTCTTTTGAAAGGCTAAGAGAGGGGTTTAGGCTATTTAAGAGAGAATTGGTAAAGGAGTGCTGGGAATTGATCCTAGCAAGGCAAGATAGTTCTTGGGAGGAGAATTTGATAAGGCAAGATTCTGTCGGAGCATTTTCTTGATCCTGATTTCGTGTGGATCACCTGTTGGAAGGTGAACGTTTGGGTGCCTCATGGCAAAGAAAGGATACTGGCTTCTTCCATTCTTCACCGACCTAAGGTTTCATTTCTAAACCTCACTTATAGGTATATATATTTGATTGAATATACCAAAGGAGATCCTAGGATTTTGGATTTCGGGTTTATCGGATTTTATAAAAATTTTAAAATCCAGTCTTCCATTGTGTGACCCGAAACCCAATAGGTACCACCTTCTTTTAGCTCTCACAGATGCCAAACACACCTACACAAGTAATTAATCAAGTAAACTTAGGTACCCAAGCTAAGTTGGGTGCTTTAGGGTTAGCATAAATGGTTTCTTTTGAAATCTAAATTTAGTTTATCTTTGGTTCACTTGAATTAGAGATTTTACTTACATTAATGGTTTTACATTCTATAAATTTATGTCCAATCTTATTACATCTATAACAAGTAATGTTTCTATTATGATTTTGAGATTTTGTAAATATATTTTTTTAAAATTTTTGCTTCCTTAATGGATTATATCCTATACCGATTTTATCCAAAATCATCTTTTGATTTTCAATCAATATTTGCAAATTTTGATAACTTAATATAAATTTATCTACTATAGATTTTAATTTATTTACCTCTTCTTGTAAGGATTCATGCTTTTTATTTGATTCATCTAGGCTACTTTATAATTTCTTCATATCTTCTTCTACTTTAGCTTTATCTTTACTTAAAGATTAATTCTCTTTTTTAAGTTCTTTATTCTTATGAGATAGCTTCTTAAAATAATAAAGTAAATCATTGAAAGCATCATATAATTCTTCAAATGTAAATTCAGAAATTGAGTCATCATCATTTACCTAATCATCTAGAGCCATAAGGCAAAGATTTGCCTTTTTTTTCTTTTGAAACTCTTCCTCACTTGAAGTGGAATCCTCATCATTGCTTTATGTTCTTGACTTGTTGGAGTTTTTCTTCAATAATGGATAATCCATCCGAAAATGTCCGGACTTCTTACACTCATAGCAAAGAGGTTGTTCTTTCTCTCTTTCTTTCTCTTTCTCCTTGCTACCTTCTCCCTTCTTATACTTTCTCTTTGGTTCCAACTTTTTTTTCTCATGAATTTCTTGAATCTTCTAGCTATCATTGTGTTATAGCCCAAAAAGAACCAGCCCAAAAACCAAATTCGGCCCACCAAAGCCATTCAAACGAAAAAAAAAAGGAGAAAAAACAGAGTAAAACCGGGAAGAAGACTCCCGGTAGGAGTCTTCTTCTCCGGCGAGTCCCGAGCAAATTAGGACTCCTAGGACCCCTCGGAGTCCTAGGGTTCTCTACAAGAAGACCCCCTCCCTCTTGAGACCCAACATCGACCTCCTTCCTCTCTCTTTCTCTCCGATTTTCTCGAATTAGAGCCGCGGATACCGTCCGATTTCTTGCCGTAATTGCTCGCCGGTGAGGTCTCCGGAGGCTGAGGTGAGTCTCCTTCTTCTTTCCCTCCTTCTCCTTCCTCCCATGCTCCTGTGCACGGCTGCCGGCGATGAGTATCGCCGATCTTTCGGTCGGGAAAGACGCCCTGTTTTTGGGCCTTTTTCCTTGGATTTTCCGACACCGACGATCGGAAGTGATCGCCGGCCATGTCTCCTCCATGACCGGGGGAGTGGCCCCCGTCGGCCGTCGGCCTCCACCGCGGCGGCCGTGGCCCGAACGGCTGGTCAAGGCCGGAGGACTATCGTCCTCTGTTCCGGCACGGGAAGAACCAAGAAAAAGAAGAAAAGAAGAAAAAGAAGAAAAAGAAAAAGAAGAAAAAAAAAGAAAAGAGAAAGAAGGAAAAAGAGAAAAAAGAAAAGGAAAGAAAAAAAAAAAGAAGAAAAAAAAGAAACGAAGAAAAAGAAAAGAAAAGAAAAGAAAATAATAATAATAATAATAATAATAAATATATATATATATATATTTATATATATATAAGTAAGTAAATAAATAAATAAATAAATAAATAAAAAAATAAAAAAAAATTGAAATTGATGAGAGAGAGAGTTCCTCTCTCTTCTTTCAGTCTGAACCCTGACTTTCTCTCTCTGAAATTGAACTTTCTCTCTCTACTTTCTCTCTCTAGAATTTTCTCTCTCTAGATTATTTCTCTCTCTTGATGGATTTCTCTCTCTCTAAAGTTACCCTTCTAAGATTAGCGTAGGGGAAGGCTTCATCTGATGATTCTGATCAAGTTTAGAGACGAGTCTGATTTTAAGCAAGATTTTGATTTTGGGATTTGTTAGATTTAAAATTAATATAAAAATATAATTTTGGATAATAGGCACGGAAGAATCTACTAGAAGTTAGTCGATCCATTCGTTCAGTGCTCCGTGAAAGGTAAGTAATGAATCATCTTCTCGAGATATTCGATATTTGTTCTGAAAATAAATAATTATTCTCTGAAATTATGCATGATTTATGAAATTATATTTTTAAAGAAAAATACTTTTGTAATGTTATGGTATATCGATTTATGCATATGTTTAGTGAAAGATTATGATATATATTATGGTACAAAGTATTTTGATATAGATCGGATTTATGCTAACTATGTTTCAGTGGGCCCCGCCAACGGGGATTATACGTTGGTATTTGTGGACCCTGCCAGTGGGGGTTGTGCACTGGTGTTTGTGGACCCTGTCAGTGGGGGTTGTGCGCTGGTATTTGTGGACCCTGCCAGTGGGGGTTGTGCGCTGGTATTCTGTGGACCCCGTCAATGGGGGTTAAACGTTGGTCATAGTCAAGGCTGTTGAGTTACGAGTGTTTTGAAATCGAATCGGATTTATGATTATATTATATGTGAATATTTGAAATTATTGGATTTGCATTAAATCAGCATGAAATATATTTTTATGTTTATTTGCAACATTATTCTTGAAAATTATATAATATCTGAAATATCTGGTTGAGATATTTGTTACTTACTGGGCTGTTTAGCTCATTATCTTTCTTTCTATTTTTCAGATTCAGACAATTAATTTCGAGTGTGGGAAGAAATATTAGGACAGAGCTTTTAGAGGCGAGATTTAGCATTGTCAACTTCATTGAACTTAGATCTAATTGTTTATTGTCAGTGAAAAATTTTATTGGATGTAAGACATTTGATTTAATTACTTGAATTACAGTTGAATAATAATTATTTGAATTTATTCCGCTGCGATGCATTGATATCGTGATGAGATGCCTTGCATGCTTATGAAAAAAGTATTCTATAAGTATGCGGCGGTTGCCATGACCCTCGATTCACAATCTCGGGTCGGGGGCGTGACACATTGCCATCTCTTCATCATCCTCCAAGTCTTCTTCAGAGTCACTATTTTCTTTATGGATGGCAGCAACTTTTAGGATGATGCTCTTCATTTTCTTCGCTTCTTCTTCTTTTCTTTGGTTCATGTTCAACTCATGGGTCATGAGTGAACCGATGAGCTCTTCTAATGCAAGCTTATTTAGATCCTTTACATCTTGAATGGCAATCACCTTTGGCTCTCAATTCTTTAACAAAGACCTAACAAATTTTCACACAATATTACTATTAGTATAGTCTCTTCAGAGACTCTTTAAACCATTTAAAATATCAATGAATCATGTAAATATTTCAGTGATAGTTTCTTATAATTTTATTTTAAATAGCTCATATTTATGTACCAACATATTTATCTTTGATTCTTTGACTTGATTAGTACCCTCATGGGTGACTTCAAATCTATCCCAAATTTTTTTGATGGATAAATATGTTGATATCCTATTAAATTCATTAACGTCCAAAGCACAATATAAAATATTAATTGCTTTGACATTAAGTTGAGCTAGTTTTTTGTCATGTTCATTCCAATCCTTTTTGGACTTAGAGATGGACACGCCATCAACTATGATTGTGGGTGTGTGTGGACCCATCTTTATAACATTCCACATGTCATAATTTTGTGCTTGGATGAATATTCTTATTCTTGCTTTTTAATAGGTATAGTCAGTCTCATTGAAAAGTAGAGGTCTATTGGTTGATTGTCCCTCAACCAATGAAGTCTCAATTAGGGTTGCCATCTTTAGCTCAAAAGATGAGTAACAAGTGAGCACCTGCTCTGATACTATTTGTTGCCTAAGGATGGCTATCCAAGAAGGAGGGTGAATTGGGTATTTAAAAATTTAAATGATAATTATCCAGATTTACCTAATAAGTGCTTAATGAGATAAATTATAAGATATGCAGTGAATGAGAATAGTAAAGAAATAAGCATACAATCACAAATCTTATAATTTTATAGTGGTTCGATGACAAACTCAGCACCTATGTCTACTCTCAAGCAAACCACTGAAAAACTCAACTATAATCACTAAGCTTGATTATAGTCCGATTGTTTTTCTTGGATTCATAATTCAACCCAGTTAGTTTTAATCTTGACTCACCCACTATAACCATACAATGATTATTTTTTTGGGCTAACAATCAACCCCGATTGGTTTTAACCATAGTTTACTAATCAAACCATTACAAACATCCAACTCAAAGCTTGGACCAACCCAAGTTTCTTACCCTAAGAAACTTGAAAGAAAATACAAAACCACAACTAATACACAAGAGTTAAGGTTTAGAAAAATGAACACTATGAAGCCCAAGAGAAGAAAATCTGAGTTGGTTTGTTTGTTGGCTTATTTCTTCTCTTTGAATGTTTGAAAGAAGTAGGTGGTGATCTTTAATGTTGATGACCTGATTTCTCTTAATTAAGGATGATGAAAGGACAAAGGATTGTCTAAAAATCATTTCTTTCTTTTACTATTTTGCTCACACACTTGAATGCATTGAAAATTATTTGAATGCTCTTCAATGTAGGTTCCAAAAAGATATCTTCAATGCTCTAAAGGGTTTCCTCATATATTTTTGAGGTTTCCCACCACTTTAAGTCACCTAGGATAGTAGGATTTAATGTTCTAGCCATTGAAAGAGAGCAACTAGCCGTTGGAAAGCATTTTGGATAAAAAGCTGTATTTCTAAAAAATTAACCATTACAGTCACTTGGTCGACTCAGCCTTCTTTGAGTCGGCTCAGTTCCTCTCTAGGTTGGCTCGGTTGACCACTTGATCAACTCAGCAGATTTGATCTAAAATTTTACGTTTCTATTGCTGTTTGTCTTCTAAGACTAGGTTGACTAACTTTCGGATTGGACCGACCAAGTTACTCACTGGGTCGGCTCACTTGAATTTTGGATCAACTAAGTCTCCTGACTTCTAAAATATGACTTTCTATCTTTTGTCTTCACTGAGATTGGGTCGGCTCAAATTTTCACTAGATCGACTCAGCTGGTGTGCTAAGTATGTCATGAGTTCTTTGACAGTCTTTCTTCTCCAGTTTGATTTTTAGACTAGACTTGCCTTCTTAACTTGATTTAATCCTTATTAAAATCTTTGTAAAGTGTGTCTAGTCTAGAGTTTCTTTACTAAGATCTTGAATGGTGGTTCTTCATTTAGTTATTGGAAAATACTTGAAAATTGTGAGCATTTGGAATTTGAAACTACACAACCTCATAAACAATATTAGTAACTTAACAATTTATACTCAAATACTTTTGTTATCATTAAAATCAATCCAGAGATCAATAGTTGTATATTCTGAACTGAATCTTGAATTAATGTACTTTGCATACATATTTATTTTCAGCATACTATTATTACTTGATTTATCTAGCTAAAGTTTTATTGCTTACTGGACTATTAAGCTCATTATCCTCTCATTTTCAAATTTAGATGCTTAATTTTGAATATGGATACTACTTGAGAGTGAAATTAGAAGCAAAATTCAGCAATCTCAACATTGTTTAAATCTAGATTTATTAGTGTTAGTTGAGATTTATCAGTCGAGATTTATTTGATGTAAATACTTTTAAAATATTTATTAATTAGATTTGATAATTAAATTTAATATTTAATTATTTAAATTTATTCTATTATTTATTTTATAATATCCTAAAGATCTGCTTGGCATGCTTATGGGAAGAGTTCTCAATAAGTATGCAATGGTTGCCACGGCCTTTGACACATAATCTCGAGTTGGAGGCATAACATGCTCTCTCTATCTTTGTCATTTGACCAAGATCAAAATATGGAAAATTAGTAGATGGAAGTACCATGCACCCCAACAAGAGGTACCCTACATAATAGAGACAGCACATATTTTGTGGCTCATGACTCTTTTTAAAGGCATTGATTTCCCACCTTTATGATAATAATGTAAATATCAATTATTGTATGCTATAACTAAAACTTGTTTTCATACTTGAATTCCAAGACTTCGACCTACCCTATAAACAATCAAGTCACTTAGTGCATAAGCTCCCATTGTGAGCTCTACTACTACTCAGACAAGACTTATAGCCATACAAGAACTCTCATTCACTTGTAGACTCATTACCGACTCTTCTCTAATTGGGATATTAAAATAAAAGATTTTTGTATACATATCCTTTTAAATATTAGAATTTACATGAATACCCTCTCAAAATTGATATTTGTATATATATATATATATCCATATAAAATATTTATTTCATGTATATACCATTCTTTTTTCTTTTTCTTACATATATCACCATACCACCTAATGCCATTAAAAAAAAATTAACAATTTAAAATTTAAATGATTGAAATATCATTAATAAATAGTCATACAAAAGAAATTTATAAGGATATATATATACAAATAACAACTTTGTGAGGGTATTAATGCAGTTTCACATATTTTGAGGGTTTACACACAAAAAATTTTAATTTTATTTTTTATCTATTTCAGTTTATTTTAATACTTAGATTAATCTAATACTCACTCAATGTTTTCTGTAAAAAATATTGCTCAGAAAAAAGATAATTTTATAATTTTAAAATTTTTTAACTTAAAAAATAGAACTTTGGCTAATGATATCAATTGAATTGTCAAGTTAAAAGTATTCATACAAAAATAATATTTTGTAAGAGTATGCACAAAAATATCAATTTGAGAGTGTATTCACATAATTCCAATATTTAGGAGGATTTACGCAAAAATCCAAAAATTTTTTTGGGTGTGTACTCTCCTAAATATATAAAATTACATTAGAAAGCTGGTAAAGTTACTATTTGCATCAATACCTTTATAAATATTTATTTTTATATATTTATTAAAAATATTTTAGTTATATTAATTTTAAATTGCTAATTGTGCAATATTGTTGATAGTATGGATATATATTCCAAAAAGGGAACAAAAAAAAAAAAAGGCTATACATTATATATGTAAATTTCAATTTTAGGAGGGTATTTATGTAAATTTTAATATTGGAAATGACATATACATCAAAAACCCTAAAAAATAAAACAATACTCTAATTAATAAATAATTAATTAAAAAAATCCCCGTAGAAAAATGAAACTCACAATGACTCAACAGTTGCTACGATTTTATAGGTGCCGGCTCATCAACTTTCAAACCCTCGGAGCAAAGACTTTGCCACTGTTAATTCAGAATGTCACGTAATGAAACGTGTCTCCAAGCGACAGTTTCCTTGGATTTTCTACCTTGTTACGTCTTAAAGGTTGAACCCACGCCACCACCCACGCGGCAACTGCAGCATTTCATCATGCCGTCCCTGTCTACCAACAGCTCCAGTTGATGCCATCACCGGTTCCCCCCGCCCAGCATCACACGGAAAGGGAGAAAGTCTCATCATTTCATAAAAAACTGTCTAATTAGCCAATGATAGAACGGAACGGAAATCTATTCTATTAGCCTTCCCATATTGAAGTAATCACCGATTCACCGGTTCCCACTTCCCAGCATCACACGGAAAGCCAGAAAGCACTGAAATCTATTCTATTAGCTTTCCTATACTCCATTATATATATATATATAAGAGGGTGGAAGGATGCTTGGCAAGGGAAAAGCGCCCACCATTAACAATATAACCAAAATACAAAACTAAACAAAAGAATCACCTCTGTATAATAATAATATGAGAAGAAAGAATCAAAAAATGTAGGAATTACTGCCGCGTGCGCTGGAGCCGGGAACCAATGGTCTTGAGCTCGAATCTCTTGACAGAGCCGGCGAGTTGTTGGAGGGTGGTATCGAGGACGTAGGGCGTGCCCTCGAAGGTGAGGGTGGTATCATTAACAAACACCTTGCAAGGATCACTTCTTTCTGCTATGGTTCCATGGTAGTGGAAGTATGTAATCCTGCTTTCTGCCTTGCGGAGGCTCCTCCCTGCTATGTTCTGTGACAAGTGCACGCCTGTCGCGAAGGCATTACGGGGCTGGATCGCGTACTTGCGATCCCTTCTCACCCCTCTCTTCACATCCCTGTAGACCAGCTTCTCAAAAACCCACATCCTAACACATCGGAAAGAATTGTATTCAGATCATCATAACCGAGAATGAGGGCATTCAATCACATATTACAAGAGATCAGCTGAAATGCAAAAGTTTTAAAAGCAAGCAACAAGTACGGGCCGCTGTTTCAGGCGAGGCATTATATCATCCATCATTCTTCTAATCCCCCCCACCAACCATATGTGGAATCAGTCATAGATAGCAACACAGATTCCAGAGCAAACAGAGAGAGAGCAAGTTGGTGTTTAAGCTATCTATAGTTTATCTCCAAGAATAATGAATGAAATATATTGCATACGGTAATACAGTAGCCCCACAAATTCGTATATATCTCCCTCAACCATTGTCCTAAGAACTTCCACCAGAAACAGACACTCAAGACAGTTCAGACAACAGCAAGCAAACAGCTACTTCAGCAAAAGGACATATGAGAAGCAGACATATTGCTGAATTGTTCGTATATACTTCAATCAATTCCAAACACAAGCTTGAATAACAAAACACTAATTAGAGGTAATTAGAGAATAAAAAAAAAAAATGCATTCTCTGTTCTTAATCATAAGAACAATATGACATCTCGTCTCAAAAAAGTATTCTTATTCTTGATTAAGTTAATATTAGAAGCGCCACCAACAGAAACATACACTTTTATGGCACATTTCACACCATAAAAAGAAAATAGACAATTGAATAAAACAGTAGCAGAAGCAGAGAACCGGAAATCTTTCTAAATCATTCATATGACCATCAGTTCCAACCACAATCATGGGCACAAGTACTACTGTTACAACCAAAATAGGCCACTAAAATCTTATTCATAATTCCTTATTAGCTAGGAGGTATTAAATAAAATACTGTACAAACGGCAATGTAGATCATTTAGAAGGAATTATAGCTCACCTTGGGGTATCCCCGGCGTCCTGTGAACGACAGAGCTTGCCAGACATTGGCATCTGCTCGAAGGTGATCTGAGTGTAGCCGGAAAGCGAGTCGAGGACCGACTTGAGGGTGGTCTTAGGCTGCACATAGATGAACTCATCGCAATCGAAGAAAAACATCCATTTAGCCATGAACCTGTATCTATGCAAGCAATCGTTCACCACCAGGAATTGGTTGTGGTAGTAGCCGTCGAACCGCTCCTGCTCCCTGATATCCTGCAGCGTCACGAACCCCTTCTCGATCCACGGCCGGAGAACCTCCATCACCCCCGGGTGGACGCCGCCGGCGTCGTGGATCACAAAGTGGGATTTCTCGCCGAAGAGCTTTGCATGGTAGGCCATCCATTCCCTTACCCTTTGGGGATTCAGATTCCCGTAGAGAGACGATCCACAGTAGAGGTAATCATACTGCGGCGGTGAGGAGAACACGGTCACGTTCACGCTCCCGGGGGCTTCCTCGAGAGCGACAAATCTCTCCTCCATATCGAGTGCCGTATCGCCGGTTGTGGCGGCGACGATCAGGAGGCCGCCGGATCCGTCGGCACCCACGTCGGTGGGGAAGGTACAGTTGACGACGACGACGGTGTAGACGCGGCCGTAGCCCCAGTCCGGGAGGATCTTGTAGCCAGTGATGGTGACCGAACCGTTGGGATCGCCGTACGGGACCCACTCGCACCGGAACGCGGGGTTGGCGAACACGTGGAGCGGCTTGGACCCGAGTCCGATGACTGCAAAGGTGTTTTTACCGCCCCGGTAGGCCCCCATCTGGACGAAGAGGTACGCAGCGGAGCCGACCGGGTTGAAGGCCCTCCTCACCACGGAATCCGCAGTTATCTCCTCGTTTTTCAGAGGGTGAGGAGTCGGTACAGAGGAGGGAGAGGAGAGATTTAGGGGTGGAGATTGGGAGGAGAACGTAGTGGTGAGGTCGGTGGAGGAGAGGCGGAGAGTGTAGCGGAGGAACTGGACGACGGTGGCGAGACAGCAGAGGAGGAAGAGGGAGATAAGGAGAAACTTCATGTCGGTGCAGTTCCAGACCACCCGGACGAGCACGTTCCGCTCACCCGCTTTCTCACTGTCCCTTGCCATTCTAACCTCCAGCGGCCCTCACCATACACAAAGAAAGTTAGAAAAGGCAAAGAACTCCGCAGCTCTGCTTTCTGAGTGGGCTGGAAGGGTAGCTGGATAGATGCCTTTCTTTTAGGAGGAACTCTCTCACCCTCATACACTCTCAATCCCAATTCTTCTAAGAAAGAGAAAGGAATAGGGGGAGAGCGGTCCCTGCTTAGGTTCTGGAAGGAAGGGGAAAGGTTAAAAAGGGTGGAGGAAGATCTACTCTAGAGAAAAAAAAGGGAGGGTTTTTTTTTTTTCTAACATAAGTATGCGTTTCATATGATAGGAAAGGAGAGGAAAAGGAAGAAAATTAAGCTAGAAAGAACAAATGCGGGGCGTTGCTCTCGGCCGTGGCACGTGGGCGAAAGCGGGCAGGTCGCGTCTCACCCCTCCGGTGGGTCAGCCTGCCTTTGATGACTGAGACGGCTCGTGGTTTTATTGGTTTCCTTCGTAGGTGTTCCTCCGCGGGGGCAGGTGGGGTGGTCCCAGCAGACATTTTCACATCCTAAGATATTCCGGCCGGCCGGCCGCACCGAGAAAGATTATAAAAAAAAACGACCGGATTTTTTTTTTGGTAGAAAGAATGACCGGATTAAACGCATCGGTCTGTACAATAAATTCAAGACTTACTGTTCGTCGTGGTAAGGTGGTTTGCAAAATAAGGGTAACACATTAATTGATTTTCATATTTGACATTATAAATTTTTAAAAATTAAAAAGAAAATATGGAAAAATTAGGCAATATATTAATTGTATTGATGATCTCTTTACGTATATTAGTTTTAGAAAATAGTTTGAAGTACCAGATAGCGCTTTTACCAAAAATAAACAAAAAAATATCAGCTAGCGTACCTGAAAAGAATTCTCTGGTTTATCTAAATTTGGTCTGGCAACTCAGCGTTCAATTTTTCTCTAAATTTCCCTAACTTCATCAATTCAGTAATTCAATCATATATCAAGGCAGGAGCAACTTTACACACGCCAAAGTATTATTTCGCAATGTATATCTGTGAATGTAACAAAAGCCAAGATATCAAACGTCCGGAAAATCTTTCTGCATAATTGATGGCATTATGGCGGCATGCTATGTTGTTGAATGAATGACACGTGTGAAATTGCAATGAATTTATCTGAAAATTGCTATTTCTTCTAGTTCAATTATTAGTGTAAATAAATGCTGGTGGATTAAACTTAATATTTGAATGTTGTGCATTCATCCCATCAACTAATACATATTTATTCTTCAAAAGTTATCTGAGCATTCTCATACTTTTCCCAAAGTTAACTTGGGGGAGGAAAATCAAGCGGAAGGCATTTTTTAGAGAAGCAAATATATGAACTAAGATAATTATTATCATGAACTATAGATATTGTTTGAAAAACAGCAAATTTGAAACTCTCACTTTAAGATGCACTTTTCTCTTTAGATATCTAAAAATTAAGAAGAAGAATTTAGAGGCCCCGTTGATTCAAAAATTAATTTTGATAATTATAAAATAATTAATTTAGTTGTTGGTGCAAAAATTCGCCTGCGTCGGAGAAGCTGGAGTCGAGGGAGTCGCGGTCGCCGTTGGGACCTGCAAAAGAAGTCTAAACCGAAGGTGGGGTTGCTCCGGCAAGACTCTCCGACGCTCAAGTCAGTTCTCTCCCTCAACAAGAATGGAGTGCTCGAACGAAAATTTTAGCAGAATTTCTAGGTAAAAAATGAAAGCTTAGAGAATAACGTATCTGGGGTCCCCCTTTTATAGGCGGAGGGAGCGACAGACTGATAGCGATGTCTGTAACCGTCTGGCAGTGGGCTGCCCAGAGTCAGGAGGAGTTTGTTACGAAGAGTAGTGGAGTGGAATCGTGGCTATCGCAGGGACATGCCACATGGAGTCTGTTGCGGGGAGTGGAGCGGCGTCCGTTGTCGCGACGTCCGTTGTCGCGACTTGCCAGAGGATGGGAGAATCGCGCGGTATCCATCGCAGGAAGTGGAGCAGGATCGTGAGCATCATTGCGGTCTGTCAGGGAGTAATAGAGCCGCGCGGAATCCATCGCAGGAAGTGGAGCAGAGTCGTGGCTGTTGCTGCGGCACGCTAGGGAGTGCAGGCCTGTCGGTCGAAGTTCGGCTAGAGTGTCTGGCGGAGAGAGGTGGTTAACTACCCGTCTGAGAGGAGCCCGGAGTCCGGCTCCCGTATGAGTCCGGACGAAGTCTTCCTTCAGTCAAAGTCGGGGACGAGGTCCGGCTCCCATGGGAGTTCGGACGGAGTCTTCCGGCAGCTGGAGTCGGAGACGAGATCTGGCTCCCGTAGGAGCCCGGGCGAAGTCTACCTGTAATTAAGTCAGGCGCGAAGTCCGGCTCCCGTAGGAGTTCGGACGAAACTTACCAGCAATTGAAATTGGGGATGGAGCCCGGCTCCCGTAGGAGTCCGGGCGGAGTCTACCTGCAGTTGGAGTCGTGGGTGGAGTCCGGCTCCCGTAGGAGTCCGGGCGACGTCTGCCTGCAGCCAGAGTCGGGGACGAGGTCCGGCTCCCATAGGAGTCCGGGCGGAGTCTTCCTGTAGTTGGAGTCGTGGGCAGAGTCCGGCTCCCGTAGGAGTCCGGGCGACGTCTGCCTACAGTCGGAGTCGGGGACGAGGCCCGGCTCCCATAGGAGTCCGGGAGGAGTCTTCCTGCAATTAAAGTCAGGGGCGAAGTCTGGCTCCCGTAGGAGTTCGGACGAAATTTACCAGCAGTTGAAGTTGGGGACGGAGCCCGGCTTCCGTAGGAGTCCGGGCGGAGTCTACCTGTAGTTGGAGTCGTGGACGGAGTCCGGCTCCCATAGGAGTCCGGGCGATGTCTGCCTGCAGCCAGAGTCGGGGACGAGGCCCGGCTCCCGTAGGAGTCCGGGCGGAGTCTTCCTGCAATTAAAGTCAGGGGCGAAGTCCGGCTCCCGTAGGAGTCCGGATGAAACTTACCAGCAGTTGAAGTTGGGGACGGAGCCCGGCTCCCGTAGGAATCCGGGCGGAGTCTACCTGCAGTTGGAGTCATGGGCGGAGTCCGGCTGCCGTAGGAGTCCGGGCGACGTCTGCCTGCAGCCGGAGTCGGGGACGAGGCCCGGCTCCCGTAGGACTCCGGGTGGAGTCTTCCTACAATTAAAGTCAGGGGTGAAGTCCGGCTCCCGTAGGAGTCCAGACGAAACTTACCAGCAGTTGAAGTTGGGGACGGAGCCCGGCTCCCATAGGAGTCCGCGCGGAGTCTACCTGCAGTTGGAGTCGTGGGCGGAGTCCGGCTCCCGTAGGAGTCCAGGCGACGTCTACCTGCAGCCGGAGTCGGGGACGAAGCCCGGCTCCCGTAGGAGTCCGGGCGGAGTCTTCCTGCAATTAAAGTCAGGGATGAAGTCCGGCTCCCGTAGGAGTCCGGACGAAACTTACCAGCAGTTGAAGTTGGGGACGGAGCCCGACTCCCGTAGGAGTCCGGGCGGAGTCTACCTGCAGTTAGAGTCATGGGCGGAGTCCGGCTCCCGTAGGAGTCCGGGTGACGTCTGCCTGCAGCCGGAGTCAGGGATGAGGCCCGGCTCCTGTAGGAGTCCGGACGGAGTCTTCCTGCAATTAAAGTCAGGGGCGAAGTCCGACTCCCGTAGGAGTCCGGACGAAACTTACCAGCAGTTGAAGTTGGAGACGGAGCCTGGCTCCCGTAGGAGTTCGGGCGGAGTCTACCTGCAATTGGAGTCATGGGTGGAGTCCGGCTCCCGTAGGAGTTCGGGCGACGTCTGCCTGTAGCCGAAGTCGGGGACGAGGTCCGGCTCCCGTAGGAGTCCAGGCGGAGTCTTCTTGCAATTAAAGTCAGGGGCGAAGTCCGGCTCCCGTAGGAGTCCGAACGAAACTTACCAGCAGTTGAAGTTGGGGACGGAGCCCGGCTCCCATAGGAGTCCGGGCGGAGTCTACCTGCAGTTGGAGTTGGAGACGAGATCCGACTCCCGTAGGAGTCCGGACGGTGCAATGGGGGTTCACCATCTGCAGCCGAAAGCCGGAGGAGTCCAGTGAGGGTCAATCCTGTTAAGAACTTTGGCTGGGGGTATTTTATACCCAACACCAGTCTCCCTACTTTCGAGTTTGAATTTCGAATGAAAGAAGTATAGAGAGGTTGGCACAGCCGAAGTTGTCCCCTTGAATCCTGTGCACGATCGCCCCCAGATATTTTGGCATTAAATGCACGCGTGCTGGAGTCTTTTCGAATCAGGGCGATCTGAAGGGACCTTTCAAAATTCTCGTTGGGGCGTAATCCTAAACGTCACGCCATAATGGTCCGCGAACGGTCAGCCCTAAGCCGCGGTGAGTGGGACATGTGGCGGGCACTGGTTGACCTGGGGATATCTACCACCATAACTGCGCCAGGTCCCGTTGTTTATTTAAGCCTCCGTCTTTCCTCCAGGGGCTTCACTTCGCCTAAGGGTTGACACCTTTCTTCCGCCTGAGAGCTTAGCCACTCAGCCACTCTATCGGTCTCCTTTTCGACTCCGAGCGTCCTTCGCACCAGTCTTTGCCATCTCCGTCGGCTCTCCACCGTCTTCAGTCCCCCGAGTCTCTCCGAGGGGTTCTCTCGTCGGGGCCCCCACCCCGGAGGCCAACCTCAAGAGGATGCCACGAACCGAGAAGAGTGTGAGGAGGAGAACAGCGGCCTGCGAGTTCTCCGACTGTCAAACTGTCGCTGAGGGTTCCCGTCGCCTTAAAGGGGGCTCGAAGGAGAATTTCTTCAACAACAGAGGTTTAATAATGGGGACAACCGGTGAGGGCGTTCCGCCTGAGAATTTCAGAGTAGCTGAGCGGGGCGACACCGGTCAAGGGGGCAGAGTTGTCGTCACAAGCTGTGGCGGGATTCTTGACATCGTCGGGGCTGAGGGACCAGAAGCGGTCGGTGCCGATGGTGGGGCAGTAGAACTTATTGCGGGGATGATGGAAGTAGTACATGCCGACCTTGCCGGAGTACCTAGGACGATGGTTGTCATGGAGCACACGGTGGTGGCGCATGCCTCCGGTGCCATCGCGGCCTCCGGGGTACCTCCGGTTCTTCTTGAAGCAGGTCGTCGTCGCCGCTGCCGTTGCCTTTGCTACCCCCTGAATTCTATCCCATCATTTTCCCCCTAGGGTTGGGATTTCGGCGATGGAGCGAAACGAGGCGGGGGGTGAGAGGTTTATCACACGCACTGAAAAATACTGCTGAGAAGGACGAAATCGGGAAGAGAAGTCGACAGCTTGAAGTGGTCTCCGGTGTATCCCTTTCGAGTCTTGTAGCAATATTTTCTTTTTCTGGCCCTCTGGGTCTTGTAACGTTCATCTTGTTAATCAAAAAATGAGAAGGAGATTTTGTTACTTCGTCCGCACCTTGCATCGAATTGCTGCCTGCCGAATTTCTTTCCTTTACCATTGTTATTGTTGTATTCCCTTCTCTCTCTTTCTCTCTTTTATTTTTTTTTCGGTGTCGTCTGGAGGTTACTGGTTGTTGCCACGTCAGCTCGCCTTTCCAGTTATCCTTCTTCTTCAACCTTGATGGCTCTATAATGCATATTTAATGAATAATATGAGAAGAAAATTTTCTGCTATCTCTTTTACTCATGTGTTGAATTGTCGCTTGTCGAGCTTCTTTCGGCCTTCGCATCGTTCAGGGTTATCTGATTGCCATTGCATCGACCCATCCTTTCGTCCATGGCCGCAGATTTGCCTGGGCTACTCGGGTTTGGCGCCCCCCATGAGGGCTCGAGCTCGGAGGTCTGAGCTTCTCGTCACTCTGAAGAAGTCGTCTTATCTCAAACTTGCATTGAGAGAAAGCTGGGGTTCTTGATAAGAACCCCAATCCCTGCTGAGACGAGGTTCTCTGCATCTTTGATGCTGTTTGTTTTCCATTCGTCACTGACGTAGTCCATCGCTTTTCTTTTTAACTCCTCTCCCCTTTCTTCTTTTTTTTTTTCGAGTGAGATTTTTCCCTCTGCTCTTGGTGGGGTTGCGGGAGCCCAGCTCCCGTAGGAGTCCGGGCAGAGTCTTCCTGCAACCAGAATTGGGGACGAAGTCCGGCTCTCGTAGGGGTCCGGGTGAAGTCCACCTGCAATTAAAGTCAGGGGCGAGTCCGGCTCCCGTAGGAGTCCGGATGAAGTTTACCAGCAGTCGAAGTCGGGGATGAAGCCCGGCTCCTGTAGGAGTCTGGGCGGAGTCCACCTACAATTGGCGTCGGGGGCGAAGTCCGGCTCCCGTAGGAGTCCGGATGAAGTCTTCTTGCGGAGGGGCCGCTGGGAAGGTCCCCTTTTTCCCATCTGGTCTTGAATGACCAGGCCTTAATTGGTGTTGGAGGGAGGTTCTTCCCTGATTTATGTCGTAACAGGTTTCAGCTCTGGTTAGGACGAGGTTCTCCTCCTGTCCCTAACGCGGCTGTAGGGGCACATATGGGCACTGCCGGGCCTTTCCCCCCATCCGGTCTAGGTGTAACCAGGCCTTCGACTTTGCTCATGTTAGGACGAGGTTCTCCTCCTGCTCCTAACATGGCTGTGGGGGCACATGCGGGCGTTGCAGGGCCTCTCCTCCCATCCGGTCTAAAGAGAATCGGGCCTTCGACTTTGCTCAAGTTAGGACGAGGTTCTCCTCCTGTCCCTAACAGGACTGTGGGGGCACATATGGGCGTTGCAGGGCCTCTCCCCCCGTCCGGTCTAAAGAGAACCAGGCCTTCGACTTTGCTCAAGTTAGGGCGAGGTTCTCCTCCTGTCCCTAACAGGGCTGTGGGGGCACATATAGGCGTTGCTTGGCCTCTCCCCCCATCTGATCTAAAGGGAACCGGGTCTTCGACTTTGCTCAAGTTAGGACGAGGTTCTCCTCCTGTCCCTAACAGGGCAGTGGGGCACATATGGACGTTGCTTGGCCTTTCCCCCCATCCGGTCTAAAGAGAATCGGGCCTTCGACTTTGTTGAGATGAAGTTCTCCTCCCGCTTCCGACACGGTTTGTTTTGACTGTCCTGTCGATATAGGCTTGCACCAAGGGAGGAGACATATAGATATGCAACTTTTATTTAAAATAAAGTTATCGGTAATACATTCGTAGGTTTTTCGAACTCCGTGGTCGTGGGAGGTCTGCTCCTCCGAGCTCCTTGAGGTAATAAGTTCCAAGCCGGACCACTTCTTTGACCTCATACGGGCCTTCCCAGTTTGGGGCGAGCTTCCCTCGATCCTGAGGTTGCGAGACAGCGGCTCGTCGAAGCACTAGATCTCCTGCTCTAAAGACTTTATTCTTGACCCGAGAATTGTAATAGCGGGCGACTTTCTGTCTGTAGGCTGCCATCCGAATTTGAGCTACCTCCCACTTTTCTTCCAGTAAGTAGAGGTTGGCTTTAAGACCTTGCGAATTATGATGTTTGTTGAATGCCACGACTCGCGCCGACGGGAGTTTAAGCTCAATTGGGATAACAGCCTCCGTTTCGAAGGCTAAAGCAAAGGGGATCTCCCCCGTGGGCAGTCTTTGGGTAGTTCGATACGCTCACAGCACATGATAAAGTTCGTCTGCCCAAGTTTCCTTCGCCTTTTCAAGTCTTGTCTTGATCCCTTGCAGTAGGGTTCTGTTGGTCACTTCAGCTTCGCCGTTCGCCTGAGGATGGGCTACTGATGTGAAGTTGTGGGAGATATTTATATCTTCATAGAATTCGACGAATCTTGCTCCCGCGAACTGCCGCCCGTTATCAGTGATTAGAGTTCTTGACAGACCGAACCTGCAAACGATTGACTTTCAGATGAAATCTTGCACTTTGGGTTCTGTAATTTTTGCCAACGGTTCGGCTTCGACCCACTTGGTAAAGTAGTCAATCGCTACCAGGAGGAACTTCCTCTGCCCCGACGCCACGGGAAAGGGTCCAAGGATGTCCATCCCCCATTGCGCAAAAGGCCATGGGGCACTCAAGGGTGTAAGCTCGGTGGCGGGCTGTCTCTGGATGTTGGCATATCTCTGGCATCGGTCACACTTTTTGACGTATTCAATCGAGTCATGATGCATCGTCGGCCAGTAATACCCTTGGCGGAGCAACTTATGGGATAAAGATCTAGCCCCCAGATGGCTTCCGCAGATTCCTTCATGCACCTCCCGCAAGGCGTAGTCAGCTTCCGAAGGCCGGAGACATTTTAAAATGGGCAAAGAGTATGATCTCTTGTACAACTTGCCCTCATAAAGGATGTATTGAGAGGCTTGATTTCAGAACTTCCGAGCTTCTTTCGCATCCTGGAGGAGAACCCCATCTCTGAGATATGTTATCAGTGGGTCGATCCAGCTGGGCTCGTGGTCAATTTCCAACACGGGCAGCGATTCTTTCGTACTCGGGCACTTGAGCACTTCAAAGAGAACACCCTTGGGTAATTCAGTCGGAGCCAGCGTTGCCAGCTTGGAGAGAAGGTCGGCCCTGGTATTTTCCATCCTCAGAATTTGTCTGATATTGAAGCTGCTGAAGGCGGGGACGAGCTCCTTTATCTTTTTAATTTATTTAGCCATGCTGTCCTCCCGTGCTTCGTAGTTTTCGTTGACTTGTGCCATGACTAGTTGGAAGTCGCTGTGGACCTGGAGCCGATCTATTTCCAGCTCTTTGGCGATCCTCAGTCCTGCGATCAGAGCTTCATATTTTGCTCCATTGTTTGTTGCGGGGAACTCGAAGTGCAGAGCGTACTCTGTGATGACTCCCTCTAGACTGATCAAGATCAGGCCCGCGCCTGCGCCTGACATGTTGGAAGACCCGTCCACGTAGAGGGTCCAAAAGCAACCAGAGGGATCTGCTTCTTCTTTGGAGGAGTTCGGTCGGGACTCCAGGCCATCAATTTCACCTTGTTCAGGTTCGGCCTCCTCTGGGATAGTACACTCCACTATGAAATCTGCCAATATCTGGACCTTCACTGCTGGCCTGGGTCGATAGTTGATGTCGAATTCTGTGAGCTCGATCGCCCATTTTGCCATCCTCCCGGAGGCATCCGTCCGGTGTAGAATCGCCTTGATCGGTTGGTCGGTGAGCAGCGTTACGGTGTGCCCTTGAAAGTAGGGTCGGAGCCTTTGGGCTGCAATCAACAGGGCGTAAGTCAGCTTTTCTAATTTGGTATACCTGGTCTCGGCGTCTCTCAATGCGCGGCTGACATAGTAGATTGGTTGTTGAACTTTTGCTTCTTCTTTGACAAGGACTGCTGTGAGAGCCATGGGAGAGACCACCAGGTATAAAAATAGTTCCTCTCTAGGCTCTGGCTTTGCCAACAGCAGAGGTGAGCTGAGGTAGCTCCTTAGTTATTCGAATGCCTGTTGGCACTCAGGGGTCCAACAGAAGTTTTTCGGCTGCTTGAGGGTTTGGAAGAAGGGTAAGCACCGTTCGGCCGACCTCGCAATGAAGCGATTCAGGGCTGCTACCCTTCCTGTAAGGTGCTGAACCTCTTTTATCGACTTTGGAGCGGCCATCTCCTGGATGGCGCAAATTTTCTTCGGATTGGCTTCAATTCTGCGCCCCGATACTATGAAGCCCAGAAACTTTCCTGAGGTCACTCCGAAGGCATATTTAGTCGGGTTCAGCTTCATTTTATATTTCCGGAGGGTGCCGAAGGTCTCCTCGAGGTCGGCGATGTGGTTCATGGAAGATTTACTTTTTACGAGCATGTCGTCCACGTAGACCTCCATTTTGCGGCCGATCTGCTCCTTGAAGATTTTGTTCACCAACCACTGGTAGGTTGCACCTGCATTTTTGAGGCCGAAAGGCATGACCCTATAACAGTAAAGGCCACGGTTAGTAATGAAAGCAGTCTTTTCTTCGTCTTCCGGCGCCATCCTGATTTAATTATAGCCAGAGAATGCATCCATAAAGGTGAGGAGCTCATGGCCCGAGGTCGCGTCCACTAGTTGATCGATTCTGGGCAGAGGGTAGCTGTCCTTTGGGCAGGCTTTGTTCAGCTTTTTGAAGTCTATGCACATCCTCCATTTGCCGTTTGCCTTTTTGACTAGGACAACGTTGGAAATCCAATCAGGGTAATTGACTTCTCTAATGAATCCGGCTTTCAAGAGTTTATCCACTTTCTCGGCTATCGCCTTCTGCCTCTCTGGTGCATGACCTCGGATTTTTTCTTTCGTCAGTTGATGCTTTGGATCAACGGCCAAACGGTGCTCCATGACTTCCGTGTCAATCTCCGGCATATCCGCTGGAACCCTAGCGAAAACGTCTGCATTCTTTCATAGAAAATCGATGAGATACGTCCGCACCTCTTCCCCCAGGTTGGAGCCGATCATCGCCACATGCTCCGCATTCCCGTCGTTCAAAGGGATCGATACCAGATCTTCGATAGGGCTGCCCCTCTCTTCAGTGAGGTCATCGCGGGCATCCAGCCCATCAACTGGACAGGGGTCGGATTGGTCGCTTCTTTGCAAGGCTATGTTGTAGCAGTGTCTGGCCAGGGCTTGGTCTCCTCTGACCTCTCCGATCCCCTGGTTGGTAGGGAATTTTAACTTCAAATGGTAGGTTGACATGACGGCTTGGAGAGCATTGAGGCCAGGTCGGTCGAGGATTGCGTTCTAGGCTGACGGCACCTTCACCACCAGAAAATTCACCAGAGCCCTGGATTGTCTTGGATATCGACCCGCAGCTATAGTCAAAGTTACTACTCCCTCCACCGGGATAGCATCATCGGTAAACCCTACTAGAGGGGAGCTAATCGACCTCAAATGACCGTCAAGGATGGATATTCTTGAAAAGGCATCGTAGAACAAAATGTCGGCCGAACTTTCATTGTCGATAAGAATGTGGCGGACGTCGTAATTTGCTATATTCAAAGAAACTACAACCGCGTCGTTATGAGGGAATTGGATTCCCTGAGCATCTTCTTCAGTAAAGGTTATGGGCTCCTCAATCTTTTATCACTTGGGGGGTACGGCTAGTACGTTGGTTGCTTCCTGCCGGGATCCTCCCGAGATGGTGTTGGCGAAATCCGTCGGAGGCCGATTATCCGATCGCTCCATGCCGGCGATCGTTGTCGGAGGATGTGGGGCCTGAAAAATTGGAGGCGAGGCCGGAGCCTGAGATCTGGCCGCGGAGGTAGTGGGTCACCGTGTGGATGCTTCACGAGAAGGCATCGGGCGAGGATCTAGTGGGGAAGGAGGAGTGGATGTCGGAGAAGATGACCAGAGGCGGTCCCGTTGAGCGCTCCTTTAAGAACAAGAGTACTACGAAGACACGCCTCTTCCCCTAGCGGCAATCCTGTTGGTGCAAAAATCCGCCTGTGTCGGAGAAGCTGGAGTTGAGGGAGTCGTGGTCACCATCGGGACCTACAAAAAAAGTCTAAACCGGAGGTGGGGTTGCTCCGGCAAGACCCTCCGACGCTCAAGTCAGTTCTCTACCTCAACAAGAATGGAGTGCTCGAACAAAAATTTTAGCAGAGTTTCTAGGTAAAAAATGAGAGCTTAGAGAATAACGTATCTAGGGTCCCCCTTTTATAGGCGGAGGGAGCGACATACTGATTGCGATGTCTGTAACCGTCTGGCAGTGGGCTGCCCAGAGTCAGGAGGCGTTTGTTGCGAAGAGTAGTGGAGTGGAATCATGGCTATCACCGGGACATGCCACGTGGAGTCTGTCGCGGGGAGTGGAGCGGCGTCTGTTATCGCGACTTGCTAGAGGATGGGAGAATCGCATGGTATCCATCGCAGGAAGTGGAGCAGGATCGTGAGCATCATTGTGGTTTGCCAAGGAGAAATGAGCCGCGTGGAATCCATCGCAGGAAGTGGAGCAGAGTCGTGGCCGTTGCTGCGACATGCCAGGGAGTGCAGGCCTGTCGGCCGAAGTTCGGCTGGAGTATCTAGTGGAGAGAGGTGGTTAACTACCCGTCTGAGAGGAGCCCAGAGTCCGGCTCCCATATGAGTCCGGACGAAGTCTTCCTTCAGTCGAAGTCGGGGACGAGGTCCGGCTCCCGTGGGAGTTCGGACGGAGTCTTCCCACAGCTGGAGTCGGAGAAGAGATCTGGCTCCCGTAGGAGCCCGGGCGAAGTCTACCTGCAATTAAAGTCAGGAGCGAAGTCTGGCTCCCGTAGGAGTTCGGACGAAACTTACCAGCAGTTGAAGTTGGGGACAGAGCCCGACTCTCGTAGGAGTCCGGGCGGAGTCTACCTGCAGTTGGAGTCATGGGCGGAGTCTGGCTCCCGTAGGAGTCCGGGCGACGTCTGCCTGCAGCCGGAGTCGGGGATGAGGCCCGGCTCCCATAGGAGTCCGAGCGGAGTCTTCCTGCAGTTGGAGTCGTGGGCGGAGTCCGACTCCCGTAGGAGTCCGGGCGACGTCTGCCTGCAGCCGGAGTCGGGGACGAGGCCCGACTCCCATAGGAGTCCGGGCGGAGTCTTCCTGCAATTAAAGTCAGGGGCAAATTTCGGCTCCCGTAGGAGTTCGGACGAAACTTACCAGTAGTTGAAGTTGGGGACGGAGCCCGGCTCCCGTAGGAGTCCGGGCGGAGTCTACCTGCAGTTGGAGTTGTGGGCGGAGTCCGACTCCCGTAGGAGTCCGGGTGACATTTGCCTGCAGTCAGAGTCGGGGACGAGGCCCGGCTCCCGTAGGAGTCCGGGCGGAGTCTTCCTGCAATTAAAGTCAGGGGCGAAGTCCGGCTCCTGTAGGAGTCCGGACGAAACTTACCAGCAGTTGAAGTTGGGGACGGAGCCTGGCTCCCGTAGGAGTCTGGGTGGAGTCTACCTGCAGTTGGAGTCGTGGGCGGAGTCCGGCTCCCGTAGGAGTCCGGGTGACGTCTGCCTGCAGCCGGAGTCGGGGATGAGGCCCGGCTCCCGTAGGAGTCCGGGCGGAGTCTTCCTACAATTAAAGTCAGGGGCGAAGTTCGACTCTCGTAGGAGTCCGGACGAAACTTACCAGCAGTTGAAGTTGGAGACGGAGCCCGGCTCTCGTAGGAGTCCGGGCGGAGTCTACCTGCAGTTGGAGTCGTGGGCGGAGTCTGGCTCCCGTAGGAGTCTGGGCGACGTCTGCCTGCAGCCGGAGTCAGGGACGAGGCCCGGCTCCCGTAGGAGTCCGGGCGGAGTCTTCCTGCAATTAAAGTCAGGGGCGAAGTCCGGCTCCCGTAGGAGTCCGGATGAAACTTACCAGCAGTTGAAGTTGGGGACGGAGCCCGGCTCCCGTAGGAGTTCGGGCGGAGTCTACCTGCAGTTGGAGTCGTGGGCGGAGTCCGGCTCCCGTAAGAGTCTGGGCGACGTCTGCCTGCAGCCGGAGTCGGGGACGAGGCCCGGCTCCCGTAGGAGTCCGGTCGGAGTCTTCCTGCAATTAAAGTCAGGGGCGAAGTCCGGTTCCCATAGGAGTCCGGACGAAACTTACCAGCAGTTGAAGTTGGGGATGGAGCCCGGCTCCCATAGGAGTCCGGACGGAGTCTACCTGCAGTTGGAGTCGTGGGCGGAGTCCGGCTCCCGTAGGAGTCTGGGTGACGTCTGCCTGCAGCCGGAGTCGGGGACGAGGCCCGGCTCCCGTAGGAGTCCGGATGGAGTCTTCCTGCAATTAAAGTCTGGGGCGAAGTCCGGCTCCCGTAGGAGTCCGGACGAAACTTACCAGCAGTTGAAGTTGGGGATGGAGCCCGGCTCTCGTAGGAGTCCGGGCAGAGTCTGCCTGCAGTTGGAGTTGGAGACGAGATCTGGCTCCCGTAGGAGTCCGGGTGGTGCAATGGGGGTTCGCCATCTGCAGCCAAAAGCCGGAGGAGTCCAGCGAGGGTCAATCCTGTTAAGAACTTCGGCTGGTGGTATTTTATACCCAACATTAGTTATTAATGCTTATGTATATATTTTTAGAGTAGTTTAAAATATGTTTCAAGAAAGTCCGAGAAGCTTGAACAATTAGAGATGCATGGATAAATTTAGAGAATCAATTTTTTTCAAAGTTGGAGATAAAATTAAGTTTTAAATATTTCAAAAGCATGAAAGCTGACATCGGATGGATAGGAGGCAATTCCTAGATGTCCAATGATCAAGGCATTGAAGATTCAACGATTCGAATATTAAGAATCGACTATAGAGGACAAAGGGTCGACCCTTAGATCCACCTCTGCTCCTAGAGGCTGATTGGCATGCATGGAATAGACTAATGTGCCATGACCGGAAACAAATTAAGAGTTCTCTTCTCTATTTTTTTCCATGTGTCGACCAACAGATTGACCCTTGAGCCCAAGGGTCGACCTGCAAATCGACCCCTCTACTCTAGGAGATCACAGTGGTAAGTTTTTAATGATAAAAGTGGAATTTAATGCACCCTAATCATTTCATAATGGCCTCCAATGGTTAGTATTAGTTCTTCAATAACTATTCAGCATATATCAAAGATAAGAAGAACAATATTATTGCATTAAAATATTAGAGAAAGAAAAGCAAGAGGAATCACTTCCTCATGTTCCAACTCCATCCACTTCTCCAAGCCCAACAGAAGATTTGAGGTTTGAGCTGAAAAGCATTGGCGCCGCCACCGGCTCCAACAAAAGAGATGGATCCAAGGAGGCTGCGAAGCCCCTCCACCACCACAATTGGATCAAAGAGAGGGGTGAAGCCATCCAAGAGACAGCCAGCATTCCCTTTGGCATGGTAGAGAGTTGAGCTCCATCAACCATGTGAACATTAACCCCATAACACCACCTCTGACGGGAGCCAACAGAATCTCCTTTGAGCCTTACCATGGAGCAGATCCAAATGGAAGAGAAGTAGTTTGGAAGCAACGTACGTTACATCAGGCCTCCACTGCCTAAAGCATACGAAGGATGGACGATAGTCAGACCTTGCAAGAGTGTGCTATTCTATAGGAAACCTTACTTGTACAAGACCAATCCCACTAAAGAGAAAGCTGAGAGAATTGTAATAACTCCTTTGGACCCTGGACACATTCTTATGCAAAAGTTCTTCAAGGCATCCCATCTCCTAGAGGCATGGGGCCATCCTCCCCCTCCCATTCTCTTCCTCAATGGCGTCGCATAGTTAGACAGTACAACAACCAATGTTCATCCCTTGCCCTTAACTATCCTCCTGGAGGACAAGAATGGATTATGCTTTAGGTGTAATGAGCCTCTGACCCAAGATTATGAGCCGAGAATCATGGCAACCATCGCATATTTATAAAGAAGCATGCAAAATATTTCAAATAGATATCAATACAACATAGTGGTATTAATTAAAAATACTAAAGTCAAAAATTTAAATTTATTAACCAAATCAAACAGTATCCAAATTCAAATATCTTACATCAAATAAGTCCCACTAAAAGTAACAAAAACAAATGTAAGTTCAATGAAGCTGATAGTGCCAAATCTTGTCTTTAAACTCTCTCCCAAATAATGCCTAAGTTCATAATCAATTATCTGAATCTGAAAAATAAAAGAGAGATGTGATGAGCTTGATAACCCAGTAAGTAATGAATATCTCAACTAGACATTTCAAATATTATCACAAGATATAATATTCAAAAATAATACCATGAATAAGCATAAGAATATATTTGTGCTTATTTAAATGAATCAAATATTTTCAATATTCAAATGCATGCATAATCATAAATTCATTTTGAATCAAAAAGAATATATCTCAACAGATTTAACAATAACCACACTGATCATTAAGGCAGGGCCAGAATAGAACAATGAGCTCAAACAAGGTAACAATGCATAATCCTCATTGGCATGATCTAGAATCCAATGCATAATCTCTACTGGCAGGGTCCAGAGTCCAATACACAATCTCCATTGGTAGGATTTAGAGTCCAATGCACAATCTTCATTGATAGAATCTAGAATATTATTAGGTTGAGAGTACAAAATCCGATCTATATCAAAATATTTTTACAAAATAATAATATATATATATATATATCATAATTCAATTGAACATATGCATATTTTATCAATAAATCATAATATTTCAGAAATCACTTTTCATTTAAAATACAGTTTCATTAATCATGCATAATTTTAAAGACCAACTATTTACTTTTAAAATAAATTATGAAATATCTCGAAAAGATGGTTTATTACTTACTTTTCACAGAACATTGAATGAACAGATCAATTAATTTTGAAAAAATTTTTTAGAATCTATTATTCAAAATTATAATCTTGCATTAATTCTAATTCATAATTAAATCAAAATAAAATTTTAAATAAAAAAACCCAACTTACAATTAAACTAAAAATTGGATGTGCTTCATAGATTAGATTTCTAGGATAAAACCAAACTAGAACTAGCTAATCATGGAACATGGATCTCCAATTTCACTAATCCTAAGAAAAATAAAGAGAGACAATAAGCATAGTAGAGAAAAAAAATATTGAAGAGAGAGAAATAATCTAGAGAGAGAAAATCCATAGAGAGAGAAAGAGACTAGAGAGGAAAGAGAGAGAAGAAAAAAATAATTTTTTTTTTCTTCTTTCTCTCTCCTTAATGGAATAGAGGAACTCTTCTTCCCCTTGGTCTCGAAGCCAGGGGGTTCTCTTCCTAGCTGGCAACTCTTATGAGTAAAGGAGCAGAACCTCCTAGCTGGCAATTCTTATGACTAAAGGAGCAGACCCTAGCAGCGACCATGACCCAGGTCCCACGACCAGTGGTGGCAAAGGATGCTAGAAAGTCAAGGACGAAACATGAAAATAGGAGAATCTAAAATAAGATGTTTCAAGAGATTTTTGATAGTAAATTAAGCAAAAATTCAAACTTAAAATCTATAGAAGATTGAGGACAAGATTATTGAAGAGATTTACCTAGTCTTGGATGGGATTTGATCTAGTTCTTGATTGGCAAAGCAAAAATAATCTACCAAAAACATAGAAAGAAAAGATGAAAAAATAGAGGGATTAAATGCCAATTTTTGTGGGGGAGAGCTAAGGGATTAAGGCCTTTATATAGACCTCTAATAGAGAGCAATTTGAATTCATTTTCAACTAGAATTCCTGATGGATTTAGGACTTTTGGTCAAAAGAAGAACTCCTTCGAGAGTTCCTCATGTTTTTCCCTAGTTCCCATGTAATTCCAGCATGTGCAAAGCACGTGCTTGCTAATTTCATTTTTTTTTTTAACTGTTGGGTAGGTTTTAAAATTTTGTGTATTATATTCTTCCTCTGTAAAAAAAAAATTCATCTTCGAAATTTGTTACTTGTGTTTTCAAGGAGCCGTGGATATTTTTATTTCATTTTATCCTCTAGTTCCTATGTATCTACTCTTTCTGTGTGATGACTCCATTACACTTTAACATAAGGAATAACACATTATTTTAGCACTTGATCTTTATGATCCACTATCCACATTGGATATTCTTCATATGATAAATCCTTCTCAATTTGCAAAGGCTTAAGTTCCATGATATGGGTCTGGCATATACTTCTTCAACATAGAAATATAGAAAACATTATGCACTTCGTTAAGTGAAGGTGGTAAGATAATTCGATAGGCCATCTCACCAACATTTTCTAAAATCTCAAATGGTTCAATATATCTGGGATTTAGTTTTCCCCGAATATCAAACCTCACAACTCTTTTCAAAGGAGATACTTTAAGAAATACATGTTTCCCAATTTGGAACTCTAACTTTGGTCTTCGAACACCTGCATAACTCTTTTGCCTATTCTAGACTGCTTGAATTCATTCCTTGATTAACTAAATTTTCTTGATTCTTTGCTATATAATTTCAGACCCCAATAATCTTCACTTACCAATATGATCCCAATGAATCAATGATCGAAATCTTCTATCATATAATGCTTCATAAGGTGCCATCTGAACTCTAGCCTGATAATTGTTATTAGAAGAGAACTCCATCAAAGGTAAGTGCCCATCCCATGAACCTTTCATATCTGTTGGTGCAGAATTCCGCCGACGTCGGATAAGCTGGAGTCGAGGGGATCGCGGCCACCATCGGGACCTGCAAGAGAAGTCTAAACCGGAGTTGGGGGTGCTCTGACAAGACCCTCCGACGCTCAAATCAGTACTCTGCCTCAACAGAAATGGAGCACTTGAATGAAATTTTAGCAGAGTTTCGAGATAGAGTTTAGAGCTTAGAAAAGAACGTATCTGGGAGGGTCTCTTTTATAGACGGAGGAGCGTAACTGCTGGACAGCAACGCCCGTAACTGCCTGGTAGTGGGCCGTTCAGGGTCACGTAGAGTTTGTTATGGAGAGTGGAGTAGTGTCCGTTGTCGCGACTTGCCAGAGAGTGGTGGGGTCATGTGGAATCTGTTATAGAGAGTGGAGTGGTGTCTGTTGTCGTGACTTGCTAGAGAATGGTGGGGCCACGTGGAGTTTGTTACGGAGGATGGAGTGGGGTAGTATTCGTTGTTGCGACTCGCCAGAGAGTTCGGGTCTGATGGCTGAAGCTCGGTTGGGACGTCTGATGAAGCGGAATGGCTCTCTATCTCAACAATCTAAGAGAAGCTCGAATATTTTCGAGGTTGCCGACGAGTCCACTGTTGTCGGGTGCCTTGGGTGCTGATGCTATAGGCAGAAGTCATCTGCTGTAGAAGCTCGGATGGGAATTTTCTGTTGGAGAAGTCTGGCAGGAGTCCGATTGCTAGAGAAGTCTGTCTGAAATTTGTCTGATGTAGAAGCTCGTCTGAAGACCGTTTGCTGGAGAGGTTCGATTTCACGAGAAATCCAACAGAAGGTCGATCAATAGTGGAGTTCGAAAGGCATTGTTGAAGTTCGTCCGCTGGAGGAGTCTTGAGGACACTGTGGAAGGTTGACTGCTGGACTAGTCTGGAATTCAATTCTATTATAGAAGTTCGGACAGAGTTTGGTTCTTGTAGGAGTCCGGAAGGAGGCCGCTTACTGTAGAAGCTCGGATGAAGATCGGTTGCTGTGGAATCTCGGATGGAGACTTCTTATTGTAGAAGCTCAGATGAAATCCGCTTGCAATAGAAGTTCGGAGTAGAGATCCGGCTGGTAGAGCCCGTCCGTTGTAGAAGTTCATCTGGGATCCATCCACTGTAGAAGTTTGGATAGAGTCCGGCTTTTGTAGGAGCTCGGATGAAATTTGAAAGGTGATCGACCACCGTAGAAGCTTGGATGGAGTCTGATTACTGTAGAAATTCTACTACTGGAGAAGCTCGATCATTGACGAAGTCTGGAAGAAGTTCGGAGTAAAGTCGATCATGACCAAAAAAAGTCTGGAAGAGATTCGGAGAGTAGTCGATCATTGTAGAAAATCGACTGATAGTGAAGCCTAGAGAGCATTTGGAGCAGTCCGGTAGATGAATGGAGGAGCTCATTATTGTAGAAGTTCGGATGGCACGATAGGAGTTCGTCCGTTGGAGGAATCTGGAGGACACTGTAGAAGGTCGACAACTGGGGGAGTCTGGATGGTATTATGGAAGCTCGGACAACCGGGAGAGTTCAGAAAGACGCCGCACAAGGTCGGAAGCCGGAAGAGCCTTGGGAGGGTCGGCCTCTTACGAACTTCGGCTGGGATTATTTTATATCCAACATCAGTTTCCCTACTTTCGAGTTTGGGTTTCGAATGAAAGAAGTACAGAGAAATTTTTGCAGCCGAAGTTGCCTCCCTCGATTTTCGTACTCGATTGTGTCCAGATATTTTGGCGTTTGGTGCGCTGGTGCTGGAGTCTTTTCAAATCGAGGCGATCCAAAAAGATTTTTTTGGAACTCTCGCTAGAGCGTTGCTCTAGGTACGGTGCAATAATGATTATGTCAGTTGTCAGCCGTGTTCAGCCGTCTGCCATGATGAGTGGGACACACGACAGTTGTAGATCGGCTAGAGGAGATCTACAATCATTATTGCGTCGGACCCCGTTGCCTATTTAAACCCGCCCCCCTCCTTCAGGGATTTCATTTTGCCTGAGAGTTTCTTCGGTCCCTCCTTCTTCCTGACAGTTTCATTCTTCTCCAGTGTCCCTCTCGGCCTTAGGCGTTCTTCGGGTCGAGCCCCATCTTTGCATCTCTGCATCTTTGCATCTCTCGGACCAGCCTAGGTTAGTTCCAGAACCCCCCCTTTTTTTTTTGTTCTTTCATTTTTCCTCCTTTGTATTCCGTCTATTCAGTTTTCTGCGAGCACCCTGTTTCTTATTTTTTTTAATTTTTTAATTTTTTTGAGATTTTTAAGCTTTTCACTTGATTCAAAATATCCTCCTACACTTTCTTTTCTAGCAGTTCTAGGAGTTCGTCCATTCCAGCCTCTCAAAATCTTAGTTCTGTAGATGAACCTCGTTCGGTCTTCGTACCAGACACCATCCCCAGCTCTCTGACTCCGAAGGAACTCTCACTGATTAGGATTCAGTATGGAATTCCTTCGAAGTATGAGTTGGAGCTTCCCGGGCCAACTGGCCGGGCCAGCACCCCTCTTCTTGGCCGCTTCTGCTTGTATCAGGAAGCTTTCCACATCGGGCTTCGACTTCCACTTCCTCCTTTTGTCATCGCTCTTTTCTGTTTTTTGAATATTTCTCTAGTTTCTGTAGTGTCGAACTCTTTTAGGTTTCTAATAGGATTTCTTTCCCTCTGTCGCTTAGCCAAAGTCTAGCCAACCCTTTCTTTGTTTAGGAATTTCTATACCTTCAAGCGTCACCCTTCGACGAAGGACTGATGGTACTTCTCCCTCCAGTTTGGTAGAAAGAGGTTGCTGAAAGGTGCCCCCTCTTCTATCCACAACTAGAAGGAGAGGTACTTCTATGTCCGATGCCCGACCTTGGAGCTGGGGTTGCCCTCTTGGGGCTCCCTGAGGGATTCCATCCGTCGGGCTTCTAGTCTGGGACGGGACAACCTTGAAGCCTCCAATAAACTCGAGGCTTATCCAGCTCCTCTCCTTATCGACCTCCTGAAGGAGCAACTCTTATTTAACGTCGGCCTAAGCCCTCTCAACCCTGTCGGTATATATATATATTTTTTTGTCATTTGCTGCTTTCCCTTTCTTCTTGTTCTTTTTCTAAGCTGTGCCGATCTTCTTTCATTGTAGATATGGATGCAGACGCAGCTCGAATGCTGGCTAAGGGTCTCAAGACCCACAAAAGGAAAGGTGCTACATCCTTGGGGGCGGTGAAGAGGGCCAGGGTAGAAGAGACGAGCTCGACCGCGCCTGCCCAAGCGGCCATTACCATCAATGCCCCCTCCGACGTCGAGGTTGCAGTCCCCCGAGACTCTTCAAGAAGCCCTCCGATCGAGGTTTCCGCTCCAGAGGCTCGTCCCGAGAAGGCACCGGGGGTCGAAAGGAGGAGGAGAAAGAAGATGTTGGCCCGCAAGAGCTGCAGCAGCAGGGCTGCCATCGAGGGGGCCGATGGCTCCGAAGAGGATCCAGAGGAGAATTCCTTCAATAATAGGGATTTAATAAAAAGATTGATCGACGGGTGCATCCTGGCTTCTCAACGGGCTTGGGCGGCACCTCCTTGGGCTAATGGCATGGAAAGACACCATCGTACTTCGCCTTGATTGTCCAGAGCCCGTGCTTGTGGTACATCTTTGACCGTGAGTACTTCTCGATCCCGCAGATAAGCTCAGGATTCTGGCTCGAAGCCCTCGATTTCCTTGGCGCCATGGAGAGCGAAGGAAGAGAAGAGGGGAAGAAACCCTAGAAATGGAGGGACGGAGGTCAGAGAAGCAAAATCCTTTAAAGGGGACTGGAAGAAGAAGTTGAGAGCTTAAAGCAATCCCTGATGATGGCTGGAACCGAGAGTTTGAAGTCAGCAGAAGCCGAGCTTTCTTAGAGCTTTTTTACCTTTTATTTCATGTATTCTTTTCTTTTTTGGTTGTTTCTTTTTTTTGGCCTTCAAAGGCTTTGTAACACACACTTTACTAATGAAATGAAAAAGAATTTTTTCATTACCTTATCCATTCTTGCATTAAATTATCATTTATCGAGCTTCTTTTATTTTCTGTCTTATTCGATGTCGACGTTGTTTGAAGATTTCTGATCATCGCCGTATTGATTCGCCCTTTTTGTTCATGATCGAAGGTCTTTTCGAGGCCATTCGAGTTTGACGCTCTCTCTCGGTGTTCAAGCTTGGGGCCCGAACTTCTCGTTACTTTGAGAAAGTCTATTTTCTCCTGCCAGTGTTGGATTCCCCCTTAGGGACTGAGGGTTTTTGATAAGAGTTTTCTTCCTCATTGAGACGAAGTCCCTTGAGTCTTAGACGTAGTTCGTTTCTTCCTTATCTCTGGTATAGTTCATCACTTTTTTTTTTCTCCTTTTTCTTTATATTTGGGCGAGAATTTTTCCTCTACTCCTAATAGGATTGTAGGGCTATAGAGGAGCTACTGAGGAACTTTTCTCCTCATCCAGTCTCAAATGATCAGATCTTCGTTTGTTTTAGGACGAGGTTCTCCTCCTGTTCCCGACTCAATCAATTTCAGCTCATGTTAGGATGAGGTTTTTCTCCTGTTCCTAATAGGGCTGCGGGGGCATATAAGGGCCATTACAGGGGCCTCTCCCCCCATTCAATCTCTGAATAATCAGGTCTTCGACCTTTCTCATGTTAGTACGAGATTCTCCTCTTATTCCTAACATGGCTGTGGGGGCGCATAAGGGCCGTTGCAGGGGCCTCTCCCACCATCCAGTCTCTAAATAATCGGGTCTTTGACCTTGCTCATGTTAGGATGAGGTTCTCCTCCTGTTTCTAACATGACTGTGGGGGCGCATAAGGGCTGTTGCAGGGACCTCTCTCCCCATCTGACCTCTAAATAACCAGACCTTCGACCTTGCTCATGTTAGGACGAGGTTCTCCTCCTGTTCCTAACATGGCTGTGGGGGCGCATAAAGGCTGTTGCAGGGGCCTCTCCCTCCATCTGGTCTCTAAATAACTGAGCCTTCGACCTTGCTCATGTTAGGACACGGTTCTCCTCCTGTTCCTAACATGGCTGTGGGAGCGCATAAGGGCCGTTGCAGGGGCCTCTTCCCCCATCCGATCTCTAAATAACCGGGCCTTCGATCTTGCTCATGTTAGGACGAGGTTCTCCTCCTGTTCCTAACATGGTTATGGGGATGCATTAGGGCTGTTGCAAGGGCCTCTCCCCCCATCCGGTCTCTAAATAATTGGGCCTTCGACCTTGCTCATGTTAGGATGAGGTTCTCCTCCTGTTCCTAACATGACTGTGGGGGCGCATTAGGACCGTTGCAAGGGCCTCTCCCCCCATCCGATCTTTAAATAATCGGACCTTCATTTGTGTCAGGATGAGGTTCTCCTCTTGTTCCTGACATGCTTAATTTCGATTGTCTGAAGGAGCTACTCCCTGTCGTTATAAACTCATACCAAAAGAAAAGATATGCGAATATGAAACTTTTATTTAAGGCAAAGTTATTGGTAATATATTCATAGAGTTTTCGAATTCTATGGTCACGAAAGGTCTGCTCCTCCGAGCTCTTTTAGATAATATGTTCTGGACTGGACTACCTCCTTGACTTCATACGGGCCTTCCCAGTTCGGGGCGAGTTTCTCTTGGTTCTGAGGTTGTGAAACAGCGGCTCGCCGAAGTACTAAGTCCCCCACTCTGAAGGCTTTACTCTTGACCCGGGAGTTGTAGTAGCGGGCTACTTTCTACTTATAAGCTGCCATCCAAACTTGAGCTATCTCTCGCTTTTCTTCTAACAAGTTGAGGTTGGCCTTGAGATCTTATGAGTTGCACTGCTCGTCGAATGCCATGACTCACACCGACGGAAGCTTGAGTTCGATCGGGATCACGACTTCTGTTCCGAAGGCTAAGGCAAAGGGGGTCTCCCCGGTGGGCAGTCTTTGGGTAGTTCAGTATGCCCACAATACATGATAAAGCTCATCTGCCCAAGTTTCCTTTGCCTTTTCAAGTCTCTCCTTGATTCCTTGCAACAGAGTCCTATTAGTAATCTTGGCTTCACCGTTTGCCTGCGGATGGGCTACTGATGTGAAGTTATGGGAGATGTTTAAGTCCTCACAAAATTCAGCAAATCTTGCTCCAGCAAATTATCATCCATTATTAGTAATGAGAGTTCTGGATAAGCCGAACCTACAGACGATTGACTTCCAGACGAAGTTCTGTACTTTAGCTTCTGTGATTTTCGTCAAAGGTTCAGCTTCGACCCACTTGGTGAAGTAGTCAATTGCCACCAGGAGAAACTTTCGCTGCTCGGATGCCATGGGAAAAGGTCCGAAGATATCCATCCCTCATTGTGCAAACGGCCATGGGGCACTCAAGGGTGTAAGTTCGGAGGTGGGTTGTCTTTGGATATTCGCATATCTCTGACACCGATCACACTTTTTGACATATTCGATGGAGTCGTGGTACATTGTAGGCCAGTAATAACCTTGTCGGAGTAGTTTGTGGGATAAAGATCTGGCCCCCAAGTGACTTTCACAGACTTCTTCATGTACCTCCCACAAGGCAAAGTCGGCTTTTTAGAAGGCCGGAGACACTTCAGGAGGGGCAAAGAGTACGATCTCTTGTATAGCTTGCCTTCGTAGAGGATATATCGGGAGGCCTGGTTCCTAAGCTTTCGAGCTTCTTTTGCATCATGAGGAAGAACCCCGTCTTTGAGGTATGCAACCAGCGGGTCAATCCAGCTGGGTTCATGGCTGATCTCCATTACAAGCTACGGTTCTTCCATACTTGGGCACTTCAGAACTTCAAAGAAGACTTCCTTGAGCAGTTCAGCCAGAGCCAGTGTAGCTAACTTGGAGAGAAGGTCGGCCCTAGTATTTTCTGCTCTTGGAATCTGCTTGATGTCAAAGCTGCCGAAGGCAGGGATGATCTCTTTTACCTTTTCGAGATACTTGGCCATACTGTCCACCCGAGCTTCATAGTTTCCACTGACTTATCCCACCACCAATTAGGAGTCACTGTAGACTTGGAGCCGATCTACTTCTAACTCTTTGGCGATCCTCAATCTTGCAATCAGAGCTTTATATTCTGCTCCATTATTTATCACAGAAAATTTGAAGCACAGTGCGTACTCCACGATAATTCCTTTCGGATTGATCAAGATCAGGCCTGCACCCGCACCTGACATGTTGGAGGAACCGTCCATGTAGAGGGCCCAAAAACCATCAGGGAGATCCATTCTTTCCTCAGGGGAGTTCAGCTGGAGCCCTGGGTTGTCAGTTTCACCTGGCTCAAGTTCGACTTCTTCTGGGATAGTGCATTCCACTATGAAGTCTGCCAATATCTGGGCTTTTATTGTCGACTGAGGTCGATGGTTGATGTCGAATTTTGTGAGCTCGATTGCTCATTTCACTATCCTTCTGAAAGCATCCGCTTGATGCAGAACTGCCTTAATCGGCTGGTCGGTGAGCAGTGTTATGGTGTGCCCTTGAAAGTAAGGTCAGAGCCTTCGAGCTGCAATCAACAAGGTATAAGTTAATTTCTCTAACTTAGTATACCTGATTTCGGCATCTCTTAATACTCGACTTATGTAGTAGATCAATCGTTGAATTTTTGCTTCTTCCTTAACCAGAACTGCTGCGAGAGCCACAGGGGAGACCGCCAGGTACAAGAATAGCTCCTCTCTAGATTCGAGCTTCGCCAATAGCGGAGGTGAGCCAAGGTAGTTCTTCAATTCTTTGAATGCCTGCTGATATCCAGTGGTCCAACAGAAGTTCTTCGGCTGCTTGAGAGTTTGGAAGAAAGGTAGGCACCGTTCGGCCGACCTTGAGACGAAGCGATTCAGAGCTGCTACTCTCCCAGTAAGGTGCTGAACTTCCTTTATTGTCTTCAGGGCAGTCATTTTCTGGATGGCACGAATCTTTTTCGAATTTGCTTTGATCCCGCATCCTGATACCATAAAGCCCAAGAATTTTCTTGAGGTTACTCCAAAAGCGCACTTGGCTGGGTTCAGCTTCATCTTGTATTTTCGGAGGGCGCTGAAGGTCTCCTCAAGGTCAGCGACATGGTTCATTGAGGATTTACTTTTTACGAGCATGTCGTCCACGTAGACCTTCATGTTGCGGCCGATCTGCTCTTTGAAGATCTTGTTCACCAGTCGTTGATAGGTCGCCCCTGTATTTTTGAGGTCAAAGGGCATGATCCTGTAACAATAAAGACCACGGTTAGTAATAAAAATAGTTTTTTCTTCATCCTCTGGTGCCATCCTGATTTAGTTGTAGCCGAAAAATGCATCCATGAAAGTGAGAAGTTCGTGGCCCGAGGTTGCATCCACTAATTGATCAATTCTGAGCAGAGGGTAACTATCCTTCGGGCAAGCTTTGTTCAGCTTTTTGAAGTCTGTACACATCCTCCACTTGCCATTCGTCTTCTTGACGAGAACCACGTTGGAGATCCAGTTCGAGTAGCTGACTTCTCTGATGAACCCAGCTTTTAGGAGTTTATCAACTTTTTCAGCTATTGCTTTCTGCCTTTCCAGTACATGACCTCGGATTTTTTTCTTCATCGATCGATGTTTGGGATCAATGCTAGACGGTGTTCCATGACTTTCGCATCAATCTCCGACATGTCCTTCAAAATCCAAGCGAAAACATCTGCATTCTTTTATAGAAAATTGATGAGCCGTGTACGTACCTCTTCTCCTAGGTTGGAGCCGATCTTCACCACATGCTCCTCATTCCCATCGTTTAAAAAAATTAAGACAAGATCTTCAATCGGCTCACCCTGTTCTTCAGCAAGGTCGTTGTGGGTGTCTAGTCCATCAATTGGACAGGGGTCGGACTGACCATTTCTTTGTAGGGCTATGTTATAGCAGTGTCTCGTCAGGACTTGATCTCCTCTGACCTCTTCAACCCTTTGGCTAGTAGAAAATTTCAGTTTCAAATGGTAGGTCGATACCACAGCTCGAAGGGCATTGAGGTCAGGTCGATCGAGTATTGCGTTGTAGGCAGACGGCGCCCTTACCACTAGAAAATCCACTTGCACCCTAGATTGTTTTGGGTATCGACCTGCAACTACGGTCAAAGTTATTACTCCTTCCACTGACACAGCATCACCAGTCAACCCAACCAACGGGGAGCTTATCGGCCCTATCAACCATCCGAAATGGATATTTTTGAGAATGCATCATAAAATAAAATATCGACAGAGCTTCCACTATCAATAAGAATGCGGCGTACATCATAGTCAGCAATATTTAAAGAAACTACAACCGTATTATTATGGGGGAATTGAATCTCCTTGGCATCTTCTTCAGTAAAGATTATAGATTCTTCAGTCCTCTGCCACTTGGACGGTCCGACCGATCCACTGGTTGCTTTCCGCTGGGGTCCTCCAGAGATGGTGTTGATGATCCCGATTGGAGGTCGATCTCCAGGTTATTCTTCCCTCTTTGGTGGCTCTGGTTGTGGTAGGACCCTCGGCCAATCTTTCCTACCCTCAGGCCGACGTCGGATGAACCTATCGAGCCGACCTCATCTGATGAGCTCCTCGATCTCATCTCAGAGCTGAATACACTCCTTCATGTCGTGGCTGTGGTCACGATGATAGAGGCAGAACTTGTTAAGGTTGCGCTTCTCGGGGTGTGTGTGCATCCTTTCCGACCTTGGCAGCTGCTCTCTGACCTCCATCAGTACTTGGCTTTTGGAGTATTGAGAGGGGCGTAGCTATGAAATCTTCCTGGGGGAGAGCTCCACCGAACTCTACAGTCCGGGCTCCTCTGCCTATGAGCCTGGGGAGGAGTTCGGACATGCTTGTGTCCGGGGGGAGTTCGAGAACGTGGTCGAGCTTCACTCGACCCCTTTTTAGCTGTGGGCTTGCTGGAGTTATCCGCCTGCCGCTCCTTCACGACCTCCTCATCCTTCATCTTGAAGGCTTCCTCTTCTCGGGCATACCCTTCGGCCCGAGCCAGCAAATCAGCGAAGTCCCTGGGATACTTCTTTTTCAGGAAAAATAAAAGATTGTTCTTTTAAAGATCGCTCTTCAGGGCGGCCATTGCTACTGATTGGTCCAAGTTTCGGACCTCCAGTGCGACGGTGTTAAAATAATTGACGTAAGTTCGGATGGATTCTCCCTCCTTTTGCTTGATGTTGATGAGGGACTCTAAACCCCTCCGGAGATGCCAGCTGCTGACAAAATGAGCAGTGAACTGGTGGCTCATCTGATCAAAGGAGAAGATAGTACCCGACTTCAGTGTCAAGTATCAGTTTCTTGCTGCTCCCTTCAAGGTAAATGGGAAGGCTCGGCACAGGATGGCATCTAGTGCACCATGGAGCAGCATCATTGTTCGGAAGGCATCTAGGTGATCAATCGGATCTGAGGTCCCATTGTAGCTCTCAAATTGGGGGAGCTTGAAGTTCGACGGGATCGATTCCTGCATAATCATTTGAGAGAAAGGAGGGTCAGTACAGATATCCTCATCGTAAGTAGAAGGAGCATGGCAGAGCTCTTTGATCCATCGATTCATCTTCTGGAATCTTTGATCCAGGAGATCCTCTCGGCTGTGAATCTCAAGGGTCTTCTGGTAGAACGGAGGTAGGGACCTTCCGAGGGTGGAATCGTGATTAGACAGAGGGCTCTCCGCCCTCTGCTTCCCCTTTTCGGAGAAGACAGGACGACTGGCCCAAGTGGGCCATCCGATCGTCGAATTCTGGAACTCTGACGATGCTCTTTTCAGCCGCACAGATGCCTGCGGCTGCTACTGCTGCTGCTGCATGGCCTGCATTGCTTCGGTGAGGCCCCTGACCTGCTGAACCAACAGGTCAAACTGCTCCATGCTGACTATCGTTGTCGGAGGAGGAAGAGCCTGGAAAACTAGAGACGAGGTCGGAGCTTGTGGATCTCGCTGAGATCTAGCCACGGAGGTCGTAGATCGCCTGGTGGATGCCTTTTGGAGAGGCATCAGGTTGGGATCTGGTAGGAGAAGAGGAAGAAGATGTCGAAGAAGATGACCGGAGATAGTTTCGTTGAGTACTCCTTTAAGAACATGGGTCCTGCGAAGACACAAGCCCCTTCCTCTAGCGCCAATTCTGTTGGTGCAGAATTCCACCGATGTCGGAGAAGCTGGAGTCGAGGAGATCGCGACCACCACCGAGACCTGCAAGGAAAGTCTAAACTGGAGTTGGGGGTGCTCCGGCAAGACCCTCCGATGCTCAAGTCTTTACTCTGCCTCAACAGAAATGAAGCACTCGAATGGGACTTTAGCAAATTTTCGAGATAGAGTTTAGAGCTTAGAGGAGAATGTATTTGGGAGGGTCTCTTTTATAGATAGGGGAGCGTAACCGCTTGATAGTGATGCCCGTAACTGCTTGGTAGTGGGCCGTTCAGGGTCACGTAGAGTTTGTTATGGAGAGTGGAGTGGTGTTCGTTGTCGTGAGTTGCCAGAGAGCGGTGGGGCCACGTGGAATCTATTACAGAGAGTGGAGTGATGTCCGTTGTCGCAACTTGCCAGAGAATGGTGGGGCCACATGGAGTTTGTTACGGAGGGCAGAGTGGGGTAGTGTCCGTTGTCGCGACTTGCCAGAGAGTTCGGACCTGACGGCTGAAGCTCGACTGGGACGTCTGATGGAGTGGAATGGCTCTCTGTCTCAGCAATCTAAGAGAAGCTTGGATGTTTTTGAGGTTGCTGATGAGTCCACTGTTGTCGGGTGCCTTGGACGCTGATGCTGCAGGCGAAAGTCATCTGCTGTAGAAGCTCGGACGGAGATTTTCTGTTGGAGAAGTCTGACAAGAGTCTGATTGCTAGAGAAGTTCGTCTAAAATTTGTCTGATGTAGAATCTTGTCTGAAGACTGTCCACTAGAGAGGTCCGATTTCACAAAGAATCCAGCAGAAGGTCGATCGATAGTGGAGTTCGAAAGGCATTGTGGAAGTTCATCTGCTGGAGGAATCTTGAGGAGACTGTGGAAGGTTGACCACTGGAGGAGTCTAAAATTCAATTCTATTGTAGAAGTTCGGATGGAGTTCGATTCTTGTAGGAGTCCGGAAGGAGGCCGCTTACTGTAGAAGCTCGGACGAAGACCGGTTGCTGTGGAAGCTCGGATGGAGACTTCTTATTGTAGAAGTTCGGATGAAATCTGCTTGCAATAGAAGTTCAGAGTAAAGATTCGGCTGGTGGAGCCCATCCGTTGTAGAAGTTCGTCTAAGATCCATCCACTGTAGAAGTTCGAATGGAGTCTGGCTCTTGTAGGAGCTCGAATGAAATTCGAAAGGCGATCGACCACCGTAGAAATTTGGATGGAGTCTGGTTACTGTAGAAGTCCTGCTGTTGGAGAAGCTCGATCATTGACGAAGTTCGAAAGAAGTTCGGAGTAAAGTCGATCGTGGCCGGAAGAAGTTTGAAAGAGATTCAGAGAGTAGTCAATCACTATAGAAAATCGACTGATAGTGAAGCCCAGAGAGCATTTGGAGCAGTCCGGTAGATGAATGGAGGAGCTCATTATTGTAGAAGTCTGGATGGCACGATAGGTATTCGTCCGTTGGAGGAATCTAGAGGACACTATGGAAGGTCGACTGCTGGGGGAGTCCGGATGGTATTATGGAAGCTCGGACAGTCGAGGGAGTTCAGAAAGACGCCGCACAAGGTCGGAAGCCGAAAGAGCCCTAGGAGGGTCGGCCTCTTACAAACTTCGGATGGGGTTATTTTACACCCAACAATATCTAAGATATTGGTTCTCAACATATCTTCTAAGATCTAAATAGTTCTCTCTGACTGGCTATCAGTCTATGGATGAAATGCTATACTAAAATTCAATTTAGTCTCTAAGGCTTTATGCAAACTCTTCCAAAATTGTGATACGAATCTGGTGTCCCAATTTGAAACAATAATCACAGAAATTCTATGTAGCCTCACAATTTCCTTAATGCATAACTTTGCTATCTTTTCTAGATTGAAACCACCTCTAATTAGTAAGAAGTGTGCAAACTTTGTTAATCTATCTACAACTACCCAAAATGCATCGTTACCATTAGGAGTCTTTAGCAACCTAGTTACAAAGTCCGTAGTGATATTTTCCTACGTCCATACTAAAATGTCAAGAGGTTGAAGAAGTCTTGTTGGCCTCTAATGGTAACGATAAATTATGCAACAAGACTTCTTCAACCTCGACCTATTGTCACAATAAACATTGAGCGACAAATTATGCAAATTTTCTTTTCATATTATTCCACCAATATATCTTCTTCAAGTCTTTATATATCTTAGTGCTATCAGGATGAACTATGTATCCTGTTTGATGAGCTTCTTAAAGAATTTCCTATCTAAGTTTTGAATCCATATGAGTATGCAAATTCTATTTTGGAATCTCAAAGAGCCATCATCATAAATCTCGAAGTCAGGTTGATCACCTGATTCCACTAATTCTTTTATCTTCAATAATTATGATCATTACTTTGAGCAGTTTTAATTTTTTTTATAAGTGTTGGGTAAATTCTCATATTTGTTAGTTATACTCTGAATCATACAGTCAAACCACTAACTCAAGTTTTCTATCTTCCAAAATTTGTCATTAATGTATGATTAAGATGGACAAGTTTTCCACTAACTTTTTGCTCAAGGCATCGGCAATTACATTAGTCTTTCTAGGATGATAACTTATCGTCAAATTATAATTTTTCAATAATTCTAACCATCTTCTCTACCTTATATTTAATTATTTTTGAGCAAATATATTATTTAAATTCTTGTGATCCGTAAATATTTCACACCATACTCCATAAAGATAATGTCTCCAGATTTTAAGAGTGAAGTCCACTACTGCTAATTCTAAATCATATGTAGGATAATTCTGCTCACATTATTTTAATTGTCTGGAAGCATAGGCTATCACTTTATTATGTTGCATCAATATGCATCCAAGACCCTCTCTAGAAGCATCATTGAAAATTGTGAATCCTTCATTGCCTTAGGGTATAGCGAGAATAGGTGCAGAAGCTAATCTTCTCTTAACTCTCGAAAACTTCACTCACAATCCTCAGCTCATTCAAACTTGACTTCCTTTTGAGTTTGATGAGTTAACAGTATCACTATACTAAAAAATTCTTTTATAAATCTCCTGTAGTAGCCTGCCATATCCAGAAAGCTATGTATTTCTGATATATTTGTTGGTCTATTTCACTGTACCATAGCCTCTATCTTCTTTAGATCCATCGAGATTCTGTCTTTAGATATAATATGTCCCAAAAATGCTACTTTATCCAACCAAAATTCACACTTCTTCAATTTAGCATAGAGTTTCTTATTTCTTAAAATCTACAATATACATCTCAAGTGTTCCTCATACTCCACTGTGTTTCTAGAGTAGATCAATATATCATCAATAAATACTACTACAAATTGATCCAGAAAGGACTTGAACACTCTATTCATTAAATCCATAAAAGCAGCTAGAGCATTAGTCAAACTAAATAGCATTATTAAGAATTCATAATATCTATAATGAGTTTGAAAGGCAGTCTTGGATATATCTTCTACTTTGATTTTCAACTGATGGTACCCTGATCAAAGATCAATCTTAGAGAAAATTTGAGCACCTTACAATTGATCAAACAAATCATCTATTCAAGGTAAAGGATATTTATTTCTGATGGTAACTTTATTCAACTATTTTTAATCAATGCAAAGCCTCATCCTTCCATCTTTCTTTTTCATGAATAACACTGGAGCTTTTCAAGGTGACACACTAAGTCGAATAAATTCCTTGTCTAACAATTCTTGTAACTATACTTTTAATGGCAAACTCAATTTCTCTATTTGATGGCAATCTTGAAAGATCCTCAGAAAATATATCTGAAAATTCATTCACTATAGGGATATCTTCCAATCTTGGTTCCTCTTATCCAGTATCAATCACTGTAGCTAAATATCCTCTACATTCCTTTATCATCATCTGTTTAGCTTGCAGGGCTAAGATTATATGTAGAGGAGTAACTCCTATGCTTTCCATAAAATTAAATTCTAGTTCATTAGAAATTTTGAAATTCACACATTTCTTATGGCAGTGTATTGAGGCATGATAAGTGGCAAGCCAATCCATCCATAGTATCACATCAAAATCTTGCATATCTAATAGTATTAAATCAGCAAGCAGCACTTTATTTCCTATTTTGACTTTACAAGATTTATGTATAGCTATAGTGTGAGTACATACCTCCTACTGGTGTCTGAATACATAGTTTAGTTTCAATCCCTATAGGTTCATATAATATACTACATTTCTTAACAAAAATAGTGAATATAAATGAATGTATAGCATCAAAATCAAATAAAAATATAAGTATAAATATCAGATGCTGAAATTGTACCTATCACCACTGCATTGGAAGCCTGTGTATCTTGTTGAGTAAATGCGTAAACTCTTTCCTTTGTTCTAGATTTTTGACTTCCATCCTTGTTTTGTCCATCATAAGTTCTCTATGCAAATTGATTCCCAATCCTTCGTGGATAATTAGTGATCCTATGATCCATTTGACCATGGCTAAAGCAAGCACCTATAATCCAATGACAGTCCTTATTAGCATGATTTGGGCCACATCTGGAGCATCGCTCACCATCAATCCATTGAGACTTATTATCTATTTTTCCCTTAGTTGGACCTTTGGTGTTCTTACTTTCTTCACCTGCATATCACTAGGTTTAGCTCTCTTCATTTGATTCCTTTTTCTTTCTATATATTCTTCATTGATCTCTCTTTCAATAATTAGTACTTTATTTACCACATCAGCATAAATAGTCAACTCATAGAAAACCACTTATTTTTAAATTTCAGTCCTCAGCCCCATCTCAAATTTATATACTCATTCTCACTCACCATCCACCAATCTCAGTATAAATTTAGTCAGCTCTATAAATTTTACTTCATATTCAGTCACACTCATTCTCCTTTATTTTAGATAAATAAACTCTTACTTTTTTTAGATTCTTATGTAGGGTTTCGGGATGGACATGCACAGCGGAAGCATAATGAATTTCAAAAATTTAAATTAAAAATTTTAATTATTAAATCCTTAAACTAGCACCTCCTTGATGATTAACAATCATATATATAACATATTCATAATAAAATTTAAGGTGTAGAAGAATACCTGCAATGCTTATTCCAAATTTTGGTAGAACCTCCACCAGGCGTCCAAGTGTTCGCTCTCCAACGGTAATCCACACAGGGCTATGATCAGGACACCAACCCCTTAGGATGATTCTTCTTCTAAAATTCTCACTCTGAGAATTTTTTTGGATAGTAAGACCTCAAGATTTTCTTCCTCTCCTCCTAGCCTTCCTATTCCTACCTTTCTTCTCTTCTTATCTTCCTTAAATCTCTTCCTAAGCCCTTGTCCTTACTATTTTTGGATTTATCCTAACAAGAGAAGGAAGAGACTAATTAGATAATAGAGAGAGAATGTTAGAAAGAAGAGATAAGAGAAAATTCTAAATGAAACAAATCTCCAGTGTAGCCCCTTTTAAATAGTTAGCAATGGGATGCTCTCGGATTTGATTCGTGCCCTCTCCACATGACATCTCACATCCATCCAAAATATCTCACACCCCAAGCCAAAATCTCATGCCCATCTGGAAGCTTTTGACATATGACAATCATTGAAAAAAAATTTGAGAGATGCTTCATGTAGAAAGACTCTTTGGAATATTTTTCTCAATGTTTCTCTGATGCATCGCGAGGCTTCTCTTGGGTGCAATATTTCTCTACCACACATCAGCACTTTTTGGCCATCCAAGAGACCAAAATGGAGGTGCTAACCTAGAGATGGCATGAAAAAAATTCTGAGATTAGATGAGGTGTGACAATTAGCTTAGAGTCCTTAACATCATGGACTCTTGGTTAGGCGCATGGATAGATTTGACTAGGTTTCAAACTTTAACCAATTTCTTCATTTAAACCATGAAGTGATTTAGCCATAGAAGGACTCCTCTGTGCTTAGAATTAAATCACAATTCTTTGAAAAATTATTTCACTATGGAATCAAGAGGATAAAGATGAGGAAGGGGCATCCCATCTCATGGGATGCCAAATCTTCTTTTGTGCACAAAACACATTCCACACGCAAGAAAAAATTCTTGATGCGTAGGAACCTAGTTATTGTTGTGATCCAGGTGGTGTGCCCAAGGTCCAGGGGACCAAGGCTAAGGCCAAGGTCCATCATTCATGAGGGCTTCATGGAGGCTCTAGGGCTAGTTGGGCCCTAGGTTGAAAGGCTATGGGCCTTTCTGATTCTTGAGGTCTAGGTTATGTGGGCCCCAAGGGACCAACTCTTTATGGACCAGGTCTGGGCCCAGGATAGGTGAGATTAGGTCGAGTCATGAGTATACATGAGCTTGGGTTAACCTAATCTCCCATAGAGTTGGTCAAGGGAGTTTTGGGTTAGGGTCACTTGACCCTGTGTTTATATATACATACACTGTATAGGTTTGATTAAGCCAAGGAATACGAAAACTCTTTCTCCCAAATCTCTCTCTCTCTTCTCCCTCTCTTTCTAGCTATTCTCCATGCCCTAGGAGCAAGAAACCCTAGGGTTTCTTGCCGCCAGGTCCATAGAAGGCAGGAAAAGCAGGGGAGGCGCTAGCCCCTCCCCCTTTGTGCCGCCAACCATATTGCCTCTCCCTCTTTTGCAGCCACCCAAACATCAGGTCCAGGACTTGAAATCTCTTTCTATGAGGTTGGTGCAAGTTTCTTTCAAATCTGGAGTTGATCTGAGGTCGTTTGAGGTGCGGGTGCGATCTCCATCAACAGATCTACAGGAAAGGCTGCAGCAGGATAGATCTGCAAGGTTTGGTTCTATCTACCTTCTTCCCTATCTACAATATCCTAATTCAAGATCTAGAAATTGAAAGACCTCAGTCCAGGCCTGATCTGGTTGGGTACCAGATTTTGAATTTTTTAGAGGTGATCTTAGAGGCGTTCTTCATCTGGAACGAAAGGCTGACGAAGAAGACAGCAACCAGGCTGATTTCGTTAAGGGCCTTCGATCGAGTCCAGAAGTCTCTAGATTTATTCATTGCTGGTTCTGCTGCACCCAAGGTCTATGGGAGGAGCCAGGATCATGCTTCAATAGTTGGTATCAAAGTCACGGTGGTGAGGAAGCGGTTCCAAGCACGAGAAGTTAAAGATCTCAAGTGCTGAAAATTTTTAGCAAGGTACCATCAAGGTATATTCTACACTTCTTGATTTTATATTGTTTGTTTGGCTTGGATCCAGTCATGGGAAGCAATATGAAGGTCGATTTTGAGAAGTTTGATGGTAAGAGAAATTTTTCCATGTGAAAAATCCAGGTGGAGGATCTTTAGGTGCAAGCAGATCTGGATCAGGCTTTAGATGAGAAGCCTGAGGGAATGACAGATAGACAGTGGGCATCGTTGAAGAAAAAAGCATGCTCAGTGATCAGAGGATGTTTGGCGGATGCGGTGTTGTATTCAGTGCTGAAAGAAAAGACCCTGAAGGGCCTTTGATCGAAGTTGCACACCATGTATATGGGGAAGAATATGTGCAACAAGCTAATGCTGAAGAAGAGGTTGTACAGTCTTCGGATGCAGGAGGGATCTGATGTGATTGGCCACATTCAGAGGTTCGACCAGTTGTGCACGGAGTTGATGAATATCGGGGTGAAGCTGGATGATGAGGATAAGTCCCTGTTACTTTTGTGTTCGCTGCCAGGATCATATGACTTTTTGGTGACTACACTGCTTTACGGCAAGGAGACTCTGGAATATGAGGACATGGTCTCGGTGCTGAGGTCTAATGAGCAAAGAGAAAAGTTGACCAGAGATCGGGCTCCCCAGGAGGGTTTGGCAGTAGGGAAGAGGACAGCTAGAGGCAAAGGTAGAAGCAAGTCCAAGGGGCGGTCCAAGTCCAGGAAGGGAAAGAAAGAGATGAAATGCTTCAAGTGCAACGAGTTCGGGCACTTCAAGCGGAATGTCCACTATGGAAGAGCAAGAAGGGAGAAAGAAGTGGCTCAGAATCAGTGAGTGCAGTTGCTGGGAAGCAGGTGGAGGATGATCTACTTGTGGTATCAGATGGTCACAGGCATTATACAGAGGAGTGGACACTAGACTCTGCGTGCTCACATCACTACACACCACACAGGTCTTGGTTTGCGACATACACCAAGACAGATGAAGGATCAGTGACTCTAGGCGACAATCATCCTTACAAGGTGGCTGGGATAGGGACAGTCAGGGTGAGGATGTTTGATGGGATTGTGAGGACATTGACAAATGTAAATCACGTCCTGGAGCTGGAAAAGAATCTGGTGTCACTAGGCTACTTGGAGTGCAGTGGATACAGCTTCAGTAGTAGTGCTAGAAGCGGAGTATTAAACATCTCCAATGGAGCTATGGTGGTGATGAGAGGTAGAAGGTTGGACAATAATCTCTATCGCATGGAGGGATCTGTGGTGACCGGAGAGTCTGATGCAGCAGTTGCAGCACAGGACCAGTAGGGGGCTTACAGGATGTGGCACTACCACCTAGGCCACATGGGTGACAAGGGGCTGAGGGAGTTGAGCAGGAGAGGACTCATCTTTGATCTGGAGGATGGTGCTACAGGGGAGATCTGTGAGCCTTGCCAGATGGAAAAGCAGAGGAGAGTTCAGTTCAACATCAGTACAACCAGCAGTGCAGCCCCTCTGGAGTTAGTACACACGGATGTGTGGGGACCAGCCCCAGTTTCAGCTAGGAATGAGGCCAGATACTTCATGACCTTGATTGATGATTTCTCAAGAAAACTCTGGATTTACTTCATGAGAGAGAAGTCAGAGGTCTTCACCAAGTTCAAGATCTGGAGAGCTGAGGTGGAGAAGGAGCAGGGGAGGAGCGTGAAGTGTCTGAGGTCAGACAATGGTGGGGAGTACACCAGCAGAGAGTTCCAAGATTACTGTGAGGAGTGTGGGATCAGGAGATACTTCTCAGTAAAGGAGACTCCACAGCAGAATGGGGTGGCCGAGAGGATGAACAGAACACTTCTGGAAAAGGCACGATGCATGAGGCTGCAGGCAGGGCTTCCAAAGGAGTTCTGGGTTGACACAGTTGATGCAGTGGGTTACTTGGTCAATCGGTCACCTCACACCAAGTTGGATGGCAGGCTTCCAGAGGAGGTGTGGTTTGAGAGGACAGTTGGACTGGGCCATCTACAGATATTTGGGTGCACGGCCTATGTGCACATTGGAGCTGGTGAGCGGAGCAAGCTAGACGTCAGATCACGCAAGACGATGTTTCTAGGCTACCCGCGAGGAGTTAAGGGATACAGGCTATAGGATCCCTTGGAAAAGAAGGTCATCATTAGTCGAGATATGACTTTTGATGAGGAGTCAGTCCTACGGAGGCGAGCAGGCATGGAGGAGCAGTAGGAATAGAAGGAGGTCCAGCAGGGCGCTGCTGGACAGCTTACCTCTTTGATTTTGCCTCTTGCAGGTACTACTGGAGGATATGATATTCAGGTGGAGCACCTACCTAAGGTGTCTCCACAGGTGGAGAGGACTTGGACGGATTATCGTGGCGAAGAGGTCCAGCAGGAGCGAGCTGGACCAAGGACTGATATCAGTGTTGCCCTACACAAGCCCAAGAGGACCATCAGGCAATCGAACCGATATGGCTTCGAGGAGATGCTGTCATTTGCCCTAGTGACAGTGAATGGAGACCCATATACATATCAGGAGGCTATTGAGAGCCAAGACAGAGAGCGGTGAGTCCAGACGATGTCCGAGGAGATGTAGTCTCTCCACCAGAACCAGACGTGGCGATTGGTGCAGTTGCCACAGGGGAAGAGGCCCATTGGCTGCAAATGGGTCTACAGTCGCAAGGAAGGGCCTTCAGAGCAGGGAGGTATCAGATTCAAGGCGAGATTAGTGGCCAAGGGATACTCCCAGAAGGAAGGCATCGACTTCAGTGAGATCTTCTCTCCCATCGTCAGACATACTTCCATCAGAGTGTTGCTGAGCATTGTAGCAGCTCAGGATTTAGAGCTGGAGCAGATGGATGTCAAGACGGCGTTCCTCCATGGGCATTTAGAGGAGAGGATTTACATGGAGCAGCCACTCAATTTCAGGGATCCAGGATCAGAGGGAAAGGTTTGTTTGTTGCAGAAGTCGCTGTATGGGTTGAAGCAGTCGCCGAGGCAATGGTACAAGCGGTTCGACTCCAATGTGTGCAGCATTGGACTTTTCAGGTGTGAGTTTGATCCTTGTGTTTATGTTCAGTCTCTTGAGGATGGTTTTAGGGTGTTCCTACTCTTGTATGTGGATGACATGCTGTTGCTCCTAGATTGATTTTGATGATTACAAAGCAGATTGAAGTGATACAAATAATTTTAAAATGAAAAAGTCCTTATGCTCTTCAAGGGCAAAATCATAATTTTACTAAAATCCTGATTTGATAGTACCATTTGGTAGAACAAATGATTTGAAATCTATTGATGAAAATTTCATTGTGTTTGGACTTATATTTTTGAAGTTATGAAGTTTTGAAGTGCATGAGTCGACTCATGAGTCAACTCATGGCATTGTGAGCTGATTGGCACGCAAAAATTCTCCTTGGCACGCTAGTTTTCTGGCTTGGCACGACCTGTGAGTCGACTCATGAGTCGACCCACAAGGCATGAGTCGACTCATGAGTCGACCCCTGCTAATTTGAGCCAAGAATTTTCAGAAACGCATTCTCTGATTTTTGCAACAGAGGTCGACTTATGAGTCGACCCCTGAAGCATGAGTCGACTCATGAGTCGACCCCTGCGACGGAAAATATCAGCAACGGCTATTTTTTTACCCATTTTAATTGCCATTTATGCTTCCTAAAAATCCTCTAACGGCTCTTTATCTACCTAAATTGTTTTCTTTTGCTTCTAATGCTACAAATTGCTTAAAATGGTGAAAGAAATTGCAGATTAAATAGCGGATCAAACGTGAAATCAAAAAAGAGAAAAACGGAGAACAGAAGAGAGGATCCAAAATTTGCAAGAAAAAGCCTGAGATCAACGAAAAATCCAAAAAGAAAAAGAGAGAGGATCCACAATATACCAGAGAGATTGTGAAAGAGAAAAGCAAGATCTTTCAAGGAGAGAATTCTTCACGCCTATTGTTTCAACCTTGATCTAGAGATCATTCAAAGCTTTCAAGAGATCTTCAATCAACAATCAACCTCTTCTCAAGCATTCAAGCGTTCATCCACTTTGAGAAAATTCGAAAAAGGGGTTCTTCATTTGAATAAAGCTTTTATTGTTATATTCGCTCATTTAAGGAGCTGTTATTGTATTAATCTGTGCTCTAAATACTCTTACTCTTTGTGAGTTTTTGTTCTTGTGTTTGGAGGATTTCCAAAACAAGGAAAGGTTGATCCGAACCTGAAATCGGAGTGTTTTGGGTTTACTTGTACCCAGAAAATAAGTGATCTAGCTTGGGATAGCTAGTGTCGGAGTTTCCGACGTCTTGTATTCTAGCTTGGGATAGCTAGTGTCGGAGTTTCCGACATTTTGTATTCGGGTTGAATACAAAGGATAGTGGATTAAAATTCTCAAGTGGGATCTTGGGGAGTGGATGTAGGTGCAAGGTTAGCACCGAACCACTATAAATCCTTGTGTTTGTGGTGTGCTTTATCGCTTTATCTTATTTCTTTATTATATCCTTGCAATACTGCTTTAGGTAATTAATATTGAATTAAAGTCTTTGTTTTGATCTTCATAAGTAATCTGTTGGGCTTAAAATTTTTTAGAAACCCAATTCACCCCCCCCTCTTGGGTTGCATAGCTGGGCAACAAGTGGTATCAGAGCCGGTGCTCTAGCCCTTCTTTGATCTAACAATCAAAGAGCCAAAGATCTATGGCAGCCCATGTTGGAACTTCTCTAGCCGAGGGGCAATCAACAAACCGACCTCCACTTTTCAATGGGTCTAATTACACCTATTGGAAAGCTCGGATGAAGATTTTCATACAAGCACTCGACTATGATATGTGGAGTATCATAGTGAATGGTCCTCACACACCCACCAAGATTATAGATGGTGAGGAGTCAACCAAATCCGAGAAAGAATGGGATGAGGTTGACAAGAAATTGGCACAATTAAATGCCAAAGCCATGAATGTTCTTTATTGTGCACTAGATGCTAGTGAATTTAATCGTATTTCTACTTGTGCATCTGCTAAAGAAATATGGAATAGGTTAGAAGTCACCCATGAGGGAACAAATCAAGTAAAAGAGTCTAAAATAAACATGCTTGTACATAAATATGAATTGTTCAAAATAGAGCATGATGAGTCCATAACTGCTATGTTTACTCATTTTACTGATATAATCAATGGTTTAAAGAGTCTTGGCAAATCTTATACTAACAGTGAACTTGTAAGGAAGATTCTCAGGTCACTGCCAAGAACTTGGGAAGCCAAGGTGACTGCCATCCAAGAAGCAAAGGACTTGAACACTCTACCTCTAGAAGAGCTTCTTGGATTTTTGATGACTCATGAACTTAGCATGAAGCAACATCAAGAGGATGAAGTCAAAAAGAAAAGAACCATTGCCCTCAAATCCACAACTTCGCCTGATTATGAAACGGATGAATCTGAAGATGAAGACAGGATGAAGAGATGGGACTCATCACCCGAAAATTTAAGAAGTTTCTAAGAAAAAGGAAACAGGGGATGAGAAAGAAATTCACAAAAGGGGAACAAAGCAAAGAAAAGGAGAAAGATCAAACCCCTATATGCTACGAGTGCAAGAAGCCAGGACATTTCAGATCCGAATGTCCACAATTGAAGAAAGGTCCAAAGAAGTTCAAAAAGAAGGCAATGATGGCGACCTGGAGTGCGAGTGATGACTCAAGCTCCGACGAGGAAACCTCAACAGAACAAGCCAACCTGTGCCTGATGGCACATAAAAATGAGGTAACTTCTGAATCCACTAGTGAATTTACTTTTGAAGAATTGCATGAAGCATTCTATGATTCAATTGATGAATTAAAGAAACTAGGGAAGAAAAACAAAGAGCTGAAATTGGAAAATCAGTCCTTAGTGAAACAAGCTGAAAATCTTTCAATTGAAAAATTCACCTTGATTCAAGAAAATCAAAACTTAAAGGATGAAATGAACAAGCTAAAATCTATAGTAGATAAATTCACCTTAAGTTCAAACAAACTAAATATGATCCTTGAAAATCAGAAAGCTATATATGATAAAGCTGGACTTGGTTATAAACCCCTGAAGAAACAAAAATTTCTGAAGGATATTTATTCAAGTAACAAGTCTACAAATATTACTTGTTTTAAATGTGAAAGAATAGGACATAAATCATACACATGTCTTATTAACAAATATGCAAACACAAAGAAAATATGGGTTCCAAAAGGAACCATTCTGACTAACCTGAAAGGACCCAAGAAAGCTTGGGTACCTAAGACAGAAACGTGACCTTTGCTTGCAGGTGTGTCTAGCATCCCAAGAAGGAAACAGGAAATGGTATCTTGACAGCGGATGCTCGAGACACATGACTGGTGATGAATCACAATTCATCACGCTTGATGCTAAGGATGGAGGGATGGTCACCTTTGGAGATAATGGCAAAGGAAAGATCATCGGGATAGGTAACATTGGTATCACTCCCTCCAAATACATTGAGAATGTTTTATTAGTTAAAGGTTTAAAGCATAACTTACTTAGCATTAGTCAATTCTGTGATAAAGGATATAAAGTAAGTTTTGAATCATCTGTTTGCATTGTGACGAGTCCTATTAACGATGGCATTAAATTTATAGGACATAGGCATGGCAATGTTTATATGGTAGACTTGAATGATTTAACTAAATTAGACATGCAATGCCTAGTTTCTTTAAATGCTAAAATAAATGAGACTAGTTGGCTGTGGCATCGTAGACTTGCACACATTAGCATGCATTCTCTCTCAAAATTAATTAAAAAGGATTTAGTTCTCGGTTTGCCAAAATTGAATTTTGAAAAGGATAGAATTTGTGATGCATGCCAATTAGGTAAACAAACTAGAGTATCATTTAAATCCAAAAATACTGTTTCAACTTCTAGACCTTTAGAGCTCTTACATATGGATTTATTTGGACCAACTAGAACCACTAGTCTAGGAAGAAAACGATATGAATTTGTAATAATAGATGATTACTCTCGTTTTACTTGGGTTTTCTTTTTAGCTCACAAAAATGAAACTTTTCAAATTTTCACTAAATTTCATCGAAAAGTCACTAATGAAAAAGGGTTTTCAATTCAAAATATTAGAAGTGATCATGGAACAGAATTTGAAAATCATGACTTTGAAAATTTTTGTGATGAAAATGGAATTGGCCATAACTTCTCTGCTCCTAGGACACCCCAACAGAATGGGGTAGTTGAAAGGAAAAACAGAACCTTAGAAGAAATGGCCCGTACCATGCTTTGTGAAAGCAACCTTCCAAGATATTTTTGGGCAGAAGCTATTAACACAGCATGTTACATTTTAAATCGTGCTTTAATTAGACAATTTTTAAAGAAAACCCCTTATGAACTTTGGAAAGGAAGAAAACCTAATATTGCATATTTTCATGTTTTTGGTTGCCGATGTTTTGTATTAAATAATGGCAAAGAAAAACTTGGTAAATTTGATGCAAAATCAGATGAAGCAATCTTTCTAGGTTACTCCTCCACTAGTAAAGCATTTAGAGTTTTCAACAAAAGAACTTTAGTGGTTGAGGAGTCCATACATGTTGTCTTTGATGAATCTAACGATCTTCCTTCAAGGAAGAATGAGGGTGTTGATGATGCAGATCTACTAATAGAAGGTATGAAAGAAATCACTCTGAAAGAATCAGCAACTCCAAAAGACAAGGATCAAGAAGATGAACAAAATGAAAGAGGTAAAGAAATTCAAGAACAACCTCAAGGTACAAATGACTTACCCAAGGAATGGAGGTATGTTCACAACCACCCTAAGGAGTTAATAATTGGTGATCCTATGCATGGGGTAAAAACCCGTTCTTCACTTAGAGATGTACTTAATCATTGTGCATTTGTATCTCAACTTGAACCTAAAACTTTTGAAAAAGCTGAAAATGATCATAACTGGATTAATGCTATGCAAGAAGAACTTAATCAATTTGAAAGAAATAATGTTTGGACCTTAGTAACAAGACCTAAAGATTACTCAATAATTGGTACAAAATGGGTCTTTAGAAATAAATTAGATGAGCATGGAAATGTAATTAGAAATAAAGCAAGACTGGTTGCTAAGGGATATAATCAAGAAGAAGGAATTGATTTTGATGAAACCTTTACACCTGTTGCTAGATTAGAAGCCATTAGACTTCTACTTGCTTATGCTTGCTTTATGAAATTCAAACTATTTCAAATGGATGTTAAAAGTGTATTTTTAAATGGATATATCTCTGAAGAAGTATATGTAGAACAACCCCCTGGATTTGAAAATCATGCTTTTCCCAATCATGTCTTTAGATTAAATAAAGCTTTATATGGTCTAAAACAAGCACCTAGAGCATGGTATGAAAGGCTAAGCAAATTTCTACTAAATAATGGTTTCTCAAGAGGCAATGTAGATACAACCCTATTTATTAAAAGAAACCAAAATGATATGCTAATTATACAAATTTATGTTGATGACATAATTTTTGGGTCTACTAATGAATCCCTTTGTCAAGACTTTGCTAAGCTTATGCAGGGAGAGTTCGAGATGAGCATGATGGGAGAACTCACCTTCTTCCTCGGACTCCAAATCAAACAATCAAAAGAGGGAATCTCCATCACCCAAAGCAAGTACACCAAGGAACTACTCAAAAGATTTGGAATGGAGAACTGCAAACCAATTTGCACACCAATGAGTCCCTCAAGTAAGCTTGACAAGGATGATGAAGGTAAAAGCGTAGACTTAAAATACTATAGAGGTATGATTGGCTTATTATTATATCTAACTGCAAGTAGGCCTGATATCATGTTTAGTGTTTGCTTATGTGCAAGATATCAATCTAATCCTAAGGAATCTCATTTGAATGCTGTTAAAAGAATCCTTAGATACTTAAATGGTACACAAACTATAGGGTTATGGTACTCTAAGGACTCACAAATTAATTTATTAGGATATTCAGATGCTGATTTTGCTGGATGTAAATTAGATAGAAAAAGCACAAGTGGAACTTGCCAATTTCTTGGAGTTAATCTAATCTCATGGTTTAGCAAGAAATAAAATTCGGTGGCACTGTCTACGGCTGAGGCCGAATACATTGCAGCCGAAAGTTGTTGTGCTCAAATCTTGTGGATTAAGCAACAACTCGAAGATTTTGGAATCAAACTTAATGAAACACCAATAAAATGTGATAATACAAGTGCCATAAATCTATCTAAAAATCCAATTCAACACTCAAGATCTAAACATATTGAAATAAGACATCATTTTATAAGAGAACATGTTCAAAACAAAAATGTAATTCTTGAATATGTTTGCACTGAAAATCAATTAGCTGATATCTTTACAAAGGCCCTTAGTGAGGATAGATTCTGTGAAATTAGGAGAAATCTAGGAATTCTAGATCCATTTGCCTAAAATTTCTCAATTTCCAAAGAATTGATTAGAGCTCAATTTCCAACAACTATCCTGGTCCCAAAAGCTCAGATTTATCATTCTAAAAACTTATCATTGAGCAAAATTCTTTCTTCCAAAATTTTAAATTTTTCTGGAATTTATTTGCATTTTTTCTGAATTTCTGAACTTCATGAGTCGACCCCCATGAGTCGACTCAATGGCAAACTTGTAAATCCCACCAACTTCCATCGGGTTCATTGTTTTTAAACAGGAAACCCTGTTCGTGAGACGACTCATCTTCCCATCGTCTTCCTTCTGAAAGCCATCCTCTCCAACTTTTCTTGCTCCAAATCCAAGGATCAATTCTGAGGCAATTCTTCCTCCTACTCTCCACCAAAAATCGCCTCCTTTGAAAAGGATTTTCTGTGCTTTCTCGCTTTGCTTGGCACGGTTGGAACGTGCCCTAGCACTTCACCGAACTTCCAAAATCCACTTCCTTTCTCCACTAAAATTCCTCTTTACTCTCTTGTGATCCCTCCTCCTCTCAATTCAAGTCTTCTTGTCTGCTACTTTATTGGATATGGCTCCAAAGATGAAACTTCCCCAAAGAAGGAAATCAATCCGAGAGCCTGAGAAAATTGTCCGAAAGAAAAGGCATGCTCAGTCTTCTAGTGTTCCTGCTCCAGTTTCAGTACCTGCTCAAGGTCCCTCTCAATCCTCCATAAGCCCCAGTGTAAATCCTCTTTCTGAAAGAAAAGTAGAAACCGGGAAAAACATAGATTTTCGGTTCTTTGAGAAAGAAGGCTTTACTTTTGCTACCAAGATCAAAAATCAAGGATGGGAACTTTATTGCTCTCTTAAGGAAGTCACCTATGTTGATCTAGTCAGAGAGTTCTACCAGAACCTAAATTATGGAAACGGGTCAGTGACTTCAATAGTCAAGGGGATTGATATATGCTTGGATTCTAGGATATTGGGAGAAATTTTACAGTTGCCTAGTGAAGGATACTCATATATGGAACTCCCAATTAAAGAAGAGGGGATCAGAATTATCTTAGGAGAAACTTTTTCAGGAAGTTTAAACAAATTGGAAGCAAAGCTATTGTCCATTGAGATGAGGGTCCTGCATCAGATTGTAACAAAACTCTTCTTTCCTAGGAGTGGTAGACATGACTTACTGTCTGAAAGAGATGTATGTGTCATGTTTCATGTCATCACTCAGACCCCCCTGAACCTCCCTGCACTTATGATAGAGGCCATGAGAGAAACTTTGAACAGAACCAAGGCACACTTGCCTTATGGTATGGCCCTTACTAGAGTATTCAGGAGGTTTGGAGTTAGCTGTGAGGGGGAGACACCTACCAAGCTCTCACATGTGGACACTTTCAACCAACACAGCCTGCATCGAATGGGAATTACAAAGACTATTGGTGGTTGGATCAAGGGCTCTGAAGAAAGAGCTGAGGAGAGAGCTGAGGAAAGAGCTGAAGACAGAACTGAAGGCAGAGTAGAAGAAGAAGGTCCATCTTCTCCTGTACATGACTTCAGGGCAGCATCACCAGATACACAGTTCATTCCTGATACAGAGGCTGGCCCTTCTGAGTTTACTAGGATGCCCACACCAGTGTATCAGCCAGAGAGCAGAGCACCTCATTCAGAGTTTAGACTGGCTGACGATCAGATCGAGCATATATCACAGCGTGTGGCTTCTTTGCTGTCTAGCCAGTGGGGTAGTACTTCTTTTGCACCTGGAGCCACCTCTTCTGATCAGACCATTACTCTCCACATCTCCACTGTGTTTCAGATGATATCAGATCAGTCCTCAGGATACAGCAGCTTGAGGATACAGTCTGGAGACTGACTGGCAGAGTTCTTGACTTGCAGGGGCAAGTCCTTGCATTGACCCATCCCCAGCCACAGGAGTCTACTATTGAGGTCACAGACCTCACTGCAGAGGCTGGCAGGCTCAGAGGAGCTCTAAAAGGTGGATATGAATTACTGAGGAAAGAAATTCGAGGATCGAGTGAGCATGCTACCACCCAGTTCACTGTTCTACTTCAATCTATTTCCAGAGCACTGAACGTACTTGATTCTATTAGACTCACCCTTTCTGTTCAGTCCCTAGCATCTCAGCGTTCTCAGCCTCCCAGTTCATCTCGCTCTCCTACTCATGCCAGCACCTCCACTCGTGGCAGAGGCAGACGGGGTAGAGGACGCACTTCTGATCCATCATCTCCTCACCTTATATCTGATGACTCTGATCATTGACTTATCTTGATCCTAGGTGTTAGTGTCTTGTTCTAGGATCTATACCTTGGGGCCATGTATTGACATTTAGCTGGTTGAATTTTATGTATTGAAACAATTATGATATTAATGGAATCATCTTTTACCTATATTTCTACCTCTTTATAATGATCATATTTTGGTTATATATTTTCTTCTTGGTGAAATATTGTCTTCTCCTTGTTGTTGTTTGCTGTTGATAATTGCTATATTAAGGGGGAGCAAACATCTGTGAAAAACTCTAAAGAGGAAGAAATTAAAGAATATTTCAGAAAAAGAAAAGGAAGTGTTAACTATGTTTGATGATGTCAAAAAGGGAGAGAAATTAAACAAAAACAAAAATTAAAATTAGACAAAAAGCCTAAATTATGAGAAAAAGGGGGAGAAATTAAACAAAAACAAAGATTGGAAGATTAAAACAAATATTGGAGAAATTAAACAAAAACAAAGATTGAAAAATAAAAAATAAATATTGGAGAAATTAAACAAATATTGGAGAAATTAAACAAAAACAAAGATTGGAAGATTAAAACAAATATTGGAGAAATTAAACAAAAACAAAGATTGGAAGATTAAAATAAATATTGAAGAAATTAAACAAAAATAAAGATTGGAAGATTAAAACAAATATTGAAGAAATTAAACAAATATTGGAGAAATTAAACAAAAACAAGGATTGAAAGATTAAACAAAACTTTGAGAAATTTGATATCAAAATTTGGTATCAGACAGAACTTAAACAAAAAGTCATCCATCAAAAGCAAAATCATAAGTACAATGCAAATAAGTATTTTTTTATATGCTCTGATATATTTCAAAATTCAAACTTGCTCTGATACATCTTAAGAAATTTGTTTTACTCTGATACACCCTACAATTTCTTTTAACTTGCTCTGACACATGATAAAATTTAATCCGATACAGTGTGAAGGTTTCTCTGATAAATTATAACATTTGATCTGATACAGTGAGAAAGTTTCTCTGATACATTATAACATTTGCTCTGATACAGTGTGAAATTTTCTCTGACATTTGCTCTAATACAAAAGTGAAATTTTCTCTGATATATTATAAAATTTTCTTGCTCTGATACATTGTAAAATCTTTTCTGATATAATTGTAAAAATTATTTTTCTTGCTCTGATACATAGAAAAAGTTATTTATCTTCTCTTGCTCTGATATATCTTGAACTCAAAATGATCTAATACCCTTTTCAAATCTTTAAGAAAATGGACAAACTATTTTTGCATTTATATTACATGCCAAAAGAATCATACTCTTTTCAAGCATATACACCTATAATGGATTCTTTTGAAATTAATGCATTAACATAAATATTTTTATTCAAATGTTTTTTCATCATCAAAAAGGGGGAGATTGTTGCTCCTAGATTGATTTTGATGATTACAAAGCAGATTGAAGTGATACAAATAATTTTAAAATGAAAAAGTCCTTATGCTCTTCAAGGGCAAAATCATAATTTCACTAAAATCCTGATTTGATAGTACCATTTGGTAGAACAAATGATTTGAAATATATTGGTGAAAATTTTATTGTTTTTGGACTTATATTTTTGAAGTTATGAAGGTTTGAAGTGCATGAGTCGACTCATGAGTCAACTCATGGCACTGTGAGCTGATTGGCACGCAAAAATTCTCCTTGGCACGCTAGTTTTCTGGCTTGGCACGACCTGTGAGTCGACTTATGAGTCGACCCACAAGGCATGAGTCGACTCATGAGTCGACCCCTGAAGCATGAGTCAACTCATGAGTCGACCCCTGCGATGGGAAATGTCAGCAACGGCTATTTTTTTGCCCGTTTTAGTTGCCATTTATGCTTCCTAAAAATCCTCTAACGGCTCTTTATCTACCTAAATTGTTTTCTCTTGCTTCTAATGCTACAAATTGCTTAAAATGGTGAAAGAAATTACAGATTAAATAGCGGATCAAACGTGAAATCAAAAAAGAGAAAAACGGAGAAGAACAGAAGAGAGGATCCGAAATTTGCAAGAAAAAGCCTGAGATCAACGAAAAATCCAAAAAGAAAAAGAGAGAGGATCCACAATATACCAGAGAGATTGTGAAAGAGAAAAGCAAGATCTTTCAAGGAGAGAATTCTTCACGCCTATTGTTTCAACCTTGATCTAGAGATCGTTCAAAGCTTTCAAGAGATCTTCAATCAACAATCAACCTCTTCTCAAGCATTCAAGCGTTCATCCACTTTGAGAAAATCCGAAAAAGGGGTTCTTCATTTGAGTAAAGCTTTTATTGTTATATTCGCTCATTTAAGGAGCTATTATTGTATTAATCTGTGCTCTAAATACTCTTACTCTTTGTGAGTTTTTGTTCTTGTGTTTGGAGGATTTCCAAAACAAGAAAAGGTTGATCCGAACCTGAAATCGGAGTGTTTTGGGTTTACTTGTACCCGGAAAACAAGTGATCTAGCTTGGGATAGCTAGTGTCGGAGTTTCCGACGTCTTGTATTCTAGCTTGGGATAGCTAGTGTCGGAGTTTCCGACGTTTTGTATTCGGGTTGAATACAAAGGATAGTGGATTAAAATTCTCAAGTGGGATCTTGGGGAGTGGATGTAGGTTCAAGGTTAGCACCGAACCACTATAAATCCTTGTGTTTGTGGTGTGCTTTATCGCTTTATCTTATTTCTTTATTATATCCTTGCAATACTGCTTTAGGTAATTAATATTGAATTAAAGTCTTTGTTTTGATCTTCATAAGTAATCTGTTGGGCTTAAAATTTTTTAGAAACCCAATTCACCCCCCCCTCTTGGGTTGCATAGCTGGGCAACACATGCTTATAGCATGCAAGAGTAGGAAGGATGTGCAGGATCTGAAGGCATCCTTATCTCGGGAGTTTGAAATGAAGGATTTGGGCCCTGCAAGGAAGATCCTAGGCATGGAGATTTTCAGAGACCAAGCCCGGAGGGTGATGCATCTATCTCAGGGGGGCTACATACAGAAGGTCTTAGAGAGGTTTGGGATGAAGGGAGCAAAGCCGACGGAGCTGCCACTTGCCGGTCACTTCAGACTCTCGAAGACCATGGTGCCAGAGACTGAGGTGGAGGCTCAAAAGATGGAGACGGTCCCTTATGCTTCAGGAGTTGGGAGCTTGATGTATGCGATGGTTTGTTGTAGGCCAGACATCGCTCATGCAGTGAGTCAGGTGTTGGGAAATGTGTCCCAAAAAGCCAATCGTCAAGATGTTGATGGTTGAGCAACCAAGTATTGTAATTGATTTGTTAATAAATAAAATATATTTGGCATTTTCATCATAAGCTTTCATCTTCTAATGAACTCCGTTGTTATGATGAAGTCCTTAGGACTATTTAGGTTCGATAAAGAGAGGATTTATCGATTAGTCCTTAAAACTGTTCACGACCAAATGATAGGCTGTTAATAAGGACGACAGCTTCTATCGAGCATAGGTCGCTGTAGGCCATATGGGTTGGTTGTCCTCTTAACCAAAGAGTGTGGAGACACTGGTATGGCATATAGGTGAGATGTAATGGTACATCGTCATTGAACGTGACCAACTCCAGAGCATTCTGCTGTCGAGAATGTCTCTGATGGGATATAGGTATAAGTGTTCCTTAGACTTGAGATCACCTCAGTGACTTGCAAGCAGCTCACTGTGCTTTGGTACTGGACTAACTGAATTTCTAATTCAGGGACGGAAGGCTTCTGGGCACAGTCAAGTACTTGCGAAGTCAGAGTGTGATCGAGATGGGATTGACCACTCCAAGAGTTGGAGAAGAAGGAGTCACTGTATTTCAATTTAGCAAAACCTTGGCCAGGGTAATCCATCAGATGGATTTGATATTTTGAAATACAATGTGGACAACCTGATCAGAGTTGACAGTTGAGCTCTGGGGTGTCCTATGATCATTTTGGTCAAGGGGATGAATTATATGAAAACTATATCCGCATGGGTTCTAAGGATGTTGTTCTACACATTCGACCTATCCGGACGTCGGGTACCATTGCTAGATGGTCACTTCAATTGGTATAGAAATTTATTTCTATACTACCGGTTTAGGTTCGGACCTATGAGGTCACACATTAGAGTTCATGATCCGATCAGATGGTTGATCAACGATTAAGAATCATTATAGGGTTAAATAATCAATACGATTGACATTTAACCCAGTGCAAGTGTTGCAGGAGGATCGATTAGCAATTTGATTGCTAATTGGCTTAATTTGATTAAGCCAATGGGCTGAGATTAAGTCTAATTAAATATGATTTAATTAGATTTGGTTTGGGCTTGATTGGATCAAGTCCAATTGGTTTATTGGATAAGCCAAGTGCAAGGAAAGACTAGTCCTAGTTCAACTAGGACTTGGGTCAATCTAATTTCTAATTTGATTAAAAAATTAAATCAGATTTAAATCTAATTTAATCTGATTAAATTAAGTTCTTAATTAGGTTAAGACCTATTTTAATTGGGTTGATCTAATTTTGATTTGATTTGGTTTGGAAAACCAAATTAAAACAAGTTATGAGACAGAATCCTAGTAGGACTAGGATTCCACCTTGCGCCACATAAACCTTCCCCACGCCCTCTCTCTTATTCAACGCCAATCTCCACTTATTTTGTGCGACAAAAGCCCTCTCCCAGATCTCTCCCACGTTCACAAAAGGTCTCCTCTCTTCTTTCTTACATGGAAGGTGATTTGGATCAAATCTAAAAGGAATAAGTTTGGATTTCGAATTCTATGAGATAGAGTTTTAGAAATCCAAAACTCTTTCAATTTTGCATCAAATTTATCCAAATTTTTTTTGGAATTTTCATAGCTTTTAAGGTTTATATTGTGCACCCTTTTCTGGTGATCCATCCACGAAAATATGGAGGAGGTGCTCAAGAGTTGGGCGTCCCTTAACTTGCCATGTTTGGATAAGCCTTGACTAGGTGTTTGACCTAGACAAGGACTCTATCATATCTCTCTATATAAGACGAGTTTCTTCATGAAATTTTAAGGAGAGATAGATATTTGAGATGCCTTTCTGTCATCCAAAAATCAGAGAGAAATACCTTTGGGTCGTGGAGATATAAAAGATGCAAGTCTGGGTGTCTAGAGAGAAAAACGTGAAGAAGAAGAAAGTCTTCTTCTAGGGTTTTTATTTTCATATCTTTCCTCCTTCCATCTTGAGTTTCCTGAGAGCGTCTCAGATCTGAAACTCCTCCTTCTACTTTCTATCTTTGGAAGAGTTCAAATCAAGAAGAAGGAGGCACCTGATCAACCATCAAAGAAGGATCAGCGCAGTACTAGCATACTGTGCTGATTTCCTGAAGCAGGACTTCTGATCGAGATTCGTGGGCTCATGTGGACGACTCCTAGAGGCCGGACGTGTGTGCAGCTTGCAACATCATCCTTAAGCCCGGATCAGTGAGGTTAGAGCATCTAACTTGCAAGGTAATAGATCTGATCTATTATTTAATACATACATTAGATGTAGCTAGTATAGAAACATGTTGATATGATCAACATGTAGTTCATACTATATTTATATATATTTTAATTTTTAATTTAATGCTATATAATAATCATGTAATAGGATCTTAGATCTAGGGATTTTTTGATCTTAAAAAATAAATTTTAATTTATTTTAGTCTTCCGCTGTATGATCTTGAAAAAGTTTCAAGATCTAACCCTGAAACCCTAGATCTGGTTCCTACAATTGGTATCAGAGCCAGGTTCTTTATTACATGATTATTTATACATGCTTAGATTATTTTTTAGATTAGATCTAATTTATAATCTAATTATTAAATCTAAAATTAAAATTTTAGATCAATCACAAACTGCAAGGTTGTCCTGCTGTAAGGTTTACCCCTTACAGTGCAAAGGTTGTCCTAGTTTGTGTAGATCTATCTTTAATCATAAATTTGTTAGATATGATCTAGATTAAATTTATGATTTATTAGATTTAAAAGATGTTTAAATCTGAAATAAAATCTCTTTGTTAATAATTTTTATGCAAAGAAATTATTTAAAGTTGAAATTGTTTCAATTACATGAACCTGTTTAGATTAGATCTAAAGTAGTTTCATGTTTATTTCACTTGCATCTTGATTATGAATCAAACATGCAATATGATTGGTAGAATCATATTGTAAAATTGTTTTACAAATATGAAAATGATTTTTTGAAAAGCCAAATCCAACCCTCAGCCCTAAACTTAATTAAGAATTAAGAAGTTGTTTGATTAGGTTCTAGGATTGTGAATTGAAGAACCTAAGACACAAATCATAACACATTGGGTTAATGGGTTAGTGGGAATTAGGTCCATTAATTGGGTTAGACCTATGGTTAGATTAAAGATGGACTTAATTAGAGAATTGACTAAATCTAATCAATTGTTGTCTTAGATTAGGTCAAGGATTCTCTAGATCAATTACAATAGTTGTAGTTGGTCAAGTCCATGTCTTTAACGAGAACCAAATAGACTTGATTTTTGGCTAAGCGATCTAGCACGAACTGTTAGGTTGATCTAATCGAAACTAATTAAACCAGTTGGTGTCTAAGGTAAACCAGACCGGTGGTTTTTAATTGGGAGCCCGCTTACCTGGCCATTTCTGATGGTGTCTAAGGCAAGCTTTGGCAGACCCTCCCACTGATCGAACTTACCTGGCCTCTTGGTGAAATTATGTTTTGATCGGATCACTTGACTATTCGAGCTGACCCATGTCAGCTAGGTAAATCAGTGTGACTGATTTAGGTGCTCCTAGACCAGCCCTGGTCTCCCTTAAGCTGACTTGGTGAAGCCAGTGGGAGGATCATGATAAGCTGGTTCATCTGACCTCATCCTCTATATTATTTAAATCCTCTAAAATTATTAGGTCCTTAAAATGATAAAGTTATGGAGATAACTGAGTCATAGCCTTCCATTAAGGTGTTTGATAATGAGTCCATGAACTCAATAATCATTGCAGACCCAAAGGCCTGGTGCTTGTTGACTAATGGAATTATCACTCATCATATGACGACTTGGAAGTATCTCTCTAATGGTGGTTAGGTGAGCCAACCAAAGTTGGGCTTAATCATTCGTTGGTTAGATATACCAAGTATGATCATGTTAATGGTTGGACCTAACTGGATCCTTACAGTGGAGGCCAAAGCCTACTGATTAGGTTTCTGGGGCAAAATTAAAATTACTAGAAATTGTTTAGAGAAACAATTGGTTATGAACCTACCCTTAGATGTACATGGGTTGGCCAACCAAAGTTGGGCTTGTGTGCAGTCTAAGTGGATTCTAGTACCCGCTAAGGAATTAGGGTAATTCCTCGAATTGAAGGTAGAGGCTACCAATTCGAATAAAATAGTGGGAGAAACCTTTTGATTAAAGTCCAAATCTTTAGGTTTAATAAATCAATTACTAATTAGGTTATGGTTCTCCTTTGTGCAAATATGGCCACTTCCCTATCGCTCCGATCATTGTTGGACAATGATAAGTTGGTGGGACCCAACTTCGGTAGCTGGTACCGAAAGTTGAAGATAGTCCTGGAGCATGAACGGATCCTATATGTGATAATGGATCCTGCACCTGAGGAGCCAGCTGTTAATGCACGTGGAACAGTCAGAGACACTTACCAGAAGTGGCTCAGTGACCGGACCACGGTGCGCTGTATCATGCTGGCTGCTATCATGAGCGACGAGTTCAGTCACAGATTCGAGACGGCTCAGCCAAAGGACATGCTTCAAGTGTTGGAGGATACCTTTGGCACACCCGATGACGTAGAGAGGCACAAGACTAGTTGTGCCATCTTCAACGCCAAAATACGGGATGGAGTCTCTATCACTGATCATGTATTGTACATGATCGAGCTGATGGAACGATTGAGCAAGCTCGGCTTTCCCTTGCATGAGCAGCTTGGGAAAGATGCAATACTGAACTCGCTGCCCAAGTCTTGTCTCCCATTCCTCACTCATTATAGAATGACAAAGCCTGAAGTAAACTACCATGGGTTAATGGGGTTGCTTCAGAACTTTGAGAAGGATCACCAACTCCTCAAGGAGTCGGTGAACTCAGTGAACTCAGTAGGAGGTTCATCTTCTGGTTCTCGACCCTTTGAGAAAGGGAAGAAGAACAAGAAGAAGAAAGTCAAGAAGGTGCAAGTTCAGTCTGGGACATCTGTGCAGAGCCAGACCAAAAAGATCAAGCCTGATAAGAGTCTATTCTACTGGCAAGCACCCTAGATTAGATAGTGTGTCAAATATCTACTTATGGCATTGGAGGCTAGGTCATATAAATAAGAACAGAATAAACAGGTTGACTCAAGAGGGAATCCTCAAAGTCAGTGATTGTGAATCACTTCCAACCTGTGAGTTCTGTCTTCTTGGTAAAATGACCAAGTCACCTTTTACTGGAAAAGGTGAGAGAGCTACTGAGCTCTTGGGCCTAGTACATACTAATGTATGTGGGCCCATGAGCACCAGTGCTAGAGGTGGATATTTCTACTTCATAACTTTCACGGATGACCTATCCCGATATGGATATGTCTATCTGATGAAACATAAGTCAGATTCATTTGAAATGTTCAAACGATTCTGAAGTGAAGTAAAAAAATAAACTGAAAAGAGTATTAAAACTCTTCGATCTGATCGAGGAGGAGAATACCTTTCTAGTGAGTTTCTCACATATCTAGAAGAGAATGGGATTCTCTCCCAATGGACTCCTCCAGGAACACCACAGCATAATGGTGTGTTTGAAAGGAGGAATCGGACTTTGTTAGACATGGTCTGATCCATGATGGGTTTTTTGCTAGCTTGCTGATATCCTTCTGGGGATATGCACTCGAATCGGCCTGTTATTTGTTAAATAGGATTCCAAGTAAGTCTGTAATTAAGACTCCATATGAGATATGGACAGGGCGTAAGCCAGTACTTTCACACCTTAGGGTCTGGAGGTGCCCGGCCTATGTCAAACGATTAGTCACAGACAAACTTGGACCTAGGTCTGACAAATGCTCATTCATAGGGTACCCCAAAGAGACAAAAGGATATTTTTTCTACCATGCTGATGAACAAAAGGTGTTCGTCAGCCTTAAGGCAATCTTTTTAGAAAAGGAGTTCCTTGGTGAAGGAACCGTTGCCTCTAAGGTTGAACTTGATGAAGTTCAACAGGTAGAAGGACCGACACCAATAGCTGAACCTGAGTCGGATATGATTAGATCAGATTCGGAGCCCAATATACCTGTACCATTAAGGCGATCCGGTAGAGTACCGCGTCAGCCAGACAGATACTACGGTTTCTTGGTCCGGGATGGTGATCCCATCAAACTTGATGAGAATAATGAGGATCCGATCACCTATATGGATGCTATGCAGAGACCTGATTCCGAGAAATGGCTTGAAGCCATGAAATTCAAAATGGAGTCCATGAAGGTCAACGATGTATGGACATTAGTTGACCCACCTGAAGGGGTTAAACCCATTGGGTGTAAATGGGACTTCAAAAGGAAGAGGGGCGCAGACGGAAAGGTGGAGACCTATAAAGCCCGTCTGATTGCCAGGGGATATCGTCAACGTTATGGTATTGACTATGACGAGATATTTTCTCCTGTGGCAATGCTCAAATCTATTCGGATAATGCTTGCAATAGCTGCCCATCTGGATTATGAGATCTGGCAGATGGATGTAAAGACAGCTTTCCTGAATGGAGAGCTGACTGAAGAGGTGTATATGATACAACCTGAAGGGTTTACATCCACAGATGAGTCCAAGGTGTGCAAGCTTCAGAGATCCATTTATGGATTGAAGCAAGCTTCTCGGAGTTGGAACATGCGTTTTGATAAGGTGATCAAAATGTATGGCTTCATTAAGAATGGAGAAGAGCCCTGCAACTATAAATGGACAAATGGTCCAGTTGTGGTATTCCTTGTCTTGTACGTGGATGACATTCTCTTAATCGGGAATGACATCTCCGTACTATAGAGAATAAAAGTTTGGTTGTCATCACAGTTCTCCATGAAGGACTTGGGTGAAGCATCCTACATCCTAGGGATGAAGATCTATAGGGATAGATCTAAAAGGATGCTTGGGTTATCCCAGTCCATGTACATAGACACAGTGCTGAAGAGGTTCAGCATGGAGAATTCCAAGAAGGGCTATCTACCGATAGGCCATAGAATTTCTCTCTCTAAGAAGGATTGTCCGATAACTCCTGAAGAGAGAGAGCGTATGAGTAGAGTCCCATATGCTTCAGCCATGGGATCTATCATGTACGCCATGACATGTACAAGACCAGATGTGGCATACTCACTAGGAGTAGTGAGTAGATACCAATATGATCTTGGAGAGAATCACTGGAAAGTGTTTAAAGCCATCCTTAAGTATTTGAGAAATACTAAGGACCAATGGTTGGTTTATGGCAAGTCAGATCTGAAACTTGTGGGGTTCACAGACTCTAGCTTTCAATCTGACCATGATGATAGCAGGAGTGTGTCGGGTTATATCTTTACTCTGAATGGTGGAGCCATCTGCTGGAAGAGTTCCAAGCAGCATACTGTGGCAGACTCTGTTTGTGAAGCAGAGTATATCGCAGCATCAGATGCCGTGAAGGAAGCTGTGTGGCTGAGGAAATTCATCAACGAGCTCGGAGTAGCACCCTCTCTCGATGGTCCAGTCCTGCTCTACTGCGACAGCACTGGTGCCATAGCTCAGGTGAAGGAACCCAAAGCACATCAGTGGATGAAGCACATCTTGCACCGCTTCCACCTGGTCCGAGAGATCGTGGATCGAGGTGATGTCGATCTTCAGAAGATCGACGGAAAGGAGAACCTAGCCGACCCCTTCACTAAAGCCCTGGCAATAAAGGAGTTCGACAACCACAAGTCGAAGATGGGTATTAGATACTGTGCCGAGTGGCTTTAGGACAAGTGGGAGTTGTTGGGAAATGTGTCCCAAAAAGCCAATCGTCAAGCTGTTGATGGTTGAGCAACCAAGTATTGTAATTAATTTGTTAATAAATAAAATATATTTGGCATTTTCATCATAAGCTTTCATCTTCTAATGAACTCCGTTGTTATGATGAAGTCCTTAGGACTATTTAGGTTCGATAAAGAGAGGATTTATCGATTAGTCCTTAAAACTGTTCACGACCAAATGATAGGCTGTTAATAAGGACGACAGCTTCTATCGAGCATAGGTCGCTGTAGGCCATATGGGTTGGTTGTCCTCTTAACCAAAGAGTGTGGAGACACTGGTATGGCATATAGGTGAGATATAATGGTACATCATCATTGAACATGACCAACTCCAGAGCATTCTGCTGTCGAGAATGTCTCTGATGGGATATAGGTATAAGTGTCCCTTAGACTTGAGATCACCTCAGTGACTTGCAAGCAACTCACTGTGCTTTGGTACTGGACTAACTGAATTTCTAATTCAGGGATGGAAGGCTTCTGGGCACAGTCAAGTACTTGCGAAGTCAGAGTGTGATCGAGATGGGATTGACCACTCCAAGAGTTGGAGAAGAATGAGTCACTGTATTTCAATTTAGCAAAACCTTGGCCAGGGTAATCCATCAGATGGATTTGATATTTTGAAATACAATGTGGACAACCTGATCAGAGTTGACAGTTGAGCTCTGGGGTGTCCTATGATCATTTTGGTCAAGGGGATGAATTATATGAAAACTATATCCGCATGGGTTCTAAGGATGTTGTTCTACACATTCGACCTATCCGGACGTCGGGTACCATTGCTAGATGGTCACTTCGATTGGTATAGGAATTTATTTCTATGCTACTGACTTAGGTTCGGACCTATGAGGTCACACACATTAGAGTTCATGATCCGATCGGATGGTTGATCAACGATTAAGAATCATTATAGGGTTAAATAATCAATACGATTGACATTTAACCCAGTGCAAGTGTTGCAGGAGGATCGATTAGCAATTTGATTGCTAATTGGCTTAATTTGATTAAGCCAATGGGCTGAGATTAAGTCTAATTAAATATGATTTAATTAGATTTGGTTTGGGCTTTATTGGATCAAGTCCAATTGGTTTATTGGATAAGCCAAGTGCAAGGAAAGACTAGTCCTAGTTCAACTAGGACTTGGGTCAATCTAATTTCTAATTTGATTAGAAAATTAAATCAGATTTAAATCTAATTTAATCTGATTAAATTAGGTTCTTAATTAGGTTAAGACCTATTTTAATTGGGTTGATCTAATTTTGATTTGATTTGGTTTGGGAAACCAAATTAAAACAAGTTATGAGACAGAATCCTAGTAGGACTAGGATTCCACCTTGCGCCACATAAACCTTCTCCACGCCCTCTCTCTTATTCAACGCCAATCTCCACTTATTTTGTGCGACAAAAGCCCTCTCCCAGATCTCTCCCACATTCACAAAAGGTCTCCTCTCTTCTTTCTTACATGGAAGGTGATTTGGATCAAATCTAAAAGGAATAAGTTTGGATTTCGAATTCTATGAGATAGAGTTTTAGAAATCCAAAACTCTTTCAATTTTGCATCGAATTTATCCAAATTTTTTTTAGAATTTTCGTGGCTTTTAAGGTTTATATTGTGCACCCTTTTCTAGTGATCCATCCATAAAAATATGGAGGAGGTGCTCAAGAGTTGGGCGTCCCTTAACTTGCCATGTTTGGATAAGCCTTGACTAGGTGTTTGACCTAGACAAGGACTCTATCATATCTCTCTATATAAGATGAGTTTCTTCGTGAAATTTTAAAGAGAGATAGATATTTGAGATGCCTTTCTACCATCCAAAAATCAGAGAGAAATACCTTTGGGTCGTGGAGATATAAAAGACGCAAGTCTGGGTGTCTAGAGAGAAAAACGTGAAGAAGAAGAAAGTCTTCTTCTAGGGTTTTTATTTTCATATCTTTCCTCCTTCCATCTTGAGTTTCCTGAGAGCATCTCAGATCTGAAACTCCTCCTTCTACTTTCCATCTTTGGAAGAGTCCAAATCAAGAAGAAGGAGGCACCTGATCAACCATCAAAGAAGGATCAGCGCAGTACTAGCATACTGTGCTGATTTCCTGAAGCAGGACTTCTGATCGAGATTCGTGGGCTCGTGTGGACGACTCCTAGAGGCCAGACGCGTGTGTGGCTTGCAACATCATCCTTAAGCCCGGATCAGCGAGGTTAGAGCATCTAACTTGCAAGGTAATAGATCTGATCTATTATTTAATACATACATTAAATGTAGCTAGTATAGAAACATGTTGATATGATCAACATGTAGTTCATACTATATTTATATATATTTTAATTTTTGATTTAATGCTATGTAATAATCATGTAATAGGATCTTAGATCTAGGGATTTTCTGATCTTAAAAAATAAATTTTGATTTATTTTAGTCTTCCGCTGTATGATCTTGAAAAAGTTTCAAGATCTAACCCTGAAACCCTAGATCTGGTTCCTACATCAGGTTAGCAGGTTCATGGCACAGCCTGGCAGGGAGCACTAGAGAGTTCTGAAGTGAATATTCAGATATCTGGTAGGTTCAGTTGGAGTTGGCATCTACTACGGACAGTGAGGAGGTGCAGTGGGATACTCTGACATGTCCAGGGAGGCTCAGGGGCTGATTGGTGGTTATGTAGATACAGACTTCGATGGAGATGTAGATACCCGGAGGTCTACGACAGGCTTCATCTTTAGCCTGTATGGAGGTCCTATTTCTTGGAGATCGAGTCTGCAACCTATCACGGCCCTATCCACTACAGAGGTGGAGTACATCAGTCTGACAAAAGCAGCTAAGGAGGTAATTTGGTTGAAAAGTTTGTTGACGGAGATGGGCCTTACTCAGGAGGCCATTAGAGTGCACTGTGACAGCCAGAGTGCACTTCTACTAGCACAGAACTCAGTCTATCATGCAAGGACAAAGCACATCGACATTCGATATCATCAGATCAGGGAGCTTGTGGAGGATGGTAAGGTGGAGCTGGTAAAGGTACACATCAAGGAGAACCCAGCTGATGCACTTACGAAGGTACTTTCATGGGACAGCTTTCAGAGATGTGTTGAGCTGATTCGGCTGATGGACAGAGTGGAGCTGGTTGAGGCCTTGGGACACCAAGGTGGAGATTGTTGTGATCCAGGTGGTGTGCTCAAGGCCCAGGAGACCAAGGCTAAGGCCAAGGTCCATCATTCATGAGGGCTTCATGGAGGCTCTAGGGCTAGTCGGGCCCTAGGTTGAAAGGTTGTGGGCCTTTCGGGTTCTTGAGGTCTAGGTTATGTGGGCCTCAAGGGACCAACTCTTTATGGGCCAGGTCTGGGCCCAGGATAGGTAAGATTAGGTCGAGTCATGGGTGTACATGGGCTTGGGTTAACCTAATCTCCCATAGAGTTGGTCAAGGGAGTTTTGGGTTTGGGTCACTTGACCCTGTGTTTATATATACATGCACTGTATAGGTTTGATTAAGCCAAGAAATATGAAAACTCTTTCTTCCAAGTCTTTCTCTCTCTTCTCCCTCTCTCTCCAGCTATTCTCCATGCCCCAAAAGCAAGAAACCCTAGGGTTTCTTGCTACCAGGTTCATAGAAGGCAGGCAAAGCAGGGGAGGTGCTAGCCCCTCCCCCTTTGTGCCGCCAACCATATTGCCTCTCCCTCTCTTGCAGCCACCCAAACATCAGATCCAGGACTTGAAATCTTTTGCTACGAGGTTGGTACAAGTTTCTCTCAGATCTGAAGTTGATCTGAGATCGTTTGAGATGCGGGTGAGATCTCTATCAACAGATCTATAGGAAAGGTTGCAGTTGGACAGATCTGCAAGGTCTGGTTCTATCTACCTTTTTTCCTATCTAGAACATCCCAATTCGAGATATATGAATTGGAAGACCTCGGTTGAGTACCAGATCTTAGATTTTTTAGAGGTGATCTTAGAGGCGTTCTTCATCTGGAATGAAAGGCTGATGAATAAGACAACAACTAGGCTGATTTCATCAAGGGCCTTCGATCGAATTTAGAAGTCTCCAGATTTGTTCGTTGCTGGTTCCGCTGCACCCAAGGTCCGTGGGAGGAGTCGGGATCGTGCTCCAACAGTTATATGGTGCCAAATCTCTAGTTCAACTAGCCATGGGTTAACCCAACTCAAACCTAAAATTAGTTTAAATTAATTTGGATTTAATTAGCCTAATTTGAAATCAAATTTGAATCCGATTTGAAATAAGGAGTTAGGATTTGCAACATGTGCTAACATGTCTATTTTGTAAATATGATCTAATCCAATTAGACCCTTGATCAATTTTTTTTGTATATGACCCATTAGGTTTCACATCTAACCAGCAGTAGATCTGAGTGTAAGTCGATTTAATTTGATTAGAATTTAATCTAATCGATCTAGGTCCAATCGAGCTAATTTGATTTTAGCAATTAGAATTTTTTCTAATTGATGATCGAATTAAATGCTTTAATTCCATTAAATCCATAAGACAAGATTCACGTCTAGCAATATATCATGTCTACTTGAAAGATATAAAATTTTGATAAAAATATCAAAAATATCTTTCAGTGAAAAGCTACCATGCAATTCAATCTTATGATCAACCTTCATCTCGAATATGACTATGGATATGGAATGATGTCAAATCCAATATCATATTCATATTTTTTTTAATTTTTAATGATGATTCGATTAATAAAATATTAAAAACTCTTTCTAATTTTTATCTCACTTTGATCAAAGGCTTTCTAAATCATCAATCAATCAGAGCAAGTAGGATGCGATCTCTTCTTACTAGGAGTGATCGATTTCATGTTGATCTACTCACAACCTCCATACACATTCTACCATATCCAGATCATCCTGTACATGACTAAGTCATGAATGACTATGAACCAAAATATGAATTCATATATATAAGATTCTATGATAGTCTCAGGTCCAAGGATTATATGCACAACTCCCACTATAAGAAAAAATCTTTTGACGGATAAGTAGATTCCATAAGATATTTCTTAAGTTAGATCAATTCAGTGAACTCATTCTTTAATGAGCACCTACATCTTTGTATTAGTATCTCACACAAGTAGCTTATGAGATCAGCCACTCTCTCTATCGAGTATGTTAAATGTGTACCCTAGAAGCCAATCTTGGCAGATACATATTTTTCTTTAGGGCTTATTTTATACTTGTTGGGCAGTCTTTATAACCAATCATATCTTATGTGTCGATGATTTATCCTAAAAATTAACAAAGATAATTTTGTATATTCTTAAGGTGTTGAGAATTTGAGACATACGTTATTAGTAGTTAATTTTTAAGTACTTCCGATCAAAGGATCGTCACGGAGGATAGTGATCAATCCATTCGAGATGAAAAAATTTTGCCCTATAAGCCAATCGCATATAGGATGCGATAGGGTGTTTATTGTAATTTATCTTTCAAAATCATATAATTAACATTAATATGATTACTAAAATTAATTTTTTGATTCATTATATGCTGCATCTTATTAATTTTAAGATTATAATGAACCCCATAAGTCTGGGCAATGGTTTTAAGACCATGATGAGATCACACCAGTGAGACCTAAATTCTTGATAGCTCTGATCTAAAATATTTTTAATCATTGATATATTGAGTCGGAGATTAATGATACTGGTAAGACTGGCATATCCTATGTATACTCAGAAATGAGGATGGTTGATCTCACAACCACTTGTGTGGTGACACTAATATAAAGATATGAGTGTTTATTAAAGAACGAGTTTACTGAATTGACCTGTGAGAGAATAATCAGATGGAGTCTTATTTACATGTTAACTGATAATTTTCTAGTGGGAGTTGTGTAAGTGATTTTTGATCTGAGATCACCATGGTACCTTGTGTACATAGATCTATGTTTTGGTTCACTACCTAACTTGATTTTTTGATCTTTGTATGGGGTATTCTGGATATGGTGAAGTGTGCATGGAGGTTGTGAGTGATCAATAAGGGATCAGTCACTCCTAATAAGGAGAGCGAACATCTTATGTGATCTCATAGGATGGTTATTCTGGAAGTCTTTGACCAAAGCAGGGTGATAATTAGAAAAGAATTTCTAATATATCATCCACTAAATTATCACCTTCAGATTGAGATACATAAAAATAAATGATTAGGTTTGACATATTTTCATACCCATAACTCATCTGGGATGTTGTTTGACTGAAGGATTGAATTACACGAGAACTTACCACTGAAAGATATTTTAGTAATTTTTTATTAAAATTTTAAATATTTTGGATAATCATGACATGTTGCTAGACATCAATCTTGACTTGTGGGCTTGATAAAAATTGAAAGAATTTGATTCTAGAATCAATTTGGAAGAGTCCAAGTTGATTGAGACTTTTCGGGTGACCTAATCTCATCAGATTAGGGTTACGTCGAAAGTCTGAATCCACTGCTGACTAGATTTAGAACCCAATGGGTCACACACTTTAGAATTTGGCCTTTATCTAATTTAATTAGAGTTTAATATAAATTCTATGGGTTAATTTGATATGCTAGTATATTGTATTAACCCAAGTTTCCAAATTGGTGTGTTCAAAGTATTTGAGCTAACTTAGACCAGTTGGCTTTGACCTAATGAGATTGGGTCAATTTAGATTGGATCCTTATCCAAGTTAGACCAGTTTCAAGTAGAGAAGGAGTTCTCCACATTCACCAAAAGCCACACAAAAATATAATTGTCACCCACCTCAAATCAGCGTGAGAAATAAAGAGTCCTTCTTAAAGAAGGCTCTTTATTAAACGCATTGCTTTAGAAGATAAATCAGAAATCCTATATTTTAACACCAAAAATTAATGAAATTTTTATGGCCCATAGAGAAGGAAGAGTCCTTCTGATCCAAGTATCTAAATTATTAAAAAATTACTCGATGAATTTATTTGACATGTGGAAAGTTGGAGCACCAAAAGTTGGCACCCCTTTATCCCATGTAACATCCCCTGGTCCCTTCTTTATAGGGGATGCCCCAGTTGGTTTCTAGCTAAGATTTTTGGATGAGCTAGAGAGAAGAGATGTCAAAATCATAAAAAAAAATATAAAAAAATTTTGAGAAAAAAAGAAGGGGAATTTGAGTGGAAAAAGTTGCTACAAGGGTGGTGAGATTTTTAGCAAGTGTTGCTGGAGTGTCTTAGGATTTGGATTTTCCATGTGTTGGAGCTAAAAATTAAATATTAGGCCATATGATATTTAAAGAGTATCTTCTTGGTGTCATTTTTATTGTAAGATCAAAAACATCTAGACTTTGGTACGATTATGATGCAAGTTAGAAGCCGGTTGTATTCTTGAGAAGATAAGGCTGCAGCTGCGCATCGATTGGGAAGTACCTTGACCAACTTTCATGTGATCACCATTAGAGAACTTCTACCTTTGGGTCTTGGGGAGAACACCAACATACCACTTTTCTATTTTGGTTAAAGTATAATATTCTATCTCTTTGCATGCTTGAATTTGCTTTGATCGTGTTCGACAAGGTGATTCTAGGGTTTTGGATTCGGCTCGATAGTTTTATTTGATAAAGTAATTGATTTGAGTATTTTAAAAAATTTTAAAAATTATTTTTCACTACATGGCTGGAACCCAATAGTGATATCAGAGCCATCATTGTCTGATTCAATCAAATAAGTACAATATAATAGCTTAGAATTATTCTTGTTTATATCCTGTCAAAAATGTAGCATTATTTTTGCATCGATTCTTCAAACTCAAAAAAATACTTTTGACTTTTTATGAACCATGATTCTAAATTTTAATTATTAAATTATAAATTTATGATAATTTAAAATTTTATGATCATGGTTGCATGATGATTAAATCGATGTATAGCTAATAAGGGTGTTAAGCATGCCTAATTAGATTAGAGTATGTTATATTATATGAATTTGTTAGTCATATGTTATGACTTTGATTGCATCCTGATATATTTTTTGGCATGATAATGTGTTTGTTATTTTGAATAATAGAAGCATGGAAATTTGCATAATTTGTAGTGTACATTTTATGCACTTATATAGTTAGGATGTGTCGAGATCAGTTTAAAGTCCCTTATAAAATTATATTAAGTTGTAATGTTGAGATTCACTTTTAAATCAAAAATTAAATTCTTAGGATCAATTGGTGTCAAGGGTGTTGTTGGTGCAAAAATCCACCTGCGTCGGAGAAGCTGGAGTCGAGGGAGTCACGGTCGCCGTCAGGACCTGCAAAAGAAGTCTATATCGGAGGTGGGGTTGCTCCGACAAGACCCTCCGATGCTCAAGTCAGTTCTCTGCCTCAACAAGAATGGAGTACTCGAACGAAAATTTTAGCAGAGTTTTTAGGTAAGAAAATGAGAGCTTAGAGAATAACGTATCTGGGGTCTCCCTTTTATAGGTGGAGGGGGCAACAGACTGATAGCGATGTTTGTAACCGTCTGGCAGTGGGCTGCCCGGGGTCAGGGGGAGTTTGTTGCGAAGAGTAGTGGAGTAGAATCGTGGCTATCACCGGGACATGCCACGTGGAGTCTGTTGCGGGGAGTGGAGCGGCGTCCGTTGTCACGACTTGCCAGAGGATAGAGGATCCATGCGGTATCCATCATAGGAAGTGGAGCAGGATCGTGGCCATTATTGTGGTCTGCCAGGGAGTGATGGAGCCATGCAGAGTCCGTCGCAGGAAGTGGAGCAGAGTCGTGGCTGTTACTGCGGCCTGCCAGGGAGTGATGGAGCCGTGCGGAATCAGTCGCAGGAAGTGGAGCAGAGTCGTGGCCGTTACTGTGGCTTGCCAGGGGGTCCAGGCCCGTCGGTCGAAATTCGATTGGAGTCCGATCTTCGTAGAAGCCCGGACGGGGATCATTTGTCGAGGAGTCTCGGCCAAGGCCGCTCGTGGTAGGAACTTGAAGTAGTTCGTTTGCAGCGGTAATTCGGAGTGGGTCGCTTGCAACAGGAGCTCGAAGTTCGACTCCCGTAGGAGTCCAAACGAAGTCTTCCTGTAGTTGAAGTCGGGGAAGAAGTCTGGCTCCCGTAGGAGTCCGGACGAGGCCTTCCTGCAGCCAGAGTTGGGGATGAGATCCGGCTCCCGTTGGAGTCCGGGCGTAGTCTACCTGCAATAGGAGTTGGGGGCAAAGTCCGGCTCCCGTAGGAGTCCGAACGAAGTCTACCTGTAATTGAAGTTGTGGGCAGAGTCCGGCTTCTGGAGGAGTCCGGACGAAGTCTGCCTGCAGCCGGGGTCGGGGATGAGGTCTGGCTCCCGTAGGAGTCCGGGCGAAGTCTTCCTGCAGCTGGAGTTGGGGATGAGGTCCGGCTCCCGTAAGATTCCGGATGAGGCCTTCCTGCAGCCGGAGTTGGGGACGAGGTCCGGCTCCCGTAGGAGTCCGGGCGATGTCTACCTGCAATTGGAGTTGGGGGCGAAGTCCGGCTCCCGTAGGAGTCCGGACGAAGTCTACCTGTGATTGAAGTCGTGGGCAGAGTCTGGCTCCCGTAGGAGTCCAGACGAAGTCTGCCTGCAGGTGAAATCGGGGATGAGGTTCGGCTCCCATAGGAGTCCGGACGAGACCTTCCTACAGCCAGAGTTGAGGATGAGGTCCGGCTCCCGTAGGAGTCCGGGCGAAGTATACCTGCAATTGGAGTTGGGGGCAAAGTCCGGCTCCCGTAGGAGTCCGGACGAAGTCTACCTGTGATTGAAGTCGTGGGCGGAGTTCGGCTCCCGTAGAAGTCCAGACGAAGTCTGCCTGCAGGTGAAGTCAGGGATGAGGTCCGGCTCCCGTAGGAGTCCGGGCGAAGTCTAGAAGATGGTCGATCATCGTGAAAATTTGGGTGGAGTCTGTCCGTCGTGAAGAATCCGGTCGACACTGGTGGGGGCTTATCCGTCAGCAAAACTTGAGAGTGTTGCGGAGGCTCGGCTGCCTGAGAGGTTTGAAAAGACGTCGTCGAAGGTCGAAAGTCGGTTGGACCCCCGGAGGGTCACTCTTGTCATGAGCTTCGGCTGGGGGGTATTTTATACCCAACACCAGTCCCCCTACTTTCGAGTTTGAATTTCGAATGAAGGAAGTACCGAAAAATTTTCACAGCCAAAGATGTCCCCTTGAATCCTGTGCGCGATCGCCCCCAGATATTTTGGCATTAAATGCGCGCGTGCTGGAGTCTTTTCGAATCGGGATGATTTGAAGGGGCCTTTCGGAATTTTCGCTGGTTCATTGGCCCAGGTACGGTGCAGTAATGGCTCTTTCAGCTGTCAGCTGCTTTTAGCCACCTGCCATGGCGAGTGGGACACGTGGCGAGCGTGGGTCGGCCTGGTGAGATCCGCGATCATTATAGCGTCGGATCCCAGGGTCTATTTAAACCCGCCTTTTCGCCTTTAGAGGCCTCATCCCGCCTGAAAGTTTCGTTGGTGTCTGCCTTCTCTCCGAAAGCTCTGACCCCCTTTGGCGTCCACCTTGGCCCCAAGCATTCTTCGAGTCATCCCTGTCCTCGCCCCTCTGCATCCTTCAGAGCGATCTAGGTTAGTTCCGGAACCTTCATTTTTCTTCTTGCCATTTAAGGGCCTTTTCTCCTCCATTTTTTTTCTGTCGCGTTCCTCTGGTTTGGTCTCCCGTAACCCCTCGCCCCTTGTCCCGCCTGATTTCTTCGGGATCTTTAGGGTCTTCATTTGAAATATCTTCCGGCACCTCTGCCTCTAGTGGTTCTAGGAGTTCGTCCGCGTCAGCCCCCCAGGACCCCCACACTGTAGATGAACCCACATCTGGGGCTGGGCCTCGCCCAATTTTTGCACCGGGTGCCATTCCCTGTTCTCTGACTCCGGATGAACTCCTACTGATAAGGGTTCAGTATGGAGTTCCTCCGGAGTACGATCTGGAGCTCTCCGATCCCGCCGACCGGGCTAGCACCCCCCCGCCTGGCCGCTTCTGCCTGTATCAGGAGGTCTTCCGTGCCGGACTCCGGCTTCCGCTTCCACCTTTCGTTGTTGCCCTCCTCCTTTTCTTAGATATTTCTTTTTCTTCAGTAGCATCGAATTCCTTTAGGTTTTTGATAGGGTTCCTCTCCCTTTGCCATGTAGTCGAAGTTCATCCATCTCTTTCTTTGTTTAGGCACTTCTACACCTTCAAGCGTCACCCTTCGGCAAAGGACTGGTGGTATTTCTCCCCCCAGTTTGGCAAGAAGGGGTTGCTGAAAGGTGCTCCCTCTTCAATCCATAATTGGAAGGAGAAGTACCTCTTCGTCCATTGCCCGACCCTGAGGCTGGGATTGCCCCCTTGAGGCTCTCTAAGGGACTTTGTCTGCCGGGCTCCTAGCCTGAGGGAGGACGACCTTCAGGCTGCCCGGAGGCTTCTTGGTTATTTGGCTCCTTCCCTTCCCAACCTTCTAAAGGAGCAGTTTTTGTTCAACATCGGCCTGAGTCTCCTGGATCCTGTGAGTATCCCATCTTTCCTTTCCTCTTCTCTCCTTTTTTTTTTTTGTGCGCCACTTCTTCCTCTTTTTACCCCGTCACTAATTTTTTTACTTTTTTCTCTTTTCTCTTCTTTTTTTTTTTAGGGATGGACGCCGAAGCAGCACGGATGCTCGCCAGGGGCCTCAAGGCCCACAAAAAAAAAGGCACCGTGACCTCCGGATCGGCGAAGAAGGCTAGGACGGAGGAGACGAGCTCGGCCACGCCTACCCAGGCGGCCTTCGCAGTCGAAGTTCCTTCGGATGCCGAACCTCTGGCTCCCCGGGCTTCTTCCAGGAGTCCCCCTACTGAGGTTCCCATTCCGGGGGTCCGTTCTGCGGAGGTGCCCGAGGTCGAGAGGGGGAGGAGAAGAAAGTCGGTGGCCTGCAGGGTGAGTAGCCGCTGGGCCGCCATCGAAGAGTCCCACAGTTTCGAAGAAGAGCCAGGGGAGAATCCCTTCAATGACAGGGACTTGATAAAGTGGCTGATTGATGGCTGCATCCTGCCCGAGATCGTCCAGAGGATTGATCGCGCCGATCTCGAACAGCAGGTTTGGGACTCCCTAGGGTCCTTTCTCGAGGTAAACAGATTCACCTCCCTCCTTCCTTTCGCACCTTTATTTAATTAATTCTCCAACTCTTATTCTGACATCCTGACCATCCTTGCAGATTGGGCACCAGCTCCTCGCCAACATCGAGGTGACGAACCGGGCGAGAAGGGATGCCATCTAGGAGGAGGAGCGTCGTCGGACCGAAGTCGCCCGCCTCCAAGAAAAGGTTGCTGAGGTAGCCAACCTCCAAGAGGCCCTGGAGAAAGAAAAGCAGGCCCTGGAGCAAGAGAAGCGGACCTCGGAGGAGACAGCGAGGAAGGCGGAGGCTGAGGTCGCCAATTTGGCGGAGCAGATCCCGGTCCTGGTCTCGGAGGCCAGGGTTCTGACGGTGGAGGAGTTCAAAGCCTCTGCGGAGATGAGGGATCTGAACGTCAAGTTCGGCCAAGAGACCTTCATTAAAGGATTCGAGCTCTGCCAGGAGAAGGTGGTTCAGAGATTTCCCGAGCTCGACCTCAGCTTATTGGATGAGGCATCTGAAGACGAAGCCGATCCCTCTCCTACTGCTACCGCCACCGCAGCTCCTCTTCTGGGGACACCGAGCTCCCCAGCCCCTACCTCAGAGGTCTGAGATGTAGGAACCTTATCTAGGGTTTCAGGGTTAGATCTTGAAACTTTTTCAAGATCATACAGTGAAAGACTAAAATAAATCAAAATTTATTTTTTAAAATCAGAAAATCCCTAGATCTAAGATCCTATTACATGATTATTACATAGCATTAAATTAGAAATTAAAATATATAAATATAGCATGAACTACATGTTGATCATATCAACATGTTTCTATACTACATCTAATGTATGTATTAAACAATAGATCAGATCTATTACCTTGCAAGTTAGACGTTCTAACCTTGTTGATCTGGGCTTGAGGATGATGTTGCAAGCCGCACACATGTCCGACCTCTAGGAGTCATCCACACGAGCCCATGAATCTCGATCAGAAGTCCTGCTTCAGGAAATCAGCACAGTATGCTAGTACTGCGCTGATCCTTCTTTGATGGTTGATCAGGTGCCTCCTTCTTCTTGATTTAGACTCTTCCAAAGATGAAAAGTAGAAGGAGGAGTTTCAGATCTGAGACACTCTCAGGAAACTCAACATGGAGGGAGGAAAGATATGAAAACAAAAAACCTAGAAGAAGACCCTCTTCTTCTTCACGTTTTTCTCTCTAGACACCCAAACTTGCATCTTTTATATCTCCACGACCCAAAGGTATTTCTCTCTGATTTTTGGATGGCACAAAGGTCTCTCAAATCTCTAACTTTTTCTAAAATTTTACAAAGAAACTCATCTTATATAGAGAGATATGATAGAGTCCTTGTCTAGGTCAAACACCTAGTCAAGGCTTATCCAAACATGGCAAGTTAAGGGACGCCCAACTCTTGAGCACCTCCTTCATATTTTCATGCATGGATTATTAGAAAAGAGTGCACAATATATACCCTAAAATCCATGAAAAGTTTAAAAAAAAATTGGATAAATTCGGTGCAAAATTGAAAGAGTTTTGGATTTCTAAAACTCTATCTCATAGAATTCGAAATCCAAACTTATTCCTTTTAGATTTGATCCAAACCACCTTCCATGTAAGAAAGAAGAGAAGAGACCTTTTGTGAACGTGGGAGAGATCTGGGAGAGGGCTTTTGTCACACAAAATGAGTGGAGATTGGCGTTGAATTAAGAGAGAGGGCGTGGAGAAGGCTTAGTGGCGCAAGGTGGAATCCTAGTCTTACTAGGATTTTGTCTTATGACTTGTTTTAATTTGGTTTTCCAAACCAAATCAAATCAAAATTAGATCAACCCAATTAAAATAGGTCTTAACCCAATTAAAAAGCTAATTTAATCAGATTAAATTAGATTTAAATCTGATTTAATTTTCTAATCAAATTAGAAATTAGATTGACCCAAGTCCTAGTTGAACTAGGACTAGTTTTTCCTTGCACTTGGCTTATCCAATAAACCAATTGGACTTGATCCAATCAAGCCCAAACTAAATCTAATTAAATTATATTTAATTAGACTTAATCTCAGCCCATTGGATTAATCAAATTAAGCCAATTAGCAATCAAATTGCTAATCGATCCTCCTGCAACACTTGTACTGGGTTAAATGTCAATCGTATTGATCATTTAACCCTAGAACGATTCTTAATCATTGATCAACCATCCGATCGGATCATGAACTCTAATGTGTGTGACCTCATAGGTCCGAACCTAAGCTGGTAGTATAAGAATAAATTTCTATACCAATCGAAGTGACCATCTAGTAATGGTACCCGACGATCGGATAGGTCGAATGTGTAGAACAACATCCTTAGAACCCATGCGGATATAGTTTTCATATAATTCATCTCCTTGACCAAAATGATCATAGGACACCCCAGAGTTTAACTGTCAACTCTGATCAGGTTGTCCACATTGTATCTCAAAATATCAAATCCATCTGATGGATTATCCTGGCCAAAGTTTTGCTAAATTGAAATACAGCGACTCATGCTTCTCCAACTCTTGGAGTGGTCAATCCCATCTCAATCACACTCTGATTTCGCAAGTACTTGACTGTGCCCAGAAGCTTTCCGTCTCTGAATTAGAAATTCAGTTAGTCCAGTACCAAAGCACAGTGAGTTGCTTGCAAGTCACTGAGACGATCTCAAGTCTAAGGGACACTTATACCTATATCCCATCAGAGACATTCTCGACAGCAGAATACTCTGAAGTTGGTTACATTCAATGACGATGTACCCTTACATCTCACCTGTATGCCATACCAGTGTCTCCACACTCCTTGGTTAAGAGGACAACCAACTCATATGGCCTACAGCGACCTATGCTTGATAGAAGCTGTCGTCCTTATTAACAGCTTATCATTTGGTCGTGAACAGTTTTAAGGACTAATCGATAAATCCTCTCTTTATCAAACTTAAATAGTCCTAAGGACTTCATCATAACAACGGAGTTCATTAGAAGATGAAAGCTTATGATGAAGATGCCAAATATATTTTATTTATTAACAAATCAATTACAATACTTGGTTGCTCAACCGTCAACAGCTTGATGATTGGCTTTTTGGAACACATTTTCCAACAACTCCCACTTGTCCTAAAGCCACTTGGCACAGTATCTAATACCCATCTTCGACTTGTGGTTGTCGAACTCCTTTATTGTCAGGGCTTTAGTGAAGGGGTCGACCAGGTTCTCCTTTCCGTCGATCTTCTGAAGGTCGACGTCACCTCGATCTACGATCTCTCGGATCAGGTGGAAGATGTGCTTCATCCGCTGATGTGCTTTGGGTTCCTTCACCTGAGCTATGGCACCAGTGCTGTCGCAGTAGAGCAGGACTGGACCATCGAGGGAGGGTGCTACTCCGAGATCAGTGATGGATTTTCTCAGCCACACAGCTTCATTCGCGGCATCTGATGCTGCAATATACTCCGCTTCACAAACAGAGTCTGCCACAATATGCTGCTTGGAACTCTTCCAGCAGATGGCTCCACCATTCAGAGTAAAGATATAACCCGACACACTCCTACTGTCATCATGGTCAGATTGGAAGTTGGAGTCTGTGAACCCCACAAGTTTCAGATCTGACTCGTCATAAACCAACCATTGGTCCTTAGTATTTCTCAAATACTTAAGGATGGCTTTAACCACTTTCCAGTGATTTTCTCCAGGATCAGATTGGTATCTACTCACTACTCTTAGTGAGTATGCCACATCTGGTCTTGTACATGTCATGGCGTACATGATAGATCCCACGACTGAAGCATATGGGACTCTACTCATACGCTCTCTCTCTTCAGGAGTTGTCGGACAATCCTTCTTAGAGAGAGAAATTCCTTGGTCTATTGGTAGATAGCCCTTCTTGGAATTCTCTATGCTGAACCTCTTCAGCACAGTGTCTATGTACATGGACTGGGATAACCCAAGCATCCTTTTAGACCTATCCCTATAGATCTTCATCCCTAGAATGTAGGATGCTTCACCCAAGTCCTTCATGGAGAACTGTGATGACAACCAAACTTTTATTCCCTGTAGTGCGGGTATGTCATTTTCGATTAAGAGAATGTCATCCACGTACCAGACAAGGAATACCACAACTGGACCATTTGCCCATTTATAGATGCAGGGCTCTTCTCCATTCTTAATGAAGCCATACGTTTTGATCACCTTATCAAAACGCATGTTCCAACTCCGAGAAGCTTGCTTCAGTCCATAAATGGATCTCTGAAGCTTGCACACCTTGGACTCATCTGTGGATGTAAACCCCTCAGGTTGTATCATATACACCTCTTCAGTCAGCTCTTCATTCAGGAAAGCTGTCTTTACATCCATCTGTTAGATCTCATAATTCAGATGGGCAGCTATTGCAAGCATTATCCGAATAGATTTGAGCATTGCCACAGGGGAAAACGTCTCGTCATAGTCAATACCATAACGTTGACGATACCCCTTGGCGATCAGACGGGCTTTATAGATCTCCACCTTTCCGTCTGTGCCCCTCTTCCTTTTGAAGACCCATTTACACCCAATGGGTTTAATCCCTTCAGGTGGGTCAACCAATGTCCATACATCGTTGACCTTCATGGACTCCATTTCGGATTTCATGGCTTCAAGCCATTTCTCGAAATCAGGTCTCTGCATTGCATCCATATAGGTGATCGGATCCTTATTATTCTCATCAAGTTCGATGGGATCACCATCCCAGACCAAGAAATTGTAGTATCTGTCTGGCTGACGCGGTACTCTATCGGATCGCCTTAATGGTGTAGGTACATTGGGCTCCGAATATGATCTAATCATATCTGACTCAGGTTCAGCTATTGGTGTCAGTCCTTCTACCTGTTGAACTTCATCAAGTTCAATCTTAGAGGCAACGGTTCCTTCACCAAGGAACTCCTTTTCTAAAAAGATTACCTTAAGGCTGACGAACACCTTTTGTTCATCAGCATGGTAGAAAAAATATCCTTTTGTCTCTTTGGGGTACCCTATGAATGAGCATTTGTCAGACCTAGGTCCAAGTTTGTTTGTGACTAATCGTTTGACATAGGCCGGGCACCCAGACCCTAAGGTGTGAAAGTGCTGGCTTACGTCCCGTCCATATCTCATATGGAGTCTTAATTACAGACTTACTTGAAACTCTATTTAACAGATAACAAGCTGATTCGAGTGCATATCCCCAGAAGGATATCGACAAGCTAGCAAAACCCATCATGGATCGGACCATGTCTAACAGAGTCCGATTCCTCCTTTCAGACACACCATTATGCTGTGGTGTTCCTGAAGGAGTCCATTGGGAGAGAATCCCATTCTCTCCTAGATATGTGAGAAATTCATTAGAAAGATATTCTCCTCCTCGATCAGATCGAAGAGTTTTAATACTCTTCCTAGTTTATTTTTCTACGTCACTTCGGAATCGTTTGAACATTTCAAATGAATCTGACTTATGTTTCATCAGATAGACATATCCATAGCGGGATAGGTCATCCGTGAAAGTTATGAAGTAGAAATATCCACCTCTAGCACTTGTGCTCATGGGCCCGCATATATCAGTATGTATTAGGCCCAAGAGCTCAGTAGCTCTCTCACCTTTTCCAGTAAAAGGTGACTTGGTCATTTTACCAAGATGACAGGACTCACAGGTTGGAAGTGATTCACAATCACTGACTTCGAAGATTTTCTCTTGAGTCAACCTGTTTATTCTGTTCTTATTTATATGACCTAGCCTACAGTGCCATAAGTAGATATCTGACACACTATCTAATCTAGGGTGCTTGCCAGTTGAACAGACTCTTATCGGGCTTGATCTTTTTGGTCTGGCTCTGCACTGATGTCTCAGCCTGAACTTGCACTTTCTTCACTTTCTTCTTCTTGTTCTTCTTCCCTTTCTTAAAAGGTTGAGAACCAGAAGACGAACCTCCCACTAAGTTCACCGACTCCTTGTGAAGTTGGTGATCCTTCTCAAAGTTCTGAAGCAACCCCAGTAACCCGTGGTAGTTATCTTCAGGCTTTGTCATTCTATAATGAGTGAGGAATGGGAGATAAGACTTGGGCAGCGAGTTTAGTATTGCATCTTTCCCAAGCTGCTCATGCAAGGAAAAGCCGAGCTTGCTCAATCATTCCATCAGCTCGATCATGTACAATACATGATCGGTGATAGAGGTACCATCCCGTATTTTGGCATTGAAGATGGCACAACTAGTCTTGTGCCTCTCCACGTTATCGGGTGTGCCAAAGGCATCCTCCAACACTTGAAGCATGCCCTTTGGCTGAGCCATCTCGAATTTGTGACTGAACTCGTCGCTCATGGCAGCCAGCATGATACAGCACACCGTGGTCCGGTCACTGAGCCACTTATGGTTAGTGTCTCTGACTGTTCCACGTGCATTGATTGCTGGCTCCTCAGGTGCAGGATCCATTATCACATATAGGATCCGTTCATACTCCAGGACTATCTTCAACTTTCGATACCAGCTATCGAAGTTGGGTCCCACCAACTTATCATTGTCCAACAATGATCGGAGTGATAGGGTAGTGGCCATATTTGCACAAAGGAGAACCATAACCTAATTAGTAATTGATTCATTAAACCTAAAGATTTGGACTTTAATCAAAAAGTTTTTTCTACTATTTTATTCGAATTGGTAGCCTCTACCTCCAATTCGAGGAATTACCCTAATTTCTTAGCGGGTACTAGAATCCACTTAGACTGCACACAAGCCCAACTTTGGTTGGCCAACCCATGTACATCTAGGGGTAGGTTCATAACCAATTGTTTCTCTAAACAATTTCTAGTAATTTTAATTTTGCCCCAGAAACCTAATCAGTAGGCTTTGGCCTCCACTGTAAGGATCCAGTTAGGTCCAACCATTAACATGATCATACATGGTGTATCTAACCAACGAATGATTAAGCCCAACTTTGGTTGGCTCACCTAACCACCATTAGAGAGACACTTCCAAGTCGTCATATGATGAGTGATAATTCCATTAGTCAACAAGCACCAGGCCTTTGGGTTTGCAATGATTATTGAGTTAATGGACTCATTATCAAACACCTTAATGGGAGGCTATGATTCAGTTATCTTTATAACTTTATCATTTTAAGGACCTAATAATTTTAGAAGATTTAAATAATATAGAGGATGAAGTTAGATGAACCAGCTTATCATGATCCTCCCACTGGCTTCACCAAGTCAGCTTAAGAGAGACCAGGGCTGGTCTAGGAGCACCTAAATCAGTCACACTGATTTACCTAGCTGACATGGGTCAGCTCGAATAGTCAAGTGATCCGATCAAAACATAATTTCACCAAGAGGCCAGGTAAGTTCGATCAGTGGGAGGGTCTGCCAAAGCTTGCCTTAGACACCATCAGAAATGGCCAGGTAAGCGGGCTCCCAATTAGAAACCACCGGTCTGGTTTACCTTAGACACCAACTGGTTTAATTAGTTTTGATTAAATCAACCTAATAGTTCGTGCTAGACCGCTTAGCCAAGAATCAAGTCCATTTGGTTTTCATTAAAGACATGGACTTGACCAACTACAACTATTGTAATTGATCTAGAGAATTCTTGACCTAATCTAAGACAACAATTGATTAGATTTAGTCAATTCTCTAATTAAGTCCATCTTCAATCTAACCATAGGTCTAACCCAATTAATGGACCTAATTCCCGCTAACCCATTAACCCAATGTGTTATAGTTTGTGTCTTAGGTTCTTCAATTCACAATCCTAGAACCTATTCAAACAACTTCTTAATTCTTAATTAAGTTTTGGGCTGAGGGTTGGGTTTGGCTTTTCAAAAAATAATTTTTATATTTGTAAAATAATTTTATAATATGATTCTACCAACCATATTGCATGTTTGATTCATAATCAAGATGCAAGTGAAATAAACATGAAACTACTTTAGATCTAATCTAAACAGGTTCATGTAATTGAAACAATTTCAACTTTAAATAATTTCTTTGCACAAAAATTATTAACAAAGAGATTTTATTTTAGATTTAAATATATTTTAAATTTAATAAATCATAAATTTAATCTAGATCATATCTAACAAATTTATGATTAAAGATAGATCTACACAAACTAGGACAACCTTTGCACTGTAAGGGGTAAACCTTACAGCAGGACAACCTTGCAGTTTGTGATTGATCTAAAATTTTAATTTTAGATTTAATAATCAGATTATAAATTAGATTTAATCTAAAAAATAATCTAAGCATGTATAAATAATCATGTAATAAAGAACCTAGGCTCTGATACCAATTGTAGGAACCTTATCTAGGGTTTCAGGGTTAGATCTTGAAATTTTTTCAAGATCATACAGCGGAAGACTAAAATAAATTAAAATTTATTTTCTAAAATCAAAAAATCCCTAGATCTAAGATCCTATTATATGATTATCACATAGCATTAAATCAAAAATTAAAATATATAAATATAGCATGAACTACATGTTGATCATATCAACATGTTTCTATACTACATCTAATGTATGATTAAACAATAGATCAGATCTATTACCTTGCAAGTTAGACATTCTAACCTTATTGATCTGGGCTTGAGGATGATGTTGCAAGCCGCACATGCATCCGGCCTCTAGGAGTCATCCACACGAGCCCACGAATCTCGATCAGAAGTCCTACTTCAAGAAATCAGCACAGTATGCTAGTACTGCGCTGATCCTTCTTTGATGGTTGATCAGGTGCCTCCTTCTTCTTGACTTGGACTCTTCTAAAGATGGAAAGTAGAAGGAGGAGTTTCAGATCTGAGACGCTCTCAGAAAACTCAAGATGGAGGGAGGAAAGATATGAAAACAAAAAACCTAGAAGAAGACCCTCTTCTTCTTCACATTTTTCTCTCTAGACATCCAAACTTGCATCTTTTATATCTCCATGACCCAAAGGTATTTCTCTCTAATTTTTGGATGGCACAAAGGTCTCTCAAATCTCTGACTTCTCCTAAAATTTCACAAAGAAAATCATCTTATATAGAGAAATATGATAGAGTCCTTGTCTAGGTCAAACACCTAGTCAAGGCTTATCCAAACATGGCAAGTTAAGGGACGCCCAACTCTTGAGCACCTCCTTCATATTTTCATGCATGGATCATCAGAAAAGGGTGCACAATATATACCCTAAAATCTATAAAAATTTCAAAAAAAATTGGATAAATTCGGTGCAAAATTGAAATAGTTTTGGATTTCTAAAACTCTTATCTCATAGAATTCGAAATCCAAACTTATTCCTTTTAGATTTGATCCAAACCACCTTCCATGTAAGAAAGAAGAGAAGAGACCTTTTGTGAACGTGGGAGAGATTTGGGAGAGGGCTTTTGTCGCACAAAATAAGTGGAGATTGGCGTTGAATTAAGAGAGAGGGCGTGGAGAAGGCTTATGTGGCGCAAGGTGGAATCCTAGTCTTACTAGGATTCTGTCTTATGACTTGTTTTAATTTGGTTTTTCAAATCAAATCAAATTAAAATTAGATCAACCCAATTAAAATAGGTTTTAACCCAATTAAGAACCTAATTTAATCAGATTAAATTAAATTTAAATCTGATTTAATTTTCTAATCAAATTAGAAATTAGATTGACCCAAGTCCTAGTTGAACTAGGACTAGTTTTTCCTTGCACTTGGCTTATCCAATAAACCAATTGGACTTGATCCAATCAAGCTCAAACTAAATTTAATTAAATAATATTTAATTAGACTTAATCTCAGTCCATTGGCTTAATCAAATTAAGCCAATTAGCAATCAAATTGCTAATCGATCCTCCTGCAACACTTGTACTGGGTTAAATGTTAATCGTATTGATCATTTAACCCTAGAACGACTCTTAATCGTTGATCAACCATCCGATCGGATCATGAACTCTAATGTGTGTGACCTCATAGGTCCGAACCTAAGCCGGTAGCATAGGAATAAATTTCTATACCAATCGAAGTGACCATCTAGCAATGGTACCTGACGACCGGATAGGTCGAATGTGTAGAACAACATCCTTAGAACCCATGCGGATATAGTTTTCATATAATTCATCCCCTTGACCAAAATGATCATAGGACACCTCAGAGTTTAACTATCAACTCTGATCAGGTTGTCCACATTGTATTTTAAAATATCAAATCCATCTGATGGATTACCCTGGTCAAGGTTTTGCTAAATTGAAATACAGCGACTCATTCTTCTCCAACTCTTGGAGTGGTCAATCCCATCTCGATCACACTCTGACTTCACAAGTACTTGACTGTGCCCAGAAGCCTTCCATCCCTGAATTAGAAATTCTGTTAGTCCAGTACCAAAGCACAGTGAGTTGCTTGCAAGTCACTGAGGCGATCTCAAATCTAAGGGATACTTATACCTATATCCCATCAGAGACATTCTCGACAGCAGAATACTCTGGAGTTGGTCACGTTCAATGATGATGTACCTTTACATCTCACCTGTATGCCATACCAGTGTCTCCACACTCCTTGGTTAAGAGGACAACCAACCCATATGGCCTACAGCGACCTATGCTTGATAGAAGCTGTCGTCCTTATTAACAGCTTATCATTTGGTCGTGAACAGTTTTAAGGACTAATCGATAAATCCTCTCTTTATCGAACTTAAATAGTCCTAAGGACTTCATCATAACAACGGAGTTCATTAGAAGATGAAAGCTTATGATGAAGATGCCAAATATATTTTATTTATTAACAAATCAATTACAATACTTGGTTGCTCAACCATCAACAGCTTGACGATTGGCTTTTTGGGATGCATTTCCCAACATGAGACCTATGACTTTGTATTTTCTTTTTATTGTAATTTTTCTTTTCCCTCTTGTCTTTAAGAAACATTCAATCAATAAAATCGGATTTCTCCTTTTGGAGGGCTTCTCCACTCTGCTCCCCCTCTCTTTTTTTTTTTTTTTTTTTTGCAATGGGATGCGCCTTGACGCTATTGCCTCCCGATGGCAGTGTCCTACCGAAGCGCTTTCCCTGCCACAGGGATTCCGCTGAAGTCCATGATCCAATGTCTGAAGAAAGAAGTTCATCATTTGACAAAGAGGTCAAAGAAGATGGATGGCGAACTTCACAGGTTGAGGGAGAGCCACTCTGAAGCCATCGCGGAGGCCACCTGCTTTCGGAACCTCCACGTGAAGGGGATCATGGAGTACAATCGGAGGAAAGCAGACTTCAAGAAGGAGCTCAAGGAACACAAAAAATGCATCAGCGACCGATCCTGGGCTCAAGCTGCCAAGATCAGTTCTCTTAGAGTGGAGCTGTCGGCTGCACGGGAGAGGATTAGCCAGCTGGAAGGAAGCTCATCCCGGCTTCCTACTCGGGCCGACAGCGATCAGAAATGGTCGAAGAAGGTCTCCGACCTTCAGCAGTAGCTCCGGGATGTCGAGGCGAGCTATGACGCATACCGGGCCGGCTGGTGCAGGCAGGTGGATGAATACAGGGAGAAGCTCAGGATGGTGACCGATGAGGTTGTTTGCCTTCAGAGGCAGCTAGCTGGAGGGGCTCAGCTTGCTCCCGCTCCAGATTCCAGCGAACTCCAATCCCTGAGAAGAACTGTAGAAGAGCTATCTGTCGCCCTTGGGGAGGGGAAGGCCGAGCTGCAGTAATTGAAGATCCAGCTGGTATGCGAGCAGCAGGCCGTCAAGGATGCGGAGGCAGAATCTGAGGTCCTGAGAAAAAGGCATCGAGAGGCGGAGAATGAAAGTCAGTGACTTCATCGAAGATACATGGAGATACTAATGAGAGAGAGGGAATTGAAAGCAGAAGTCGAAGGTTTAAGGTGCTCCCTGATGAGGGTCGAAGCCGAAAGTTCGAGGTCGGAGGAAGTCGGGCCCCCTTAGGGCTCTTTTCATCCTTTGTTCCTCTAAGTGTCTTTTTTTGTCGCTTGTCTGTTTGTCGTCGCCGTTGTCGCTGTCATTGTTGTTTTTGTTGTTTTTTCTTCTTCGGACTTCCAGGCTCTGTAACGCATGTTTTGCTAATGAAATGAAAAGGTCTTTGCTATCTTACCCGTATGTCGTGTTGAACTGTCGTGCGTCGGACTTCTTTCATTTTTATCCCACATGATGTCGATATTGTTCGAGGATTCCTTGTTCATCTGTGCATTAGGTCGTCATTGTCGAGTTTCTGGTTCGGCGTCGATGTCGCTTGGAGGTTCCTGATTATCGCTGTGTCGGTTTGCCTTTCATTTGTGACCATAGATCTTACTTTCTCTTCCTCCCTCTTCATAGAGACGAGGTCCTTTATGCTTTTAATGTAGTTCGACCTCCATTTTTCGTTGGGGTAAAGGGTCGTGGTGGTGTAGAGGGGTCATCGTGAAAGTTTTCTTTTTCTCGTCGGGTCTCGAACGACCGGACCTTAGTCAACGTCACGACGAGGTTCTTCCCCTATTTTTGATGTGGTCTGTTTCAGCTCAGGTTAGGATGAGGTTCTCCTTCTGTTCCTAACGAGGCTGTGGGGGCACATGTGGGCGCTGTATGGCCTCTCCTCCCATCCGGTCTGAGTGTAATCGGGCCTTCGACTTTGCTCATGTTAGGGCGAGGTTCTCCTCCTGTCCCTAACATGGCTGTGGGGGCACATGTGGGCGTTGCAGGGCCTCTCCCCCCATGCGGTCTAAGGAGAACTGGGCCTTCGGCTTTGCTCATGTTAGGGCGAGGTTCTCCTCCTGTCCCTAACATGGCTGTGGGGGCGCATGTGGGTGCTGTTTGGCCTCTCCCCCCATTTGGTCTAAGAGGAACCAGGCCTTCGACTTTGCTCATGTTAGGGTGAGGTTTTCCTCCTGTCCCTAACATGGCTGTGGGGGCACATGTGGGTGTTGCAGGGCCTCTCCCCCCATCTGGTCTAAGGAGAACCGGGCCTTCGACTTTGCTCATGTTAGGGCGAGGTTCTCTTCCTGTCCCTAACATGGCTGTGGGGGCGCATATGGGTGCTGTTTGGCCTCTCCCCCCATCCGGTCTAAGGGTAATCGGACCTTCGACTTTGCCCACATTAGGGGTTATTTTTGTTGCCCGAAGGGGTCGTCCCCTGTCGTTACAAGTCCATACCAAAAAGAAAAAGATGTGTAGATCTGAAAGGAATCTTGATTTAAAATAGAGTCATTTGTTATACATTTACAAGTTTTCAAATCCTAGCACTGTGGAAGGTCTGCTCCCTGTCGAGGTCCTCTAGAGATGGAGTTGATGATCTCGATTGGAGGCCGATCTTCGGGATGCTCTTTCCTCCTTGGCGGCTCAGGCTGCGACAGGGCCCTTGGCCGATCTTCTCTACCCTCAGACCGGCATCGAATGAATCTATCGAACCGACCTCGTCGGATGAGCTCCTCGATCTCATCTCGGAGCTGGATTCATTCCTCCGTGTCATAGCCGTGGTCGCGATGGTAGAGGTAGAACTTGTTAGGATTGTGCTTCCCGGGGTGCGTGCGCATCCTCTCTGGCCTAGGGAGCTGCTCTGACCTCCATCAGCATCTGGGTTTTTAATGCGTTGAGGGGGCCATAGTTGCGGAATCTTCTTGGGGGAGAACCCCATCGAGCCCGGTGATTCGGGCTTCCCTGCCTGCATACCTGGGGAGGAGTCTGGACACGCTTGTGCCCGGGAGGAGTTCGAGAACGTGGCCGAGCATCTCTCGGCCCTTTTTCGACTGCGAGCTTACTCGAGTCTCCCGCCTGCCACTCTCTCGCAGTCTCCTCATCCTTCATTTTAAAGGCTTCTTCCGCTCGGGCGTACCCTTCGGCCCAAGCCAACAGGTCAGTAAAATTCTTGGGATACTTCTTCTCCAGAGAGAACAAAAGGTCGTTCTTCTAAAGGACGTCCTTCAGAGCGGCCATCGCTACCGACTGGTCTAAGTTCCAGACCTCCAGTGCGGTGACATTGAAACGATTGATGTAGGCCCGAATGGACTCCCCCTCCCTCTGCTTGATGTTGATGAGGGACTCCGAGCCCTTCTGGGGACGCCGACTGCTGACAAAATGGGCCACAAATTGGTGGCTCATCTGATCAAAAGAAAAGATGGTACCCGACTTCAGCATTGAGTACCAGTTTCTCACCGCTCCCTTCAAGGTGGATGGGAAGGCTTGGCATAGAATGGCGTCGGGCGCGCCATGAAGCAGCATCATTGTCCGGAAGGCCTCCAAGTGGTCAACCGGATCTGAAGTCCCATCGTAGCTTTCGAATTAAGGGAGTTTGAAGTTTGGCGGGATCGGTTCCTGCATGATCATTTGAGAAAAGAGAGGGTTAGTACAAATATCCTCACCATAAGCAGAGGGAGCATGGCGGAGCTCTTCGATCTGCCTGTTCATCTCCTGGAGCCTCCGATCTAGAAAATCCTCTCGACTGCGGGTTTCGAGGGTCTTCTGACAGAATGGAGGTAGAGATCTTCCAGGGGTGGAATCGTGGTCTAATTGAGGGCTCTCCACCCTTGGATTCGTCTTTCCGAGAAAGATGGGGCGGCTGGCCCAAGTGGCCCGTCCCACTATCGGATTTTGGAGTTCTGATGATGCTCTTTTCAGTCGCACTGATGCTTGCAGCTGCTGCTGCTGTTGCATGGCTTGCACAGCTTTAGTGAGGCCTCTGACCTGCTGCACCAGTAGGTCAAATTGCTCCGTGCCAACCACCGTTACCGGAGGAGGAGGAGGCTGAAAAACTGGAGGTGAGGCCAGAGCCTGAGATCTGACCGCAGAGGCCGTGGATCGTCGCGTGGATGCTTTGCGGGGAGGCATCGGGCAAAGATCTAGTGGGGGAAGGAGGAGTGGATGTCAGAAAAGATGACCGGAGGCGGTCCCATTGAGCACTCCTTTAAGAACAAGGGTACTGCGAAGACACAGGCTCTTCCTCTAGCGCCAATCCTGTTGGTGCAAAAATCCACCTACGTTGGAGAAGCTGGAGTCGAGGCAGTCGCGGTCGCCGTCGGGACCTGCAAAAGAAGTCTAAACCGGAGGTGGGGTTGCTCCGGTAAGACCCTCCGATGCTCAAGTCAGTTCTCTGCCTCAACAAGAATGGAGTGCTCGAACGAAAATTTTAGCAGAGTTTTTAGGTAAAAAAATGAGAGCTTAGAGAATAACGTATCTGGGGTCCCCCTTTTATAGGTGGAGGGGGCAACAGACTGATAGCGATGTTTGTAACCGTCTGGCAGTGGGCTGCCCGAGGTCAGGGAGAGTTTGTTGCGAAGAGTAGTGGAGTAGAATCGTGGCTGTCACCGGGACATGCCACGTGGAGTCTGTTGCGGGGAGTGGAGCGGCGTCCGTTGTCGCGACTTGCCAGAGGATGGAGGATCCGCGTGGTATCCATCGCAGGAAGTGGAGCAGGATTATGGCCATTATTGTGGTCTGCCAGGGAGTGATGGAGCCATGCGGAGTCTGTCATAGGAAGTGGAGCAGAGTCGTGGCCGTTACTGCGGCCTGCCAGGGAGTGATGGAGCCGTGCGGAATCCATCGCAGGAAGTGGAGCAGAGTCGTGGGCGTTACTGCGGCTTGCCAAGGGGTCCAGACCCATCGATCGAAATTTGGTTGGAGTTCGATCTCCGTAGAAGCCCAGACGGGGATCATTTGTCGAGGAGTCTCGGCCAAGGCCGCTCGTGGTAGGAACTTGAAGTAGTTCAATTGCAGCGGTAACTCGGAGTGGGTCGCTTGCAACAGGAGCTCGAAGTCCGACTCCCGTAGGAGTCCGGACGAAGTCTTCCTGCAGTCGAAGTTGGGGAAGAAGTCCGACTCCCATAGGAGTCCGGACGAGGCCTTCCTGCAGTCGGAGTTGGGGACGAGGTCCGGCTCCCGTAGGAGTCCGGGCGTAGTCTACCTGCAATAGGAGTTGGGGGCGAAGTCCGGCTCCCGTAGGAGTTCGGACAAAGTCTACCTGTAATTGAAGTCATGGGTGGAGTCCGGCTTTCAGAGGAGTTCGGAAGAAGTCTGCCTGCAGTCGGGGTCGGGGATGAGGTCCGACTCCTGTAGGAGTCCGGGCGAAGTCTTCCTGCAGCCGGAGTTGGGGACGAGGTCCGGCTCCTGTAGGAGTCCGGACGAGGCCTTCCTGCAGCTAGAGTTGGGGATGACGTCCGGCTCCCGTAGGAGTCCGGGCGAAGTCTACCTGCAATTAGAGTTGGGGGCGAAGTCCGGCTCCCGTAGGAGTCCGGACGAAGTCTACCTGTGATTTAAGTCGTGGGTGGAGTCCGGCTCCCGTAGGAGTCCGAACGAAGTATGCTTGCAGGTGAAGTCGGGGATGAGGTCCGGCTCCCGTAGGAGTCCGGACGAGGCCTTCCTGCAGCTGGAGTTGGGGATGAGGTCCGGCTCCCGTAGGAGTCCGGGTGAAGTCTACCTGCAATTGGAGTTGGGGGCGAAGTCCGGCTCCCGTAGGAGTCCGGACAAAGTCTACCTGTGATTGAAGTCGTGGATGGAGTCCGGCTCCCGTAGGAGTCCGGACGAAGTCTGCCTGCAGGTGAAGTCGGGGATGAGGTCCGGCTCCCGTAGGAGTCTGGGCGAAGTCTAGAAGATGGTCGATCATCGTGAAAATTTGGGTGGAGTCCGTCCGTCGTGAAGAATCCGATTGACGCTGGTGGGGGCTTATCCGTCAGTAAAACTTGGGAGTGTTGCGGAGGCTCGACTGCCTGGGAGGTTTGAAGAGACGTCGTCGGAGGTCGAAAGTCGGTTGGACCCCCGGAGGGTCAATCCTGTCACGAGCTTCGGCTGGGGGGTATTTTATACCCAACAGGTGTGAAAGGTGATTTTCTAATTAGATCCGTATGCTGGCCTGACCAACTCTGTTGGTGTCTACAAAAGCTACGGGGAGCCTCCCACCTACTTACCTGGTCAATTTTCTTCAAACTTGGTTGATAGAGTATGTCAAGATCTTAGTGAGCTTGTTGTGCTATGCACAAGACTTACTATAGAAATTGACATGATGTTGATCAAGTGCATATTGATGCTTATGGCATATTTGAATAGTGTTGCTTTGTTGTGCTATCCACAAGGACAACATTGTTTAAGTATGACTATATAGGATTGAAGGGTCAACTTAACTAGAACATTATAGTTTGTTGTGCTATCCACAAAATTATATGTGATTTAGAGGCCAGAATGAAAGATTTTGAGAATTGTAAAAGTACAATTGGTAAAGAGTTATCTACTCTTGAACTCATGAATACTTGTTGTGCTATCCACAAGGTGTTTGTGAGGAATAGGGATCTCAACCCAACTAAGAAATATTAGTATGTTTCTCAATTTTTATATTTGAGGGCTATGAAGTTCGATATAATAGTGGGAGACACAATAGATAAAAGTCTTAGTCTAGTTGTGAATGTCTTCATGAGTTGTCTGCTTATATTGTATTCTTGTCATTGTAGATTAACTACACTTATGGCATCTTGACTATCCTTTAGAGGTATCCTAGATACTAACAAGTTGACTGGACTCAACTATATCGATTGGTTAAGAAACTTGAGAATTGTTCTCACTTAGAAGAAAGTCTCCTATATTCTAGATACATCTGTTCTAGTTTCCCTTGGAGAAGGTGCTTCCGAAGAGAAAAGGACCACATACAAGATGTGAAAAAGTAACAGTGTGACTATCAAATGTATCATGCTTGCCTCCATGAGCAATGAGCTCCAGAGGCAGCATGAGGACATGGACGTTCTCTCTATTCTTCTTAATCTTAAGGAGTTATATGGGGAGCAAAGTCAAACTGCTCGATACGAGATATCGAAGCAGTTATTCTGTGCTCGTATGACTGAAGGCTCTTCCATGCAAATACATGTCCTAAAGATGATTGATTTGATCACTCATCTAGGACAGTTGGATTTTGCCATGGATGGTGAACTGAGCCAGGATTTGATCCTACAATCTCTCCCTAACTCTTTTTCTCAGTTTGTCATTAATTATCATATGAACAAACTGAACATCAGCTTGCTTGAGCTGCTGAATATGTTAAAAATAGCAGAGAGCCATTTCAAGGGTGAAAAGGCTCAGGTTCTTCATGTTGATAAGATCAGCAAGAAGAAGGTGAAGAAGGGTTCTAAGAAAAAGCTGAATCCTAAGGCTGGTATCTCTAAGAAGAAGGCGAAGAAGGTCTCCGCCAAAGATACTTATTATCACTATGGCAAAGAGAGCCACTGAAAGAAAAATTGCAAGGAGTACCTTGCAATCGTGAAATCAACAAACATTGCTAAAGGTTTGTATATGATACAAACTAATTTATCATTAAGTACTTCAATATCAGATTCTTGGGTATTGGATACCGCCTATGGTTCACACATTTGCAAATCGTTGTAGGGTCTACAGGGAATAAGAAATCTGAATAAAAGTGACTTCGAGCTGTTCGATGCAAGTGGAGAGTCCATTCAAGTCGAAGCTGTAGGAACCAGGGTTTTGAAGTTGCCTTCAGAAAAAATTTTGGAACTAAAGATCTGTTATTATATTTCAAATATTGTTAGCAATATTATTTCTGTACCATTATTATTGGAACAAGATTTTGAAATAATTACAAAGAATAATGGTTGTTCTATATATTTTTCTAATGAATATTATGAAAGTGCTTTTATTGATAATGGTCTTATGTTTCTTTTACTTAATGATAATATGCTTCATGTTGATAATATGAAGAAAAGAAAGAGAGAGGATGTGAATATCACATATCTCTGGTACTCACAACTTGATCATATAAATGAGTTAAGGATTAACAAGTTATACAAAGATAATTTCTTTGATCTTTATGATAATGAATCATATGAAACTTATGAATCTTGTCTCATAGAAAAAATGACCAAGACTTCATTTACTGGACATAGAGATCAGATGAGTGACATTTTGGACCTTGTATATACTGATGTGTGTGGTCCAATATCGATTCAAGCCAGAGATGGATACTCTTACTTCATCACATTTACTAATGATATGTCTAGGTTTGGATATGTATATTTAATAAAATACAAATCCAAAGCTTTTGACAAATTTAAAGAGTATCAAAGAATGGTCGAAAAAAAAATTAGTAAAAGTATTAAAGCTCTTCGATCGGATCGAGAAGGAGAATACTTGTCTAGTGAGTTTCTCGATTATTTGAAATAAAATGGTATACTCTTTCAATGGATACCTCCTTATACTTTACAATTAAATGAAATTACAGAAAGAAGAAATCATACCTTATTAGATATGGTGCAGTCCATGATGTGTTTCACAGATTTTCTATTATCCTTTTGAGGATACGCCCTCGAGGCTGTAGCGTATATTTTAAATAAAGTACCTTCGAAATCTATTTTTATCACTCCATATGCAATATGGAAAGAAAAAAGATCCAATCTTAAACATCTTAAGATTTGAGGCTACCCAACTTATGTGAAAAATATTGATGGATATAAGCTGGATGCGAGATCAGAAAAATATAGATTTGTAGGTTACCCCAAGGAGAGTATAGGATACTATTTCTATAATCCTACTCAACAAAGGATGTTTGTTGGTAGGCATGCTGTTTTCTTGGAGAAAGAGTTAATCCAAGAAGGAGGCAATGGGAGGTCTATTAAACTTGAGAAAGTTCAAAACCTACAATCAATCCAAGATTCACTAGATGGTTCTTAATCAGATGTGCCCATTATTGAGGCACAGCCACTATACACACCTCTTCTCCGAAGGTCGAGTAGAGTACGTAGTGTACCACTCAGGTATGGGTTTATCATTGAGAATGACAACACAACCCACATCATTGAGAATGATGAGCCTACGACCTATTCAGAAGCTGTCATGAGTAGTGACTCTGACAAGTGGCTCAATGTCATAAAATCCAAAATAGACTCCATGTATGCCAACCAAGTTTGGACGTTGGCTGATGCGCCTGAGGGTGTGATCCCAATAGGCTGCAAATGGGTCTTCAATAAGAAGATTGGAGCAGATGGCCAGGTAGAGACCTATAAGGCTAGGCTTGTGGCGAAAGATTTTAGACAAAAATAAGGTGTTGATTATAAATTTTTTTTTCATCGGTAGCTATGCTCAAGTCTATTCCAATAATGCTTGCTATTGCAGCATACCATGACTATGAGATCTGATAGATGGATGTCAAGACTGTCTTTCTCTATGAAACCCTTGAGGAAGAAGTCTATACGACTCAGTTAAAGGGATTTATCTCAAGTGGGAGAGCAAATCAGGTATGCAAACTGAATAGATCCATATATGGATTAAAGCAAGCATCGAGGAGTTGGAACATCCATTTCGATGAGACAGTCTAATCGTTTGACTTCATCAAAAATATGGATAAATCTTGTATGTACAAGAAGAGTAGTGGGAGTGCTATTGTCTTCTTGATTTTGTATGTGGATGACATACTGCTCATTAAGAATGATATCCCGATGTTGCAATCGATCAAGACTTGGCTATCATAAAAGTTTTTCATGAAAGACTTGGGTGAAGCATCCTATATACTTGGTATAAAGATCTATATGGGAAAGATCGAAAAGGATGCTAGGCTTGTCCCAGTCTAGGTACATTGACCTTGTGTTGAAGAGATTCAACATGGAGAGAAGTAAAAGAGGTTACTTGCCCATAGGTCATGGCATACAACTCTTTAAGAAGATGTCCCCTAAGATACCTGAAGGGAGAAATAGAATGAGTTCTGTTTTTTATGGTTTGGCAGTAGGATCAATAATGTATGCTATGTTGTGTACCAAGCATGATGTAGCTTATGCCTTGGGCATTGTAAGCAGATTTCAAACTGTTCTCGGAGAAGATCATTAGAAAACTGTGAAAAATATACTCAAGTACTTGAGAAGAACTAGAGATATTTTTCTAATATATGGTGGATCTGATTTAAAACTGAAAGGTTATATCGATTCTAGTTTTCAATCTGATCCGGATGATAGCAAATCGATATCTGGATATATATTCACCTTGTATGGTGGTGCAGTAAGTTAGAAAAGTTTCAAACAGTAAATTGTTGCTGACTCGGTCATTGAGACTGAGTATATTGCTATAAATGAGGCTGCTAAGGAGGCCGTCTAGATGAAAAATTTATCACAGAGTTGGGTGTGGTTCTAGGGATTGAACAACCAGTGCCTCTTTATTGTGATAATATTGGGGCAGTTGCTCAAGCCAAAGAATCAAGGTCTCATCATAAATCCAAGCACATCTTAAGACAATTCCACCTCATTCGGGAGATAGTCGAAAGACGCGATGTGATTGTGGAGCGAGTTGACACCAAGAATAATATAGCGGATTCATTCACTAAGGCTTTATCAATGCAGCAGTTTGACCACTACCTTGATAGCATAGGTACCAAGTATAAGGGTGATTGGCTTTAGTGCAAGTGAGAGATTGAAAGAATTATGCCCTACGAGCCAAATGCATATGGGATGTGATAGGATATTTATTGTAATTTATTTTTCAAACTCATATAATTGATATTAATATTATTAATAAAATTGATATTTTTGATTCATTATATGCTGCATCTTATTAATTTTAAGATTATAATGAACCCCATAGGTCTGGGCAATAGTTTTAGAGCCGTGATGAGATCACGTCAGTGAGATCTAAATCTTTGATAGCCCTGATCTAAAATATTTCTAGTCATTGGTACATTGAGTCAGGGATCAATGATACCAGTAAGACTGGCATGTCCTATGTATGCTCAGAAATGAGGGTGGTTATCTCACAACCACTTGTGTGGTGATACTAATACAAAGATATGGATGCTCATTAGAGAATGAGTTCACTGAATTGACCTATGAGAGAATAATCACATGGAGTCTTATTTATATGTCAACTGATAATTCTCTAGTGGGAGTTGTGTAAGTGATTCTTTGACCTGAGGTCACCATGGTACCTTGTGTACATAGATTATGTTTTGGTTCACTACCTAACTTGGTTCTCTGATCTTTGTATGGGGTGTTCTGGATATGGTGAAGTGTGCATAAAGGTTGTGAGTGATCAATAAGGGATCAGTCACTCCTAATAAGAGGAACGAACATCCTATGTGATCTCATAGGATGGTGATTCTGAAAGTCTTTGGCCAAAACAGGGTGATAATTAAAAAAAAATTATAATATATCATCAACTGAATCATCACCTTCAGATCGAGATATGTGAAGATAAGTGATTAGGTTTGATATATTTCTGTGTCCACAGCTCATCTGGGATGTTATTTGACTGAAGGATTGAATTACAAGAGAACTTACCACTGAAGGATATTTTGATAATTTTTTATCAAAATTTTAAATTTTCTGGATAGTCATGACATGTTGCTAGATATTAATCTTGACTTGTAGGTTTGACAAAAATTGAAATAATTTGATTCTGAAATTAATTAGGAAGAGTTCAAGTTGATTGGGACTCTTCGGATGACCTAATCTCATCGGATTAAGGTTATATCGAAAGTTCGAGTCCAATACTGGCTAGATTTGGATCCCAATGGGTCACACACACACTTTGAGATTTGGTCTTGATCTGATTTAATTAGAGTTTAATATAAATTTTATGGATTAATTTGATATGCTAGCACATTGTATTAACCCAAGTTCCCAAATTGATTTGATTCAAAGTATTTGAGCTAACCAAGACCAGTTGGCTTTGACCTAATGGGATTGGGTCAATTTAGATTGGATCTTTATCCAACTTGGATCAATTTTAAGTGAAGAAGGACTCCTCCATGTTCACCAAAAGCCATGCAAAAATATAATTGCCACCCACCTCAAATCAACATGAGAAATAAAGAGTCCATCTTAAAGAAGGCTCTTTATTAAACGCGTTACCTTAGAAGATAAATCAGAAATCCTTTGTTTAACACCAAAAATTAATAAAATTTTTATGGCACATAGAGAAAGAAGAGTTCTTCTACTATAAGTATCTAAATTACTAAAAATTCACTCGATGAATTTATTTGGTGCATGGGAAGTTGGAGCACCAAAAGTTGGTGCCCCTTCATCCCATGTAACATCCCCTGATCCCCTTTTTATAGGGGATGCCCCAGATGGCTTCTAGCTGAAATTTTTGGGTGAGCTAGAGAAAAAGGATGTAAAAATTATAAAAAAAAATTTGAAAAAATTTTAAAGAAAAAAGGAGGGAAATTTGAGTGGCAAAAGTTGCTATAAGGGTGGTGAGATTTTCAGCAAGTATTGCTGGAGTGTCCTAGGATTTGATTTTTTTTATGTGTTGGAGCTAAAAATTAAATCCCAGGCTATGTGACATCTGAAGAGTGTCTTCTTGGTGTCATTTTGATGGAAAGATCAAAAGCATCTGGGCTTTGGTACGATCGTGACGTAAGTTAGAGCCGGTAGTATTTTTGAAAAGATAAGGTTGCAGCTACGCACCAGTTGGGAAGGACCTTGGCCAACTTCTGTATGGATCACCATTGGAAAATTTTTACCCTAGGATCTTGTGGAGAACATCAATATGCCACTTTTTTATTTTGGTTAAAGTATAATATTCTATCACTTTGCATGCTTGAATTTGCTTTGATCGTGTTCGACAAGGTGATTCTAGGATTTTGGGTTCGGCTCGATAGTTTTATTTGATAAAGCTATTGATTTGAGTGTTTTAAAAAATTTAAAAAATCACTTTTCATGGTATGGCTGGAACCTAACATGAGATCGGTGTATGGATCACCTCCCTTTGGATAGATGAGTCTCAAGTTTGCGATATAGAGATATTGGGGTAAGAGTATAGGTGGTTGTTAGAGAACAACTTACACTAAGTGTGACCAACACGAAAAATCACTTGGATATCTACTCACTTATCAGTGATCTTTCTCGATGCTATAGTAGTGTGACTGATCCTTTGACCTACGATATGTTGGCTATTCACAGCGAGGCTACATAGTTTGACTGCACATTCTCTTGGTCCCTAGCCATATGGGTCCTTGCTGTATATGTTGGCTATGTAGGTTTAGGTTGGCTGTTTGGAGTAGGATACACCTAGATGAAATTTATCGACTTTGATAAAAAAAATAAAATCCTATTCAATTCGTAAGATTGAGTTCATAAATTTTTTGGTCAGAGTAAGTATGAATACTGAAAAAGAGTTTTCATAGGATTCACAAATAAACTCGAGTCGAGCCAATCTAGCATATGACTGACTATGGGATTTGATGAGTTTTTCATGACCTCCATCAAGTCGAGACTCACGATAAAGAGATTGTATCACACGATAACTGTACCTAAAGATTTATTTTTCTATTCTATTGGATTGCCACTACATGTTGCTAGATGTCACTGGTGGATCGTGGAACTCACTAAGATCGTTTTTGGATCAACGATCTTTGTTGAGGTGAGTTGGAATCGTTTCAACTCATCGAAAAGAGTTTTGATGATACTGTGATGGAGATCACGATATATCTCACTATCAGACAGAATAGAATCTAAGGGGTCACACACAAAAGGAGCTTGACCTGATCAATGGCTTGGATTATATTTGAATGATCAATCGGATTGATAGTTTGAATTTTAGAAACTGCTAATTTGTAATTGTTACAATTTTGGCTGCTGCTAATTGTTAGCACAGAGACTTAACTGTAAATATTGTAATATTTTTGAAGCTGATTAAATTATGAATTAAGTATTAATTAATTTAAATTTAATTTAATTTAATTTAATTTAATTTAATTTAATATTAATTGGATTCAATTATCCAAATCAGATTTGGATTTCAAGCTTGATTGGTTCAGGCTTGACAACCTTTTTGAATTCGGCTCGTTTTGTACTCGATTTGAACCTGATTGAGACCCTATTTGAACCAAATGAACTATAACTTGGAGATCCCAAGTTCTCTAAGACTCTCTCTCCAAAAATCATACCAAAAAGAGAAGTAGGATATTATTTTTCTCGAGCTCCTTTCTTCTTGCGCGCGTGAAGGAGAGGGGGCACCTATAGTTGGCGCCCCACCTTATCTAGAACTCTTTTTCATCCAATTTTTTTTTTATTTAAATTTGATTCAAAATAAAATAGAAATATCTTTGATTGGGGTATTGAATGTTAATTTTGTGTGACAAAAAAAATTTGGAGAAGGTGGGACGTGCACTTATTATGAGAAGATTTCTTTCTTACAATATATCCTTATCTCAATGCCCTTCTACCCCTTTGATTTGGATTCAATGCCTAGGATCAAATGGGATTTGATCTTTTAAGGCATTAAGAAGTGGTTTTGTATGTTGGAAAAAAATATGGTATGATAAAATTTTGAGAAAAAGAAGGGAGGCGTGTGCTAAGTAGGAGAGGGTCTTCTTTCTTACATCTCATCTTCATCCCAATGCCTCCTCTAATTTTCTCCCCTTCATCCAATGCCCAGATCTAATAGAGATCAGATCTAAGAAGAGAAAAGAGAGAGAAGAAGAGAAGAAGAAGAGTTCTTCTTCTCTTCATAGTGATCTAGTCCAGATCCTATTGGATCTGCATGAAAGAGTTTGTGTAGCGATCTCTTTCTTCAAGATCTAGAAGAAGAGATCTAGATCCAAAGATGAAGAGCGAGATGTATAGGGTGCTAGTACATCGATGATCTTGATATTTTGATCAAGCAGCTCTGTATGGATACTAGTAGAGATCGGACGCGTGCGCGGCTACGATCAGAACTCGGGACATCCATAGGATCTAAGGTATGGAGATTTGATCTCCATTGATTTTTCTAACCGTTTATTTTTTGTTTAGATTTTAGATCATGGGTACTTGTTCATATCAAGATCTTTACTATGATTTTTAGATCTAATCTGGTATATAAATAAATTAAAATTATTTTAATTTATTTTTTTTTCACTGCATAGATCTTTAGAAAAAAAATTTAAGCTACACGTACGAAATCGTAGTCGATTTTCTAACAGTGGTATCAGAGCACAGGTTCTGATACAAATATGAAACTCTCTCAGATCTGATATTTGATTTATAAAAATTAGATCTAAAGATTAGTTAGATGATCACATCATTCTGAAATAAGGTTGTCCTGGCATAACCCCTGTTATGCTGAACGGTTGTCCTAGAATGATGTAGAACATCGATTAAAGTTAGATTTGAGTTTTATGCATGCTGTAATATGATTATCAGATTAGTTTAGATCTAAAATTATGTCAGATCTAAAATAAATCATGAGTTATTCAGATCTAAAATTAATTTTAGATCTGAAAATTTTAATTAGGGTGTAATTTGGATCTAGTATGGTGGCTGAAATTTTTCTTACATGCATAGACTCATAGTTATTGTTCATATGTTTGATATATGAAAGATAATTAGATCTAATTTTTTAATTAATTATATATATGATATGTTAGATTAAATTTTTAGTAGCTTAGTAATCAAATTAGGATAGTCACCATGGCCGTTCGGTCATAAGATGATGAAGGGATTGAAGTCCTTTTCTTGCCCATTCTATGGGTTCTCTCTTATGACGTGTAGAGGTGCCGACTGTGATGTTTCTCATGAAGATGAACAGTGAATGAAAAATTGTATATGATATATGTTTTAATTTAAATCAGATTATGTATGTATTTTTATGTATTTTAGATCGATTGATATTATATGTGATATATTATTTTGACACATGATCTAAAACTTAATTTCTGTAAAATCTTAAATTATCTAAAATCTTAGGCTTTGTTTGCATGAGAGCATGAAACTGTGACTGGTATGCCTGTGGAATTGACTCAATTCTCGATTGGGTCGACTCGAGTTGTTAAGATGAGTTGACTCATTTTTGTTGGAGTCGACTTAAGACCCTGGTAGGTTCGCTCATTTGCAAATAAGCTGACTCAATTGTGCAGGTTAGGTCTACAGGTTTATGTTTGTCTCAGTGTGTGCTAACTCACTGTGACAAGTCGATTCGTATGTCAGGATGAATCGACTTGATTCTGCAAACAACGATATTGTATAAGATACAACATAAATAGTTTAGATTATAAAATATTTCAAGATCTAAACTTAAACCCATGTACATAATGCACTTAATTAAGAATTAAGATTTAAAATTATAAGATCAAAAATTATGAATTTAAGATCTAAATTTCAATGCATAAAACATAGACTTTGGGTATGGGTTGAATAAATTAGGTTTAGAGACCAAACTACAACTAGGGTCATTGATTAGATCAGGTTAGAATCCTTTTCGATTTTGAGCAGTTGATCGAACCTAATTAAGAGTTGGTTGGGATTAGGTCAAAGGAGCTCAAAATTAAATTTAGTTGTAGTTGGTCAAATTGATTTACATGTGATGTGAATTGATTAAGTCATGACCAAATTTGGCTCAGCGGTTCGAGCTCGGGTCTATAGGTTAACCTAATTAATTCTAATCAACCAATTTAGTATCTAAGATAAGTATTAGATAGTGGTTATTTAATTGGTTCCGTTGTCTGATCTGACCAATTCGTTGGTATCTAAGGAAAGCAACGGGGGGACCCCCACTCATCTTTACTTACCTGACCATCTTGGGAGATTATATTTTGTATTAAGTTACTTGTTGATCCGAGTTCACCTATACTGACTAGGTTGGTTAGACATGCAATATGTTGATGATGCGGGATAATCCTAAAAGAGAGAGAAAAAAAAAATAATCCTAATGATCAAGCTCTCTTCTGTTCATCAACAACAAATCACGTCCGGCCAGGGGCTCATTATTCCTAGGACAGATAGTATAGTTGCCTATACTCTGCTTAGGAGGCATGATTGATTGATACGAGACTAAAACAAGATCAATATAAATGATACAGACTAATGCCATTCGAGAGATCAGTAAATAACTAGCAATAGAGAATTTCATAAATAGATAGCGGAAATTAAACATACTCATGAGTAAATACAAAAAAAAAATGAATGGAACGAGAGAAAATAAAATATTAAACCCATGAGAAAAATCCAAGAAGATGATAAGAATCTAGATCGTGGTAGTTAAGAAACTACTCTGATTAGAGCTCTTAATCTTTTAACCAAACAGATCCATTGATAAAGAACTAGGTCTTTACCAACATCGAATTAAAAAAAAATCAAAGATCAACTGTTAAGGAACGAAGGTCTTTGACAGCATATGATCTATAGAATAAGAAATCACTCCCTCTCAGCATGATAGATGAAAATTCTGAAGGAGACAGATCTTCTCTTGGCAGAATAGGCTTGCGTGGGTAGATGGTGGAGTCGAATCAGAGTCGCAGGAACACTGAATCTTAAGTAGAAGGAGTAGGATAGAAAGTGGGCCTCACACCCTCCCCTTGTGGGGTGATTTTGGATCTCACACCCTCTCCTTCTCGGAGCGATTAACACAAGTATTTATGAAATTTGTAAAATTATTCATTGTCTTCTTCATGAAAGATACAAGAATTTATATAAGACTCTAAGGGTCCTATTTCTTTAGGAATCTCTTACCTTTTACAGGTAAGAAATCAGCACTTCACAAAAAAGTAAAGCATTATATGTGATAAAATAATCTATCATAAGAAAGAAATTAGCCCTTAACAAAATAAGTAAGTAGCCAAGAACTCTTAAGGAAGTCTAGGGAAGAAATGAAACTCCATGTGGGTGCTTGATGCTTGACACAACTTGGCATAAGCACGACACATGCTGGCATGCATATTTCTTCTCTTGGCATGTGGAGAGTGGTGGCTCCAAAGGTGATATGGACAAATCCAAGTATGGCCCTATGGATCCAAAGCTAAATGCATTAAAAATTTATTGACTGAAAAAAAATAACTGGAGTAGAATCAATCTAATAAGGCTTCTTCGATCCAAATCGAATTTAAATCATGTTGTCGATTTTTGATGGCTCTGGTGTCCGCACCAATTCTTTCGAGGTAAGGAAAACTCGATCCTATCGAGTGTGGGTCGATTCTGCTCTAGTGATGCTCAAGTAGATCGGGATCAATGCATTGCAGCTCTTCTCAAGTGATCCAGGTATCTTCAGACTTCGGTCGACCTTGTCATCTGACCAGATATCGCTGATAGCCTCGACTCCAGGTGGAAAGGATCTGCTCATCCAAAATTCTCTTAATCTAATCATGTTTTGCTGACATTTTGGCTGGTGGACACTCAGGGATAGGCTTGCTCTCAAAGGTTGGTTCAGGCTCAAATGGCTCACTAGGTATCTGCGTTGATTTTTTATAGGTGACAAGATCTGTAATGTTAAAAGTAGAGCTAATCCCAAAATCAGAAAGTAGGTCCACAACATACGCATTTGATCTGATTTTCTTTATGATCTTAAATGGACCTACTCCTTGAGCATGTAACTTCTTCACAGTTTCAGGTGGAAACCGTTCAGGCCTCAAATCGAACCATCACATAGTCTCCTTCTGCAAACTCTTAGACATGTCGATGAGAATTTACATTCTATTTATAAACTTTATTGCTCATACTAATTTTTTTACTGATCTCTATATGCAGACTCTTGACATGCTGTGCAAATGACTCTGTAGATTTGGAAATCCTAGCATGCATGGGTAGTGGGATGAGGTCTATTGATTTTCTAGGTTGATATCCATGAACTACTTCAAAAGGACTGATGCCAATGGACCTATTAATAGAGCTATTATATGCAAATTTGGCTCAGAGCAGCAAAAGATCCCAGTTATCCATATGTTCTCCAATCAAGCAACGCAAAAGATTTCCAAGACTCCTATTAACCACTTCAGTCTGACTATCTGTTTGCAGATGACAGACAGAAGAATGTTTTAGTTTTGTACCTAAAAGGTGCCATAGGATTTTCCAAAAGTAGCTCATAAATCTAACGTCCCTATCAGAAATAATGGTTTTAGGCAATCCATGTAGTCTAACAATCTCATCAAAGTATATCCTTGCAACTTTCGACGCATCAGGGGTTTGGTAACAGGGCAAGAAATGGGTCATTTTTGAAAATCTATCTACAACCACTAGAATAGAATCATGCTTCCTAGCTGTCCTAGGTAATCCCAAAACAAAATCCATACTAACATCCTGCCAAGGATAGTCTGGTATAGGTAAGGGTGTATATAGGCCGGTGTTTTATTTTCTCTGCTTGGCCACAGCACATGTTCTACATTAGATAACAATTCGGACGACATCTCTTTTCAAGCTTGGCCAAAAGAACTGGGCTTCTACCAACTCTATAGTTTTATTCCTCCAAAGTGTCCGGCTAATCCTCCAGCATGTAACTCCCAAACTAAAAAATTTCTTAAAGATGTACGGGAGATACACAGCCTAGTTTCTCTAAATAGGTAACCATCCTGAAGGGTATATTCACTATATTCTCTAGATGGCCCCTTTCATAAAGCGGTAAGTATGTCACCAAAATCTGGACACTCCTCATGATTTTCTTTAACCTTATCAAAACCAACAACTTCTATACTAACAGTGGATAGCAAAGTATGACGACGACTCAAGACATTAGTAGTACGATTCTCTACACCTGCACGGTGTTTTAAAATAAAAGTATAGGCTTGCAAAAACTCGACCCACCTACCGTGTCTATGATTCAATTTCTTTTGAGAATTCAGGAATCTAAGGGCCTCATGTCAGAGTACAATATAAATTCTTGTGGTAATAGATAATGCCTCCAATATCTTAAAGCTTGGATTACCGCATAAAACTCTTTATTGTAGGTAGAATACTTGAGTTTAGAATCGTTAAGTTTCTCACTAAAGTATGCTACCGGATGATCTTCTTGACTAAGGACACCACCAATCCCAACTCCTGACGCATCGCACACTACTTCAAAAACCTTAAAAAAATCAGGGAGACGTAAGATTGGGGCATGGGTTATCTTGTCTTTAATGTCTAGAAAGGCTCTATTGGCTGCTCTAGTCCATTCAATTTTTTTCTTTCTAATGCAGTCAGTGATGGGAGCGATTATGGTGCTAAATTCTTTTATGAACCTATGATAAAAGTTTGTTAATCCATGAAAACTCTGTACGTCATGCACACTCTTGGGCACCGGCCACTCAACTATTGCTCTAATCTTTTCAAGATCAGCAGATACACCATTGGAGGTAACAACAAAACCTAAAAAGATGATATGGTCTGTCATAAAAGTGCACTTCTTAGGATTAACATACAAGCTTTCTGTTTTAAGAACTTGACACACTCTTTGGAGATGATCTAGATGGTCTTCTCTAGTTTGACTATAGATCAAAATGTCATCAAAATATACGACTATAAATACTCCTATATATGGTTGTAGTACTTGGGTCGTCAACCTCATGAAGATACTAGGGGCATTAGATAATCCAAATGACATCACCATCCACTCATATAAACTATTTTTTATCTTGAAAGTAGTTTTCTACTCATCTCCCGGTCTAATCCTTACTTGATGGTAATCACTCTTAAGATCAATCTTAGAAAAGATAGTGGATCCGGCCATCATATCTAACATGTCATCTAACCTAGGGATGGAGAAGCGGTACTTAATGGTGATCTTGTTAATGGCATGGCTATCTATGCACATCCTCCATGTACCATCATTTTTTGAAGTCAGTAGTGCAGGAACCATGCAAAGACTCAAACTCTCCCTCACAAATCTTTTTTTTATCAGCTCTCCAACTTGTCTTTGTAGCTCGGCATGCTCATTAGGGTTCAACCTATAGTGGGGCAAGTTGGGTAGGGTAGATCCAAGAACTAAATCAATGACATGTTGAATGTTTTTCATAGGTGGTTAGTAATCTAGAAGATCCTCAAGAAAGACATCATGAAACTCACTAAGAAGGCTAGCTACTTTCTTAGGATAATTCACCTTACATCATGATACAGCTACCACTATCAATGATCACCTTACAAATTTTTATCGTCAAATTTTATGAAGGTATGAAAAATAGAGGTCCTACGCCAGTCTTCACTTTTCTTAGTTTGTGCTAGGACATACCTAACGACTCCAAGCCTAAGGTCTGACTCGGGTGCGGCATAACCTAGGATGTCCTCAGTACTCTCAAATTACTCGACTAAATCTGGATTAGCTCATAAACTTCTTCCTCAATATTTTTTAAAGTTTTTCCTTCTAATTCTTCTATGAATAATGATCGGTTGGGGCATTGTGCAGCAAAATGACCATAACCATGGCACTTGAAGCAATGGGATCGAGAACTACTTCCTTTTGATAACTCTCCTATAGCTCTTTTTCCTTTATCTTCTTTTCTCCCAATAGAATTTGTAAGTGGAGGTCCATTACTAGGAGTTTGATTAATATTAGGTCTCGATCTAGAAGGGGTTTCTCGACTGGGTTCATGACGATGGAAAGTCAAATATCTAAAAAATCTCTCAAAGTCTAAGGCAAGTTAATAAGCTTGTTCCAACATGGTTACCTCTCACAGAAAGAGCTCACGCTGAATATCCTCTCGTAATCCAGCTCTAAATCTAGATAAGGTAACAACCCTATCTTCAGCTACTCCACATCTCATGAGGTATTCATCAAACCTTATGATATACTCGGTGACTGATCTATTCCCTTGAGTAAGCCTCTGCCATTGATCTAAAAGTCTTTGTTGATAAGAGATGGGGAGGTACTTCTCTCTGAGTTTTTCTTTCATCTCATCCCAGATTTCTATCGGATCTTGTCTTCTCTGATTGAGAAGACGCTCAACACTTTTTCAATAAAGTCAGGCTTGTCTAACCAATTTCATCTTAGCAAACCTAACTCTCCTTGCTTCAAATATTTCATACCATCCAAAATAGTGGTCCATACCTGATTCTCAATCTAGGTACTCTCTCGGATCTAGACAACCATCAAAACTTGGGGCTTCGACCTTCACATTCCTAAGAATATGCTCATCTTGATCGAATTGGTTATGGTGCGGGCGTGCCCCTATAGGTCGATCAAGTTCTAGATTTCTACCTCTTTGTCCTATAGGTAGTCGGAGAGACTCAGGTTCAGGTTGTTTCTGCCTAGCTTCTTCTAATACTACTATTCTCTCATCCATGACTTTCATAAAATTTTTCATATCATCAAACTTTTCAGTCAGAGCATTAATGATGGCTGCTATATTGGGATCCATATTGGTGTTAGGTGGGGAAGTAGGATGTTGGTACCAGGTACCTGATCTAGTGGTCATGCAACTCTAGGATGCAAAAATAAGGTGTAATAAAAATTAAAATACTTGAATACGAAATTTAGAGTGCAAAAATTTAACTTGCAAAAATTTAAATTGCTGAATTTAAACTAAAGTCCTAATCAACCGGCTCTGATACCAAATTGATGCGGGACATTCCTAAAGGAGAGAGAAAAAAAAAATCAATCCTAATGATCAAGCTCTCTTCTGTTCATCAACAATAAATCATGTCCGGCCAAGAGCTCATTATTCCCAGGATAGACAGTATAGTTGCCTATACTCTGCTCAGGAGACGTGATTGATTGATACGAGACTAAAGCGAGATCAATCTAAATGATACAGACGAATACCATTCGAGAGATCAGGAAACAATTAGCAATAGAGAATTTTATAAACAGATAGCAGAAATGAAACATGCTCATGAGTAAATACAAAAAGAAATATGAATGGAACGAGAGAAAATAAAATATTAAATCCATGAGAAAAATTCAAGAAGATAATAAGAATCTGGATCGTGGTAGTTAAGAAACTACTCTGATTAGGGCTCTTAATCTTTTAACCAAACAGATCCATCGATAAAGAACTAGGTCTTTACCAACATCGGATTAAAAAAAAATCAAAGATCAACTGTTAAGGAACGAAGGTCCTTGACAGCATATGATCTGTAGAATAAGAAATCACTCCTCTCAGCATGATAGATGAAAATTTTGGAGGAGACAGATCTTCTCTTGGCAGAATAGGCTTGCGTGGGTAGATGGTGGAGTCGAATCAGAGTCGCAGGAACATTGGATCTTAAGTAGAAGGAGTAGGATAGAAAGTGGGCCTCACACCCTTCTCTTGTGGGGCGATTTTGGGTCTCACACCCTCTCCCTCTCGGAGCGATTAACACAAGTATTTATGGAGTTTGTAAAATTATTCATTGTCTTCTTCATGAAAGATAAAAGGATTTATATAGGACTCTAAGGGTCCTATTTCTTTAAGAATCTCTTACCTTTTACAAGAAAAAATCAGCCCTCCACAAAAAAGTAAAGCATTATATGTGATAAAATAATCTATCATGGGAAAGAAATCAGCCCTCAACAAAATAAGTAAGTAGCCAAGAACTCTTAAGGAATTCTAGGAAAGAAATGAAACTCCATGTGGGTGCTTGATGCTTGACACAACTTGGCATGAGCACGGCACACGCTGGCATGCATATTTCTTCTCTTGGCATGTAGAGAGTGGTGACTCCAAAGGTGACGTGGACAAATCCAAGTATGGCCCTATGGACCCAAAGCTAAATGCATTAAAAATTTATTGGTTGAAAATAAATAACTGAAGTAGAATCAATCTAATGAGGCTTCTTCGATCCAAATTAAATTTAAATCATATTGCTGATTTTTGATGGCTCTGATGTCCGTACCAGTTGACCCAAACCATATTAGACATTACATCAGATGTATGTGACTAATTAGAAGAGACCTGAATCCAAATCTCCTCACTAAATATTAAGTCTACTGATCTTCCATCGTTGTAAAGATGCAGGTGCCTTTTCTGACATTGATCATTTTCGATTGGTTACAGTGGTTCAGTTGCATCAGAAAGGCACAACCACTCTATTGGCATCAGATACCCTGAGGTAAAGATGGAATTGGGCCTAATAACTATTAGGTAAGAGATCCAATGACTACTTTGCACTCGCTGGTGAATGATAGATCGGACTTAACTAAGGAATGTACCAATAACTATTAGGTGAGGCCACAAGACTTAGAGATCAAGTCGTTGCAACATACTTAGAGAAGCATCTGGACAAAGAGTTGTCCACACATTGATATACATGTCATCAATAACTATTAAGTGAGGTGCCATATATCGATAGGACCGCAACACCCATTAGACCTATTATTGCATTAGGGTTTCTGTTTTCTCCACTCGAGGAGTGTGAGAGATTCAAAAAATTAGTGAGAGCTTTTTATTTATTTTTAAAATTTTTAGAATAAACTATTACAAGTACAATCATCTAATTAAATCTTTACTCTCTATGGTCAATTCTTTTAGCTTCCAACACTCTAGCTCGAATCCTAGATATTAACCACTTAATCGAAATAGACTACATATTCTGGCTCAAAAATCTAAGAATAGTTCTTAGTTTTTAAAAATTAAACCATATTCTTGACCAGGTTAACCCAATATCATCAGCTTATTCAATCCATAGTCAACGAGTTATACTTGACAAATGGTTGGACATTAACAATTAGGTTAGGTGCTATAAATTAGATTTCATAGTTGATAAAATCTAATGTATACATAAGGACATATAGACCGCCAATGATATGCTGATTCATCTACAATAGTTGTGAGATGATCAGAGTCATACAGTGCATTAGATGCGTGATGAGCAGTTTATCCATGATCAATGATCAAGGACATTGACGAGCTTTAAAAGCTCGACATGACTATGCATAAGAAATTACTAATAGATTTGATTCTGTAATTTCTGATTCATATAGATAATTTATGAAACTATTATATGAATAAATATTATAGAACCTTAACTGAATTAGTCAATATGCTGGTAACTAAGGGATCTTGAAAAGTTTAGAGATGCATACTTGGAGAACCAAGAGAAATATTTACCTTTGGAAGGTATGTCAAAATTGCTCAAAATTGATCTTACGATTTTATCTTTTTCATTAGACTCTAGTGCATGTTATGCACTTTAATATAAGGTCTAAAGAAGGAAGAGGACTAAGGGAAGGTGAAGTGACTCTATTGAGTCGGCAATGATGCAAAAGTTGCACTAGACCGTGAGCACCTAATCTCAATGATTACTATTTGAATTTAACTTTTATCATTTACATGGTGATGCATTTGTGAAAAATTATTTGAACAAATAGTAAATACCATTGGGTCTAAAAGATCCAAAACCAAATAACTTGAAGTACATAGATGGTTCTTTTGGTTAGGTCATATATGAGAAAAAATGATTTACTGACTGGAGAACATGGGCCTTTGGACTCATTGACTATTGTCGTATCTAGTCTGTGAATCATCTCTTTGAGGATTAATGACCAAACTGTCCTTTGTAGGTCAAAGGGATAGGACCACTGAAATACTTACCTTAGTACACATACGATGTGTATAGCCCATTTGATGAGTCAGACTAAGAGGTTATCACTACTTCATTATCTTTACTGATGAACGTCATGGTATAGGTATATATATATGAGATACAAATCTGAAAGACTTTAAAAGATTCAAAGAATTTAGATATGAAGTAAAAAGATAAATCAAAAAATTTTTGAAGGTATTTCGATCAGATCGAGAATGCAATACTAAATAAAAAATTTATCGATTATCTAAAGAGAATGACATAGTTTCATGATAAAATTCTTTTTGTACACCTCAACTCAATGGTGTCTCTGTGAGGAGCAATGGCACTATATGAGATATGATCCAGTCCATCATGAATATCACTAGTTCAATTACTGTTTCTTTAGAAACAAGATTTAATTTCTAAAATTTAAATTAGGTTTTCTCTAAAATTGGTTTCACCACACCATATGAGATATGAAATGATGGACAAGTTAGAGAAAAGGTCTGTGAAGAGCTCGTTTATAAGGTATCCCAAAAGGTATTTGAGATATCACTCTCTCTTCTCAATGGTTCATAATGTGATTATGAGCAATCATACTATTTTCTTAAAAATAATGGGAGGATAAACTCAAAGAGAAATCTCTGAAGAACAACGAGTCACAAGACCTGTACAACCTATTTAAAATGAGTCAGTATATGTAGTACTTCTTCCACCTCGTAGATTCAGTAGGATCTCCCATCCTTTAGAAAGATACTTAGTATTCTTACAAAGGATTCAGAGAAAGTATTTCTCGAGGGAGATTGAGAACATAAGAATGATCCCAAAACCTATAATGATGTGATATGAGGAATCATACAGTTACATGAAGGTCAGTGGGAGGGTCCCATACTGACATCGGTTATGATGTGGTTATATACAGAATTTTCTTTTCAAAGACTTAGGTCAAATATTCTGAAAATAAAAGGTCTATAGAGATAAATTCTGAAAGGATGTTTGGTTTCCACAGACAAGTACATAGAAGAGGTGCTGAAAGCATTCAGCATTGAAACCTTCAAGAGGGATCCATTATCCTCTTAGGCATGGGAGTATGCCAGCTATGTACTCGACTTGATATATCTTACTGTGAAAGTCACAAGCAGATATTAGTCGAATCCAGGTTGGGAGCATTGGATGGTTGTAAAAATATCCTTAAGTACTTGAGAAGTACTAAGAGATTATTCCTCATCTTTGAAGAAGGATTAACACTAAGAGTGGGAGGATACATTGATGCTGATGGTAGAATATCTACATCAGTAAATATTTTTGAGTTATATTGGTTCGATTTGTTGGAAGGATTTCAAACAATCGATCAATGGAAGCTGAATATGCTGTAGATGTACAGGATGTGTTCTGATTCTTATGATAGTTGTAGAACTAGATGTCATACCATTAGATGATATGATATTGTACTGCAAAGATAATGGTCCATAGCCCTTGCTAAGAAGCCAAAGTCTCATCAAAAGTTTATGCACATAGAGCAGAGATATAAGCAATTACCTCAAGTAGAAATATATGAAGGTACAGAGAGTAGGCTCCACATAATAGTGGTAGGCCCAAGTCACTTAGCCGGCTAAATACTGGAGCCTGTCTTCAAAAGATAAGGCTCAGGTATATGGCAGATTAGCTTTAGTGCAAGTGGGAGTTTGTTAGATGTGTGCTCTAGAAGTCAATCTTGGTTGATACATACTTTTCTCTAGGGCATATTTTGTACTTGTTGGATAGTCTTTATAACCAATCATATCTTATGTGTTCATGATTTGTCCTAGAAATTAACAAAGATGATTTTGTATATTCTCAAAGTATTGAGAATTTGAGATATACATCATTAGTGGTTAATTTCTAAATACTTTCAATCGAAGGATTGTCATGGAGGACAGTGATCAATTCATTCGAGATCGGTGCATGGATCACCTTCCTTTGGGATAGATAAGTCTCAAGTCTGTGGTGTAGAGACACTCGGGTGAGAGTACAGGTGATTGTTAGAGAACAACTTGCACTGAGCGTGATCAATATAAAAAATTACTTGGATGTCTACTTACTCGACAGTGGTCTTTTTCGATGGTGCAGTGGTGTGACTGATCTTTTGACCTACGGTGTGTTGGCTATTCGCAGCGAGGCTACATAGTTTGACTGCACGTTCTTTTGATCCCTAGCCATATGGGTCCTTACTGTGTATGTTGGCTATGTAGGTTCAGATTTGCTATTTGGAGTAGGATACACCTAGATGGAATCCATCGACCTTGATGGAAAAGGAGAAATCCTATGCAATTCGTAAGACTGAGTTCAGAAAATCTCTGGCTAGAGTAAGTGTGAATACTAAAAAAGAGTTTTCACAAAATTTATAATTAACTCGAGTCGAGTCAATCTAGTATATGACTGACGATAGAGTTTGACGAGTTCTCCATGACCTCCATCAAATCAGGACTCACGATAGAGGGATTGTATCACACGATAACTGCACCTAGGGATTCACTTTTCTATTCTACTGGATTACCACTACATATTGCTAGATGTCATTGGAGGATCGTGAAAACTCACTAAGATTATTTTCAAATCAATGATTTTTGTTGAGGTGAGTTGGAATCATTTCAGTCTATCAAAAATAGTTTCGATGATACTGTGATGGAGATCACAGTATATCTCACTACCAGACAGAATAGAACCTAAGGGGTCACACACAAAAAGAGCTTGACCTAATCAATAGTTTGGATCATATTTGAATTATCAATCGGATTGATAGTTTGAATTTTAGAAACTGTTAATTTGTAATCGTTACAGTTTTGGCAACTGCTAATTGTTAGTGCAGTGACTTAATTATAAATATTATAATTTTTTAAAATTAATTAAATTATAAATTAAATTTTAATTAATTTAAATTAGATTTAATTTAATTAGATTTAATTTAATTTAATATTAATTGAGTTCAATTATTCAAATCAGATTTGGATTTCAAGCTTGATTGGTTCAGGCTTGACAACCTTTTCAAATTTGACTCATTTCGGACTTGATTTGAATCCGATTGAGGCTCTACTTGAACTAGATGAACTATGACTCAAAGAGTCTAAGTTCTTTAAGACTCTCTCTCTAGAAATCATACCAAAAAGAGAAGTGGGGTGTTATTTTTCTCGAGCTCCTTTCTTCTTGTGCGCATGAAGGAGAGGGGGTGCTAACTATTGGTGCCCCACCTTATCTGGAACTCTTTTTCATCCAAATTTTTTTATTTAAATTTGATTCAAAATAGGATAGAAATCTCTCTAATTGGGCCATTGAAGATTAATTTTGTGTGAAAAAAAATTGGAGAATGTGGGACGTGCGCTTATTGTGAGGAGATTTCTTTCTTATAATACATCCTTATCTCAACACCCTTCTACTCCTTTGATTTGGATTTAACACCTAGGATCAAATGGGATTTGATCTTTTAAGGCATTAAGAAGTGGTTTTGCATATGGGAAAAAAATATGGTGTGACAAAATTTTGAGAAAAAGAAGGGAGGCATGTGCTAAGTAGGAGAGGGTCTTCTTTCTTACATCTCATCTTCATCCCAATGCCTCCTCTAGTTTTCTCCCCTTCATCCAATGCCCAGATCTGATAGAGATCTATCTAAGAAGAGAAAAGACAGAGAAGAAGAGAAGAAAAAGAGTTCTTCTTCTCTTCATAGTGATCTGATTCAGATCCCGTTGGATCTGTGCGAAAGAGTTCGCACAGCAATCTCTTTCTTCAAGATCTAGAAGAAGAGATCAGATCCAAGGATGAAGAGCAAGATTTGCAAGATGCTAGCACACCGATGATCTCGATGCTCTGATCAGATAGCTCCGTGTGGATACCAGTAGAGGCCAGGCATGTGCACGGCTACGATCAGAACTTGAGACATCCGTAGGATCGAGGTATGGAGATTTGATCTCCATTGTTTTTTCTAACCATTTGTTTTTTGTTCAGATTCAGATCATGGGTACTTATTCATATCAAGATCCTTACTATAATTTTTAGATCTGATCTGATATGTAAATAAATTAAAATTATTTTAATTTATTTATTTTCACTGCATAGATCTTTGGAAAAAAAATTTAAACTACACGTACGAAATCGTAGTCGATATGCAAACAACCCCCACTCAGGTCAAAGGATTATATGCATAACTCTCACTATAAGAAAATATCTTTTGTTAGGTAAGTAGATTCCATAAGATGTTTCTTAAGTCGAATCAATTCAGTAAACTCATTCTTTAATGAGCACCTATATCCTTGTATTAGTGTCTCACACAAGTAGCTTATGAGATCAGCCACCCTCTCCATCGAGCATACATAGGAAGTGCTAGTCTATTCAAAATATTTATCCCCTATTCAATGCTCTTATGATTAGAAATATTCTAAATCAGAATTTTTAAGATTTTAGATCTCATAAGTATTATCTCATCATAGCCCTAAAATCATTACCCTAATTTATGGAGTTCATCATAATCATTACAAAAGTAAGTGCAGCATATGATAAAAAATATCTTTTATTATTAAAGTGTCAATTACATGAGTCTAGAAGATTATAAGAAAAATCTATCAAAATATAAATTTTGATTGGCTTGTAGGGCATACTCTTTTCAATCTCTCAGTTGCACTAAAGTCAATCGCCCTTATATTTTATCCCTATACAATCAAGATGGCGATCGAACTGCTGCTGTGGTAGAGCTTTAGTGAATGAATTTGCTACGTTGTTTTTTATTTCTACTCATTCAATGACTACATCTTGTCTTTTGACTATTTCATGAACAAGATGAAGCACCTTAGAATGTGCTTGGATTTATGATGATACCTCAGTTCTTTTGCTTGAGTAACTGCTCCAGTATTATCACAGTAAAGTGGTATTGGATTCTCAGTCTCAGGAACGACACCCAACTCAATGATGAACTTCTTCATTCAGACAGCTTCTTGGCGGCTTCACTTGCAGCTATATACTTTGCCTCAGTGGTTGAGTCAGCTACAATCTGCTGCTTAGAAATTTTTCAACTTACAGCTCTACCATTTAGAGTAAAGATATACCTTGAAGTAGACTTGCTATCATCAGGATTTGATTGAAAACTAGAGTCAGAATAGCCTTCTAGTTTTAGATTAGATTTTCCATAAATCAAAAAAATATCTTTAGTCCTTCTTAAGTACTTAAGGATATTTTTCACTGCTTTTCAATGATTCTCTCTTGGATCAGCCTAAAATTTACTAACTATGCCTAAGGCATAAGCAACATCAGGCCTAGTACATAGCATAACATACATGATCGACCCTACTATTGAAGCATAGAGAGTAGAACTCATTCTATTTATCTCTTCTGATGTTTTAGGAGACATCTTTTTAGAAAGATGTATGCCTTAACTCATGGGTAAGTAACCTTTTTTATTTCCATCTATGTTAAATTTTTTTAGCACTAAATCTATGTACCTGAATTGGGATAAGCCTAACTTCCTCTTAGATCTATCCCTATAGATCTTTATACCTAGTATATAAGATGCTTCACCCAAATCTTTCATGAAAAACTTACTTGATAGCCAGGTCTTGATCGATTGTAATATTGGAATATCATTCCCAATGAGAAGTATATCATCTATATATAAAACTAAGAAGACAATGGCACTCCCACTAGTCTTTTTGTATACACAAGGTTCATCCATATTTTTGATAAAGCCAAACTCTTTGACTGTAACATCAAAGTGGATGTTCCAACTCTTTGAGGTCTGTTTTAATCCATAAATGAATTTCTTAAGCTTGCATACCTGATGTGCTCTCTCTTTTGAGATAAATCTTTCTGACTGAGACATATAAACCTCTTCCTCAAAATAACCATTAAGAAAGATGGTCTTCACATCCATTTGCCAAATCTCATAATCATGGTATGCTGCTATTGCAAGCATAATCCGTATAGATTTGAGCATGATAATAGGTGAAAATATTTCATCATAATCAATACCTTATTTTTGTCTAAAATCTTTAGCCATCAATCTGGCTTTATAGGTTTCAACTTGACCATTTACTCCAATCTTTTTCTTATAGACCCATTTGCATCCAATAGGGGTCATACCCTCTAATGCATCAACCAAAGTCCACACTTGGTTAGAGTACATAGAGTCCATTTGGGATTTCATAGTCTCTAGCCATTTGTTTGAGTCCCTACTCATGACAGCCTCCGTGTAGGTCAAAGGTTCATCATTCTCAATGATGTGGGCTTCATTATTCTCAATAATGAACCTATATCTTAGAGGTGTATTTCACACTCTATCTGACCTTCGGAGAGGAGGTATATTTTATGGTTATATCTCATCAATAGGTATTTCTGGTTGAGGATTATCTTGTGCTTCTATTTGTAGGTCTTGAATTTCTTCAAGTTCAATTTTCTTTCCACTGCCTCTTTCTAGGATAAATTATTTTTTCATAAAAATGGTATGTTTACTGACAAACACTTTTTGTTCAGTAAGGTGGTAAAAGAGGTATCCTATACCCTCTTTAGAATAATCTATAAATAAGTATTTATCAATCCTAGCACTCAGCTTATGTCCAAAGTTTCTTTTAACATAAGCTGGATAGCCCCATATCTTAAGATACGTAAGATTAGACTTCTTATCTCTCCATATCTCATATGGAGTGCTTGGCATAAATTTTGAAGATACTCGATTCAGGATATATGCAGCAGTCTCTAGGGCATATCTTCAAAAAAAAATAGACAAGTCTGTAAGGCACATCATGGACCGTACCATATCTAATAAAGTACGATTTTTTCTTTCTACTACACCATTTAGCTGTCGTATATAAGGAGGGGTCTACTCTGAGAGAATTTTATTTTTTTTTATGATAATATAAAAATTTATTGGATAAATATTCTCCTCCTCGATCAGATCGAAGAATTTTAATATTTTTTTTTATTTTATTTCTCGACCATACTTTGATACTCTTTAAATTTATTAAAGGCTTCAGATTTATATTTTATAAGATATACATATCCAAACTTAGATAAATCATCAGTGAATGTTATAAAATAAGAGTATCCTCTTTTGGCCTCTATTGTCATTGGACCATATACATCAGTATGTACAAGTCCTAATAATTTACTTGTCCTTTCTCCATGTCCACTAAATGGAGTCTTGGTCATTTTATCCATAAGACAAGACTTATAAGTTTCTAATGATTTATAATCATAAGTGTTGCTCCTAGATTGATTTTGATGATTACAAAGCAGATTGAAGTGATACAAATAATTTTAAAATGAAAAAGTCCTTATGCTCTTCAAGGGCAAAATCATAATTTTACTAAAATCCTGATTTGATAGTACCATTTGGTAGAACAAATGATTTAAAATCTATTGATGAAAATTTCATTGTGTTTGGACTTATATTTTTGAAGTTATGAAGGTTTGAAGTGCATGAGTCGACTCATGAGTCAACTCATGGCACTGTGAGCTGATTGGCACGCAAAAATTCTCCTTGGCACGCTAGTTTTCTGGCTTGGCACGACCTGTGAGTCGACTCATGAGTCGACCCACAAGGCATGAGTCGACTCATGAGTCGACCCCTGCTAATTTGAGCCAAGAATTTCCAGAAACGCATTCTCTGGTTTTTGCAACAGAGGTCGACTCATGAGTCGACCCCTGAAGCATGAGTCGACTCATGAGTCGACCCCTGCGATGGAAAATGTCAGCAACGGCTATTTTTTTGTCCATTTTAATTGCCTTTTATGCTTCCTAAAAATCCTCTAACGGCTCTTTATCTACCTAAATTATTTTCTCTTGCTTCTAATGCTATAAAATACTTTAAATGATGAAAGAAATTGTAGATTAAATAGCGGATCAAACGTGAAATCAAAAAAAATGAGGAAAATGGAGAAGAATAGAAGAGAGGATCCGAAATTTGCAAGAAAAAGGCTGAGATCAACGAAAAATCCAAAAAGAAAAAGAGAGAGGATCCACAATATACCAGAGAGATTGTGAAAGAGAAAAGCAAGATCTTTCAAGGAGAGAATTCTTCACGCCTATTGTTTCAACCTTGATCTAGAGATCGTTCAAAGCTTTCAAGAGATCTTCAATCAACAATCAACCTCTTCTCAAGCATTCAAGCGTTCATCCACTTTGAGAAAATTCAAAAAAGGGGTTCTTCATTTGAGTAAAGCTTTTATTGTTATATTTGCTCATTTAAGGAGCTGTTATTGTATTAATCTGTGCTCTAAATACTCTTACTCTTTGTGAGTTTTTGTTCTTATTTTTGGAGGATTTTCAAAACAAGGAAAGGTTGATCCGAACCTGAAATCGGAGTGTTTTGGGTTTGCTTGTACCCGAAAAACAAGTGTTCTAGCTGGGGATAGCTAGTGTCGGAGCTTCCGACGTTTTGTATTCGGATTGAATACAAAGGATAGTGGATTGAAATTCCCAAGTGGGATCTTGGGGAGTGGATGTAGGTGCAAGGTTAGCACCGAACTACTATAAATCTTTGTGTTTGTGGTGTGCTTTATCGCTTTATCTTATTTCTTTATTATATCCTTGCAATACTGCTTTAGGTAATTAATATTGATTTAAAGCCATTGTTTTGTTCTTCATAAGTTATCTGTTGGGCTTAAAATTTTTAGAAACCCAATTCACCCCCCCCTCTTGGGTTGCATAGCTGGGCAACAAGTGGTATCAGAGCAGGTGCTCTAGCTCTTCTTTGATCTAACAATCAAAGAGCCAAAGATCTATGGCAACCCATGTTGGAACTTCTCTAGCCAAGGGGCAATCAACAAACCGACCTCCACTTTTCAATGGGTCTAATTACACCTATTGGAAAGCTTGGATGAAGATTTTCATACAAGCACTCGACTATGATATGTGGAGTATCATAGTGAATGGTCCTCACACACCCACTAAGATTATAGATGGTGAGGAGTCAACCAAACCCGAAAAAGAATGGGATGAGGTTGACAAGAAATTGGCACAATTAAATGCCAAAGCCATGAATGTTCTTTATTGTGCACTAGATGCTAGTGAATTTAATCGCATTTCTACTTGTGCATCTGCTAAAGAAATATGGAATAGGTTAGAAGTCACCCATGAGGGAACAAATCAAGTAAAAGAGTCTAAAATAAACATGCTTGTACATAAATATGAATTGTTCAAAATAGAGCATGATGAGTCCATAACTGCTATGTTTACTCGTTTTACTGATATAATCAATGGTTTAAAGAGTCTTGGCAAATCTTATACTAACAGTGAACTTGTAAGGAAGATTCTCAGGTCACTGCCAAGAACTTGGGAAGCCAAGGTGACTGCCATCCAAGAAGCAAAGGACTTGAACACTCTACCTCTAGAAGAGCTTCTTGGATCCTTGATGACTCATGAACTTAGCATGAAGCAACATCAAGAGGATGAAGTCAAAAAGAAAAGAACCATTGCCCTCAAATCCACAACTTCGCCTGATTATGAAACGGATGACTCTGAAGATGAAGATCAGGATGAAGAGATGGCTCTCATCACCCGAAAATTTAAGAAGTTTCTAAGAAAAAGGAAACAGGGGATGAGAAAGAAATTCACAAAAGGGGATCAAAGCAAAGAAAAGGAGAAAGATCAACCCCCTATATGCTACGAGTGCAAGAAGACAGGACATTTCAGATCCGAATGTCCACAATTGAAGAAAGGATCAAAGAAGTTCAAAAAGAAGGCAATGATGGCGACCTGGAGTGCGAGTGATGACTCAAGCTCCGACGAGGAAACCTCAACAGAACAAGCCAACCTGTGCCTGATGGCACACGAAAATGAGGTAACTTCTGAATCCACTAGCGAATTTACTTTTGAAGAATTGCATGAAGCATTCTATGATTCAATTGATGAATTAAAAAAACTAGGAAAGAAAAACAAAGAGCTGAAATTGGAAAATCAGTCCTTAGTGAAACAAGCTGAAAATCTTTCAATTGAAAAATTCACCTTGATTCAAGAAAATCAAAACTTAAAGGATGAAATGAACAAGCTGAAATCTATAGTAGATAAGTTCACCTTAAGTTCAAACAAACTAAATATGATCCTTGAAAATTAGAAAGCTATATATGATAAGGCTGGACTTGGTTATAAACCCCTGAAGAAACAAAAATTTTTGAAGGATATTTATGTAAACTATTCAAGTAACAAGTCTACAAATATTACTTGTTTTAAATGTGGAAGAATAGGACATAAATCATACACATGTCTTATTAACAAATATGCAAACACAAAGAAAATATGGGTTCCAAAAGGAACCATTCTGACTAACCTGAAAGGACCCAAGAAAGCTTGGGTACCTAAGACAGAAACGTGACCTTTGCTTGCAGGTGTGTCTAGCATCCCAAGAAGAAAACAGGAAATGGTATCTTGACAGCGGATGCTCGAGACACATGACTAGTGATGAATCACAATTCATCATGCTTAATGCTAAGGATGGAGGGATGGTCACCTTTGGAGATAATGGCAAAGGAAAGATCATCGGGATAGGTAACATTGGTATCACTCCCTCCAAATACATTGAGAATGTTTTACTAGTTAAAGGTTTAAAGCATAACTTACTTAGCATTAGTCAATTCTGTGATAAAGGATATAAAGTAAGTTTTGAATCATCTGTTTGCATTGTGACAAGTCCTATTAACAATGGCATTAAATTTATAAGACATAGGCATGGCAATATTTATATGGTAGACTTGAATGATTTAACTAAATTAGACATGCAATGCCTAGTTTCCTTAAGTGCTAAAATAAATGAGACTAGTTGGCTGTGGCATCGTAGACTTGCACACATTAGCATGCATTCTCTTTCAAAATTAATCAAAAAGGATTTAGTTCTCGGTTTGCCAAAATTGAATTTTGAAAATGATAGAATCTGTGATGCATGCCAATTAGGTAAACAAACTAGAGTTTCATTTAAATCCAAAAATACTGTTTCAACTTCTAGACCTTTAGAGCTCTTACATATGGATTTATTTGGACCAACAAGAACCACAAGTCTAGGAGGAAAACGATATGGATTTGTAATAATTGATGATTACTCTCGTTTTACTTGGATTTTCTTTTTAGCTCACAAAAATGAAACTTTTCAAATTTTCACTAAATTTCATCGAAAAGTCACTAATGAAAAAGGGTTTTCAATTCAAAATATTAGAAGTGATCATGGAACAGAATTTGAAAATCATGACTTTGAAAACTTTTGTGATGAAAATAGAATTGGCCATAACTTCTCTGCTCCTAGGACACCCCAACAGAATGGGGTAGTAGAAAGGAAAAACAGAACCTTAGAAGAAATGGCCCGTACCATGCTTTGTGAAAGCAACCTTCCAAGATATTTTTGGGCGGAAGCTATTAACACAGCATGTTACATTTTAAATCGTTCTTTAATTAGATAATTTTTAAAGAAAACCCCCTATGAACTTTGGAAAGGAAGAAAACCAAATATTGCATATTTTCATATTTTTGGTTGCCAATGTTTTGTATTAAATAATGGCAAAGAAAAACTTGGTAAATTTGATGCAAAATCAGATGAAGCAATCTTTCTAGGTTACTCCTTCACTAGTAAAACATTTAGAGTCTTCAACAAAAGAACTTTAGTAGTTGAGGAGTCCATACATGTTGTCTTTGATGAATCTAACGATCTTCCTTCAAGGAAGAATGAGGGTGTTGATGATGCAGATTCACCAATAGAAAGTATAAAGGAGATCACTCTGAAAGACTCAGCAACTCCAGAAGACAAGGATCAAGAAGACAAACAAAATGAGAAAGGTGAAGAAGTTCAAGAACAACCTCAAGGTACAAATGACTTACCCAAGGAATGGAGGTATGTTCACAACCACCCTAAGGAGTTAATAATTGGTGATCCTATGCATGGGGTAAAAATACATTCTTCACTTAGAGATGTACTTAATCATTGTGCATTTGTATCTCAACTTGAACCTAAAACTTTTGAAGATGCTGAAAATGATCATAACTGAATTAATGCTATGCAAGAAGAACTTAATCAATTTGAAAGAAATAATGTTTGGACCTTAGTAACAAGACCTAAAGATTACTCAATAATTGATACAAAATGGGTCTTTAGAAACAAATTAGATGAGCATGGAAATGTAATTAGAAATAAAGCAAGACTAGTTGCTAAGGGATATAATCAAGAAGAAGGAATTGATTTTGATGAAACCTTTGCACCTGTTGCTAGATTAGAAGCCATTAGACTTCTACTTGCTTATGCTTGCTTTATGAAATTCAAACTATTTTAAATGGATGTTAAAAGTGCATTTTTAAATAGATATATTTCTGAAGAAGTATATGTAGAACAACCCCCTGGATTTGAAAATCATGCTTTTCCCAATCATGTCTTTAGATTAAATAAAGCTTTATATGGTCTAAAACAAGCACCTAGAGCATGGTATGAAAGGCTAAGCAAATTTCTACTAAATAATGGTTTCTCAAGAGGCAATGTAGATTCAACCCTATTTATTAAAAGAAACCAAAATGATATGCTAATTATATAAATTTATGTTGATGACATAATTTTTGGGTCTACTAATGAATCCCTTTGTCAAGACTTTGCTAAGCTTATGCAGGGAGAGTTCGAGATGAGCATGATGGGAGAACTCACCTTCTTCCTCGGACTCCAAATCAAACAATCAAAAGAGGGAATCTCCATCACCCAAAGCAAGTACACCAAGGAACTACTCAAAAGATTTGGAATGGAGAACTGCAAACCAATTGGCACACCAATGAGTCCCTCAAGTAAGCTTGACAAGGATGATGAAGGTAAAAGCGTAGACTTAAAATACTATAGAGGTATGATTGGCTCATTATTATATCTAACTGCAAGTAGGCCTGATATCATGTTTAGTGTTTGCTTATGTGCAAGATATCAATCTAATCCTAAGGAATCTCATTTGAATGCTGTTAAAAGAATCCTTAGATACTTAAATGGTACACAAACTATAGGGTTATGGTAATCTAAGGACTCACAAATTAATTTATTAGGATATTCAGATGCTGATTTTGCTGGATGTAAATTAGATAGAAAAAGCACAAGTGGAACTTGCCAATTTCTTGGAGTTAATCTAATCTCATGGTTTAGCAAGAAACAAAATTCGATGGCACTGTCTACGGCTGAGGCCGAATACATTGCAGCCGGAAGTTGTTGTGCTCAAATCTTGTGGATTAAGTAACAACTCGAAGATTTTGGAATCAAACTTAATGAAACACCAATAAAATGTGATAATACAAGTGCCATAAATCTATCTAAAAATCCAATTCAACACTCAAGATCTAAACATATTGAAATAAGACATCATTTTATAAGAGAACATATTCAAAACAAAAAACATAATTCTTGAATATGTTTGCACTGAAAATCAATTAGCTGATATCTTTACAAAGGCCCTTAGTGATGATAGACTTTGTGAAATTAGGAGAAATCTAGGAATTCTAGATCCATTTGCCTAAAATTTCTCAATTTCCAAAGAATTGATTAGAGCTCAATTTTCAACATCTATCTTGGTCCCAAAAGCTCAAATTTATCATTCTAAAAACTTATCATTGAGCAAAATTCTTTTACTCAAAATTTCAAATTTTTCTGAAATTTATTCACATTTTTTCTGATTTTTTGAACTTCATGAGTCGACCCCCATGAGTCGACTCAATGGCAAACTTGTAAATCCCACCAACTTCCATCGGGTTTATTGTTTTTAAACGGGAAACCCTGTTCGTGAGACGACTCATCTTCCCATCGTTTTTCTTCCAAAAGCCGTCTTCTCCAACTCTTCTTGCTCCAAATCCAAGGATTAATTTCGAGGCAATTCTCCCTCCTCCTCTCCACCAAAAATCACCTCCTTCAAAAAGGATTTTCTGTGCTTTCTCGCTTTGCTTGGCGCGGTTGCAACGTGCCCTAGCACTTTACCGAACTTCCAAAATCCACTTCTTTTCTCCACCAAAATCCTTCGTCACTCTCTTGTGATCCCTCCTCCACTCAATTCAAGTCTTCTTGTCTGCTACTTTAGTGGATATGGCTCCAAAGATGAAGCTTCCCCAAAGAAGGAAATCAATTCGTGAGCCTGAAGAAATTGTCCGAAAAAAAAAGCATGCTCAGTCTTCAACTGCTCCCACTCCAGTTTCAGTACCTACTCAAGGTCCCTCTCAATCCTCCATAAGCCCCAGTGTAAATCCTCTTTCTGATAGAAAAGTAGAAACCGGGAAAAACATAGATTTTCGGTTCTTTGAGAAAGAAGGCTTTACTTTTGCTACCAAGATCAAAAATCAAGGATGGAAACTTTATTGCTCTCTTAAGGAAGTCACCTATGTTGATCTAGTCAGAGAGTTCTACCAGAACCTAAATTATGGAAACGGGTCAGTGACTTCAACAGTCAAGGGAATTGATATCTGCTTGGATTCTAGGATATTGGGAGAATTGACTTCAACAGTTGCCTAGTGAAGGATACTCATATATGGAACTCCCAATTAAAGAAGAAGGGATCAGAATTATCTTAGGAGAAGCTTTTTCAGGAAATTTAAACAAATTGGAAGCAAAGCTATTATCCATTGAGATGAGGGTCCTGCATCAGATAGTTTCAAAACTCTTCTTTTCTAGGAGTGGTAGACATGACTTACTGTCTGGCAGAGATGTATGTGTCATGTTTCATGTCATCACTCAGACCCCCCTAAACCTCCCTGCACTTATGATAGAGGCCATGAGAGAAACTTTGAATAGATCCAAGGCACACTTGCCTTATGGTATGGCCCTTACCAGAGTATTTAGGAGGTTTGGAGTTAGCTGTGAGGGGGAGACACCTACCAAGCTCTCACATGTGGACACTTTCAACCAACACAGCCTGCACCGAATGGGAATTACAAAGACTGTTGGTGGTTGGATCAAGGGCTCTGAAGAAAGAGCTGAGGAGAGAGCTGAGGAAAGAGCTGAAGACAGAACTGAAGGCAGAGTAGAAGAAGAAGGTCCATCTTCTCCTGTACATGACTTCAGGGCAGCATCACCAGATACACAGTTCATTCCTGATACAGAGGCTGGCCCTTCAGAGTTTACTAGGATGCCCACACCAGTGTATCAGCCAGAGACCAGAGCATATCCATCAGAGTTCAGACTGGCTGACGATCAGATCGAGCATATTTCACAGCGTGTGGCTTCTTTGCTGTCTAGCCAGTGGAATAGTACTTCTTTTGCACCTGGAGCTACCTCTTCTGATCAGACCATTACTCCCCATATCTCCACTGTATTTCAGATGATTTCAGATCAGTCCGTCAGGATACAGCAGCTTGAGGACACAGTCTGAAGACTTACTGGCAGAGTTCTTGACTTGCAGGGGCAAGTCCTTGCATTGGCCCATCCCCAGCCACAGGAGTCTACTATTGAGGTCACAGACCTCACTGCAGAGGCTGGCAGGCTCAGAGGAGCTCTAAAAGGTGGATATGAGCTACTGAAGAAAGAAATCCGAGGATCGAGTGAGCATGCTACCATCCAGTTCACTGCTCTACTTCAATCTGTTTCCAGAGCACTGAACGTACTTGATTCTATCAGACTCATGGTATCAGCCCTAGCATCTCAGCATTCTCAGCCACCCAGTTCATCTCGCCCTCCTACTCGTGGCAGAGGCAGACGGGGTAGAGGACGCACTTCTGATCCATCATCTCCTCACCCTATATCTGATGACTCTGATCATTGACTTATCTTGATCCTAGGTGTTAGTGTCTTGTTCTAGGATCTATACCTTGAGGCCATGTATTGACATTTAGCTGGTTGAATTTTATGTATTGAAACAATTATGATATTAATGGAATCATCTTTTACCTATATTTCTACCTCTTTGTAATGATCATATTTTGGTTATATATTTTCTTCTTGTTGAAATATTGTCTTCTCTTTGTTGTTGTTTGCTGTTGATAATTGCTATATTAAGGGGGAGCAAACATCTGTGAAAAACTCTAAAGAGGAAGAAATTAAAGAATATTTCAGAAAAAGAAAAGGAAAAGTTAACTATGTTTGATGATGTCAAAAAGGAAGAGAAATTAAACAAAAACAAAAATTGAAATTAGACAAAAAGCCTAAATTATGAGAAAAAGGGGGAGAAATTAAATAAAAGCAAAGATTGGAAGATTAAAATAAATATTAGAGAAATTAAACAAATATTAAGAGAAATTAAACAAAAACAAAGATTGAAAGATTAAAACAAATATTGGAAAAATTAAACAAAAACAAAGATTGGAAGATTAAAACAAATATTGGAGAAATTAAATAAATATTGGAGAAATTAAACAAAAACAAGGATTGAAAGATTAAACAAAACTTTGAGAAATTTGGTATCAAAATTTGGTATCAGACAGAACTTAAACAAAAAGTCATCCATCAAAAGCAAAATCATAAGTACAATGCAAATAAGTACTTTTTTATGTTCTGATATATTTCAAAATTCAAACTTGCTCTGATACATCTTTTGAAATTTTACTCACCTTGATACATCTTAAGAAATTTGATTTACTCTGATACACCCTAAAATTTCTTTTAACTTGCTCTGATACATGATAAAATTTAATCCGATACAGTGTGAAGGTTTCTCTGATATATTATAACATTTGCTCTGATACAGTATGAAATTTGTTCTGATACAGTGTGAAATTTGTTCTGATACAGTGTGAAATTTTCTCTGACATTTGCTCTAATACAGTGTGAAATTTTCTCTGATATATTATAAAATTTTCTTGCTCCGATACATTATAAAATCTTTTCTGATATCATTGTAAAAATTATTTTTCTTGCTCTGATACATTGCAAAATTTATTTATCTTCTCTTGCTCTGATATATCTTGAACTCAAAATGATCTAATACCCTTTTCAAATCTTTAAGAAAATGGACAAACTATTTTTGCATTTATATTACATGCCAAAAGAATCATACTCTTTTCAAGCATATACACCTATAATGGATTCTTTTGAAATTAATGCATTAACATAAATATTTTTGTTCAAATGTTTTGTCATCATCAAAAAGGGGGAGATTGTTGCTCCTAGATTGATTTTGATGATTACAAAGCAGATTGAAGTGATACAAATAATTTTAAAATGAAAAAGTCCTTATGCTCTTCAAGGGCAAAATCATAATTTCACTAAAATCCTGATTTGATAGTACCATTTGGTAGAACAAATGATTTGAAATCTATTGGTGAAAATTTCATTGTGTTTGGACTTATATTTTTGAAGTTATGAAGGTTTGAAGTGCATGAGTCGACTCATGAGTCAACTCATGGCACTGTGAGCTGATTGGCACGCAAAAATTCTCCTTGGCACGCTAGTTTTCTGGCTTGGCACGACCTGTGAGTCGACTCATGAGTCGACCCACAAGGCATGAGTCGACTCATGAGTCGACCCCTGCTAATTTGAGCCAAGAATTTCCAGAAACGCATTCTCTGGTTTTTGCAACAGAGGTCGACTCATGAGTCGACCCCTGAAGCATGAGTCGACTCATGAGTCGACCCCTGCGATGGAAAATGTCAGCAACGGCTATTTTTTTGTCCGTTTTAATTGCCTTTTATGCTTCCTAAAAATCCTCTAACGGCTCTTTATCTACCTAAATTATTTTCTCTTGCTTCTAATGCTACAAAATGCTTTAAATGATGAAAGAAATTGCAGATTAAATAGCGGATCAAACATGAAATCAAAAAAAAATGAAGAAAACGGAGAAGAATAGAAGAGAGGATCCGAAATTTGCAAGAAAAAGCCTGAGATCAACGAAAAATCCAAAAAGAAAAAGAGAGAGGATCCACAATATACCAGAGAGATTGTGAAAGAGAAAAGCAAGATCTTTCAAGGAGAGAATTCTTCACGCCTATTATTTCAACCTTGATCTAGAGACCGTTCAAAGCTTTCAAGAGATCTTCAATCAACAATCAACCTCTTCTCAAGCATTCAAGCATTCATCCACTTTGAGAAAATCCGAAAAAGGGGTTCTTCATTTGAGTAAAGCTTTTATTGTTATATTTGCTCATTTAAGGAGCTGTTATTGTATTAATCTGTGCTCTAAATACTCTTACTCTTTGTGAGTTTTTGTTCTTGTTTTTAGAGGATTTCCAAAACAAGGAAAGGTTGATCCGAACCTGAAATCGAAGTGTTTTGGATTTGCTTGTACCCGAAAAACAAGTGTTCTAGCTGGGGATAGCTAGTGTCGGAGCTTCCGACGTTTTGTATTCGGGTTGAATACAAAGGATAGTGGATTGAAATTCCCAAGTGGGATCTTGGGGAGTGGATGTAGGTGCAAGGTTAGCACCGAACCACTATAAATCCTTGTGTTTGTGGTGTGCTTTATCGCTTTATCTTATTTCTTTATTATATCTTTGCAATACTGCTTTAGGTAATTAATATTGATTTAAAGCCATTGTTTTGTTCTTCATAAGTTATCTGTTGGGCTTAAAATTTTTAGAAACCCAATTTACCCCCCCCTCTTGGGTTGCATAGCTGGGCAACAATAAGGATCAAAGAACTCTTTTTTGTATAATTTATTAATTCTCGTCTCACTTATATGACCAAGTCGACAATACCAAAGTAAAGTATTATTTATTTCTTCTCTCTTTCGCTTTTTGCTTTCAGCAATATAAAAAATATTATGATTAGATAGAATCAGAAGATCATTATTAACAATACCATGATAGAAAATTTTATTAAAAAAAAAAATTGAGCAATTATTGCTCTTTTCATTTATTTTATAACCTCGTTGCAATAGCAACGGCACAGAAATAATATTCCTAATGATCTTAGATATATAATAATAGTTTTCTAGCTCTAAGATCTTTTCAGAAGATAACTTCAACATATATATCCCCATAGCTTCTGCTTGGATGGACTCTCCTCCAGTACCGTAGAGCTCGAAGTCACCCTTCCTCAATACTCTAATGTTCTGTAGCCCCTGCAATGACTTATATATATGAAAACTGCAGACAGTATCCAATACCCAAGAGTTTGAATTGGAAGAACTTAATGATAAAATTATATATATCTCATACATAGTTTTTGGTGCATCGCTTGAACCAACCTCTATAGTTGCAAGATATAACTTGCAATTTTTTTTTCTAGTGTCCTGCCTTACCGCAGTGAAAGTGAGTACATTATCCAGAGACTTTCTTCTCCTTCTTCTTCATCTTGCCATCCTTAGGGTTCAATACTTTTTTTTGAACCCTTAAAGATTGATTTCTTCTTAGAGATTTTACCCACAAGAAGTGGAGTCTTTTCCTTTTTTATGTGGCTCCCAACTATTTTGAGCATGTTTAATAGCTCAAGCAAGGAGGTATTCAGTTTGTTCATGTAATAATTCATGATAAACTGAGTGAATGATTCAGAAAGAGATTACAGGATCAAATTCTGACTTAATTCTCCATCCATTATAAAATCCAATTGACCCAATCTAGTGATCAGATCAATGACCTTCAGGACATGATCTTGTACGGATGACCCCTCAGTCATTCTAGCACAGAATAACTGCTTAGATATCTCATACTTAGCAGTCTTACTCTGTTCTCTATACAACTCTTTAAGATTGAGGAGTATGGATTGAGTATCCATGCTTTCATACTGCCTTTGCAATTCATTGCTCATAGAGGTCAGTATGATGCATTTGAAGTTAAACTGTCATTCTTCCACATCCTGTATGTAGATATCTTCTCCTCAATGGCATCATCCCTAATCTCTTATGGTTCAGGGATATCAAGTATATAAGAAAGCTTCTCCTGTGTGAGTACAATCTTTAAATTTCTTAATCAATCCATATAATTGAGATCGGTTAACTTGTTGGAATCTAAGATTCCTCGTAATGATACTTAAGATGCCATTTATAGAATTTAATCTATAATAAATAAAGAACATTATGTAAGTAAACAAATCATGTGACTTAAACAATTAAGTAAGGTCTTTAGATTTAATTGTACCTTTCATTATTTTATCGAACATCATAACCCTCTACTATGATGAACAAGACATTCTATATTTATCTTACTAGGATAGAGATCCTAATTTCTTATAATGATCTTGTGTTAACACAACAAACCCTTATGAGTTCATAGGTAGAAAACTCTTTCCAATTACATCTCATACAATTCTCAATATTATATCTTGACCTCTAAAATATTATTAGCCTTGTGGTAACACAACAAGTTATAATATTTTAGTTAAGTAAGATCTTTCATTTCAATACAATCAAATTCGAATATGACTGCCCTTGTGGTAACACAACAAAGTAGTATATCCAAAATTATCATAAGCAACTTTCATGCACCAGGATTATATTATATCAATCCTTATGATAAGCCTTGTGATAATACAACAAGCTTGTCATAGTTCATAATGTAACATTAATCTAGCATGAAGGAAGGCCCCTCGTAGTATTTTCAATATTAGGATTTTTCAATATCAAGATTGCTTAATCAAATTGGTCAGATAAGTAGGTAGAGGTCCCCCTATTGCTTTCCTTAGATACTAATAAATTGGTCAGGTCAGACAATGGAACCAATTAAAGAACTACCTTTAGCACTTTTCTAGACATCAATTGATCAATTGATTAAGAATTGGTTCACCCATTGTTGTTTATCACTACCACTTAATATAATTTTTATGAGGACTTTTTTGATCTCATGCATATTCTAAATATATAATACTAATTCATACTAATATATATTAGCACTAAATATTTTATATATGACAGTGTAATATATGGACTTTCATCATCCTATGACAACCTTGCAGCATAACCTCGTTATGCTAAGACAACCTTATATCAGGATGATGAAGTGGTACATCAATTCATATCATTATATGAAAGTATAATTCATTGTATAATTAATTTTATAGCATGAATCATAATATGTATCATATAAATATTATGTATATATGATTGAACCAAACAAGGCTGGCTCTGATACCACTATAAGATTTCAGGGTGGACATGCACAGCGAAAGCATAATATATTTTAAAAATTTAAAATAAAAAATCTTAATTATTAAACCCTTAAATAAATACTTTCTTGATGATTAACAATCATATATATAATATATTCATAATAAAATCTAAGGTATAGAAGAATACCTGCAACACTTATTTTAAATTATGGCAGAACCTTCACTAGGTGCTCAAGTGTTCGCCCTCCAACGGTGATCCACACAGGACTATGATTAGGACACCAACTCCTTAGAATGATTGCTCCTCTAAAATTCTCACTCTAAAAATTTTTTTGGATAGTAAGACCTCAAGACTTTCTTCCTCTCCTCCTAGCCTTCCTATCCCTACCTTTCTTCTCTTCTTGTCTTCTTTAAATTGCTTCCTAGGCCCTTGTCCTAAAATCGGACTTGTTCTTACTATTTTTAGACTTATCTAAATAAGAGAAGGAAGAGATTAATTGGACAATAGGAAGAGAATATTAGAAAGAAAAGATAAGAGAGAATTTTGAATGAAACAAATCCCCGGTGCAGCACCCTTTAAATAGTTAGCGATGGGATGCTCTCAGATTTGATTCGTGCCCTCTCCACATGACATCTCATGTCCCTCCAGAATATCTCACACCCCAAGCCAAAATCTCACACCCATCTGAAAGCTTTTGGCACATGGCAATCATCAAAAAAAATTCGAGAGATGCTTTGTACAGAAAGACTCTTTGGAACATTTTTTCGATGTTTCTTCGATGCATCACAAGGCTTCTCTTAGGTGCTATACTTTTCCACCACACATTAGTGCTTTTTGGCCATTCAAGGGACCAAAATGGAGGTGATAACCTAGAGATGGTGTGGAAAAAATTTTGAGATTAGATGTGGCGTGACAATTAGCTAAGAGTCTTTAACATCATGGACTCTTGGTTAGGCGCATGGATAGATTTGGCTAGGTTTCAAACTTTAATCAATTTCTTCATTTAAAGCACGAAGTGATTTAGCCATAGAAGGACTCATCTACACTCAAAATTAAATCATAATTCTTTAAAAAATTATTTCACCATGGAATCAAGAGGATAAAGATGAGGAAGGGGCATCCCATCTCATGGGATGCCAAATCTTCTTTTGCACACAAAACACATCCCACGCGCAAGAAAAAAATTTTGATGCATGGAGACCTGGTTATATGGTGCCAAATCCCTGGTTCAACTAGCCATGGGTTAACCCAACTAAAACTCAAAATTAGTTTAAATTAATTTGGATTTAATTAGCCTAATCTGAAATCAAATTCGAACCCGATTCGAAACAAGGAGTTAGAATTTGCAACATGTGCTAGCATGTCTATTTTGCAAACATGATCTAATCCAATTAGACCCCTTATTAATTTTTTTTGTATGTGACCCATTGAATTTCACATAGCTAGTAGTAGGTCTGAGTGCAAGTTGATCTGACTTGATTTGAATTTAATCTAACTGATTTAGGTCCAATTGATTTAACCCGATTTCAGTAATTAGAATCTTTTCTAATTGACGATCGAATTAAATACTTTAATTCGATCAAACCCATGAGATAAGATTGACGTCAGCAACATATCATATCTACCTAGAAGGTATAAAATTTTGATAAAAATATCAAAAATATCCTTCAGTGAAAAGCTACCATGCAATTCGATCCTGCGATCAACCTTCATCCCGAATATGACTTTGGATATGGAATGATGTCAAATTCAATATCATATTCATATTTTTTTAATTTTTAATAATAATTTAATTAATAAAATATTAAAAACTCTTTCTAATTTTTATTCTGCTTTGATCAAAGGCTTCCTGAATCATTAATCAATCAGAGCAAGTAGGATGCGATCTCCTCTTACCTGGAGTGATCGATTCCATATTGACCTACTCACAACCTCCATACACATTCTACCATATCCAGATCATTTCATATATGATAAGTTATGAATGAGTATAAATCAAAATATGGATTCATGTATACAAGGTTCTATGGTAGTCTCATGTCAAAGGATTATATGCACAACTCCCACTATAGGAAAATATCTTTTGATGGGTAAGTAGATTCCATAAGATATTTCTTAAGTCGAATCAATTCAGTGAAAGCATTCTTTAATGAGTACCCACATCTTTGTATTAGTGTCTCATACAAGTAGCTTATGAGATCAGCCACTCTCTACATCGAGCATACATAGGAAGTGCTAGTCTATCTGAAATATTGATCCCCTACTCAATGTCCTATGACTAGAAATATTCTAAATCAAAATTTTTAAGATTTTAGATCTCATAGGTATGATCTCATCATAACCCTAAAACCATTGCTCTGATTTATAGAGTTCATCATAATTATTACAAAAGTAAGATGCAGTATATGATGAAAAATATCTTTTGTTATTAAAGTGTCAATTACATGAGTCTAGAAGATTACAAGAAAAACTCATCAAAATATAAATTTTGATTGGCTTGTAGGGTATACTCCTTTCATCTTACACTTTAAGAAAAATATTGATCGTGGAATATAATTCAATATCTCTCTTAGGTGAGTAGTTCCCCATCTTGTTCATATTTGTGCTGTAGTCGTTGCCATTAATTGAATGCTTCTCCTTATAGTAAATAGGATGCATAATAGATCTTTTCTTCATCACAACACTCTTGAATGGCAAACGCTTGTTCTATTTCTATTATATAATTATTAACTTCCAAAGATTCAGTAATCCCCTTGAAGGTTGGAGAAGTTAGCTTTTTGAACTTGATGATGTTGTTTCACTGCACCGGGTGCTCTACATATCCATACTACTATGGTGGACATTGATGTTATTGTGCATCTCGTTGTGCCTATTACTGTTCAAGCAATTATTTGTTATATTTATTGCTGCATCTGCATCATCCCAACTAGGATTTGCATTAATATCTGATTCCTAATGCACCATCGAAGTAGTTCTAGTAGGGTCAAATGGCTCCCTCCTATTGAGGGATGCCAGTAGTCGATTGGGGAGTGCTATCACCCTGTGGGTGCAATGCCTCTCCTATAACTCCTTAAAAAGTGCTTGCTAATCAATGAGGAGGCATGATAATGTATATGGTAGTATATCCTTAATAAGTTTATTTATTTGTTACAATGAATTTTATCATAATCATCATAATTTAATTTCTCGATGTTCTTGATGTCTACCTACCTACACTCTATTAGAATTTCTATAGGTGCTAGTACATGTAGATTTTAAAATTTTTTTCAATCCAAAATATAGCAAAAAAATCAGATTAAAATACTTTTAATCTAAGCATGCATTTGTCATATGAAAGCACCTATAGATCTAGTTCATATGCTGAAATTAATATAAACTAATTTTAGGATGAATGAATGAAAGCTTGTAATCAGTTCATATACCTGAATTGCTTTCTCTTTGCTTCAAACCTATAATTGGGGTTGAATCCAATTTAATCCTTAGATCTGGGGCTGAATAGGTTCTAAATCAGCAGCACAAGCATCCTACCTCTATGAGTATCCACAGGACTGATCTGGATAGGCTCTTCTTAATCCTGCTTGTCTGAATCAAAAGCCTGAATAGGGTTGAACCAAGCTTCGATAGGCTTGAAATTGTGAACCCTTTTGATCTTTCTTTCTTGATTCTTAAAGAAACTAAGAACCTTTCTCGATCCCTTAACTAATCAAGAAGAACAACAATCAAGAAGTGGTTATAACTAACTTCTAATAACTTGAGAAAAAAAGATGAAACCAAACAACAACATGACGCCAACCAATTGATACCAAAACAATATTGCCACCCACCTCTCTAAAAGCTCCAACAAGAGGATGCCAAGAGAGAGAGAGAGAGTGCATGGGCTAGAGAGAGAAAAGAGAGGGGAGGTGATGGGCACACTAAAGGTGGCAGCAAGGAAGGGAGGAAGTGAGATTATCGGAGGAGTAAGGCTGGAGTCTTTTATATAAACAACATAAGGGTGTCCTAATCAAATTAGGATCTCTCCTCCTAATCATATTAAAAATTCTATCTTAAATATACTTGGACTAAATAAATGGGGCACCTCCCATAACTCACCCACACTCACATCCAATGCTAGACGTCCCATCATATGAGACCTAATAAAAAGTCTTAAATCAACCCATATGGTTTTATAAATTCACTTCAAGGATTCTTAATGAATAAAATCAAGAAACTCTTTCTTGATTTAATCTAAGTCATAAATTAAACATCCAACCATTGAATCTTATTGAATCAAATTCAATTAGATTCAAATCAAGTGTAGGAATTGGCTAATGCTTATCATATAAGCAAACCAACTACAAGAGAAATTAGGTTCATCCAGGTGCTAGCAAGGTTAACATGAACCTAATAGGATCTCTCTAAATCCATATAAATTGATACTTCATAAGTCCAATTATTAACTAATCCAGATCTTCTCCCTTTATGTGTGACTCCATAGGTTCAATTCTGTCTAGTAGTGAGACATAACATAATCTCTATCATAGGTATCACTGAAATCTCTTTCAATGGGTCAGAACAATTCCACTCTAACTTGACAAGGATCATTGATCCAAAATGATCCTATTGAGCTCTCACAATCCACCAATAACATCTAGCAATATATAGTGGCAACCCAGTAGAATTGAAATAGATCTTTAGGTATAGTTAATGTATCATATAGTCTCTCTATCATAAGTTCTGACTAGATGGCAGGTCATAGATAAATCATCAAACTTCCTCATCAGTCATATGATAGATATGATTAGCTCAAGTCCAATAGTGATTTCAAATAATTTTTTTTTTTCATTAATCACACTACTATGGCCATAGACTTATGGACTCAGCTTTTCAAGTCTCATAGGACTATTTCTCTCTATCAAGGTTAATAGATCCCATATAGATGCACACGTTGCTCATACAGCTCAACTAACTGAAGCGAACATCTATTATAAAATCTCATGATCGAGTTAATATTTATGTATAGTCAAACTATAACAGTCTTATTGTGAGCAACTATGACACTGCAAGTCAAAAGATCAGTCACACTACTATAGCATCGAGATAATTACTGATGATTGAATAGAAATCCATATGATCTCTCATATGGTCACGCTCAATACAAGTTATTCTCTAACAATTAACTACATTTTTCGCTCAGTGTCTCTACATTGTAGACTAGAGACTCATCTATCTTAAAGAAAATAAATTGTACACCGATCTATCTGGATGGAACACTATCCCTATAACTATCTTATGATCGAGAGCAATTTAGGAATCAATCATACGTATCTTTAATTCTCAATACTTGAGAATATGTATCATAACATCAATTTCAAGGATGATTCAAGGATACATAATGCTTGATTAGAAAATAAAAACTTACTCTTTATTGATTAAATCAATAATTTAAGTAGAAATATGTATCATAGAATAAAAATATGTCAGCCAATAATTGATTTTTAGGATATACATCTAACACACTCATCAATGTCAAACTCTATAACTTATGTTTTATCCACTTATGCTTTGATATGATATAAATTATCACGTTTCTAATCCAAGATCATAGGCCAAGGGTCATGGCAATTATCGCATACTTATGAAGAACTCTCTCTATAAGCATACAAAATATTTCAAATGGATACCAATGCAACATAGTAGTATTAATTTAAAAATATTAAAATTAAAAATTTAAATTTATTAACCAAATCAAATAGTATCCAAATTCAAATTAATGTCTTATATTAAGTAAACTTCATCCAAAATAATAAAAATAGATCTATGTTCAATGAAGCTAATAGTGTGAAATCTTGCCTTTAAAACTCTCTCAAATAATTACGGACGATCGAATAAAAATCTATATGATCTTTCATATAATCATGCTTAGTACAAGCTGTTCTCTAACAATTACTCACACTTTTTGCTTAGTATCTCTATATTGTAGACTAGAGACTCATCTATTTCAAAGAAAATGAATTGTGCATCGATCTATCTGGATGGATCACCGTTCCTATGACTATCCTATAATTAGGAGCAATTTAGGAATCGATCATTCATGCCTCTAATACTCAACACTTGAAAATATGTATCGTAACATCAATTTCAAGAATGATTCAAGGATACATAACACTTGAATGAAAAATAAAAATTGATCCTTTATTAATTAAATCAATAATTTAAGTATAAATATATATCATAGAATAAAAATTTATCAGCCAATAATTGGCTTCTACGATATACATCTAATAATCTTCCACTTGGACTAAAGCCAATTGGTCATTAATCTAAGCCCCATCTTCTCAAGGTAGGCTTTCATTTTGGGCTGGCTCAACTGCTTTGTCAGTGGGTCTACCATGTTATTCATGGAGTCTGCTCTTCGCACCTCGACATATTACTTTTTAAGGTAGTCGCGTATGATATGGAATCATTGTTCAATGTGCTTTGATTTTTATGAGATCGGGACTCCTTAGCAAATGCTATGGCTCCATTATTATTGTAGTATAGTGATATGGCATCTGATATCATTACACTAAGTTTCACGATAAATGTTTTGAACCAGAAGCCTTCTTTTGTAGCATCCGAAGTGGCGACATACTCAACCTCTATGGTTGAATCTACGATGATGCTCTACTTGGAATACTTTCAGCTAACTAAACCACCATTGCGTATGAACACATACCCCAATGTAGACTTTCTATCATGAAGTCCGAATCTGTATAACCCTCAATCCATAATTCAGGTGCTCCTCCAAAGATCAAGAACAAAATCTTAATCCTTCGTAAGTACTTAAGGATATTCTTCACAGCTATCCAGTACTCTTCATTTGGATTCGACTGATACCTGCTCGTGAAACTCACAGCAAGGGTAATATTAGGTCGAGTACATAGCATGACGTACATGAAGTTCTCAATCATCGAACCATAAGGGATCCTACTCATGTATTTGATCTCTTCAGAAGTGTTAGGCCACATCATCTTGGAGAGTCAAATACCATACCTAAGGGGTAGCAAACCCCTTTTGAAGTTTTTCATGCTGAACCGCTTCAACACTTTTTCTATGTACAGCTTTTATGACAGGCCAAGCATCCTTCTAGATGTATCTCTACTTTTATCCAATGATATAGGATGCTTCTCTTAAGTCTTTCATGGAGAATTTCTTAAACAACTAAGCCTTGACCAAAGTCAGCATGGAAATATCATTCCCAATAAAGAGGATGTCATCGATGTACAGTACAAGGAAGACAAGTGCGCTCCCACTGACTCTTTTACAAACATAAGGTTGCTCATCATTTTTGATGAAACCACACAATTTGATAGCATCACCAAAATGAAGATTCCAGCTTCGAGAAGCCTACTTTAGTCCATAGATGGACTTTTGTAGCTTGCAGACTCGGTGATCATTATCACCGGATGTAAAATCTAGTGGCTACTCCATATAGATATCTTTCTCAAGATATTCATTTAAGAAAGTAATTTTTACATTTATCCATCAGATTTCATAATCATAGTAAGCACAACAGCAAGCAATGTGTGGATGGATTTTAACATAGCTACAGGTGAAAAAGTGTGATAATAGTCAATACCTTCGCGCTGACTATAATCCTTCACCACCAGCTTTGCCTTATAGGTCTCTATCTTACTATCAGTACTTATTTTCTTTTTATAGATCCATTACACCCAATGAAAATAATTTTCTTCGATGGATCCACTAAGGACCATACTTGGTTTAAGTGTATTGAGTCAATTTCTGACTTCATTGTATCTAACTATTTCTCAAAATCGATGTCAGATATTATCTCGTCAAAAGTACTAGGATCATCACCATGACCCCTATCTCCCATAAGAAACACTTCCTCTACGTCCCCTTTTAGTATACCCATGTATTTTTTAGGAGGATGGAAGATTCTATCTGATCTACGAGGTGAAAGTAAAACATTAACTACTGGCTTATCATTAATGAATTTTTGAGGATCTATAGCTTGTCGCTCTTTAGAGATATTCTCATCAAGCTCAATTAACCTCCCACTACTACCATCCTGGATAAACTATTTTTTTAAGAATGTGGCATTATGACTCACAATTATATTATGATCATATGAAAAATAAAAATAGTATCCAATAAATTTTTTGGGATACCCTATAAATCGAGCTACAACTGATATATCCTCTAACCTGTCAGCTTTTTATTTTTTAACATAGACTAGACATCCCTAAGTCTAAAGATAACTCAGACTCACTTCTTATTATGCCATATCTCATATGGTGTGGTAGGAATAGACTTAGAAGGAATCCTATTTAAAATATGCATCGTGATAAGTAAGGCATATCCTCAAAGATATATGGATAAATCAGTGAAGCTCATCATGGATCGGACCATATCCAATAGGATCTTATTTTTTCTTTCGGATATCTCGTTAAGTTGAGGCATGTCGGGAGGAGTCCATTGAGAGGCAATATCATTCTCCTTAAGATATCCCAAAAATTTAGCACTCAAATATTCTCCTTCTCGATCAGATCGTAGGATTTTGACGGGTTTATCTGTTTGCTTCTCTACCTCTTGTCCGATTTCTCTAAATCTTTCAAAGACTTTAGACTTATGTTTAACAAGAAATACATGCCCATACTATGATAGATCATCAGTAAAGATAATGAAGTAGCTATAACCACCCCTAATCTGTACATTAAATGGGTCACACACATCGGTGTGTACTAGGGCTAGTAACTCAGTGGCCCTTTTCTCTTATCCCACAAAGGGTAACCTAGCAATTTTTTCTTGAAAGCATGATTCACAAGTCAGAATCGACTTAGATTTAACTAAGTCAAAGATCCCATCCTTTTTCAATCTGTTTATCCTTTCTCTCCAATATGATCAAGCCTATGGTGCCACAAGTACTTATGATTAAACTCATCTCTGGATCTCTTTTGACCTACGACACTCATTACTTGCTCATTTAAGTTCACATTAGCATCAATATGTAAGTGATAAAGATTGTCAATCAAAAGATCAGATGCAATCAATTTATTTCATAAATAAATGGAATAAAAGTTTTTATTAAATTAAAAAATAAATCCATTTTATGCTAGTACAGAGACCGAAATCAAATTTTAGCTAGTTACAGAAATAAAATAATAGTCTTTTAAATTTAATCTAAAGTCTGACGATAATTGAAGAGGATAGATTTCAATAATTTTTACAGCAACTTTTGCTCTATTACCGATTCGAAGGGTCATGTCACCTTCCCTCAACCTCTTACTTCCTATTAGACCCTGTATTGAAGTACATATATGAGCACTAGAACCAGAGTCCAACACCCAACTAGAAATAGAAGAAATCATTAGGTTAGATTCTATTATGAGCATACCTTTAGAAGGTTGATCATCCTTATTCATCTTCAGGCTCTCCAGATAAGATGGATAGTTTCTCCTCCAGTGGCCATCGGAGTTGCAGTGGAAACACTTTTCTTCCTCCATAGCTTTCTTTAGAGTATCCTTCTTAGGCTTGCTCTCCTTCTTCTACTTCTTTGTAGGCTTATTCTTTTTTTTTCTTGAGACTTTCTCTTGGAAGGTGCCTGCTCAATAGCAAGAATAAAGTCTCTTGAACTTTTTAAGGTACCTTCAGCAGTGACCAGCATATTGACCAATTCAGATAAGTTGCAGTTCAGTTTATTTATATAGTAGTTTATGATAAACTATCCAAATAAACTGATCAGAGATTGGAGGATCAAATCGACCTTTAATTTTCTATGTATATTAAGCTTGAGCTTCTCAAGCTCCTCAAAGTCTTTGATCATTGTCATATAATGATCGTGGATTGACTGTCCATCATGCATTTTCATATTGAACAATTGCTTGGATAATTTGAAGCATGCAGTCTGGCTCTACTCATCATACAACTCTTACAGGTAAGTGATCATGGCACGGATAATGGGTATGTGCTTATGCTGGCTCTGTAACTCATTTGACATAGAAGCCAGCATATAGCACTTCACCCTAAGGTCATCATCCATCCACTTGTCCAGAGCAGCTCTTCATCTACCGTAGAACAGGTTGGTAAGGTTGGAGCATCCTAATCGGGTACATACCCAATCTTTTCGGATGTCAGGACTATCTTGAGATTTCTAAGCCAGTCCTTATAATTTATACTGGTCAGTCGGTTGGTTTCAAGGGTGCGAGCTAGTGGGTTAGAGGCTGACATTATTTATTTACGAGAGTAGAGATTCTAGTTAGATATTTATACTTAAAATTTATATTTGCTCTAAAAATTTTTAGATGCAAATAGACTCTAACTATTTTTTTGGATTCCGACACTCTCCGGATGGAAAGCAAAAATCTGATGCATCCAATGCAAGATTTCTAGTAGATGCTGCAGTCCCACCGATGTTGTATATCTCACTAACAGTTATTGGTGACACGCACACCGATACATAGATAACTCTTTACCTAGATGCTTCTCTAAGCATATTGCAGTGACTTGGTCTCTAAGTTATGAGAGCTCAGATAACACATTACCTCATTTCTTAGTTAAGCCTGATCCACCATTCACAAGCAGGTGTGAAGCCGTCATTGAGTCCCTTAGATAACACATATTGGGCCCAACCTCATCTTCACCCTAGAGCAACTCTTTGCTAGTAGAGTGATTGCATATTTTTAATGCAATTGAACCATGGTAATCAGTCAAAAATAGTCAACGTCAGTACCATGCTCGCACTTCTACAATGATGGAAGACCATAAGGCTTAATATTAATTAGAGAGATTTTAGTTAGATCTCATCTAATTAGTCATCATATGACCGATCTAATTGGTATGGACTGAATCAAAATGTCTTAGCAACTAATGAACCCAATTATTCAATTTACCAGATAAGTGAGATCGATGGGAGGGTACACCATTAACTCATCATAGGCAAAATTATCTAGGTGAGTAGCCTTCCAATTAAAAATTACTGATCGAGACTTACCTTAGACACCAAATAACTTATTGATTTCAATTAGTCAGCTTAGATGAATCAGATTCAAGCCATAAAGGTGGATTAGGTCACTAGGTTGACTCGATTTTGCATATGGAGTTTAATCAATTCAATCTACAATACTTGTAGAATTATAAGCTCAATTGATCTAATCCAAATCAATACTTGACTCGGTTTGATCAATAACTACATCAATTTCAATCTAATATGATCTAATTGTAACCTAAGATACAATTCATTGATCTAATGCAAAACTATCCATGCCCAACAATTTATTCACACACTAATTTCAGATCATTGAAATAAATTTCAGATCTAAATTCATTGTATAAAAATAAATTTTTGATTTTCGAAATACTTTTAGAACATGCATGCAATCATATATCATATACATGAAAAATTTTAGATTTTTTAAAAATTAATTTTAGATCTAAACATACTATCATATATCACATATACGAAAAAATCAGATCGTAAAAATTTAATTTTTAACCTATGCATGCTTGATATATCACATATATAAATAAAATTCAGATCTAAAATATTTTTTAGATCTCAACATAAACATATACATCTCATGTATAAATAGAATTGTAAAAATAATTTTCAAAATTTTTATACTACTTTCATACATATGAATATGTGGCTCTGATACCACTATTAAAATTTCTACAGGTGCTAGTGCATGTGAATTTTAAATTTTTTTTAAATTCAAAATATAATAGAAAAATTAGATTAAAATATTTTTAATCTAAGCATGCATTCATCATATGAAAGTGCCTATGGATCTAGTTCATATGCTGAAATTAACATAAACTGATTTTAAGATGAATGAATGAAAATCTGTAATCAGTTCATATACCTGAATCACTTTTTCTTTACTTTAAACTTGTAATTGGGGTTGAATCCAATTTAATCCCAAGATCTGAGACTAAACAGGTTCTGAATCGGTAGTATAAGTATCCTGTCTCTACGGATATCCATAGGACAGATCTGGATAGGCTCCTCTTAATCTTGCTTGTTGGAACCAAAAGTTTGAATAGGCTTGAACCAAATCTGGATAGGCTTAAAATTGTGAAACCTTTTGATCTTTCTTTCTTGATTTTTGAAAAAATCAAGAACCTTTCTTGATACCTCAACTAATCAAGAAGAACAACAATCAAAAAGTAGTTGTAACTAACTCCTAGCAACTTGAGAGAAAGAAGATAAAACCAAACAATAACATGGCACCAACCAATTGACACCAAAACAGTGTTGTCGCCCACCTCTCTAAAAGCTCCAACAAGGGGATACCAAGAGAGAGGGAGGGCATGGGCTCGATAGAGGAAGGAGAGGGAAGGTGATGGGTACAGTAAAGGTGGCGGTAAGGAAGGGAGGAAGTGAGATTATCAGAGGAGTAAGGTTAGGATCTTTTATTTAGACAACATAAGGGTGTTCTAATCAAATTAGGATCTCTTCTTCTAGTCATATTAGAAGTCCTAGCTTAAATATACTTGGACCAAATAAATGAGGTGCCACCCATAATTCACCCATACTCACATCCAATGCTAGGTGTCCTATCATATGGGACCCTATAAAAAGTCTCAAATTAGTCCACATGTTTCATAAATTCACTTCAAGGATTCTTAATGAATAAAATTAAGAAATCTTTTCTTGATTTAATCCAAGCCATAAGTTAAATATCCAATCATTGGATCTTATTGAATCAAATTCAATTAGGTTTAAATCAAGTTTAGGAATTGATTAATACTTGTCATATAAGTAAACCAACTACAAAAAAAATTAAGTTCACTCAGGTGCTTGCAAGGTTAACATGAATCTAATAGAATTTTTTTAAATCCATATAAATTGATAATTCATAAGCTCAATTATTAACCAATCCATATTTTCTCTCTTTATGTGTGACCCCATAGATTTAATTCTGTTTAGTAGTGGGATATATCATGATCTCTATCATAGATATTACTGAAATCTCTTTCAGTGAATCAAAATAATTTTACTCTAATTCGATAAGGATCATTGATCCAAAATGATTCTATTGAGCTCTCACAATCCACCAGTGACATCTAACAATATGTAGTGATAACTCAGTAGAATCAAAATAGAACCTCTAGTTGTGGTTAATGTATCATACAGTCCTTTATCGTGAGTTCCGACTAGATGACAGGTCATAGATAAATTATCAAACCTCATCATTAGTTATATGATAGATGTGATTAGCTCAAGTCCAATAGTGATTTTAAATAAATACTTCTTTTCATTAATCACACTGCTATAATCATAGACTTATCGACTCAGCTTCTCAAATCTCATAGGACTACTCATCTCTATCAAGGTTGATAGATCTCATATAGATGCACACGTTGCTCGCACAACTCAACCAACTGAAGTACTATAGCATTTATGTATAGTCAAACTACAGCAGTCTTACTGTAAACAACTGTGACACCGTAGATCAAAGGATCAGTTACACTACTATAGCATCGAGATAATCACTGATGATCGAATAAAAATTTATATGATCTCTCATATGGTCACGCTCAATGCAAGTTATTCTCTAACAATTATCCATACTTTTTGCTCAGTGTATTTACATTATAGATTAGAGACTCATCTATCCTAAAGGAAGCGAACTGTGTACCGATATATCTGGATGGATCACCATCCCTATGACTATCCTATGATCGGAAGTAATTTAGGAATCGATCATACATGCTTCTAATTCTCAATACTTGAGAATATGTATCGTAACATCAATTTAAAAGATGATTCAAGGACATATAATGCTTGATTGAAAAATAAAAATTTATCTTTTATTGATTAAATCAATAGTTTAAGTAGAAATATGTATCATAGAACATAAATGTGTCAATCAATAATTGACTTGTAGGATATACATCTAACACACTTATCAATGTCAAACTCTATGACTTATATTTTATCTACTTATGCTGTGATATTATATAAATTATCATGTTCCTGATCCAAGATCATAGGCCAAGGGTCATGGCAACTATCGCATACTTATGAAGAACTCTCTCTATAAGCATGCGAAGTATTTTAAATGAATACCAATGCAACATAGTTATATTAATTAAAAATATTAAAATTAAAAATTTAAATTTATTAACCAAATCAAATAGTATCCAAATTCAAATTAATGTCTTATATTAAGTAAACTTCATCCAAAATAATAAAAATAGATCTATGTACAATGAAGCTAATAATGTTGAATCTTGCCTCTAAAACTCTCTCCCAAATAATACCCAAGTTCATAAATAATTATCTAAATCTAAAAAATAAAAGAGAGAAGTGATGAGCTTGATAGTCTAGTAAGTAATGAATATCTCAACTAGACATTTCAGATATTATAATAAGATATAATATTCAAAAATAATACAATGAATAAGCATAAGAATATGTTTCATGCTTACTTAAATAAATCAATATATTTTTCATATTCATATGCATGTATAATCATAAATTCATTTCAAATCAATATATATATATATATATCGATTTCAACACTCTTAACTACAACCACACTTATCCCTATGGCAGGGCTAGAATAGAACAATAAGCTCAAATAGAGTACAATGCATAATCTCCATTGGTAGGATCTAGAATTTAATGCAATCTCCATTGGCACGATCCAGATTCCAATGTACCATCCCCATTGATATGATCCAAAGTCTAATGCATAATCCTTATTGGTAGGGTCGAGAAAATAATTAAGCTAACAGCATAAAATTTGATTTATATCAAATTACTTTTGTAAGATTATATATATATATATATATATATATATATATATATATATTATAATTTCAATGAACATATACATATTTCATCAATAAATCATAATATTCTAGAAATTATTTTTCGTTCAAAATATAATTTTATAAATCATGCATAATTTTAAAGATCAACTATTTACTTTCAAAATAAATTATAAAATATCTCAAAAAGATAGTTTATTATCTATTTTTCACAGAACACTGAATGAATAGATTGATTAACTTTGAGAAGATTCTTCAGAACCTATTATTCAAAATTATAATCTTACTTTAATTCTAATTCATAACTAAATTAAAATAAAATTTCAAATCAAAACTCCACTTAAGATCGAACTGAAAATTGGGTGTGCTTCACGGATTAGATTTCTAAAGTAAGATCAAACTAGAATCAAGCTAATCATGGAAGATGTGTCTCTAGTTTCACTAATCCCATGAAAAATAGAGAGAGATAATTAGTAGAGAGAAAAAGATTTTGAAGAGAGAGTAATAATCTAGAGAGAGAAAGTTCATAGAGAGAGAAAGTAGAGAGAAAGAGACTCGAGAGGAAAGAGAGTGAGGAGGGAGAGAAGAAACAATTTTTTTTCTTTTTTTTTTCTTTTTCTTTTCTTTTTTTTTCTTCCTCTTTCCTTAATGGAACAGGGAACTCTTCTATCCCTTGTTCTCGAAGCTAGGAGGTTTTCCTCTTGGCTAGCAACTCTCATGGCTAAAGGAGCAGACTTTGGTGGTGACCATGACCCGAGTCCCACAACCAGCGGCAGCAAGGGATGCCAGAAAATCAAGGATGAAATATGAAAATAGAAAAATCTGAAATCAGATTTTTCGAGAAAATTTTGACCATAGCAAATTCAGTAAAAATTCAAGCTTAAAACTTGTAGAAGATTGAGAGAAAGATGATTTAAGAGATTTATCTAGTTTTGGATGGGATTTGATCTGGTTCTTGATGGTCAAAGCAAAAATAATCCACTAGAAAAACAGGAAGAAAAGAGGAAAAAATTAAGGGATTAAACGATGATTTTTGGTGAGGGAAAGCTAAGAGATTGTGGCCTTTATATAAACCTCTAATGGGAAGCAATTTTACTTCATTGTCAACTAGAATTTTTAATGAATTTAGGATTTTTGATCGGAAGAAGAATTCCTTTAGGAGTTCCTCACGTTTTCAATATTTTTTTCTTTTCTTTTTTTTCTTTGTTTTTTTTTTTTACTGTTGGGTAGGTTTTAAAATTTTGGGTATTACAGGTACTGACCACCTCAAAAAAGACTACAGAAACCCTATTCAATGTTTCAACCGCTTTGTCTTGGTCACCCTATAACTCTATAAAAGGATGCACGTGCCTCAATAGGACATATCAGCCACGCTTACCCTCACGTTTTGGTTCAACTCCTTCCTCCAGTCCCTCCATAGCAAATCCCCAAGACCTCCCTAGGACAATCCCACCTCAACTTCAGTCCCTCCACACCCTATAGCCTTCCCCCTACAGTGCAACATCCTCAAAACCAAATGGCCTTAGCTGAACCATCAATTCGGAGATGCAAAGCCTTCCTTCCGTTTACCTGTAAAATGGCAGACACCATGGAATACTGATAGGGCTGATTTTGTGAAGGCTTTTGGTTGACCCATCAAAGTCAATGAGGTTGCATGACCCTTGCCCATAAGGCGAAGGTGGCGGCATCTTGGACTACAAAAAAACCAACCTAGAAAGAACCAGTTTATCATGACCTGCCCTTCAAATGATGCAATCCATTCACTCATGTCCATGGGTCACATTAGGGGAGAAGGTTTTACACTTCTTGTCGATCCCTAGGATCTTCACAAGGATGGTGTTGCTTATAACCTCAGGTTCAAAGTCAGTGCTAGCTTGTTAAATCTTCCACTCTTTTGCTGGAACACTGACTCTATAGCTAACATTATATCTGGCTTCAGTGTCCTGATATATAAGGGCTAGCCAATCAACTATAAAATGGGAAGAGTTCTCTAGTTTTGGTCTCCACTTCTGTTGTGAAGAGTTGGCTGACATCCCAAAGACAGTGGATGTTACTGATGGGTCCTTTACTCATGTGAAAGTGGTTGTGAATATCTCTACCCTCTTCAATCCATCAACTGAATCCTCTTCTCTGTCCAGAGATGATCACGTGAAATGGGGGACAATGAATGGGATTTCTAGTTTGGATCAGGTAAACCTCCTGGTCATCACAAACACCAATCCCACTCTAACAGCAATTTGCCTAAGCATCAAAACTTGAAGTTCGGTAGTTCCTCTCACCGAAGGATGTTGGACAACGGGCTCATTCCGATCTCTGACCTAGGGTCACCCATCGACAGTAGGTTTCACATCTCTTGGCCTAGAATCTTAATGAGTGCCGCACTACACGCTGTTACCGCTATCTTCACTGACCGTTTCCCTAGTCGTCCTTTTGCTTTAGGAGGACTTTCAATATCCCACACCCTCTCTTTTAGCTCCCCTCAGATTTTGGACATCGTCCGCTCCGGTTTTGTAGCTGGCCCAAAACACCAATGGCTCCCTAAGGCACCTAAAAACCTTAAGGTAGTGTCTGGTTGCCTTATTCTGGATGGAATAAGGGCTTATTTCATCTTATTCTACCAAATAGGTAAAAATTTAGTGATGGGTCACCCTGGTTTAGCAATTCTGGTCAACCCATTGGTATTCTAGAATACCAATTCCATGGTCCCTCATAAAATTGGTAATTCTAGGTCTCCTCATTCCCAGCCGACCCAGGGGTAATCAGTGCCATTTGCCAAAAATTAATGAGGATGGTGGAAGGGATGGTGAAACCCTATTACCTCTCTCTTTTTACCTCTTTGTCTTCACATCGCGGCTGCCACTCATACCTTGTCGCCTTCTTGGTGGCTCCATCTCCTCCGCCGACCTCCTCCCCTCTATCCCCTCTGCTGCTCTAGTGTTTTCCTTCATTTGATTTGGATTTCATGACGATTGGTCGCCACTGCACCCGCCTCACATCCTCTGTCCTTCTCTCTTTGTCTGCACGCTGTGTCTGCCGCTCACATCCTCTCACCTTCTCGGTGGCTTGAAATCCTCTGCAGACCTCCTCCTCTCCACCGCTTTAGTATCCTCCATCAGTCGATTTGCTTTTCAAGGCCGCCGATCACCACTGCACTCACCTCACACTCTCTCAGTCTCTCTGCAAATAGTTCTCCTTCTCGTACACACTGTTGTCATCCCTCTCACAATAGCTCAGATAATTTTAATTTGGCAGCCTTTTGATTTTAAGTTGGATACGTTATGAACAATGTTAAGGGGATTTGTTGTGTTGTGGTGTCCAGACATGAATGCTGTCTTAAGTCTGTGAATGATACTTGTGAATGTTGTCTTATCTCTATAGATTCTTCTGTTTATTCCATGAAATTTTTATTTTTCTTGTTTTTAATTCTTCTTGACTTTGAACTTTTGTGCTTTTTACCTATTTTCTATATATATTAAGTTATATTATTTTTCTTATATTTTGTTTTGGCAATGATGATGGGTTGCCTTATGATTGAGCATGGCCAGGAGACAAGTGTTTAACTATATAATTAGTTTTTACATCTTGTAGCCACAATACTTCATTGACTTCAACTTCGCATGTCCTAAGCCACCTTCCATACCATTTTTATTTATTTTCTTCTTCTTGTGTAATGATTTATATTTTTTTTTGTATGCCCTTCTATCCTTGCTGTAGGTTGGCTTCTTACAATTCATTATCTCAATGTTTGCGTTCATGTAGCTAAAATACTGAGAGTCCATACGATCGATGATTTTGAACCTGCAAGGGTAGGATCATCAAATAGTAGGGCACCAAATTGGACTGATGCCCTTTATTTAGTCATACTTGGCTTGATAAGACAAGAGAATGACCAAAGTGATTGTCAAAATGGTACCTTCTCTTAAGAAATCTAGAAGAAGATGATGAATACGTTTAACGAGAGAACTAAGAAGACCTTCACATATAGAAATCTCAAAAATCGATTGAAGGTCCTGAAGAAGAACTTTAACATGTATTTTAACTTAGCAAGTCGATCCGGATGGGGTGGGACCTTATACTCAAAGTTCCTACCCTAGGGATGAACAAATATGGGAGGAGGTTATTTTAGTGAGTGTTGGATGGTTGTTAATATCATAGCTAGCAAGCATATCGATACTTGGCTGCACTTGTTTATTTATTCTCATAATATACTACTACAAAAAAGGACTATGGCAGTGCTTATATGGCAGTGATTTTTAAAACCGCAATCATAGACCCTACGGCAGTGCTTATTCATAACCACTACGGTACGTCATATCTACAGTAGCGGTTTACCGTAACTACTGCAGTAAGATAATCTACCGCAGCGGTTATGATTAACCACTGCCATAGGATAACCTATCGCAGCGGTTTACTGTAACCGCTGTGGTAGGCTCACAGCGGTTATTCGTAACTGCTACGATATGTCAGACTTATGGTAGCGGTTATCGTAACCGCTGCCGTAGGTCCATGAATTACTGTGGCATGTCAGACCTACGATAGCGGTTATCATAACTACTGTCATAGATCCAACATACTGCAGTGGTTCGTGATAACCGCTATCGTAGGTCAGACCTACGGTAGCGGTTACGGTAACCGCTATGGTAGGTCAGACCTACCGCAGCGGTTCGTAATAACCGCTACAGTAGGTCGGACCTACGATAGTAGTTACATAACCACTGTGGTAGGTTGGACCTAACGCAACGGTTCATAATAACTGCTGTCGTAGATTGGACCTACAGCAGTAGTTATGAATAATTGTTGCAGTAAGTAAAAATTTTGATATAACTTTTGATCCAGAGATCAGATTTAGATGATTTTTTTTTAAAATTTTATATAACTTTTTGAGATCTATATGGTTGTAATAATGATTTTGCTAAAAAACATCGTTCTACCCCTAAAATTGAAGTTGTAAAATAATTTAGTTGATACTTATAACTAATTTTGGATGATTACGTGAACCTGTAATAGTGAAATCAAATTTTAAACATATATTTATCATTTATTATCTAAATAATTATCATTAAAGTATCTTTATAAAAGATCACCTCAATTTGGTAGCCCTAGCTATGTCTACATTAAAATTTGATTTCAACAGTCACGAATGACCGCATGATGATCTGATAGATAGAGACTATCAATAGATCTAAAATTTATGATGATGATTTTGATAATATTTGTAGCATACTGTCAAAATTTTACTTCAATCGGACATTATTAGCATAGTCAATTTAGCACAGGATGATTTTGATCATTAAATAAAAAATGAGTAATCAAAAGGCCAATTGACATCTAATTGAGATGATTTTTTGGATAAATAATCTTTGTTAGTATTTTAATCATTATACAATGATGATCATAAAATTCAAATCATGTGCATATGTTAGAATCTATTTGAGCACATCTTACAAAAGCACAAGTATAATTATTTAAGAAATTTAAGAACAGATAGCAAGTGATATATAGTTTTAGATTGTTCATATATATGTGGTTTGAATTTTATAATCATCACTGTACAAATAAATAAAATAATAACAAAGATTATTTATCAAAAAAATTATCTTAATCGGATATCATTTCACTTTTTGATCAATCATTTTTTATTTAATGATCGACATCATTTCGTACTAAATTGATCATGATAATAATATCTAATTGAAGTAAAATTTTGATAGTATACTACAAATACCATTGAGATCATCATCATAAACTTTCAGATCCATCAGTGATCTTTATCTATTAGATCATCGTGCGGTTGTTCGTAGCCATCGAAATTGAATTTTAATGATCGACATAGCTAGGGCTACAAGACTGAGGTGATCTTTTGTGATGATATTCTAACGATAATTATTTAGATAATGAACAGTAAAGATGTGCTTAAAATTTGATTTTACTATTACAGATTTACGTAATCATCCAAAATTATTTGTAAGCACCGACTAAATTTTTTTAAAACTCTAATTTGAGGGATAAAATTATATTTTTTCATAAAGTCATCATCACAGCCATGTAGATCCTAAAAATTATATGAAATCAAAAAGAAAAATTCACCTAAATTTGACCTTTGGATTAAAAGTTATGGCCTTTAGAAGGAAAGTGAGAAGAGATTAAATTTTTTTAAAAAAAGATTAAAGCACAGAGACAAGATAGCTCATTGGTAAAGTGAAGCACTGAACTTGGGCAAGTACCCAAGTTCAAATCCCACAAGAGGCATTGACCATGCATTGACCGCTCTTTGATCATTCGCTGTTGACTACCCGCTGGTCGGCCATCGGCCGCCGCCCCCCCTCTCGCTTGCTGGTCAACGTCTAGCAACAGCCAGCCATTTTGATCGATCAAAGACTACGGTAGTGGCATGACACCGCTGCCGTAAGAATCTACGGTAGTAGTTGGCATAACTGCTCCGTAGTTATATGGCAGTGGTTGGACAACCGCTGCTATAGCTCTGTGGCAATGGTTGGATAACTATTGCTATAGTTTGCTATAGCAGTGATTTTGCAACCACTGCCATATCTTATCTATGTTAACGGTTGACGCAACCGCTATCGTAGCCCAAAAAATCACTGCTATAGACCTACGGCGACAGTCACAGTGGTAGAGTTGTCTAACCACTACCATAGGCTATGGCAGTGGTTTCTGGGCTATGGCAGCAGTTTTCAATCACCGTCGTAGTCCTATTTTGTAGTAGTGATAGGTAAACAAGGAGTATGCTCATATTAAGGGTAAGCCCTTCCTTACCTTTGATGATATTGATATCCTTTTCTCAAAGAACATGATCACTGGTAGGCGTGGAGACACATCTGCTCTTCTTGAGGGGGTTTCTGACAATGACACCTCTGATGATGAGGCAGATCAGAATGACTTAGAGGACTTGAATCTTAGTGATGGGCAACCTTCAAAACCTAGTGGTTGAGTCTTTATCTCATCTTTTGGTCTTTTTGAACCTTCTGAATAAAGTATGTCTGATGTACCCTCCAGTAGCCTAACTTTCTATGCTACAACACTATCCACCGACTATTTTTCAAATGCACCTCCATCCTCCTCCACCAGAAAGAGATCTGGATCAAGCTCCATGACTCCTACAGCATGTAGGACTAGGATGAACACTGATGCTCTCCTAGATTTGGTGGATCAAAGGAGAAAGAGATTAGAAATTACCTATGAGATTCTTAGGGGGGATAAGCTTACTAGGCCTACACTGTATTCCATTGATGAGTGCATGGTGAAGCTGGCGAGGCTTTCCGATGTTATGCATGAATGCATCCTTGCTACAAGAGAGACATTTAAATATGAGATGAATCGATGGTTCTTCATGCATTATGAGGGGCCACTGTTGGAAGCTTGGCTGTAGAGATAAATGGCTGACTTCTATTGTATCCCGCCACCTGTGGTAGGCTCTTTTGGATCAAATGTATTTCTCAAAAGTATCTCTAATGCTTTCATGCCTCTTCCCATGCATGGTGTGAATCAAGGTGGTATGCATCCTTTCATGGAATAGTCCTCCAAGCCTAGTACTCATGGTAGCTCAGCTGCATCTCCAACCCAGCTCGATGACTTCTTAGGCCATGGATGATGTTGTTTTTTTATGTTTGTACTAGATGTGTTGAAAGCACAATTGATGTACTTATAATCTATGCTAATATGTGCTTCTTGATTTTGGACTCTATACTATATGTTTAATCTCCATAAACGAGATATGTTTTGAGGCTACCCTTTGTTTTGTTTTGGGATGTGCCTGTGTAATATTGGATGAAACAACTTATATTATGCTATAATGATATACTTATTGGATGACTCCATGAAATTTACATGTCTTGTATTGGTCTTTTTTTTTTTTTAGATGGACACCTTGCGTGACCTGATGAACTTTTTGATTGATGAGGACAATTATAGGCAAGATGTGATAACCATACTCATGATAAGCAGTAGAATCATTCGTGTCAATGATTTTAGCATGGTTTTGAAGATGCCTTATCAAACCCATCCATTCTCCAATCATGACCTCATTACAGACATGCTAAGTGGCCATCCAGATAGGGGTTACGATCTCTTTAGAATGACGAATATAAGATTCTTATAGCTAGAGCAGTTGCTTATGTCACGTGGCCTAATAGCTAGCCCCACTGTGTGACTGCTTAGGAGCAATTGGCCTATTTCCTGTACTGCATAGGTCATGGTGTCACCAATAGGGTTTTGGTTGAAAGTTTCTAGCACTCAGGGGAGGCGATATCATGGCACTTTAACAATGTTTTGAAATCCGTCTATTCATTAAAGCAGGAGTTTATAGTCCAACCTGGTGAAAATGTAGGAGTGCACTCATGCATCCATGAAAATAACCTTTTCCATCCTTATTTTATGGTACTCCTGAATCTTCTTAAGCTTGGTCATTGATTTTCATCTTGGTAGTTGATGTCTCTGACATATTTCGGTTGCATCATAGAATGCTATCAGTGCAGTTGATGGTACGTACATACCTGTCCTGATCAAAAAAAGCAAACAACCCACTTTCGCAATCAAAAGGGCACCATTTCCTAGAACATTGTGGCTGCAGTCTCATTTGATCACTCATTCCTTTTCATTTGTACTGGATGGGAGGGATCGGTAGCCAACATGAGGGTTCTCCATTGGTGTGTCGAGTCAGGGGGGTCATGTATCAGAAGGTATCCATATTATCTCTTTTTTAGGGTTTCAATATTTTATTGACTTTCAAAGTCATTTTCATATTGCATGGTTGGTGATCGCTGTCGTAGGCATCAAAAATAAATCACTAACTTACTACTATGTAGATATTGCAAGTCAGATTCATATCCATAGGGACCATGTTCAGCTGCATTTGAGTGATTTAGGATTAAATTGAAGAAGAGTAAAAATTGATTAATTAGAAGACTACTAAATAAGCAAGCAAAAAAATAAACAACTTAATTGAAGATTAACTTCAAGTATGAGAGAGATTTCTCAAGATCTCAACTATTTTCTTGTTCGACAGCTGGTACCCTTCTTAATATGCCTTTGCTTAATATCTAATCAATTAAGATATAACGTATCTTAGAAAGCATGGCCTGTACCCTTAAATCACGGTCCATCTATTAAAGATATAGACTAGTCAAAATTGCTTAGATGCAAAATAAAAAAAATCTTATCTAAAGATAATCTATCCCAAGAGCATGAATTGTATCCGTAGATCACAGCTCATCCCAAGGGTCATAAACTATTCTAAATTAAGATTTATAAAGACATAATGGTATGAAACAAGAAAAGCCAAGTCTTTATTACATAGAAAGAAGGAAGTACAAAGAATTTAAAATAAAAAATACTATCTTTATAAGTAGTTTAATGATTTTCTGAGAAGATGGAGAACTAGCCACATATGGATCTTCTTCTCGCTGAAGCTTTCATTCTTGAATTTTGTAGATATCCTTCCCACGGCTTGAAAAAGAGATCAAAAGTTGGTAGAGAAGAGGGCTGAAGGTTGTGGGTGTTCTGAGGATGGAAGAAAGAAGGAGGAATCTAGGGTTTTGATGGAGTAGAAAAAGAGGGAGAGAAAGAGGGAAGATGGAGGCATGGAGATGATCCCCACAAGGGGGTGATGGAGATTTGGGATGATAAAGTTTGAGAAAAAAAGGTTAGACCTATAGTCGGCTAAAAATCTGGGAAGACAAGGTTGGCGTGAAGAAGGGCTGTAGCATGGAACTTAAAGCTATGGGGATTTTGTCGTGGGGAAGGTTTACTAATTTTCTTTTGGCTGGCCAAAGGGGCTTTTTATAGAGTGGAGACCAGGATTTTGAGGGGTGTGGGCGCATGGATTGATGACCATTGGATCTTAGGGCAAGAAATCTTCTCCTTTGATTGCTTGTCTTGATGTTTTTCTATTTTTGCAGCATGCAAAATTTTCCTTCTTCGTTTTAGTCCAATTTTCTCTCCAATTCTTTCTTAAGAAATTCCATGAATGCTCCAAGGATGGCATCAGCAATTTGAGCCTTTAGATCTATGGCTTCATCATATATCTCCTCTGTTGGTTGATTAGCTGCATTCACACTTGAATCCATGGAAGATGCGATCTTTTAACCTTGACCCTTGATTTTTAAGTTGCATTCACACCTTGGTTTCTTCCATTTATTCTCCACTTTTGGCACCATGAAGGAGGACCCTTGGATGGTTGTTTGGGTGGTTTCTAGCCATTGATTCCATCTTCAATCCATGGGAGAATGCTTCAAGAAATTTTAGCCTTCAGATCTTCAAGTATTTTTCATTGACCATTGATCTTCTTGCCTCGAACTCTTATGGATGGCGCATGGCTTCTCCTCCCTTGGATGTAGCAAATTGATGAGGACCATTAGATGCTCTTCCCAGCTTTTGAATGTGCTTGACTTCAAGCTAGATTAGACCAAATTAAGCCTAATTGAACCCAATTTTTAATTTACCTACAAAATACATTGGAAGACATCAAATTCAAACTAGTACATGTTAATTAATGATGTTTTGAGTGTGTTTAATGTATTAATTTAGGTATTGATCATACCTCCCAACTTAGCTTTTGCTCGTCCTCGAGTAAAATAGAAAAATTAGAGTGAGTGCTGTCTCAGTTTTGAATTAAAAGTTAATTTAGACATCCCTAAAAGCAACTGATATCCGACCAGATTATTGAAGAGGTACTTCATCGGATTACTAATTTGATCCAGTTAGTGGTTGAGTGTTATCCATAAAAATTTTTTGAGATCTTCTTTCACCAACTCCTCACTTTACTCTTTAAGTCCTCTAACTACATATGAGCTAGGTTTATTATCTTCTTTCAATTTAATTCCTCTTATCATCTATTATTCTTTTCTTTTGTGCTTTCTTACTATCCCTTGTGATTGATTTTTTGCATCCCTACCTTTTGACGTGAATCACAATGCTTACTTAAGTGAAGAGGCTCGGTTACTCAGTGAGACAATGCTAAAATCTTTTTTCTTTTAAAGCATATACTAAGGAAACTTTCTTTTTTTTTGCATACCTCGACCTTTCCACCCAAACCTCCATGAAGAGAATCTTTATTGAGATCAATAAAAAAAGGGCTCTAAAAATACTCTAAAATGTGGTCTAGTCTAAATCCTATCATTGGTTGGGTTTTCTCAATAATTTGCCTCTCAATATCTTCAAAATTATCTAGACCATTAATCATTCATTGATTAAATTGCCTAATTAACTTCTAATCAAAATAAAGTTTGGATACATATAGCTAATTATTTTTTTATCATACTTGAAGACTCACTTAAATTTAAATTAATTTATTCTCTCTCCCAACTTAATTTCCATTGTCCCTTATGGAAGAAGAGAAAAATTTAAGCAAAATGCAAAAGGAGGGATACCACCTGATTAACTATTGTTTGCAGGTTCTTTCATGTTTTTTAATGGGCCCTCATCAGATTTTGATGTTGTGCTCCTCCCAACTTGCTAGTCATCCTTATTAGATTCCTGTAAAATAAAAAAATTAGATAAATAAAATATCGGGTTATCTTCTAACAAGCATTAATTTAAGATCTTCAGCCAGATCAAGCCAAAGTTTATGGTGGTTCATAGATTGGTTCAACTAGGTCCACAGCTTTGATTTACTCTCCATCCCTTATACCATCCACATAATGCTTCAATCTCTGCCCATTAACTTTAAAAGTATTTTTCTACTTTGGATCTTTAAGTTCTATGGCTCCGTAGGGAAAAACTTGGGTCAGAATGAATGGTCCATTCTAACATGAGCGAAGTTTATCAGAGAAAAGTCTCAATCTTGAATTAAAGAGCCATACCCTTTGATTTGGTTTGAATGTTCTTCTTGAAATAAATTTGTCATGGTAAGCTTTGGCTCGAGCCTTATAAATTTTCACACTCTCGTATGCCTTGTTATGTAGTTCCTCTAATTCATTCAATTGAAGTCTTCTTTTTGACTCCGCATTTTTCATATCAAAGTTAAATTTTCTTATTGCCCAATACGCGTGGTGTTCCAATTCTACTGGCAGATGACAAGGCTTTTCAAAAATAAGCTGGTAAGGGGACATTCCTATAGGGGTCTTATAAGCAGTATGATAGGCTCATAGTGCATCATGTAATCTCTCAGACCCATTTTTTGGATTGGGCCTAATCATTTTCTCTAAGATCTTCTTAATCTTCCTATTGGAGACTTCCACCTGTCCACTGGTCTGAGGGTGATATGGAGTGGCTATCCTATGTATAATTTTATATATTTTCATTAAAGCTTCAAAATGCCTATTTGTGAAATGCGTTCCCCCATCACTGATTATGGCTTTAGGGCAACCAAACCGACTTATAATGTTCCTTTGAATAAACTTTATTAGCACCTTATAATCATTGGTTCGTATTGCCATGGCTTTTATCCACTTAGAAACATAATCCACTGCCATCAATATATACTCATAACCAGAAGAGGGAGGAAAAGGGCCCATAAAGTCAATCTTCCAAATATCAAAAATTTCAACTACTAAAATCGAGGATAGGGGCATCATATCTTTTCTCGAAATACTTTCTATTTGTTGACATCTCAAACAATTACGGCAAAAATTATAGACATCCTTAAAAAGTGTTGGCCAGTAAAATCCACTCTGTAGTACTTTTGCTATAGGTTTTCTTCCACTAAAATATCTCCTACAAACTAATGAGTGGCAAAAAGTTAGGATATTTTGAAATTTACACTCAGGGACACATCGCTAGATAATCTAATTCGGGCAAATTTTGAACAACTCGTGTTCTTCCCAAATATAATGTTTTACTTAGGCAAAGAATTTATTTTTATCTTGCTGGGTCTTGTAGGATGGGACTTATCCAATCATCAAGTAGATAACTATGTGCACAAATTAAGAAAGATTATTAGAAGATGCTGAGAAGAGTTATTCATCAGGGAACCAATCTATAATGGTTTCATTGTTGTGTTCTAACAAGATCCTTGAGATATGATCTGCTACTACATTTTGAGAACCCTTTTTATTTAAAATTTGCAGATCAAATTCTAGCAACAAAAGGACCCATCTAATCAACCTCGGCTTTGTATCTTTCTTGGATAGCAGATATTTCAATGCTGCATGATCAGAGTAAACTAAGACTTTGGAGCCCAAAAGGTATGATTTGAATTTTTCTAGGGCAAACATGACTGCAAGCAATTCTTTCTCGATTGTGGTATAGTTTAATTGAGCATCAGAGAGAGTTTTGCTTGCATTGTAGATCACATGAAGTTCCTTATGGAATTTCTATCCTAAAATTGCCCCTATCACATAATTGGAAGCATCACACATAATTTCGAATGGTAGGTTCCAATCCAGTGGTTTGATAATTAGCGCAGTGGTCAATGCTATTTTCAGTGTATTATAGGCATCTAAACAATCTTCATTAAAATCAAAAGAGTTTTCTTTAGCCAAAAGATTACACAAGGTTGTGAAATTTTGCTAAAGTCCCTAATAAAGCACCTATAAAATCCCGTGTGTCCCAGAAAGGATCGTACTTGTTTAACCAAGGTTGAGAGTAGTAGATTCAAGATTACTTCAACTTTCGCTTTGTCTACTTCGATGCCCCGCTCAGATACAATGTGTTCAAGCACGATTCCCTTATGAAGCATGAAATGGCTCTTTTCTCAGCTTAATATCAAATTTGTCTCCACACATCTTTCAAATACTTTAGTTAAATTTTGGAGATAATCATCAAAAATAAGGTCAAAAATAGAGAAGTCATCCATGAAAATTTTAAGAAACTTGTCAACCATGTCAGAGAAGATAGCCATAACGCACTGCTGAAAAGTGGTTGGTGCATTGCACAGTCCAAATAGCATTCTTTGGGAGGCAAAAGTACCATAAGGGCAGGTAAAGGTGGTTTTCTCTTGATCTTCTGGGAATACAGGCACATTGTATCCTGAATATCCATCCAAGAAGCAGAAGTAACTCTGACCTGCTAATCGTTCTATGATTTGATCAATAAAAGGTAGTGGAAAGTGATCTTTTCTAGTCATGGCATTGAGTCATCTATAATCCACACATACTCGCTGATAAACACTTAATTTAAATCATTTAAAGTAAAAAATTATATTTAATTTATTTTATTTATTAAGAATTTGATATTTCTTTTTATGTTTTACAGAAAAGATAATCGTCGATACAAAGAGTCCGATTCATAGATCAAAAAGATTCAAGTTTAAAGAAAATTAGACTTAAAATAAAATTAAAATAAAAGAAAGATGCATCCGGTATTATAGAAAATGAAGATACTATGTAAGGAATCCAAAAAGGATATAGATGTCATTGTGAAAAAATAAAAGTTTCTTTTTGGAAGTGGAATAAAAAAAAGGTAGCATGAAGTTGTTCCTGGGCGTGCGCGTGAGCGGCGCGGACGCACAGCGGGCGAGCGCACGGACGGACGCGCGGGCAGACGGACGCGCCGGTGTGGGCGCGAGCGCGGGCGGACGCGAGCAGGCGCGCGCACAGCGGGCGCGGCAGTGGGCACGCGGGACGGCGGGTTCGCGGAGAGAATTTGGCATGGCAAACACAGCGGCGAGCAAATTAAAGGAAAAAAAAAATTATTTGAAAATGCTTCAAGTGGAAAAATTTGTATTTTCTTTATCTGTTTGTGATCTTTTCATCTCATCCATCCATTTTTTAGTCATTAGTATTTTCTTTAGTCCCAAATCGAAAAATCATGTAAAACTCCTCCCTCCTAACACCTATAAAAAGGCTTTTGTACTCCCATTGGAGGGGGAGCCCAGAAATTCTTCTAGAGCCTTGCATAGAGGGATAGAAAGGGACTACTTCATGAGCAGCTAGGCTAGCAGTCTCGGGAGTGGAGAAGAAATTTTGTAACGACACAGAGATGGTTTATTGTTCTAAACTTTTCTGTATTTCTTTATATGCAATAAAGATTATGCTTTTTATTTAAATCGTCATGAGTTCTTTATTTGCTCCCTTTCATATGCTTTTATTTATACTTTCTTGTTAGATTAATATTAAGAATAACTTTTATTTTTCGGAGACACGCCGTGATCTACAGATACGGGGCGTGCCGAGGAAAGAAGAGTTGTTTACCTAGTACTTTCTGGAGACGTACCGTGATCTATGGGTACGGGGCGTGCCGAAGAAAGACAGATATTTTTTCTAAGATTAATCACATCTATTTAATTAAAAAAAAAGAGATACAACTCTACTAGTGCAAAATTAATTCAAAACTCCCGAGCTCTTTATTTTCTAATTATAATAATTTTAAGATAATTTATTTTTTAAATCAAAAATAATATTTTTTTCTTTTATTTTGCAATCTCAACTTAGCCCAAGATCTCTGAGGATACGATCTCAACTCATCCTACCTACGTAGTGAGTAGAGTTATTTTTGGTGCTATCAACGACTACGCATCAAATTTTGGCACCGTTGCCGGGGACCTTGGCACGATTGAAATAAAAGAAAAAAAAACCACTGACATTTCATAACACTTAACTAAAATAGCGTAACCCCAAATATAAAAATTTCTAACTTGATTGGACACCTTGTTTCTTTGCATCTCATCTCCATAATTAACTTTAAGGGTGCAACCCATTAACTAAGATAAGGTGGGGATTTGATCACCCTTCCTTGGCCCACAAATCACTCCCTTGCATTTGTATAACCTAGACCTTAATCTAAAATCAACTAGACGTCAGCCCTAGGAATTTCGAGCTCAATAGGACAAGAAAGCTCTAGAGTTGAACCGAGTGTGGATTGGTTAATTGCTTGGTGTCTAAGACAAGTGGTTAAAGAAAGTGGTTTTCAATTGGTTTCGTTGACTGACTTGGCCAACTCAGTTGGTGTCTAAGGAAAACAACGAGCAGGGAACCTCCCACATCTTACGCTTACCTAGCTGAGTTAGTTAGTCAGTCTTGAGCTTGGAGTGCTCAAAGGCGGTCTTGAAAGTTAGGAGCTGTCTAGATCTAAGTTAACCTTAGGATAGAGAGTCTATGCTTGTTTAAGTTGTTACAATTAACATCTAAACATTAACTAATTTTTCTCTTTTCATAGATTTAAGATTCTTAGGTTCTTCTCTTTAGATTTTCTTCATTCTTTTCTCACTTTATTATAAATATATATATTATAAAAAGAAAAAAAATTTTGTGTTTGCTCTACAGTATAATTGTAAGGTGTATGCTTGGTCGTAGATCATTACGACCAGAAATCCAACCTTTTGATCCAAAAATAGAAAGAACCTTTAGAGCCAACAGACATAAAAATATGGACCGAAATCAGGAGAATGATCCATCCAAGCAACTGAAGGAGTACTTTACTCCTTCCATATATACCTACTCTCCTTGTATTCAAGTGCCCCCTGTGGAGGCCACTCAATATGAAATTAAGTCCAGTATAATCCAAATGCTACCTTCATTTTATGGACTTAGTAATGAGGACCCTTATAAACATCTTGAAAAAATTCTTGAGATATGCTCAACTGTCAAAATTCACAACTTCTCCGATGATGCTCTTAGGTTAAAATTATTCTCTTTCTCACTTAAGGACAAAGCCAAATACTGGCTACATACTTTGGATTCCATGACTGTATCAACCTGGGACCAGCTGCAAGGAGAGTTTCTTAAGAAATATTTTTCCATAGGAAAAACTAATCAAATAAGGAAAGCCATAACAAGTTTTTCTCAATTAGATGGAGAAATGTTTCATGAAATATGGGAGAGATTAAAGAACCTTATTAGAAAATATCCCCACCATGCTGTACCCAAGTGGCAGTTAATCCAATATTTTTATGATGGGCTCTCTGAAAGACATCGACAAATGGTCGATGCATCATGCGGTGGGATATTCATACTGAAAAGTGAGGATGAGGCGTGGCAACTGTTTGAAATTTTAAGTGAAAATTCATTACATCATATGTCTGCCTCTATTAGAGATAAACTCATGTTAAACCCAAAGAGAGATGGAATATATGAAGTAGGAAATGCCATAGATATCCATCATAAAGTAGATGAATTGTCCCAAAAATTAGATCATCTTCTAAATACTGGACAATCTCCGATTCCACCTAACCCAATCCAAGAAGTTTGTGCATTGTGTGCAAGTCCAAACCATTTTGTTAGTGAATGCCCAGCCGCACCTCAATTTTTTGAGTTTGTGCATGAGCAGGTTCAACAAACTCAAGTCCAACAAGCTCGCAGACCAGAAAATGATCCATATTCGAGCACTTATAACCCCGACTGGAGAAACCATCCAAATTTTTCTTGGAGACCACAATCAGTGGTTGGTCCTGCCGCACCTCGACCTCAATATCAGGACCCAACATATAGGCATGGACCATACCATCAATTTCAAAATGCTCCTCAACCGTCTACTACTGGTCACAGCTCAGCTTTTGAGGAAAAAATTCTGAAAGTACTAGAATGATTAGAAGTCAACACTCAGATCCTTAACTCCCACACACAATCCATTGCTAAGCTAGAGACCCAAATAGGTCAACTAGCGACTGCATTCAGTAGGAGGGAAGGAGAAAAATTACCTAGCCAACCCGAGAGCAACCCAAGAGGGCAATTTGTGATTGAGAGTTCTAATACCCCAGAAACTTTTCTGAACATGCCAAATCAATCATGACTCTGAGAAGTGGGAAGGTCATTGAACACACTAGTAAAACCAATGAGACTGACCCTAAACCTCTAACCGAAGCCAAATCACCCAAGAACAAGGACCTAAAAATAGAGAAGAAACCAACTGCACCAGAATCATCTTACTTGCTTAAAGCCCCATTTCTGGATGCCCTGAAAGCTCCTATTCCTGCAGATAAGAAGGGAGGAAAACTTGATGAGATGTTAGAATTGTTTAAACAAGTCCAAATTAATCTTCCCCTTCTAGACGCAATCAAACAGGTCCCTGCTTATGCCAAATTTTTGAAAGATTTGTGTACCCAAAAATGTAAATTTAGATCACAAATTCCAAAGAAAGTACGCCTCACTGAACAGGCTAGTTCTGTCGTCCAGCATGCCACTCCTCCAAAACTTAAGGACACAGGAGCCCCCATCATTTTCTGTGTTATAGGAGATTATCACATTGAAAAAGCTCTTCTGGACTTAGGGGCAAGTGTGAATCTTTTACCTAGTTTGGTGTATGAACTTTTTGGATTCGGAGAACTGAAACCCATATCAGTCATACTACAATTAGCCGACAGATCAATTAAGAAACCACATGGAATGCTTGAGGATGTCTTGGTCAAGGTAGATGAATTTTACTTTCCAGTTGATTTTCTGGTTCTCGACATGGAACTAAGTGGCAACTCCAGACAAATTCCCATTATCTTAGGACGACCCTTCCTAGCTACAGCAAATGCATGCATTAATTGTAGGACAGGAGTCATGGACATATTGTTTGGGAATAAGAAATTGAGACTAAATATGTTTGGTGCTTTCCAAGGACCATCAATGGATAGTTGCTTCGAAGTAGATATACTAGAAGACATTATAGAAGATGCAACACCCACAATTCTAGCACCAGACCCCTTAGGTACTTGCTTGGCTCACTTTGGAGTGTATGACTTTGAGGGATATATGAAAGAAGTTAACACCTTGTTGGATACACCACACGATAAAACCACTCCTCCATGGACAATCAAGTATGAGCCATTGCCCACCTTTTGTTGGTTTTATTGCATATGACGTCTGGCTGAAGACGTTAAACTTAGCACTTTTTGGGAGGCAACCCAAATTTCTTTTATTTTATTTTAACTGATCTTCATTTTTTAAGAATAAAGGACTGCTCTATGTGGAAGAGTCTGTCAATAAACTTGACTCTAGCTGAAGACGTAAAACTTAGCGCTTGTTGGGAGATAACCCAATGATTTCATATTTTTTTTACTTTACTGCAGTTGCAGAAATTTAGAACAAGAGCCTATTAATCAATGAAGCTATCTTCAACTTTTGAAGTAAAATTATCCCAGGTGCACTCTCTCCTATTATTTTCTTTGCTTTCCTACTCCATTGAGGATAATGTAGATTAAGTTGAGGGGGAAGGAAATTAATCAAATCCTAGAGTATGGTCAAATAATTAGTTTTGTGTATCCAAATTTTATTTTGATTAAGAATTAATTAGGCATCCTAAACAATGAATGATTAACAGTCAAGATAATTTTAGAGAAATTGAAGAATAAATTATTAAGAAAACTCAATGAATGGTAGGGTTTAGACTAGACCAAATTTTAGGAGTGATTCTACAATCTTCTTCTTACTGATCTCAATAAAGAATCTGCTTCATGAGAGATTGGGTGGAAAGGTCGAGGTATGCAAAAATTCTTCTTAAAATTTACTTAAAAAAAAAAAAACAACATTGGTTTCCTACTGAGTAACCGGGCCCTTTCGCCTAAGTAAGCGTTGTGGTTGGCGTAAAAAGGTAGGCAATGTTAAAAAAAAAAAAAAGTAAGGGGACTAAATTGCAAGAAGATAATAAACCTCTTTCCCATTAAGTTAGAGGATTTAAAGAGTAAAGTGAGGAGTTGGTGAAAAAAAAGCTCTTGAAATTTTTTTAGTTAATACTCAGCCACTAATTGGGTCAAATTGATAATCCAATGAAATATCTCTTTAATGGTCTGACCAGGTATCATCTACCTTTTGGGATGCCTAACCTAACTTTTGATTTAAGACCGAGTCGGTACACAATACTGATATATCTATTTTACTCGAGGACGAGCAAAATTCAAGTTGGGGGGTGTGATAAATACTTAATTTAAGTTATTTAAAGTAAAAAATTATATTTAATTTATTTTATTTATTAAGAATTTGATATTTCTTTTTATGTTTTACAGAAAAGGTAATCACCGATAAAAAGAGTCCGATTCATAGATCAAAAAGATTCAAGTTTAAAGAAAATTAGACTTAAAACAAAATTAAAATAAAAGAAAGATGCATCCGGTATTATAGAAAATGAAGATACTATGCAAGGAATCCAAAAAGGATATAGATGTCATTGTGAAGAAATAAAAGTTTCTTTTTGGAAGTAGAATAAAAAAAAGGTAGCGTGAAGTTGTTCCTGGGCGCGTGCGTGAGTGGCGCAGATGCACAGCGGGCGAGCGCACGGACGGACGTACGGGCGGACGGACGTGCGGGTGTGGGTGCGAGCGCGGGCGGACGTGAGCAGGCTCGTGCACAGCGGGCGCGGCAGTGGGCACGCGGGACGGCGGGTTCGCACGGAGAATTTGGCATGGCAGACACAGCGGCGAGCAAATTAAAGGAAAAAAAAATTTATTTGGAAATGCTTCAAGTGGAAAAATTTGTATTTTTTTTATCTGTTTGTGATCTTTTCATCTCATCCATCCATTTTTTAGTCATTAGTATTTTCTTTAATCCCACATCGAAAAACCATGTAAAACTCCTCCCTCCTAACACCTATAAAAAGGCTTTTGTACTCCCATTGGAGGGGGAGCCTAGAAATTCTTCTAGAGCCTTGCATAGAGGGATAGAAAGGGACTACTTCATGAGCAGCTAGGCTAGCAGTCTCGAGAGTGGAGAAGAAATTTTGTAACGACACAGAGATGGTTTATTGTTCTAAATTTTCCTGTATTTCTTTATATGCAATAAAGATTATGCTTTTTATTTAAATCATCATGAGTTCTTTATTTGCACCCTTTCATATGCTTTTATTTATGCTTTCTTGTTAGATTAATATTAGGAACAACTTTTACTTTTCGGAGACGCACCGTGATCTACGGATACGGGACGTGCCGAGGAAAGAAGAGTTGCTTACCTAGTACTTTCTGGAGATGCGCCGTGATCACGGGTACAGGGCGTACCGAGAAAAGATAGGTATTTTTCCTAAGATTAATCACATCTATTTAATTAAAAAAAAAGAGATACAACTCTACTAGTGCAAAATTAATTCAAAACTCCCGAGCTCTTTATTTTCTAATTACATCAATTTTAAGATAATTTATTTTCTAAATCAAAAATAACGTTTCTTTCTTTTATTTTGCAATCTCAACTTAGCCCAAGGTCCCTGAGGATACGATCTCGACTCATCCTACCTACGTAGTGAGTAGAGTTATTTTTGGTGCTATCAACGACTACGCATCACTCGCCAGCCAGTTGTTGTGTGAGTGGGTAACAACTCACCTTTCTTATTTTCTACCATAGTGATGCCCGACTTCTTTGGCACCACTTGGGTTAGGCTGAAATTAGATAGATAATGCCTGCATCCAACCATTTTATTACCTCTTTCTTTACAACCTCCCACATATTTGGATTTAATCTACGTTGCATGTCCCTATGTGGTTTGGCCTCAGTCTTGCAATGAATGTGATGCATGTAAATAGAAGGATCAATGCCTTTCAAATAAGCAATTGTCCACCCCATGGCCTCTTTGTGCTCTTTGAGCACACCTACAAATTGATGTTCCTGGTTAGTGTTTAGGTCGGAGGAAATGATTATTGGTAGGATCTCATTGGGTCTGAAAAATTAATACTTTAATGTGTCATGAAGGGACTTTAACTCTATGGTAGGTGGTGCTTCTAGGGATGGTACTAAAAGACTCGATTGGGTTGGTAGTTGTTCATACATTACAGTCCAAAGGAGATGGTGCTAAAATTGGGTTGGCTCTAGAAGTGCATTTACTTCTTTGATATACTCATTAATGTCAAAATCATCCACTCCAAAGTGTGCTAAGCATACTTGTAAAGGGTCTGAGTTGAGCAAGGTAGGGGTTTTGTCCTCTATAATTTTCTCTAGCAAATTGATCTCACCATGATCAAAAGTGGGTGGTCCCTGTGCTGTGTTAAAAATGTTTAAACTCAGCTTCTTATTTTCGAAAGATACATCCATAACCCTGATCCTACAGTTTATGCAAGTATTGGCGGTCACTAGAAAGGGTCTATCTAAGATGATGGGTATTTGGGGTTGCTGTTAGATTCTATATCTAGCATCAAAAAATCCACAAAAAAAATTAAATTCATCCACTTTTACTAACACATCTTCCAACATTTCATGGGGCACCTTAACTAATCGATCTGCTAATTGAAGGGTTACCATTGCGGGCTTCAATTCTCCAAATCTAAATAGGTCATACATAGAGCTCGAGAAAAAGGTTAACACTCGCACACAAATCTAACAATTTTTTCTTAATGGTCAGGTCCCCTATGACATAGGATATGATTGGGGTACCAAGATCCTTAAGTTTGGGTGGGGTTATTTGTTGAAAGATGAAACTGGCTTTTTCAGTTAAGTAGACTTTCTTTGGTGTATATGCCTTGGTTTTTCATTTCTGTGTGCGTAGATCTTTGGAAAACTTGGCATATGTTGGGACTTGTTGTATAGCATCAAGAAGGGATAAATTTATTTGTACTTATTTGAATAGTTCAAGTATTTCATTCATTTTGATGCCCTTCTTATCTAGAGGCAGAGGAGATTTAAAAGTACTGAAAAATGGGGCCTTCGGTGTAGGTGCTAGGTCAACAGGTTCTTTCCTTTCTATAGATTCATTCTTCTCTGGTTCGACAAGTTTTGATGGTTCTGGTTCTTGAGTTATCTCTGGTTGATTAATGATTTTCTCACTTCTAAGGGTCATAACAGATTTGGCATATTCGAAAAATGTCTCTGGGCCAGTGGAGCTTTCAGCCATGTACTACCCCTTTGGATTACTAATAGGTTAGCTGGGTAATTTGCCTTGCTCCCTCTTATTAAAGGCTGAGCTAGTTGACCTATTTGGGCTTCTAGCTTTGCAATTGACAGTGTGTGGGAGTGCAAAAGCTATAGTTCTTGTAGAATCTTCTCGAGGGCAGCATTTGAAGAAGATTGAAAATTTTGTGCTTGTTGTGGGTATGGAGCTAGTTTATAAGCTCCCTCAATGTAATTAGGTCTGAGTGCTGGGGGCCTTGCAGTAGGTTGTTGGGTCCAAGAAAAATTAGGATGGTTCCTCCAATCTGGATTATAGATGTTGGAATAAAGGTTGTATCTTGATGTGAAATTATTCTAAGTTTATGCTTGATTGACTTGTTCATGTATAAACTTAGAGAATTAAGGTACAAGAAGACAATCATAAACAGAATGAGTAAGATTCGAACATATTGAATGGACATCTATCGCAAGTGTGGTGGGGTGCTGGTGGGCATTACTTGCAGTATTCAATTCATTATTTGAGATAATTCATCTATTCAACTATGGATGTCCATTGAACTACCAATCTCATAAATCCCATCTCGCTTAGGTCCAAACATGGAAGGGTCTCTCGTAGCAGCAAACATGTAGTGCAATGAATTTTCACTTAGGATTTCAAATAGCTACCAGGCTTCATGCTCATTTTTCAGCATGAAGGTTCTACCAGAGGATGCATCAATGATTTGCCTGTACTTTTCTGACAAGCCATCATAGAAGTACTGAACTAGTTGCCATTTGGGTATAGCATGGTGGGGGTATTTCCTAATTAGTTTCTTTAATATTTTTCAAGTCTCATGAAACATCTCTCCATCCAACTAGAAAAAACTAGTTATGGCCTTTCTGATTTGTTAGTTTTTTTGATTGGAAAATATTTTTTAAAAAATTTTCTTTGCAGTTGATCCCAGGTTGAAATTATGATTGTATCTAATGTGTTCAGCCAATATTTGGCTTTATCCTTCAATGAGAAAAGAAATAATTTTAGTTTGAGAGCATCGTTAGAAAAATTTTGAATTCAAACTATTGAAGAAATTTCCAAGAATTCATTTAGATGTTTGTATGGATCCTCATTAGCAAGTCTATTAAATGATGGAAGTATTTGAATGACACTTGACTTGATTTCATATTGAATTGCCTCAACTAGAGGCGTCTAAATGCAAGGAGAGTAGGTATATTTGGAAGGAGTAAAGTACTCCTTCAACTACCTAGGTGGATCAGTCTCCTGGTTTCAATCCATATTCTTGAGTCTACTGGCTCTAAGAGTTCTTTCAATTTCAGGATCTAAAGTTTGAATCTCGAGAGTTGCAATGAGCGACGCTCCAGCATAAACCCTATAATTGATACCTTAGAGCAAACCAGCCAATTTTAATTTTTTTTTAGATTTTAAGATTTTTAGATTATAAGTAAAAGAAAAGGATGAAAGAAATTCTAAAGATGAGAGCCTATTGAGTCCTAAATCTAAGAAGTAGATGCAAAAAATTTAAGTTAGGTTAGATGTTGTCCTAGATCTAGACAGCTCCTAACTGCTAAGATCACCTTCGAGCACTTCAAGTAAAAGACTAGCCACTCAACTAGCCAAATAAGTATAAGATTGGTGAGGGTCTCTCTGTTGCTTTACTTAGACACTAATTAAATTGGTTAGATAAGCGAATGGAATTAATTAATAAACCACCTTCCTTCGAAATATAATCCCTAAACCACTTTCATAGACACCAGTTAAACTGACCAACTTTAACTCAGTCCAACTCTTAAGGTGCTTTATCCTATTGAGCTTGAGAGTTCTTAGGGGCTAACATCTAATTGATTTTAAATTAAAGGTTTAGATCAATGCAAAATAAAGGATTGTGATTTTTGAGCTAAGAAAAGGTGATGAAATTTCCACCTTATGTTGATTAGAATTTTATCCTTAAGATATTTTATAAAATTATGCAATGTAAAAAAAAGAAAAGATATCCAAATTTAATAATTAATTAAGATTAAATTGATTTACTTTTTTCTAGATTTTGTTATTAAGTATCTAATTTTCTAAATAGATTATGAGGTGTCAGTATAAAGATTTGGTTGATTTTGCAAGAATGTAAGTTTGACTAAGTAAACTAGGCAACTTAGAAAGCAAATAAAAGGTAAAAAGTAAATATAATAAATATATATTTTTTAATTTTTTTAATAGATTAAGAGAATAAAAGGCAAGCTGAGAAATAAAGTAATTAAAATAAGGACAAAAACAAGTAAAGCAGTTAACTAAGAAAGCAATAAATTAAAGAAAGCATTAAATAGATTTTTTTTGATTTTTTTATAGATTTTTATAACTCAAAGTAACTAAAATATAATTTTTAGCAATGGTACTAAAATTTGATCACTGTCATAGGCATCAAAAATAAATCACTAACTTACTACTATGTAGATAGTGCAAGTCAGGTTCGTATCCACAGGAATCGTATTTAGTTGCATTTGAGTGATTTAGATTTAAATTAAAGAAGAGTAAAAGTTGATTAATTAGAAGACTACTAAATAAATAAGCAAAGAAATAAATAACTTAACTAAAGATTAACTTCAAGTATGAAAGAGGTTTCTCAGGATCTCAACTATTTTCTTGTTCGACAGCTGGTATCTTTCTTAATATGCCTTTGCTTAGTATCTCATCAATTAAGATATAATCTATCTTAGAAAACACGATTTGCACCCTTCGATCATGGTCCATCTCTCAAAGGTATAGGCTAGTCAAAATTACTTAGATGCAAAATAAAAAAAATCTTATTTAAAGATAATCTCTTAAGAGTATGAACTACATCTGTAGATCACGGCTCATCCCAAGGATCATAAACTATTCTAGATTAAGATCTTATAAAGACATAAAGATATGAAACAAGAAAAGCCAAGTCTTTATTGCATAGAAAGAAGGAAGTACAAAGAATTTAAAATAAGAAATACTGTCTTTACAAGCAGTTCAGTGATTTCCTGAGAAGATGGAGAACTAGCCACGTATGGATCTTCTTCTTATTGAAGCCTTCATCCTTGAACTCTGCAAATATCCTTCCCATGACATGAAGAAGGGATTAGAAGTAGGAATAAATGTTTGGTAGAGAAGAGGGCTGAAGGTTGTGGGTGTGTTGAGGATGGAAGAAGGAAAGAGGAAGCTAGGGTTTTGATGGAGGAGAGAAAGAGGGAGGGAAAGAGAGAAGATGGAGGTGTGGAGATGATTCCCATAAGAGGGCTGATGGAGGTTTGGGATAGTAGAGTTTGAGAAAATAAGGTTGGACATATGGCCGGCTAAAAATTTGGGAAGACAAGGTTGGCATGAAGAATGGCTGTGGCATGGAACCTAAGGCTATGGGGATTTTGTCATGGGAAAGGCTTATTGATTTTTTTTTGGCCGGCCAAGGGGGGTTTTTATAGAGTGGAGACTAGGGTTTTAAGGTGTGTGGGTGCATGGATTGATGACCATTGGATCTTAGAGCAAGAAATCTCCTCCTTGGATTGCTTGTCTTGATGATTTTCCATTTTTGCAACATGTAGAATTTTCCTTCTTTGTTTGAGTCCAATTTTCTCTCCAATTCTTTCTCAAAAAATTCCATGAATGATCCAAGGATGGTGTCAACAATTTGAGCCTTTAGATCTAGGGCTTCATCATATATCTCCTCCATTGGTTGATTAGCTATGTTCACACTTGGATCCATGGAAGATGCAATCTTTAATTTAATCTTGACCCTTGATTTTTAAGTCACGTTCACACCTTAGTTTCTTCCATTTATTCTCCACTTTTGGCACCATGAAGGAGGACCCTTGGATGGTTGATTGGGTGGTTTCTAGCTATTGATTCCATCTTCAATCTATGGGAGAATGCTCCAAGAAATTTCAGCCTTCAGATCTTTAGGTATTTTTTATTGACTGTTGATCTTCTTGCCTCAGATTCTTATGGATGGCACATGGCTTCTCCTCCCTTGGATGTAGCAAATTGATGAAAACCATTAGATGCTCTTCCTAGCTCTTGAATGTATTTGAGTTCAAGCTGGATTAGACCAAATTAAGCCTAATTGAATCCAATCTTCAATTTACCTGCAAAATGAGTTGGAAAACATCAAATTCAAACTAGTACATGTTAATTAATGATGTTTTGAGTGTGTTTAATATATTAATTTAAGTATTGATCAGTTGGATATAAGAAAATATTATCTTGTCGACTCAGGATAAGCCAACATGGATAAGTTTTTTGCTCCTTATCGAGGCAACAGGTACCACCTAAGTAGCTTCAACAATCCTCAGACATAGCGATATTCCAATTGTAGGGATCTATATAACTATCGACATGCGCAATTATGAAATTGTGTCGAGAAGGCCTTTGGTATTTTGAAGAAGTGATTTAAGATTTTGAGAACTCCCATACCATACCCCTTCAAGGTGCAAAAGCATATTGTTATGGCTTGTTGCATTATTCACTTCACAAGACACAACCAAGACAATGACAAATATTTTAATATATCATTGGCACCCTTGCCTATGGACCTGGATGGGGATGATGTCGATCCCTATTTGATTGTAGGGGATGATGAAACCCATAGAGATGAAGAACTGTGCAATTCGATAGCTAATAGGCTATGGGTTACTCATAACCAGTGGAGTACATTTCATAGTTGGGGTCATATAGTGAAGTTCAAGTGTATACTAATTATAGCATAGTTTATGTTATTATATATAATGTATTTGATATTGATTGCACATAAATGCAGAAACTCAAGGGGGTGTTTAATAAGTTTTAGTGATGTATTCAGAAAGATTCTATGTGGTTTTTGAGGGGCGTACATGAGGGATTTATGACTCCTAGGCTGAGTATCAGTGAAAAGTCTCTGAGTATAAGCATGCCTTACACAAGAAGTTTTCAACTAAAGAGGGGGCCATTGCTGCACTTAATAGCTATCTATGATCTCCTTGCTTCTCTCACAAACAATATGATGACAATAAGTTTAAAGAGTACAAAATCCTTGTTGGCAGGCCCATGAATGTGTGTGCACATGATGGTATCCTATCTCTAGTTGTAATTGCCTTTGTTGTAGGCTTTCTTCTTGGGCTTGTGGTTGGATATCTTTAACTTGTATTGTTTACGCTGTAATATTACATGCCCTCTGTTGGGATGCGTAGGCAATTTTATGCATGTATTTCAAAACTTTTTCAAAAAAATTATAGCGAAAGACAACTAGATTAATCAAATTAATCTAGCATGCATATGATCTAATCATCAAATCAACCTACTCTAGGATCTATGACATATTATGTTGCATATAAAATCTAAAATAATCCGAAGATAAAATCAGCATGCATGCATATGAGCAGTAGATCACATCTACTTCTAATCTGAGTTTAGAACTTCATACCTGATCATGGGTCGATGATCTCTACTGCTGAGAGATATGATGGAGAGAATCCTTGCTGGTTGCTCACAATCGCACACGAATCCAGCCTCTATAAAAAATCCACTCGAAGCCTCGATCTGATTGGCCTTCTCGGGAGTGTGAGCTCGTGCGAAGACCTTCTTCTTGGCAATCTGGATCCTTTTTTTAAATCTCTGAAACCTTTTCAGAGATTGAAGATGAACTTCTGGAGGAGATAAAAAGGTAGAAGTGTTGGATGTATGCCCAAGAAGCTAATCTTGGCTAACACATTTTATATCTCTAGGATATGATTTTGTACTTATTGGATAGTTATATTACCATTCATGTTTATATGTCTATAAATCATCCAAGGGATTAACAAGATGATGACATATATTCTCAAAGAGTTGAGAATTTGTAGCATTGTCATTAATGGTTGATTCCTAAATTGCACCTGATCATAGGATCATCATGGAGATGGTGATTGATCCGGATAGACCAATGCATGGGGTAGATGGGTCTCGAGTCTATAGTGTAGAGACACTGGAGCGAGAATGTAAGTAATTGTTAGAGAACAACTAGCACTGAGCGTAATCAACATGAGAAGTCATATGAATGTCTGCTCACTCATTAGTGACTTTCTCGATTCTGCAGTTGTATGACTGATCCTTTGATTTGAGATGACATTACTGCTCGTAGTGAGGCTACTAGAGTTTGACTGACACATCAACATGGGTCTTAAGGAGCCCTTGTAGAGGATGTTAGTGACAGTTGATCTTCTGTAGGAGTGGGATGTACGTCAAGATGGAATCTATCAACCCTAGCAGAAATGAGTAGTCCTATGGGATTTAAGAGGCTGAGTCCTTAAGTCTATGGCCATAGCATTGTGATTGATGGAAAAGAATTTTTATAGAGTCACATATGGACTTGAACTAATTGAATCTATCACATGACCAATGTTGAGGTTTGATGATTTATCCATGACCTGCCATCTGGTCGAAACTCACAATAGAGAGACTGTATCATGCCCTAACTGCATCTAGAGATTCATTTTTTATTCTGCTAGGTTGCCACTACATACTGCTAGGTGTCACTGATGGACTGTGAGAGTCATGAGGATCATCTTGATGATCAATGATCCTTGATGGGCTGAGTTGGAATTGTTCCAACCCATTGAAAAGTATTTCAATGATATCGTGATAGGGATCACAATATATCTCACTACCAGATAGAATAGAACCTATAGGATCACAGACAAAAGAGACTTTTGACTGATCAGATGGTTGAATTATGATTATGAATCATAACAGGATTTGACTATCAATTTGATTGATAATTGATCTAATATAAATATTATATTATGTAACTTACTAAAGAGTTAGTGAGTTATAGGAGGATTAATTAACAATTGAATTACTAATTGGCTCAATTTGATTGAGCAATAGGGCTTATATCAAGTCCAATTTGATTGGATTTAATTTGACTCATTTTGGATTTGATTTGATCAACCCTATAGGGTTACAAGATAACCCCAAAAGGATTGGATGATTAGTTTCAGTTGAATTAAGATTTGGATTTGATCTAATTCCTAGTTAGACTAGGATGTATGTATTTTTAATTGGATTAGAAATCTTTATTTTCATACTGCACTAAATCCTAATGGGATTAAGATTAAAATTGAGTTTGACTCAAGCATCAAGAAAGAGTCCAATTGGACTAGAACTCCTCCAATTAGGAGACATCTAATCTTAATTAATTAGACTCCAAATTAGATTTAAATTTTTATTTATTTGAGTCTAATCTGATCTTAATATGATTAGAATTAATTAATATTTTAATTAGATTTAAAATAGTAATTTAATCAAGGGTCTCATTGGTTAAAATTCTTCCTTTCTTTGCACCAAAAGGACTCCATGTTGAACTAGTTTTGTGCACCTAAATAAGTCCACACGACAACCTATTTGATGCCAACTTTTTCTCCCCTTTGTGCATGTAAGAGAGAAAAGATTTAATCCCTTATTCATTGAGTAATATGAGGTGTTAAAACATGGTATGGGCGGCATGAATTTTGTTGGAATTCTAGATAGAGTTGGACTCTTATCTCTACTCAAATTGAAACTCCTCCAATGCCTATAAAAACCCCACCATATGGGATGGTGAGATGGGATTACAATCAGGTTTCAATGCCCAAAAAACTAGGGGAGGCATGGAGAAAAATCAAGGGGAGAGGCACGGTGAAAAGGGTCCTTGGCGTGAGGTAATGTAGTTCATATCTCTTCTTTATTACAACAACCAATTGTTGGTTGTTAGGACATCTCTATCTCTCTCTCTCTTATCTATATTTGGACATGGTTGTCTCCTCTTTTTTTTATCCAAAAGTTAGACAAAATTCTTACATCTCTATTATAGTGATTTGGTGCATGGATTTTATGAAGAAAAGAGAAGAAATGATTCTTCTCATGATCTCTAACGTAGAGATCAAGATCCTCCTACATCTTCTTATTCTCTAAGAGTGTCTTAGAAGAAAAGAAGATTTTTAACTATCAAGATGCGATCTCTACAAGGGAGCTAGCACCTCGATGAGATCAAAAAACTTCTGATCAGATCAAAATCTTGTGTGGATATCCGTAGAGGTCAGATGCTTGTACGACTATAAGGGACCTTCGAAAGTCATCTATGATCATTTGTTTACGTTGAAGATTCATCCATATCTAGGTATGTTTTATATTTTTTTTTATTTGATTTTTATATCTGAATCTTATCTCACATATGATGATTCTGGTTATGGTTTGAAGATATGATCTTATGTATGCTTAGATTAAATTAGATTTAATCTGAAAAATTTTAAATTTTTGCTGCATATTCTTTCTGTAAAACATGCATGTATGAAATTGTAAAAACTCCAACAGTGGTATCAGAGCCACATCATATGTATGAGATTTAGATTTAAAATCTGTAGAGAAAAATTTTATATCTGAAAGGTTTTGATATTGTTCTGGCATAAGGTTGCCCTGGCCTAACTTGTTATGCTGAATGGTTATCCTAAAATGATGTTAAAATTTTTAGTTAGATTAGATTTTTAGATTTAATTTTTTCAGCATATATATGATATATGTTTTGTTATTTAGATCTAAAAAGTGTTTTGAAATCTATTTTGATTCATATATATGATATATGATAGTAAATTTAGGACTGAAATTTATTTCTATGACCTAAACTTGTTTATGTATGTGATGTATATTTATATGCATGATCTGAAATTATTTTGAGATCAAAATTTACTTTTCATGCAAAGAATTTAGATCTAAAAATTTTGATTTATGATTTGAAATTAGTATTTGTGCATGAGGGATTGGTCATGGGTAGATCAAATTAGGTCATGTAATTAGATTACATCAAAGGATTTTTGATTTGATCATATTGGGTTAGAATCTATTTAGCAGTTGATCAAACCAAGTCAAGTGTTGATTAAGATAAGATTAATAGAGCCTAAGATCATACAATTATTATTGATCGAATCGATTGACACCCAAATGTAGAATCAATTAAACCTAAGGACCTAATTCAGCTCTGTGACTCGAGTCTGATTCACCTAAGCCAACCTATTCGGATCAATTATCCAATTGGTGTTTAAGGCAAGTAATTGAAAGGTGGTTATTTAATTGATTCCGTTCGCTTACCTGATCAATTTATTGGTGTCTAAGAAAAGCAACAGGGGGACCCCCACCAATCTTCACTTATTTGGCTAATTTGGAAGATTAAGTATCAATTATGGTTGCTTGGTGGTTTGATTAAGCCCATGCCAATTACATCAGTCATGTGATGACTGATTAGATAAGATCTAAATCCAAATCTCTCCATAAAATATTAAGTCCAAAGTCTTCCATCATTGTAGATGTGCGGGCATGCTACCGGCGTTGATTGTTCTCGGCTGGTTATAGTGGTTCAGTTGCATCAGGAATACAGAACCACTTTATTAGAAAAGAGTTGCTGTGGGGTAAAGATGGGGTTGGATCCAATAACTATTAGGTGAGGGACCCAATGACGCCTTTGCACCTACTTATTAATGGTGGGTCTGGCTTAACTAAGGAGTATGGGTAATAACTGTTAGGTGAGTCTATATGACTTAGAGACTAAGTGGCTGCAACATGCTTAAAGAAGCATCTGGGCAAAGAGTTGTCCACGCATCGGTATTTATTCATGTTACCAATAACTGTTAGGTGAGGTGCACGGTATCGGTTGGACTGCAGCATCCACTAGAAAACCAATTATCATGTTAGGATTTTTATTTTTCCACCCGGAGAGTATGGGAGATCTGATAAAATAGTGTAAGTCTCTTTTTGCATCTAAAAGTCTCTACAGCAAATCATAAAATAAGTACAAATATTCAATTAAAATCTTTGCTCTCTGTTGTTCATTGTATCAGCTTCCAACTCTCTAGCTTGAATCCTAGATATCAATCGATTAATCAAAATTGATTACATAGACTAGCTTATAAACCTAAGAATGGTTCTTAATTTTAGAAAATTAAGCTATGTTCTCTACTAGGTTATTCTAATGTTAACAACTCATCCAACCCATAGTCAACGAGCTATACTTCATGAGTGGATGGACAATGACAATTAAGATAGGTACTATGCATGAGCACATGTTCACTGCCAACAACATGTTGATTCATCTACAAATATTGTAAGATGATCAGAGTCACACAGTGCATGTGATGTGTGATGGGCAGTCAATCTATGATCATTATTTGATAATGATCAAAGACATTAAGGAGCTTAAAATACTCGACATGATCATGCACAAGGAATTGCTTATGGATTTGATCTTACAATTCTTGATTAGTTTATATGAGTAGTTTATGGTAAACTACCATATGAAAGACTATCATGGCACCTCATTTGAATTGGTCAAAGTGTTGATAACAAAGAAACCTTGAAAAAGTTCAGAGATAAATACCTGGAGAGCCTAAAGAAACAAAGACATGTCTAGAGTAGGTATGTCAAGATTGCTCAATGCTATCCTTACAATTGTCTCTTCTTCCAGTTGAGCTGTGGACTCTAGCGTAGAGTTGATGGAAAGGTAGAGGGCTGAGGAAGTAACCTTTAGATTGGCTATAGGGCAACAGTTGCTGCTGTGGCTATGGGTATCTATCCTTTGCAATCGTCGTTTGGATTTAGTTTTTAGAGATGGTCTTTATTATTTGCATGGTGATACATATGTGAACTTAATTGAGTAAATAGTAAATGTCATTAGATCTGAGAGATCCAAAATTAAAATAAAATTTAAAGTATATGTGGAACCTATGGCTAAGTCGTATTAGAGAAGAAATGATTATCAAACTGAAGAAATATGGGCTTGGACTCATTGACTCTTGAGTCAAGTCTAGTTTGTGTATCATCTCTTTGAGGAAGTATGACCAAGCTATTTTTGTAGGACAAGAGGAAAAAGATCACTGAGATACTTATCCTAGTACACATTTGATGTGTGTAGCCCATGTGATATGATAACCAAGGAGTTGTCTCTACATTGTATATGAGATATAAAATTTGAAATTTTTTAAAGGTTCAAAGAATTTAGATGTGAGTAGAGAAGTAAATCAAAAAATTTTTAAAGGTACTTCAATCACATCGAAGATGCAATATCAATAAATAAAATTTATCGATTATCTCATAAAATGACATAATTTCATATTGGACTACTCTTAGTACATCTCAGCTCAATGAGATAAGTAGAGTTAAGGGACTATATGAGATATGGTCTGGTCCATAATGGACTTCACTAATTTATGTTTCTTTAGGGATATGCTTTATTTCTATGAAATTAGGTTCTCTCTAAACCTGTTCTTACCACACCGTATGAAATATGGCATATGATGAGAACTGAATCTTGATTATTTTGAGATTCAAGGATGTCCAACCTGTATCTCAGACAGCAGGTGGATATGTTAAAGAATAGGTCTATAAAGCTCATCCTAAAAGAGTTTGGGATATTACTTTCTAAAAAGATTGCAATATGATTGTGACCCGATATGCTATCTTCTTGAAAAATTATTTAACCAAGATAAAGCAGTGGGAGGAAAGTTAAGCTCAAAAAGAGTATCTTTGAAGAGCAGTGAGCCTTGAGACTTTAAGAACCTATTCATTATAAGCCAGTAGACGTATATTCCTCCTCCACCTCATACACATAGAAGGGTCTCCAATCTTCTCGAAAGGTACTCGGGTATGCTTTACAGATGATATAGAGAAAGTCGTTTCTCATAGGAGATGGGAGCATAGATATGATTCCAGAACTTACAACGAGGTGATGTGAGACATCGACTCCAAGAAAGGATGTGAAATAGCTTTCCTGAGTATAGATCTTTTGAAGATTTCTATATGGAATAGCCTATGAATTTTACTTCTTGTGATAGGTGATCACAAAGTCTATAATAATCTTGGAGTTGGAATAAGTCATTTGATGACATGATCAAGTTGTTTGATCAAAAAAGAAAAATTATGATTTTCAAAAAGGACAGTGGGAGTATCCAATATTGACATCAGTTAAAATATGGTTGAATATAGATATTTCCATAAAAGACATAAATCGAGCATCCTAAAGATCTATAGAGATAGATGCAATTGGATGCTTGTATTTTCACAGATAAAGTACAGAGACTAGATGCTGAAAGGATTCATAATAAAAATCTTGGAGAGGGGTCTGTTATCCTCTTGGATATAGATATAAGCCATATAATGTACTTGAACTAATATAGATAATACTGTAAATGTCACAAGTAGATATCAGTTGTATCCAAGCTGTCAGTGCTAAATTGCTGTGAAAACATCCTTAAGCTCTTCAGAAGAATTGAGGACAAATTCTTAATTTGGAGAAGGATCAAAGTTAAGAGTGGAAAGATACACCAATTCAAATTTTATATCTGATACTGATCGTAGAATATCTACATCAAGGGTGTGTTTCAGTGTCGATGTCTTGAAAGGGTTCTAAATAATCGATCAATAGAAGCTGAGTACATTATAGATGTGTAGGTTGCATTCTGATTTTAATGTTAGTTGCAGAATTGATTGTCATACCATTAGATGTCATGATACTATACTGTAAAGACAATAGCACTATAGCTCTTGCTAAGGAGCCTAGGTCTCACCAGATATCCAAGCACATAGAATAGCAGAACACACGACTACCTTAAGTAGAAATACATAGAGGTGCAGAGAGCAAACTCCACATATGATATGGATGACCCCCTGATAAGTCACTTAGTCAGCCTATGACTAAAAGCTTATTTTGTGAAGATAGGGCTTGGTACGTGGTAGATTGACTTTAGTGTAAGTGAGAGATTATTGGATGTATGTCTTATAAGCCAATCTTGGCTGACACATTTTATATCTTTAGGATATAATTTTGTACTTATTGGATAGTTATATTACCATTCATGTTTATTTGTCCATGAATCATCTAAGGGATTAACAAGATGATGACACATATTTTCAAAGAGTTGAGAATTTGAGGCATGTGTCATTAATGGTTGATTTCTAAATTGCTCCTGATCATAGGATCATCATGGGGATGGTGATTGATCCGGATAGACTAGTGCATGGATCACTTCCTTCGGACAGATGGGTCTCGAGTCTGCAACGTAGAGATACTGAAATGAGAGTGTAGGTGGTTGTTAGAGAATAATTAGCACTGAGCGTGACCAATATAAAAAGTCACATGGATGTCTGCTCACTCGTTAGTGACTTTCTCGATGCTGCAGTTATATAACTGGTCCTTTGACCTAAGATGACACTACTACTCACAGTGAGGCTGCTGGAGTTTTACTGACACATCAACATGGATCTCAAAGAGCCTTTGTAATGGATGTTGGCGATAGTTGGTCTTCTGTAGGAGTGGGGTGTGCGTCAAGATGGATCTATTGATCTTAACAGAAGGGAGTAGTCCTATGGGATTTAAGAGACTGGATCCTTAAGTCTATGGCTATAGCATTGTGATTGATAAAAAAGAGTTTTCATAGAGTCACATATAGACTTGAGCTAATTACATCTATCATATGACCGATGTTGAAGTTTGACGATTCATCCATGACCTACTATTTGGTCGAAACTCACGATAGGGGGACTGTATCATGCGCTAACTGCACCTAGAGGTTCATCTTTTATTCTGCTGGGTTGTCACTATATACTGCTAGGTGTCACTAGTAGATTGTGAGACTCATAAGGATCATATTGATGATCAATGATCCTTGATGAGCTGAGTTGGAATTGTTCCAACCCATTGAAAAGAGTTTCAATGATATTATGATAGGGATCACAATATGTCTCACTACTAGACAGAATAGAACCTATGGGGTCACACACAAAAGAGACTTTTGACTGATCAGATGATTGAATTATGATTATGAATCGTAACAAGATTTGATTATCAATTTGATTGATAATTGATCTAATGCAAATATTGTATTATGTAACTTACTAAAGAGTTAGTGAGTTATAGGAGGGTTAATTAGCAATAGGATTGCTAATTGGCTCAATTTAATGGAGCAATGGGGCTCGTATCAAGTCTAATTTGATTGAATTTAATTTGACTCATTTTGGATTTGATTTGATCAATCCTATAGGGTTATAGGATAACCCCAAAAGGATTGGATGATTAGTCCCAATTGAATTAGGATTTGAATTTGACCCAATTCTTAATTAGACTAGGATGTATGTATTTTTAATTAGATTAGAAATCTTTATTTTCTTGCTGCATCAAATTCTAATGAGATTAGGATTAAAATTGAGTTTGACTCAAGTACCAAGAAAGAGTCCAATTGGACTAGGACCCCTCCTCCAATTAGGAGACATCTAATCTAAATTAATTAGACTCCAAATCAGATTTGGATTCTTATTTATTTGAGTCTAATCTGATTCTAATATGTTTAGAATTAATTTGTATTTTAATTAGGTTTAAAATAGTAATTTAATCAAGAGTCCCATGGGTTTAAAACTCTTCCTTTCCTTGCACCAAAAGGACTCCACGTTGAACTAGTTTTGTGCACCTAAATAAGTCCACACCATAACCTATTTGATGCCACTTTTTTCTCCCCTTTGTGCATGTAAGAAAGAAGGGATTTAATCCCTTATTCATCGAGTAATATGAGGCATGAAAACATGGTATGGACAGCTTGAATTTTGTTGGAATTCTAGATAGAGTTGGACTCTTATCTCTACTCAAATTGAAACTCCTCCAATGCCTATAAAAACCCCATCATATGGGACGGTGAGAGGGGATTACAATCAGGTTTCAACACCCAAAAAACCAAGGGAGGCGTGGAGAAAAATCAAGGGGAGAGGCATGGTGAAAAGGGTCCTTGGAGTGAGGTAATGTAGTTCATATCTCTTCTTTATTACAACAACCAATTATTGGTTGTTAGGACATCTCTATCTCTCCCTCTTGTCCATATTTGGACATAGTTGTCTCCTTCTTCTTTTGTCCAAAAGTTGGATAAAATTCTTACATCTCTATTGTAGAGATTTGGTGCACATATTTTAGGAAGAAAAGAGAAGAAATGGTTCTTCTCATGATCTTTAACATAGAGATCAAGATCTTCCTACATCTTCTTGTTCTCTAAGAGTGTCTTAGGAAAAAAGAAGATTTTCAACCATCAAAATACAATCTCTACAAGGGAGCTAGCATCCTGGTGAGATCAAAAGACTTCTGATCAGATCAGAGTCTCGTGTGGATATCTGTAAAGGTCGAATGCTTGTGCGGCTACACAAAACCTTCGAAAGATATCCATGATCATCTGTTCACATTGAAGATTGATCCATGTCTAGGTATATTTTATATTTATTTTTTTATTTAATTTTTGTCTCTAAATTTTATCTCACATATGATAATTCTAGTTATGGTTTGAAGATATGATTTTATGCATGCTTAGATTAAATTAGATTTAATTTAAAAAAATTTAAAATTCTACTGCATACTCTTTTTGTAAAACATGCATGCATGAAACTATAAAAACTCTAACAAGAAGAAAGATGAAGAAGAAAATAATTTTTTTCTAATTTATTCTCTCTTCTCATATCTTTAGAACCAAAAATCTGAAATTCAGATTTTTGCGCATAACCCAAGAGAAAGGACCATCCTTTCTATTTTTCATACAATAAACTATGCCCACACTTCTACCACGTGAAGAGCTCTCTTTTGATATCTTACACACATAAAAGAAATCATAAAAGCACCTTTTATAGGCATGTAAGGAGGTGGGGTGAAGACTCCTAATGATCCTGGACTCTTACAGGATTCTGCCTTCCTTCACAATTTTATATCCAAAATTATACCAAAAAAATATGGGACACCCCCTCCCATATTTTTTTATAGTAAATCAATTCTCTAACTGATCTTTCACAAAATATTTCCTCAAAATATCACACATATAAAGAGAAAAAAATTTATTGGCATGAAGAGGTTGATTTGGATGAGAACAGATTCTCCTGATAAAGAATATTTTGAAATTAAATTTTAGAACCATTCTTTTATTAAAACCAAATCAGATTTGGATGTGAGATAGATAAGAAAAGGACTCTTTGGTGTAAAAAAGTCTTACACAAAACAATTTTGTGTGTGAAGATATATGGCATGTAATCTGGGTTGGCGTAAGGAGAAGAGTCCTATTCCAATAAAGACTCTAAGTTTCCTTATTTGAACTCAAACCAAATTACATTTGGTTTAACCCAAATAAAATATATGAAACTCAATCTTCTTAGGTTCACAAATTTTTAATCAAATTCTAATCAAATTAGAAATTGACTAAACCAAAGTCCTGATCAAATCAGGGACAATTCTCCCTTAGTGATTAGGTCATCTCATAATCTAATCGAGTCAAACCTAATTGAATCTAATTCAATTAGATTTTATTTAATCCTCTTTGCTCAATCAAATAAAGCTAATTAATAATTTAATTATTAATTAATTCTCTATTAATTCACTAATACTTGATGAATTAATTTATTATAACTTTTACATAAGGTTAACCATCAATCGAATTGATGATTAAGCCCTTAAACAATTCTCAATCATTGATCAGCTATACGATCAGTCAGAAACTTCTTTTGAGTGTAACCCCATAGGTTCGAACCTAAGTCGGTAGCATAGGAATATCTTTTTGAACCAATTGATATAACTATTTAGCAATGATGACCCGACGTCCGGATAGGTCGAAAGGTGGTGAAGCAATATTCAAGAACCTATTGGCGTATGGTTACCATATAATTCATCCCTTTAACCCTAATGTTTGAGAACGATCAAAGATTTAACTGTCAATCCTATATAAGTTATCCATATTATATTTTAATCTTTTTCAAATCCATAACATGGATTATCCGGGTCTATATTTTGCTAAATTGAAATACACTGATGCATATCTCCTACTAATTCAGAGGGGTCAATCTCATCTTGACTCATGTACTGATTTAACAAGTACTTGACTGTACCTAAAATTTTTTTATTATTAAATTAAAAATTTAATTAGTCTGATACTAAAGTATAGTGAGTTGCTTGCAAATCACCATAGTGATCTTAGGTCGGAGGGACACTTTTACCTATACCCTTCATGAGCTATCTTTGACAGCAGAGTACTCCGTAGTTGGTCATGTTCAGTGATGATGTACTCCTACATCTCATCTATATATCATATCAATATCTCCATGCCATTTGGTTATGAGGACAACCAACGCATATGACACACAACGACCTACACTTGATATTGCTATCATCCTAGTAATAGTGTATCGTTTGATCGTGAACCAATTTAAGAACTATGCGATAAATCTTCTTTTATCAATCAAAATAGTCTTAAGGACTTCATCACAATATTAGAGTTCGTTAGCAGATATATCTTTGTGATGAAAAATATCAAATAACTTTTATTATTTATCAATTCATATACATTTATAATTAGCACAATCATCAAACGATTGCTTTAGGACATAATTTCCAGCAACTCCCACTTAGACTAAAGCCAATCAGTATAGTATCACATATCCATCTTTGATTTATCATCTCAGAACTCTTAGATACCGAGGCTTTAGTAAAATGGGTTGGTCACGTTCTCCTTTTTATCGATCTTCTAAAGATTGACGTCACCTTAACAGATTTTTCTGAATAAGGTGGTAGCGATGCAGAATGCCTGGTAAGCTAATGGGACTTTAGCTCTTTAGCATGAGATATGGCTCTGGTGCTGTACAATACAGTAGGACCATCATCAGAGAGTGCCACTCCTAGATTGCCAATAAATCTGTACAATCACATAGCTTTCTTATAAGCATCAAATGTTGCAATGCATCTTGCCTCGTAATTTGAATTTGGCTATATTTTTCTACTTGGAACCTTTCTAGCAGATTGCTTCATTATTTAGGATAAAGATGTATTCTGACACATTCTTGCTATTATTATATCCAACTAAAAATTGAAGTCATACTCCATAAGTTTCAAGTTAGATTCTCCATAACTGAGTGACTGATCCTTAGTATTTCTCAAATACTTAAGGATGACTTTTCAATGATTCTATCCATATCTTGCAAGTATCCACTTACTACTCTAGTAAGTATGCCATATCCGATCTCATACATGGTGTACATGATAAAATAAATTTTACTCATAAATATCCTATATATGTTGAATTGAAAAAATCCAAGCAGCCTCTTAGATCTATTTCTATAGATCTCTAGAATGAGAGATGCTTTTCCCAAATCCTTTATGGAAAACAATAATAACAGCAAAATTTTTATTTCCTGTAATGTAAGGAATGTTATTCTTGATTAAAAAAATTTTATTCATATATAAAATAAGAAATACACTCATAGAACTATCAATCCATTTGTATTTGCAGGGTTCTTCTTCGTTCTCAACGAAGTCATGTGTTTTGATCACTTATCAAAATACACATTCCAACTCAAAAATATTTAACATTGCCATAAGAAAAAATATCTTATTATGGTCAATACCATAATGTTGACAATATCTTTAGGCAACCAGATGAGCTTTGTAGGTCTCCACCTTCTTGTCTGCACTATTCTGATCTCGTTGAAGATCCACTTACACTCTATAGGCTTTATCCTTCGAATGAGTCAACGAATGTCCATACATTGTTGATCTTTATGGACTTCATTTCAAACTTTATGGCTCCAAGCTATTAATCAAAGTCGGACATCTGCATGGCATATATGTAGGTAATCAAATTCTTATTGTTCTCATCGAGTTCAATAGGATCACGTCCCAAAACTAGATACCAAAGTACCTATCTGACTGATGCGGTACTCTACCAGATCTCCTTGATGGTGCTTTTACAATGGGTTTTAAGTTTGATCTAATCAAATCTGATTCTATGGGTTCACTAGATCGTGTCGGTTCTTCTACCTATCGAACTTCATAAGTTCCATATTAAAGGCATCAGTACCTTCATCAAGGTACTTTTTTTCTGAAAAAAATATCGAATAACTCTTATTATTTAGCATGGTAGAAGTTATATCCCCTAGATTCTTTGGGGTCACCCTATAGAATAATATATATAGGACTAAGATCTAAGTTAATCGATCTGCAAATGCTTGACATAAAATAAATACTCCCAAACCTTAAGGTAAGAGAATATCAACTTACGCCTAGTCCATATCTCATATGGAGTCTTTGCGACTGATTATTTTGGAATCTAGTTCAGAACATGACAAATAGTCTTAAGAGTATCACCTTAAAAGAAGACTGACAGAGATGCAAACTCCATCATGGATTGAACTATGTCTAACAAAGTCGATTCCAATAAGAGAGAATTCTTATTCTCTTCTAGATTTGTCAAAAACTCATCGGAAGGGCATTCTCCTCTTTGGTCTGACCAAAAGTTTCAATACTCTTTTCAATTTGTTTCTCTATCTTATTATGAAATTATTTGAATATTTTAAATAATCTAAATTTATGACAAATATGTTCATAGATCCAATATATCAATATATATCAAACTTAGAACATTATTGGCTTGTTCACCTTTTTCAATAAAAGGTGACTTAGTCATCTTATTAAGGAGATAGAATTAATAGGTTGATAATAATTCACAATCATTGACTTTAAAAATTATCTCATATTGATCCTATTCTTATTTATATGACCGAGCCTAAATTGTCAAAGCTAGGCTTTCATGATATTATCTACTTTAGAGAGTTTGTTTGATTGTATATAATACACTAACAGGCTGTCACTATTCATAAATGCCATTTCTTAATTTTTTATATGATTTTGACATCATTCATAATGATATCATAAAATCATTAGACAATAGTGACAATCACTAAAATGATATTGTTAGAATTAAAAATAAGTTCGACGATTTCTAAAATCAGAATTAGAGCATAACTTCTAACTCCAATATTTAGGAACCTCTTGCTATTTTTAAATTTTTTACTAATCTAAAGTTGTTGCAACAATTTGCATGGACTTTTGATATCCAATATCTAGGTAGTAGTGTCACAGATAAAGAAATCACAAGATGTTACATATAAGTACCTTATTCAGCAATTCTTTACTGATTTCTCTTCCTTAGCCTGTTCGAATAAAAAAACTCTACCACACCAGATTAACCTTAGACTCTTTTATCAGTTCGGGCTCCTCAGCCCAAGAACAACTTTCTTGCACCTTCTTTTTTTTTCTCAAAGGATTGTTTCTCCACAGAAGATACATCTTCAGAGGTGCAAAAGAACTCCTTTAACATTTGAAGAGTTTCCTCCCACTAAGCATTATTGAATTTATAACTAAATTCATGTTCTTTGCTACTCTCAATAACACCACACTGTGATATGATCATTTGGCCACTTCTGATAAGTATCTTTGATCGCATCACATGTTGGATGTGAAAACTTCAGGTGCTGGATCCATAATTATATGTAGGATCCATTCATGCTCTAGAACTATTTACAACTTTCGATACTATCTATCGAAGTTGGATCCTATAAATAAGTCACTATCAAACAGTGAATGGAGCAATGGACATTTAGCCATAACTAAAAGAAAAATATAAGACCTCTATATTTATGAATTGATTAAGCCTAAAGACTTAGACTTTAGTCTAAAGATTCTGTCATTATTTTATTTGAATTGGTAGCTTCTACCTTCAATCTGAGGAATTACTCTAATTTCTTAGTAGGTACTAGAATCCACACAGACTGCACATGAATCCGACTTTGACCAGCTCACCCATGTATATCTATGGGTAAGTTCTTAACCAATTATTTTATCAAATAATTTTTAGTAATTAATTTAGCCCCAGATAACTTTTTAGTTGACTTTGATCTTCTCTGCAAGCCCTAGTTAGGTCTAACCATTAACATGATTATACTTGCGAATCCAACTATCAAATAATCAGGCCCGACTATGGTCAGTTAACCTGACCACTTGATAGAGAGACTCGACTAAGTCATCATATTATGGAATGATAATTCCAATAGCAGATGAACACCAGGCCTTTGGGCCTCTAATGATCATCATACTAATGGATCCATTATCATCCAACTTAATGAGAGGCTATGATCTAGTTATCCCCATAACTAGCTCATTTTAAGAATCTAATTGTGATAGCCCAAACAAAGCCCAGCCCAGCAGACCTAGCCCAAAAAAAAAAAAAAAAAAAAATAGAGTAAAAATCAGAAAGAAGACTCCCGGTAGGAGTCTTCTTCTCCGGTGAGACCCAAGCCTATTAGGAGTCCTAGGATCTCTCAAAATCCTAGGACCCTCTATAAGAAGGTCTCCCCTCTCTCTTGAGATCGATCATCGGCCTCTCTCCCTCTCTTTCTCTCCAATTTTCCCGAAGTAGAGCTGCGGGCACTGTTGGTTTCTCGTCGTGATTTCTCGCCGGTGAGGTCACCGGAGGCCGGGGGTGAGCTTTCCTTTCTCTCTTCCTTCCCTTTCTTCTCATATTTTTGATTGAGGCTGCCGGCGACGAGTGTCGCTGATCTACAGTCAGGAAAGAGACTCTATTTTTGGGTCTCTTTTCCTTGAATTTTTTCGATGCCGGCGATCGGAATCGATCACCGGCCATACTCCTCCGTGACCGGGGGAGTGGCCCTCGTCGGCCGCCGGCCTCCACCACGGCGACCGTGGCCTGAACGGCCCGACAAAAGAGGCCACACCGTCCCCTGTTCCGACGTGGGAAGAGCCAAGAAGAAGAAAAGAAAAGAAGAAAAAGAAGAAAAGAAAAGAAAAGAAAAGAAGAAAAAGAAAAAGAAAAGAAAAGAAAAGAAAAGAAAATAATAATAATAATAATAAAATATATATATATATATTTATATAAATATATGAATAAATAAATAAATAAATAATAAAATAAAAGAAAATAAAAGAAAATGATGATAGAGAGAGTTTCTCTCTCTTCTTTCAGTTGGAACCCTGACTTTCTCTCTCTGGAATTGGATTTTCTCTCTCTACTTTCTCTCTCTAGAATTTTCTCTCTAGCTTATTTCTCTCTCTTGATGGATTTCTCTCTCTCTAAAGTTATTCCTCTAGGATTAGCATAGTGGAAGGCTTCATTGATGATTTTGATCGAGTTTAGGGAAGAGTCTGATTTTAAGTGAGGTTTTGAATTGAGAATTGTTTAGATTTAATTTTGAATTAAAATTAATGTAAAAATATAATTTTGAATAATAGGCACGAAAGAATCTCCTAGAAGTTAGTCGATCTGTTCATTCAGTGCTCCGTGATAGGTAAGTAATGAATCATCTTCTCGAGATATTTCATATTTATTCTGAAAATAAATAATTATTCTCTGAAATTATGCATGATTTATGAAATTATGTTTTGAAAGAAAAGTGCTTTTGAAATGTTATGGTATGTCAATTTATGCGCATGTTCCATGAAAAATTATGATATATTATGATACAAAGTGTTTGATATAGATCGAATTTATGCTCTCAGCCTAACTATGTTTCAGTGGGCCCCGCCAATGAGGATTATACGTTGGTACTCAGTGGACCCTGCCAGTGGGGGTTGTGCGCTGGTATTTATGGACCCTGCCAGTGGGGGTTGTGCGCTGGTATTCTGTGGACCCCACCAATGGGGGTTAAACATTGGTCATAGTCAAGGCTGTTGAGTTACGAGTGTTTTGAATCGAATCGGATTTATGATTATATTATATGTAAATATTTGAAAATATTTGATTTGTATTAAATTAGCATGAAATATAATCTTATGTTTATTTGCAGTATTATTCTTGAAAATTATATAATATCTGAATTATCTAGTTGAGATATTTGTTACTTACTAGGCTGTCTAGCTCATTACCTTTCTTTCTATTTTTCAGATTCAAATAATTAATTTCGAGCGTGTGACGAAATATTGAGACAGAGCTTTTAGAAGCGAGATTAGCATTGTCAACTTCATTGAACTTAGATCTATTATTTTATTATTTTAGTAAAAATTTTATTGGATGTAAGATATTTGATTTAATTACTTGAATTACAGTTGAATAATAATTATTTGAATTTATTCCACTGCGATGCATTGATATCGTGATGTGATGCCTTGCATGCTTATGGAGAGAGTTCTTCATGAGTATGCGGTGGTTGCCGCGACCCTCGATTCACAATCTTGGGTCGGGGGCGTGACAATTAATATGGTATCAGAGCATAAGTAGATAAATTATGACACATAGAATTTGACATAGTATGAGTGTAGGTAGGTAAACTTTAGGAATATTGGGACGTTAAAGTATGAGCATCATAAAAAATCTATCCTAACAAATAGATAAATGAATCTAATAAGGTTTTACTACTACAAGGTTATCATGCCTCCCCATAGAATGACAAGAACTACTCAAGGAATTGCAAGAGAGACATCACAACCATGGGATGGTAGCACTCCCCATCTAACCAGTGGCACCCCTCAGGAGGAGGGAGTCGTAGATCCTAATGGGAGTGCTTCGAGAGCACGTCAAGAACTAGATATGGCTCAGTTAATGCAAACCCTAATCAAGATGGTACAAGCACAACAACAAATACAGCAGCAAATGTTTGAACAACAGCAGATACAACGAGATACACAACAACATCAGCATCCACCACCACAACATGGAGAGCAACCAGTACAATGAAACAATATTTCAGAATTTAAAAAGCTTGCCCCTCCAGCTTTCAAGGGGACTACTGAACCTTTGGAGGCTGATAACTGGATAATGGAGATGGAGAAAGCTTTCGCTGTCCAAGAGTGTCTTGATGAAGAAAAGATTCGATATGCAGCTTATTTACTACAAGGAGAAGCATACAACTGGTGTCAGCGACTACAGCGCAAGCATGAACAAGATGGTGAAATACTTACCTGGGAAAGATTTCGGATTGCATTCTATGATCAGTATTTTCCTCGGAGTATAAGGATCCAGAAAGAGCAAGAGTTTATTTATTTGAAGCAAAAGGGTATGAGTGTGACTGAATATGAAGCAAAATTTACAGAGTTAGCAAAATTTGCTCCGAGATTAGTAGATGGTGAGCAAGAACGTGTTCACAAGTTCGAGATGGGACTGAGAACTGAAATTCGAAAATAAGTAGTTCCTTATGAATTGATAACTTATGCAGATGTGGTAAACAAAGCACTGATAATTGAAAGAGAAGTCAATGAAGAATGCATGGAAAGGGAAAGAAAACAAAGAAAGAGAGCACAATCAAATGATACACAAGGGCAGAATAATAAAAACATCAAAAGATCAGCTAAGGGAGCAGTAGACAATAAGACTCAATAGATTGATGGTGAGCCGTGCTCCAGATGTGGCAAAAATCATGCAGACAAGGATTGCTATTGGAATACTGGTGCTTGTTTCAAATGTGGTCAGAAGGATCATAAAATTGCTAGCTGCCCGCTAAATACTGAAAATCAAGTTGGCCAAAGAACTTATGAAGGACAACATAAGGGTGGTGGACAGATTCCTAAAAATCAGGGAAGAATGAATGCGCTTACTCTACAGAATGCACAAGCTTCCAATACAATGGTGACAGGTATGAAAAATTTCGAGGATGAATTTTTTTTTTAGGGGTGAAGAATGTGATAGCCCAAACAAAGCCCAGCCCAGCAGACCTAGCCCAAAAAAAAAAAAAAAATAGAGTAAAAACTGGGAAGAAGACTCCCGGTAGGAGTCTTCATCTCCGGTGAGACCCAAGCCTATTAGGAGTCCTAGGATCTCTCAAAATCTTAGGACCCTCTATAAGAAGGTCTCCCCTCTCTCTTGAGATCGATCATCGGCCTCTTCTCCCTCTCTTTCTCTCCGATTTTCCCAAAGTAGAGCCGCGGGCACTGTTGGTTTCTCGCCGTGATTTCTTGCCGGTGAGGTCACCGGAGGCCGGGGTTGAACTTTTCTTTCCTTCCTCTCTTCCTTCCCTTTCTTTTCGTATTTTTGATTGAGGCTGCCGGCGACGAGTGTCGCCGATCTACAGTCGGGAAAGAGACTCTATTTTTGGGTCTCTTTTCCTTGAATTTTTCCGACGCCGGCGATCGGAATCGATCGTCGGCCATACTCCTCCGTGACCGGGGGGGTGGCCCCCATCGGCCGCCGGCCTCCGCTGCGGCAGTCGTGGCCTGAACGGCCCATCAAAAGAGGCCACACCGTCTCCTGTTCCGGCGCGGGAAGAGCCAAGAAGAAGAAAAGAAAAGAAGAAAAAGAAGAAAAGAAAAGAAAAGAAAAAGAAGAAAAAGAAAAAAAAAAGAGAAAAAGAAAAGAAAAGAAAAGAAAAGAAAAGAAAAGAAAAGAAAATAATAATAATAATAATAATAAAAAATATATATATATATTTATATATATATATATGAACAAATAAATAAATAAATAAATAAATTATAAAATAAAATAAAATAAAAGAAAATGATGATAGAGAGAGTTTCTCTCTCTTCTTTCAGTCGAAACCCTGACTTTCTCTCTCTGGAATTAGACTTTCTCTCTCTACTTTCTCTCTTTAGAATTTTCTCTCTCTAGCTTATTTCTCTCTCTTGATGGATTTCTCTCTCTCTAAAGTTATTCCTCTAGGATTAGCGTAGTGGAAGGCTTCATTGATGATTTTGATCGAGTTTAGGAAAGAGTCTGATTTTAAGTGAGGTTTTGAATTGGGAATTGTTTAGATTTAATTTTGAATTAAAATTAATGTAAAAATATAATTTTGGATAATAGGTGCGGAAGAATCTCCTAGAAGTTAGTCGATCTGTTCATTCAGTACTCCGTGATAGGTAAGTAATGAATCATCTTCTCGAGATATTCTATATTTATTCTGAAAATAAATAATTATTCTCTGAAATTATGCATGATTTATGAAATTATATTTTGAAAGAAAAGTGCTTTTGAAATGTTATTGTATGTCGATTTATGCGCATGTTCAGTGAAAAATTATGATATATTATGATACAAAGTGTTTGATATAGATCGAATTTATGCTCTCAGCCTAACTATGTTTCAGTGGGCCCCGCCAATGGGGATTATACGTTGGTACTCAGTGGATCCTGCCAGTGGGGGTTGTGCGCTGGTATTTGTGGACCCTGCCAGTGGGGGTTGTGCGCTGGTATTCTGTGGACCCCGTCAATGGGGGTTAAACGTTGGTCATAGTCGAGGCTATTGAGTTACGAGTGTTTTGAATCGAATCGGATTTATGATTATATTATATGTGAATATTTGAACATATTTGATTTGTATTAAATCAGCATGAAATATAATCTTATGTTTATTTGCAGCATTATTCTTGAAAATTATATAATATCTGAATTATCTAGTTGAGATATTTGTTACTTACTGGGCTGTCTAGCTCATTACCTTTCTTTCTATTTTTCAGATTCAAATAATTAATTTCGAGTGTGTGACAAAATATTGGGACAGAGCTTTTAGAAGCGAGATTAGCATTGTCAACTTCATTGAACTTAGATCTATTGTTTTATTGTTTTAGTAAAAATTTTATTGGATGTAAGATATTTGATTTAATTACTTGAATTACAGTTGAATAATAATTATTTGAATTTATTCCACTGCGATGCATTGATATCGTGATGTGATGCCTTGCATGCTTATGGAGAGAGTTCTTCATGAGTATGCGGCGGTTGCCGCGACCCTCGATTCACAATCTCGGGTTGGGGGCATGACACTAATAATTTAGAAGATTTTAATCAATTTAGAGAAGAGATGAGAAGAGATCAATCAGTAAACCATAATCCTTTCATTGACTTCATCAAGTCATTGAATTGGATTAAGATCATGCTAGTTGAACTAGCACCTAGATCAGTCACACTGATCAACCTTAATGGTATGGATCAACTCGAATCACTTAGCGATCTAATCAAGACATAATTTATCAAATTGGCCAGGTAAGTGAGATCGGTGGGAGGATCTACTAAGCTTGCCTTAGACACCATCAAAATGGTCAGGTAAGCCGCTTCCAATTAAAAACCACTGATTGAAATGCCAAACTTACCTTAGACATCAATTGGTTAATTAGTTTCGATTTGACTAACTTAATGATTCGGGTTCAACTACTGAGCCATAATTAAGGTCCATTTGGTCTAATCAAAGATATGAACTTGACCATCTACAATTATTGTATTGCTTTTAGAGAAATCCTGATTTTAATCTAATTCAATATTTGGTTAGATTTAATTAATTTCTTTAGTTAGTCCATTAACTTTTTGATTCTAACCTTAGATGTACTTCAATTAAGAGGATCTGATCTAAACTAACCCATGCCCTCATGTTTTATGCGAATATCATTAGATCTTAAATCATAATTCTAGATCTAATCGATTTTATACTTAATTCTCAATTAAGTTTCGCATCAATATGGTTAAGATTTTGAAAATAATTTTCATATGTAAATCATAAAATCTTTTAGATCAAATCTAAATTTTTTATGATTTTAAATAAAAATAATTTTGATTAAACAAGAATAGATATAACTAACTTCTTCGCAACTTGCATCACATACAACAACGCCTAGGATTTCAAGATCTAGAGTTTTGCAAGAAAGTAAGTTTTCTCCTTTCGCTTTCTTTTTCATGGGATCTAATCACATGGCACCCCTACACGCCATAAGAGCACCTCATCGAATGGGAAGAGAATGCTTTTATACCCTTCTTACTCCTATGATCGCACGGTCTGGTGATCAATCCAATCCAAGCACTTGCAAATCAGATCATCTAATCTAATCATATATCATATATGTGTTGTTGGGTATAAAATACCCCCCGGCCGAAGTCTGTAAAAGACCGATCCTTCAAGGACTCTTCTAGCTTCCGACCTTGTGTGTGGCATCTCTCCAAACCCCCTCGACCGTCCAGACTTCTCCGATAGTGAACTTCTGCATTCGTCTACCGGGCCACCCCAAAAGCTCTCTGCCAACCGACCTTCTACAGTGATCAACTATTCTCCGAACTTCTTCCGGACTCCGCCAATATCCGAGCTTCTTCGACAACGAGATTTCTACAGTAATCAGACTCCATCCAAGTTTCTACGAGCAGTCTGCTCTAAACTTCTACTACGAGCAGTCTACTCCGAACTTCTACTACGAGTAGTCTACTTCGAACTCCTACAGTGAGCGGTCTACTCCGAACTCCTATGGCGGGCGGTCTACTCTGGATATCTACTATAAGCAAATTCCATTCGAGCCTTTGCTGTAAACAAATTTCTCCCAAACTTCCATTACAGGTAGACTTCAGCCGAGCTTCTTCGTAGCCGGATCCCAGACGAGCTTCTACCATGGGGCGGGATCCACCGGCCAGATCGTTACTCTGAGCTCCCACGACAACCGATCTTCGATCGAGCTCCAACAATAAGTGGCCTCCTTTTGGCCTCCCACAAGAATCGGACTCCGTCCGAGCTTCCACAGCGGATGGATTCTGGATGTGCTTTCACAACGGATGGGCTCCAGCAGCTGGATTTCTACAACGGTCGATCACCTCCGGATCCCTCAGGCTCCTCCAGCAGATGAGCCTTCCCAACGCCATCCGAAGTCCACCACCGGCCGACCTTCCGCCAAGTTCCTCATGAAACCAGACTTCTTCGATGGATAATCTTCAGACGAGCTTCCACACCAGGAAAATCCCAAACAGACTTCTCTAGCAATCAGATTCCTACCAGACTTCACCAACAGAAAGCCTCCATCCGAGCTTCTATAGCAGATGACTCCCACCTGTAGTATCAGTGCCTAAGGTATCCGACAACAGTAGACTCGTTAGTAGCCTTGGAGACATTCGAGCTTCTCCCAGATCGACGGGATGGAGAGCCATCCCGCTCCATCAGATGTTCCAGCCGAGCTCCAGCCGACAGATCTGAACTCTCTGGCGAGTCACGACAATGGCCACTACCCTGCCCCACTCTCTGCAATGGATTCCATATGGCTCCACTACTCTCTGGCAAGTCGCGACAACGGGCACCACTCTACTCTCTGTAACAAACTCCACATGGCTCTGAATGACCCCTGACGTCACTACTCTCCGTAACAAACTCTGAGCGGCTCTGAACAGCCCACTACCAGGCGGTTACAGACGTCGCTGTCAATTAGTTACGCACTCTGCCTATAAAAAGGGACCCCTAGATACATTCTTCTCTAAGCTCAAAAATTCTATCTCAAAACTCTGCTAAAATTTTCACTCGAGCACTCCATTTCTGTTGAAGCAGAGTACTGACTTGAGCATCGGAGGATCTTATCGGAGCAACCCCAACTTCGGTTTAGACTTTCCTTGCAGGTCTCGATGGTGGCCGCAGTCATCCTGACTCTAGCTTCTCTGACTTCGGCAGAATTCTGCACCAACATAATTGGTGCTAGAGGAAGGGGGGCCTGTGTCTTCACAGTACCCTTGTTCTTGAAGGAGTGCTCAACGGGATTGCCTCCAGTCATCTTCTCCGACATCCTCTTCTCCTTCCCCTACTAGATCTTCACCTGATGCCTCTCCGAAAGGCATCTATCAGGTGATCCACGGCCTCCGCGGCCAGATCTCAGGCTCCGACCTCGCCTTCAGTTTTCTAGGCTCCTCCCCCTCCTCCGACAATGACGGTCGGTATGGAGCAGTTCGACCTGCTGGTTCAGCAGGTCAGAGGCTTCACTGAAGCAGTGCAGGCCATGTAGCAGTAGCAGCAATAGCCGCAGGTGTCAGTGCAGTTGGAAAGGGCATCGTCGGAGCTCCAAGATCCGATAGTGGGGCGGGCCACTTGGGCCAGTCATCCTGTCTTCCCCGATAAGGGGAATCCGAGGGTGGAGAGCCCCCGGTCTGATCATGATTCCACTTCCGGAGGATCCCTACCTCCACTCTATCAGAAGACCCTCGAGACTCACAGTCGAGAGGACCTCCTAGATTGAAGGCTCCAGGAGATGAACCGACGGATCGAAGAGCTCCGCCATGCTCCCCCTACTTATGGTGAGGACATCTGCACTGACTCTCCTTTCTCTCAAATGATCATGCAGGAATCGATCCCGTCAAACTTCAAGCTCCCCCAATTCGAAAGCTACGACGGGACCTCAGATCCGGTTGACCATCTGGAGGCCTTTCGGATAATGATGCTGCTCCATGGCGCACCAGACGCTATCCTGTGCTGAGCTTTCTCATCCACTCTGAAGGGAGCAGCAAGGAACTGGTACTTAACATTGAAGCTAGGTACCATCTTCTCCTTTGACCAGATGAGCTACCAGTTTGTGGCTCATTTTATTAGCAGCCAGCATCCCCAGAGAGGCTCAGAGTCCCTCATCAACATCAAGCAAAGGGAGGGAGAATCCATCCGAGCTTACATCAACCGTTTCAACATCGCCGTGTTGGAGGTCCGGAACTTGGACCAATCGATCGCGATGGCCGCCCTGAAGGGCGGTCTTCAGAAGAATGATCTTTTATTTTTCCTGGAAAAGAAGTATCCCAGGGACTTTGCTGATTTGCTGGCTTGGGCCGAAGGATATGCCCGAGTAGAAGAAGCCTTCAAGATGAAGGACGAGGAGACCGCGAAGGAGCGGCAGGCGGGAGACTCAAGCAAGCCCACAGTTGAAAAAGGACCGAGTGAAGCTCGGCCACGTTCTCGAACTCCTCTCGGACACAGGCATGTTCGGACTCCTCCCCAAGCTCGTAAGAAAAGAAGCCCAGACCGCAGAGTTCGGTGGAGCTCTCCCCCCGAAAGATTCCACAGTTACGCCCCTCTCAACACATTAAAAACTCAAGTGCTGATGGAGGTTAGGGAGCAGTTGCCAAGGCCGAAAAGAATGCGCTCGCACCCCAGAAAGTGCAACCCAAATAAATTCTGCCTCTATCACCGTGACCACGGCCACGACACGAAAGAATACATTCAGTTTCGAGATGAAATCAAGGAGCTCATCAGGCGAGGTCGGCTCGATAGATTCATTCGACGTCGATCTGAAGGTAGGGACGACCGACCTAGGGCCTTGCCGTAGCCGGAGCCGCCAAGGAGGGAGGGGCAACCTAAAGATCGGCCTCCGATTGGGATTATCAACTCCATCTCAGGAGGACCCCTACGGGGAGCAGACCTTCCGCAGCTATAGGGTTCGAGAAATCTACGAATGTATTACCAACAACTTTGCCCTAAATAAAAATTTCTTTCATATTCGTGTATTTTTTCTTCTGGCATAAGCTTATAATGATAGGGAGTAACTCCCCCGTACAAATGAAATTCAACGTATTAGGAACAGGAGGAGAACCTTGTCCTAACATGAGCAAAGATGAAGGTCCGATTTCTTAAAGATCGGATGGAGGGAGAGACCCTTGCAACGGCCTTTATGTGCCCCCACAGCCTTATTAGGAGCAGGAGGAGAACCTCGTCCTAACATAAGAAAAGATGAAGGCCCAATTTCTTAAAGACCAGATGGGGGGAGAGGCCCTTGCAATGGCCCTTATGTGCCCCCACAGCCTTGTTAGAAACAGGAGGAGAATCTCATCCTAACATGAGCAAAGTCGAAGGTCTGGTCTCTCAAAGATCGGATGGGGGGAGAGGCCCTTGCAACGGCCCTTATGTGCCCCCACAGTCTTGTTAAAAGTAGGAGGAGAACCTTGTCCTAACATGAGCAAAGTCGAAGGCCCGATCTCTCAAAGATCGGACGGGGGGAGAGGCCCTTGCAATGGCCCTTATGTGCCCCCACAGCCTTATTAGGAACAGGAGGAGAACCTCATCCTAACATGAGCAAAGTCGAAGGCCCGGTCTCTTAAAGATCAGACGGGGGGAGAGGCCCTTGCAACGGCCCTTATGTGCCCCCACAACCTTGTTAGGAACAAGAGGAGAACCTCATCCTAACATGAGCAAAGTCAAAGGTCCGATCTCTCAAAGATCGGATGGGGGGAGAGGCCCTTGCAACGGCCCTTATGCACCCCCACAGCCTTGTTAGGAACAAGAGGAGAACCTCATCCTAACATGAGCAAAATTGAAGGCCCGATTATTCAAAGATCGAATGGGGGGAGAGGCCCTAGCAGCGGCCCTTGTGTGCCCCCACAACCTTGTTAGGAACAGAAGAAGAACTTCATCCTAACATGAGTTGAAACTGACCATCGGGAACAAGAGGAGAACCTCATCCTGACACGAACAAAGACTCGATCGATCAAGATCGGACAAGGAGGAAAGCCTCCTCAACGGCTCCTCTACACTCTTATGACCTCGTCAAGAACAGAGGGAAGACCCTCACTCGAACACAGAAGTAAAAGGGGAGATAAAAAGAGAAAACGACGAACTACACCAGCGATAAGTGAAAAATGAACTACATCAAAGGCACGCGGGACCTTGTCTCAATGAGGAAGAAGACCCTTGTTGAAAATCTTCGATTTCAAAGGGCGAATCAGCACAGCGACAACCAGGGATCTTCAAACAACGTCGACGTCCAACAGGATGAAAGGCAAAAGAAGCTCAGTAAACAACGACTCAAAGCAAGAATAGACGAGGCTGAGACTCAGGGGACCTCGCCTCAACGAGGAAGAAGACCTTTGTCGAAAATCTTCAGTCCCAAAGGGCGAATCAGCACAGCGATGACCAAGAATCTTCAAACAACGTTGATGTCAAACGGGATGAAAGACAAAAGAAATTCGATAAACGATAACTCAATACCAAAGTAGACAAGGTAATAGACAACTTCATTTTCATTTCATTGATGAAGTACACATTACAAAGCCCTGAAGGCCAAAAACAAAAAGAGAAACGACCAGAGAAAAAAAAAAGAGAAGAAAGGAGCTCTAAGGAAGGCCAGCTTCTTCCGATTTTGAGCTCTCGATTTCAGTCCTTGTTAGGGATTGCCTTAAGTTTTCAACTTCTTCCTTTAGTTCCATCTTTCTCAGCAGCATATCTCGGTACATCTGGTGGAACCGCCAGCTCTTGCCCTCTGACTCTCGAAGCCTCTTCCTTAGGACCTCAAACTTCATCTTGGCATCTTTGACCGTCTGCTGCTCGTGGACCAGCTGAATCTTCAGCCGCTCCAGTTCGGCCTCCTTGAAGCAAAATTTGAGTGCAGGGGTAAAATGATAATTTTAAAACTTTTTCAAAATCACTATTTTACAGTGAAAATAACTAATTAATCTAATTAATTAATATATGTTTACCCTACACTAGGATCTAAATATGATATATAGCATGCATGCATTTAAATTTGAAATTCAAATTTGAACAGTAAACAATTTACTGTTCTATGTTCAGAACACAATACCTTTATGCGGGAAGTCGATCTCCATAATCTGATCATCGTCGGGAGGCTCTGATCACCGCAACACAGCCACACAATATGTCTGGCCTCTGTGGATCATCCACATGAGGCTCCTGGTCTGATCGGCTCCTCACGAGTGCTAGCTCGTTATAGAGCCCTTCAACGATTGATGCTGATCGAACTCTTTCGATCATTGTCTATTGATTCTATAGATGCTTCAGATTGTTAGCAAACATGCTTGAGAGGTAGATGATTCTCTCTCTTGAATTTGATGGGCTCACGACACTCGTAGCTCACTAACTCACTTCTAGAACCCTAGGCTGTAACCCTAGGGAACACACTGAAAACCCTATGCCCAATTTTCTTTCTTTTCTTTCTTTTTCTCTCAAAAGGTTTTGGACCTTCACCTTATGCACAAGGCTTCCTCACGCCCCACTTTCTTTCTCAAAATTTTTCTACACACGCCCCATCTTTCTCCTCTTTTTAAAACAACATCGAACGTGTCTTATCCGCGTGAGAAGATAAAGACAAGTGGTTACACATTTGAATTCAAATCAAATTTGAATTCAAATGCAAACCAACTCATCCCTATCCACTTGGGTGTGAGAAGAGAAGGTGTGAGGCTACATTGTGCATGGAAAGGTTTCATGAGAAACTCTTTCTCGTGTGAGATATGAAGTGCTAAAGTGGATAGGGTCATGAAGGTGCAAAAGATAAGTTATCCATTCAAATTCAAACACGCTTTGAATTTGAATGGCTAACTAATCAATTTTATCCAAAGATTGGCGCACAAGAGTGGGTGTGAGAAGGGATTTGCATGAGAGAAAATTCATGAGAAGTTTCTTCTCATGAATTCAAATGGGTGCAGAGATATGAAGTGGCGCAGGGATTCAAATTCAAATGGTGGTTTAATCTTAATTGAACCAACCTAATCAAAATAGGTTAAGCACAATTAGACTAAATTAAACTCAACTTAATTAGGCTTAATTAGACTCAATAAAATCCTAATCAAATCAGAAATTGACTAAGCCCAACCCCTGATCAAATCAGGGACCAAACCATCTCGACGATTAGGTCAACTCTTAACCTAATCGGGTCAAACCCAACTGAATCCAATTCAATTGAACTTGATCCAAAAATAATTACTCAATCAAATTGAGTTAATTAGTGATCAAATCACTAATTAAACCTCTCATAAATATTGAGTCTAAATCTGATGGGCAATCGGGTATCAAAGTCCATCAATATAAAACCTTGATCGAAGAGTCCCAAACCAGTGGGACTCTTGACCCCAGTACCCAAAATGTGTGGGACTTATGATCAGAGAATCTTGATTCTCGATCACAGAGTCCCAGACACGTAGGACTCATAGTCCATGAACATTAGGACTCTTCATCAGCCATCAGATTAGATAGGAACCTCTAATGTGTGTGACCCCGCATGTTCGAACCTAAGCCGGTAGCACAGGAACCAATTTCTGTACTAATCGAAGTGACCATTTAGCAATGGTACCCGACATCCGGATAGGTCGAATAGTCACAATAGTAACACTCAGAACCTACATGAATATGGTTACTGTATAATTCATCTCTTTTGACCCCTGTGTTAAGGACGATTCAGGGTTAAACTGTCAACCCTGATTAGATCATCCGAATCGTGCTCAACTCAAATAGTCCTATGACTCCTCACTAGGACTACCCTGGCCAAGATTTTGTTAAATTGAAACACGACTGTACACAGCTCCTAAACTGGAGTGGTCGATCCCATCTTGACACATGCACTGACAAGTCAAGTACTTGACTACACCCAGCAGCCTTCCGTCACTGAATTAGAAATTCAGGTAGTCCAGTGCCTAAGTGTAGTGAGTTGCTTGCAAGTCATCATGACGGTCTCAGGTCAGAGGGACATTTATACCCATATCCCATCGGAGCAAATTTTGACAGCAGAAATAGCTCCGGAGTCGGTCATGTTTAGTACAGATGTACCCTTACATCTCACCTGTATGCCATACCAGTATCTCCACACTCTTTAGTTAAGAGGATAACCAACCCATATGGCACACAATGACCTATGCTCGATAAACATTGTTGTCCTTGGTAACAACATATCATTTGGTCACGAACAGGTTTAAGGACTCAACGACAAATCCTCCTTTGTCGAGTCTAAATAGTCCTAAGGACTTGACCACAGCACAGGAGTTTATTAGAAGATGAAACAATTTATGATGAAAAATACTAAAATAACTTTTATTTATTTATAATTTATATACTAATACAAAAGGAGCACAACCATCAACAGGCTGACGATTGGCTTTAGGACACTATTCCCAATAATCTCCCACTTGGCCTAAAGCCAATCGGTGCAGTATCTAATACCCATCTTCGACTTGAAGTCATTGAACTCCTTCACCGTAATGGCTTTAGTGAATGGGTCGGTCAGGTTCTCCTTTCTGTCGATCTTCTGAAGGTCGACGTCTCCTCGATCCATGATTTCCCAAATGAGATGGTAGCGATGTAGAATATGCTTCGTCCGCTGGTGTGCCTTTGGTTCCTTCGCTTGAGCAATGGCTCCAGAGCTGTCACAGTAGAGCAGGACTGGACCAACAAAGGAGGGTGCTACTCCGAGCTCGGTGATAAATTTTCTCAGCCACACCGCTTCTTTGGCAGCATCTGATGCAGCGACATACTCCACCTCGCAAACTGAATCAGCCATTGTGTGCTGCTTGAAACTTTTTCAGCAGACAGCCCCACCATTAAGGGTAAAAATAAATCCCGACACACTCTTGCTATCATCGTGATCAGATTGAAAACTAGAGTCCGTAAACCCTATAAGTCTCAAGTTTGATTCACCATAAACAAGCCACTGGTCTTTAGTATTTCTTAAATACTTCAGGATGGTTTTAACAACCTTTCAGTGATTCTCTCCTGAATCAGATTGGTATCTACTCACTATCCCTAGTGAGTATGCCACATCTGGTCGTGTACATATCATGGCGTACATGATAGATCCCACTGCTGAAGCATATAGAATTCTACCCGTACGCTCTCTCTCTTGAGGTGTTATCGGATAATCTCTTTTCGAGAGAGAAATTCCATGGCCTATCGGTAGATAGCCTTTCTTGGAATTCTCCATGCTGAACCTCTTCAGCATAGTATCAATGTACGTGGACTGGGATAAGCTAAGCAACCTTTTAGATCTATCCCTATAGATCCTTATCCCTAGGATGTAATAAGCTTCTCCCAAATCCTTTATGGAGAATTGTGACGACAGCCAAATCTTTATTCCATGTAATGCAGGGACATCATTCTCGATTAAGAGAATGTCATCCACATACAATACAAGAAATACCACAACTGGACCATTAGTCCACTTATAAATACAGGGCTCTTCTCCATTCATAACGAAGCCATACGCCTTGATCATCTTATCAAAACGTATGTTCCAACTCCAGGATGCTTGCTTAAGTCCATAAATGGACCTTTGTAGCCTGCACACCTTAGACTCATCTGTGGATGTGAATCTTTCAGGTTGTATCATATACACCTCTTCGTCCAGCTCTCCATTTAGGAAAGCTGTCTTTACATCTATCTGTTAGATTTCATAGTCTAGATGGGCAGCTATCGCAAGCATAATCCGAATGAATTTGAGCATTGCCACAGGAGAAAACATCTCGTCATAATCTATACCATAACGTTGACGATATCCCTTGGCAACCAAACGGGCTTTATAGGTTTCTACCTTTCCATCTGCGCTCCTCTTCCTCTTGAAGACCCACTTACACCCTATGGATTTTACTCCTTCGGGTGGGTCAACTAATGTCCACACATCGTTGACCTTCATGGACTCCATTTCGGATTTCATGGCCTCTAGCCATTTTTCAGAGTCAGGTCTCTGCATTGCATCCATGTAGGTGATCGAATCCTCATCATTTTCATCAAGTTCGATAGGATCTCCATTCCGGACCAAGAAACCATCATATCTGTCCGGTTGACGTGGTACTCTACTAGATCACCTTAAGGGTGCAGGAACAATGGGCTCTGGATCTGATTTAATCAAATCCGGTTCAGGTTTAGCTACTTGTATCGATTTTTTCACCTGCCGAACTTCCTCAAGTTCGACCTTAGAGGCAACAGTCCCTTCACCAAGGAACTTCTTTTTTAAAAAGATTACCTTAAGGTTGACAAATACCTTTTGCTCATCAGCTAGGTAGAAATAATACCCTTTGGTCTCTTTTGAGTACCCTATAAAATTATACTTGTCAGACCTAGGTCCAAGTTTATCCGTAATTAAATGTTTAACATAAGTCGAACACCCCCAAATCCTAAGGTGCGAGAGTACTGGCTTACATCCTATCCATAACTCATATGACGTTTTGGTTACAGACTTGTTCGGAACCCTATTTAGAAGGTAACAAGTCGATTCGAGTGCATATCCCCAGAGGGAGATCGACAGACAAGCAAACCCCATCATGGATCAGACCATGTCTAACAAGGTCCGATTCCTCCTTTCAGACATACCATTATGCTGTGGTGTTTTAGGAGGAGTCCACTGAGAGAGAATCCCATTCTCCCCTAAATATGTCAAAAACTCATTAGAAAGGTATTCACCTCCTCGATCAGATCGAAGAGTTTTAATACACTTCTCAGTTTATTTTTCTACCTCATTTCAAAATAGTTTGAACATTTCAAATGACTCCGACTTATGCTTCATTAAGTAGACATACCCATATCTTGATAGGTCGTCTGTGAAGGTTATGAAATAGAAATATCCACCTCTTGCACTTGAGCTCATGGGTCCACATACATTAGAATGTACTAGACCTAAGAGTTCACTGGCTCGCTCACCTTTTTCAGTAAAAAGTGACTTGGTCATCTTTTCAAGAAGATAGGACTCACAGGTTGGAAGTGATTCACAATCACCAACTTCAAAAATTCCTTCTTGAGCCAACCTGTTTATCCTATTCTTATTGATATGACCTAGCCTACAGTGCCAAAGGTAGACTTCTGACAAATTATCTATTCTAGGGCATTTACTAGAGGTTTGAACCACATTAACAGGCTATGACAGTAAGTAAATTTTATTATTTATTTGTCCAACAAATATTGTAGCACCATTCAAAATGATATTGCAAATATTTTTTTTATTAAAAATTGATAACCGTACATGGCCAAAAGGCCTACAGAAAAATATTTAATAAAAAGCTTGGACAATAGTGATATTCACTCAAAATTACATTACGAGAATTGATTACAAGGTTCATGATTCCTAAAGCTAGAACTAAAATTTTGCTTCCATCTCCAACATTCAGGAACCTCTCGCCATCATCAAATCTCCTACTGACCTACAGACCCTGCATTGAATTGCAAATATTATAAGGGCTTCCGGTATCCAATACCCAGGTAGTAGTATCACAAATGAAAACGTTGCAAGGTGTTATCATATAATTACCTTGCTTCTTCTTCGGCCTGTTTGGGTCCAGGGAGGCAATGTATAGAGGATAGTTCCTCTTCAAGTGCCCCTGCTTCTTGCAAAAGAAGCACTCCACCTAGCTCTGGTCGGGCTTGCACTTCTTGGTCTGATCCTGTGTAGACGTCCCAGCATGCGGCTGCACCTTCTTGTTCTTCTTCTTCTTGTTCTTCTTCCTTTTCTTAAAGGGTCGACGACCAGAAGAAGACCCTCCTACAACATTCACCGACTCCTTATGGAGCTGGTGGTCCTTCTCAAAGTTCAGCAGCAACCCCAACAAGCCGTGGTAGTTCACTGCAGGCTTTGTCATTCGAAAATGAGTAAGGAAGGGGAGGAAGGACTTGGGCAATGAATTAAGGATCGCATCCTTATCGAGCTGCTCGTGCAGGGAAAAGCCCAGTTTATTTAGGCGCTCAATCATTTCGATCATGTACAGTACATGATCAGTGACTGAGGCCCCATCCCTCATTCGAGCATTAAAAATAGCACAACTAGTTTTATACCTTTCAACATCGTCAGGCATGCCAAAGGAGTCGTTCAACATTTGAAGCATCTCCTGCAGCTGGGCATTCTCAAACCTGCAGCTGAACTCATCATTCATTACCGCCAGCATTATGCATCGAACGGTGGTGCGGTCGTTGAGCCACTTCTGGTAAGTGTCTCGAACCGTCCCTCTCGCGTTCGGGGTTGGCTCCTTAGGTGCAGGATCCATTACTACATAAAGGATCTGCTCATGCTCAAGGATGATTTTTAATTTTTGATATCAGCTATCGAAATTCAGTCCCATGAGCTTGTCATTATCTAATAATGACCGGAGCGACAAGGTAGTGGCCATAGCTACATAAAGGAAAACCAGACCTTAATTAGTACATAAATTATTAATACTAAAGACTTAGACTTTAGTCTAAAGTTTCTCCCAATATTTTTATGAACTGGTAGCCTCAACCTCCAATTCGAGGAATTACTTTAATTCCTTAGTGGGTACTAGAATCTACACAGACTACACACGAGCCCAACTTTGGTTGGTCAACCCATGTGCATCTATGGGTAGGTTCAAAATTAGTTGTTTTCCTAAACAACTTCTAGTAATTTATTTTTCTCCAGAACCTAATCAGTAGGCTTTGGCCTCCACTGAAAAGATCTGGTTAGGTCCAACCATTAACATGACTTGATTTGGTGAATTGGATCAATAAATGATCAGGCCCGATTTTGGCCAGCCAACCTGACCACCATCAGAAAGACTCAAACCAAATTATCATATTATGAATGATAATTCCATTAGTCAATAAGTACCAGACCTTTGGGCCTCCAATGATTATTAAACTAATGGACTCATTATCACTCACTTAATGGGAGGCTATGACTTAGTTATCACTATAACTTAATCATTTTTAGGATGTAATAATTTTTGAGGATTTTATTAAAGGATAGAAGAGAATAAATTTCCAGCCAATTTCAATCCTCCCACTAACTTCACCAAGTCAGATTAAAAAAAAAAAGATTTAATTAAAGCCAGCATTAGGAGCACCTAAATCAGTCACACTGATTTACCTAATGACATTGGTGAGCTCTAATCACCAAGTGATCTAATCAAAACCTAACTCACCAGGTTGGCCCGGTAAGTGAGATCAGTGGTGGGCATATGCCATTAACTCGTCAGAGATCGAATCAATGCGAGTAGCTCCCACTTAAGAACCATTGGTCAAACTGCCGAACTTACCTTAGATACCAATCGGTTCATTAGTTTTAATTTGATCAACTTAGTAAATAGGGTTCCACCACGTAGCCATGAATTAAGTCCATCTTGGTCTAGTTAAAGACATGGACCCATTCAACTACAACTATTGGAGTTGAGTCTAGAGTGTCCTTGACCTAATCTAATTCAACTTTTGATTAGATTTGACCAATTACTCTATTTTAGTCCATTTCTTTAAGCTAACCTTAGGTCTAACCCAATTATGGACCTAATCCATCTAACCCATTGACCCACAAGTTTATGCAATTATCTTAGGTCTTAATTCACAATTCTAGACCAACTTGACAATACTTAATTCTTTTAATTAAGTATTTTGGGATGATGGGTTAGGGTTTGGCTTTTCGAAAATAATTTTTAAATTTGAAAGGTTTTATTTTTTTGTTCATCAAATATGTTGACTCATTTCACAAATAGATCAGCACATTTCATAAATAGCAATCCTATTGCAAATTACATAACAGAAAATAACTCAATCAAAATAAATCATGAATATTGCTTTAGATCTAATCTAACACATTCATGATAAATTTTACAATTAAACCTTTACAATTAAGTCCTTTTGTTGCTTCATCTGTATGGGATATAATTACAGCGACACCCCTACCGCCATAGGAGACCCCATCGAATAGGAGGAGAGGGTCTTTAAACCCTATTTTTCTCCTATAACCGGACGACCATGGCAACCAACCCAATTCGATTACTTGCTACTTGAATCAAGTATATCTTAATATACCAATTTCAAAATTTAAATTTCAAATTTTAAATTTTGAATTTCAAATTTTAAATAAATTTCAAATTTCAAAATTTTGAATTTTGAATTTTGAATTTTAAATTTTAAATTTCAAATTTGAAATTTCAACCAAATTTCAAATTTTAAATTTCAACCAAATTTCAAATTTTAAATTTTGAATTTTGAATTTTAAATTTTTGAATTTTGAATTTCAAATTTTAAAATTCAAATTTCAAATTTTGAATTTTAAATGTTTGAATTTTGAATTTCGAACAACTTTCAAAATTTAAATTTTAAATTTTGAATTTTAAATTTTAAATTTAAACTTTTAGATTATAATTTAATCTATGCATGCAAATTCATATATCATATCTTAAAACCTGCTCTGATACCATTTGAAGCAAAATTTGAGTGCAGGGGTAAAATGGTAATTTTAAAACTTTTTTAAATCACTATTTTACAGTGAAAATAATTAATTAATCTAATTAATTAATATATATTTATTCTATACTAGGATCTAAATATGATATATAGCTTGCATGCATTTAAATTTGAAATTCAAATTCGATCAGTAAACAATTTACTGTTTTGTGTTCAGAACACAATACCTTTATGCGGGTAGTCGATCTCCGCAATCTGATCACCGTCGGGAGGCTCTGATCACCACAACATAGCCACACAACAGTCTGACCTCTGCAAATCGTCCACACGAGGCTCCTGGTCTGATCGGCTCCTTACGAGTGCTAGCTCGTTATAGAGCCCTTCGACGGTTGATGCTGATCAAACTCTTTCGATCATTGTCTGTTGATTTCATGGATGCTCTAGAATGTCAACAAACATGCTTGAGAGGTAGATGATTCTCTCTCTTGAATTTGGTGGGCTCACGACACTCGTAGCTCACTAACTCACTTCCCGAACCCTAGGCTGTAACCCTAGGGAACACACTAAAAATCCTACGCCTAATTTTCTTTCTTTTCTTTCTTTTTCTCTCGAAAGGTTTTGGACCTTCACCTTATGCACAAGGCTTCCTCACACCCCACTTTCTTTCTCAAAATTTTTTAGCACATGCCCCATCCTTCTCCTCTTTTTAAAACAATGTCGAACGTGTCTTATCCGCATGAGAAAATAAAGACAAGTGGTTACACATTTGAATTCAAATCAAATTTGAATTCAAATGCAAACCAACTTATCCCTATCCACTTGGGCGTGAGAAGAGAAAGTGTGAGGCTGCATTGTGCATAGAAAGATTTCATGAGAAACTCTTTCTCGTGTAAGATATGGGGTGCTAAAGTGGATAGGGTCATGAAGGCGCAAGAGATAAGTTATCCATTCAAATTCAAACACGCTTTGAATTTGAATGGCTAACTAATCAATTTTATCCAAAGATTGGTGCACAAGAGTGGGTGTGAGAAGGGCTTTGTGTGAGAGAAAATTCATGAGAAGTTTCTTCTCATGAATTCAAATGGGCGTAGAGATATGAAGTGGCGCAGGGATTCAAATTCAAATGGTGGTTTAATCTTAATTGAACCAACCTAATCAAAATAGGTTAAGTACAATTAGACTAAATTAAATCCAAATTAATTAGGCTTAATTAGGTTCAATAAAATTCTAATCAAATCAGGAATTGACTAAGCCCAACCCCTAATCAAATCAGGGACCAAACCATCTCGACGATTAGGTCAACTCTTAACCTAATCGGGTCAAACCCAACTGAATCCAATTCAATTGAACTTGATCCAAAAATAATTACTCAATCAAATTGAGTTAATTATCAATCAAATCACTAATTAAACTTTTCATAAATATTGAGTCTAAATTCAATGGGCAATCGGGTATCAAAGTCTATCAATATGAAACCTTGATCGAAGAGTCCCAAATCAGTGGGACTCTTGACCCCGGTACCCAAAATGTGTGGGACTCATGATCAGAGAATCATGATTCTTGATCATAGAGTCCCAGACACGTAGGACTCATAGTCCATAAATATTAGAAATCTTCATCAGCCATCAGATCAGATAGGAACCTCTAATTGTGTGACCCTGCAGGTTCATACCTAAGCCGGTAGCACAGGAACCAATTCCTGTACTAATCGAAGTGACCATCTAGCAATGGTACCTGATATCCGGATAGGTCGAATAGTCACAATCACAACACTCAGGATCTACGTGAATATGGTTACTATATAATTCATCCCTTTTGACCCCTGTGTTTAGGATGACTCAGGGTTAAACTATCAACCCTGATTAGATCATCCAAATCATGCTCAACTCAAACAGTCCTGTGACTCCTCACTAGGACTACCCTGGTCAAGGTTTTGCTAAATTAAAATACGACTATACACAGCTCCTGAACTGGAGTGGTCAATCTCATCTTGACACACGTACCGACAAGTCAAGTACTTGACTACACCCAGCAGCCTTCCATCACTGAATTAGAAATTCAGGTAGTCCAGTGCCTAAGTGTAGTGAGTTGCTTGCAAGTCACCATGGCGGTGTCAGGTCAGAGGGATATTTATACCCATATCCCATCGGAGCAAATCTTGACAGCAGAAATAGCTCCAGAGTTGTTCACGTTCAGTGCAGATATACCCTTACATCTCACCTGTATGCCATACCAGTGTCTCCACACTCCTTGGTTAAGAGGACAACCAACCCATATGTCACACAACGATCAATGCTCGATAAATATTATTGTCCTTGGTAACAACGTATCATTTGGTCGTGAACAGGTTTAAGGACTAAACGACAAATCTTCCTTTGTCGAGTCTAAATAGTCCTAAGGACTTCACCACAACATAGGAGTTCATTAGAAGATGAAACAATTTATGATGAAAAATATCAAAATAACTTTTATTTATTTATAATTTATATACTAATACAAAAGGAGCACAACCGTCAACAGGCTGACGATTGACTTTGGGACACTATTCCCAATACTCCTCCCGCCCAAGGGCCACAAACAATTCTGCCATGGTCCCCCTCAAGGAGCAGAGCTCGTCAGAGCCTTGTGCGGAGGCGAGCTAGGCTCTCTCAGATAGCTGCCTCCGAAGGTGGACAACTTCATCGATCGTCGTTTGGAGCTTCCTTCGGTAGTCCTCTACTTATCCACTCTAGCCAACTTGGTTGGCGTCCTAGTTTGCCTCAGCATCCTGCAGCTGCTTTTGGAGGTCGAAGAGCTTCTGCGACCAGTCCCGATCGCGATCGGCTTGGACTGTGAGCCAGGATGAGCTCCTTTCTAACTAGCCGATCTTCTCCTGTGCGGCCGTCAGTTCGACTTCAAGGGAGCTGATCTTGGAGGCCTGAGCCCAAGATTGATCGCTGGCATTTTTTCGGAGTTCCTCGAGCTCCGTAACGAAGTCGGCCTTCTTCCGGGTGAATTCCATGAGCCTCTTTTTGTGGAGATCCTGAAGACGAACGGCCTCCATAGTGACTTCCGAATGGCTCTTCCTCAGTCGGTGAAGTTCATCTTCCAGCTTCTTGAATTTCTTCATCAACTGACAAACTTCCCTTCTGAGGTCTCGGATCGTCGATTTTAGAGAAATCCCCTATGGCAGGGGGAGAGCTTCGACAGAGCACTGTCGTTGGGAGACAAGAGCGCCACTACTCAGATTAGTACAAGAAGATAAAAGAGAAGGGGAAGCAAAAAAAAAGGGGGGGACCCTCTGTAAAGAAGGATCTGATTTTATTGATTAAATAATTTTTAAATATAAAAAAAAACCACCACGAAAGAAAAATACAAAGCTAGAGGTTTCGGACCTCTGGGACAGAAGTAAAGGGGATCGGCATCCTCAGAAGATCGTCAGCGACGGCCGTGGCGGTCGACGAGGTCCCGACTGGAGGAGGATCGGCAGCGGCTTCGAATGGTCCGGCTTCATCATCAGATGCCTCGTTCAGAAAGCCAAGATCCTGTTTGGGAAACCTCCCAGTCACCTTCTCTTTGCAGAATTCGAAACCCTTGATGAAGGCTTCCTGGCCGAACTGGACCTTTAGATCCTCCATCCCGAAGGAGGCTTTGAACTCCACTGCTCGGGCCCCTGCCTCCAAAATCAGGGACAGAATCCGTACTTTCAACTCAAAAACCTACACCTTCAACTCGGAAGCCTGCACCCTCAGTTCGGAGATTTCGGCCTCAGCCTTCTCTCTCTCCTCCTCTAAGGTGGTCCTCAGATCGGACGAGGTTTGTCCCTCCTTCTCCAGTGCCTCCTGGAGACTAAGGACCTCGATGATCTTTTCCTCGAGGCGGGTGGCCCCAGCTAGGTGACCCTCCTCCGCCCGAGCTACCTCCCTCTTGGTGATCTTCACCACCTCGACGTTGGTGACAAGCTGGTGCCCAATCTATGAGCAAGGTCGGAGAGTCAATATGAAGGTTGAAGAATAAACTAAGAAGTGGGAGGGAGGAGAAAGATGAGTTAACTTACTTCAAGGAAAGATCCCAGAGAGTCCCAGACTCACAGCTCGGGATCGGCTAGGACGATCCTCTCGACAACCTCGGGCAGAATACACCCTTCGACCAGCCTCTTTATTAAGTCCCTATTGTTGAAGGGATTTTCCCCCAGGTCTTCCTCAGAGCCGCCAGCCCCCTCAATGGCAACCTTGCGACTGCGGCTCCTCCAGGCCAGGGTCTTCTTTCTCTTCCTCCCTTCGGCCCCGGGTGCCCCCTCAGGACGAATCTCGGGAGCGGGATCCTCGACCAGGGGGCTCCTTGAAAGGGCTTGGGGGACTTCGGGTTCGGCGTCGGAAGGGACTTCGACGGCGACGGCCATCAGAGCAGGCACGGTCGAGCTTGTCCCGTCTATCCTGGCTTTCTTCACCGACCTCAAAGTCGAGGCGTCTTTCCTCTTGTGGGTCTTGAGACCATGGGCTAACCTCCGAGCCACACTTGCGTCCATGTCTGCGATAAAAGTCCATGTCTGCGATAAAAGAAAATCAACACGGCTTAGAGATGAAATAAGAGAAAAGAAAAAATATATATATATGCAATAATGGTACCGACAGGGTTAAGAGGACTCAGGCCGATGTTGAACAAAAGTTGTTCCTTCAGAAGTTTGGGGAGGAGGGGAGCTCGATAGGCCTCGAGCTTTTTAGAGGCTTCGAGGTCGTCCCTTTCCAGGCTAGAAGCCCGACGGACGGAATCCCTTAGAGAGCCCCAAGGGGGCAATCCTAGCTCCAAGGTTGGGCATCGAACATAGAAGTACCTCTCCTTCTAGTTATGGATAGAAGAAGGGGCACCTTTTAGCAACCCCTTTCTATCAAACTGAGGAAAGAAGTACCACTAGTCTTTTGCCGAGGGATGATGCTTGAAGGTGTAGAAATTCTTAAACAAAGAAAGCGTCGGCCGAACTTCAGCTAAACTACAAAGAGAAAGAAATCCTATCAAAAATCTAAAGGAGTTCGGCACGATGGAAGCTAGAGAAATGTTCAGGAAGTGGAAGAGAGCAACGACAAAGGACGGCAGTGGAAGCCAAAGTTCGGTGCGGAAGGCCTCCTGGTACAGACAGAAGCGGCCAGAAGGAGGGGCACTAGCCCATTCAGTTGGCCCGAAAAGCTCTAGCTCGTACTCTGAGGGAACTCCATACTGAATCCTTATCAGTGAGAGTTCATCCGGAGTCAAGGAGTCGGGGATGGTGTCCGACGCAAAGGCCAGACAAGGTTCGGTCCTAGCTATGGGTTCATCTATGGTACCAGGACTTTGGAGAACTGTGGCTGACGAACTCCTAGAACTGCTAGAAGAAGAGATATTAGAAGATATTTTGGATCAAACAGAAGCTGCAAAATCTTAAAAAAATCAAAAAAAATAGCAAACAGGCCCTCAAAGAGGCTAAACGAACAGAGTACGAAGAAGAAAGGACAGAAAAATGATAAGGAGTTTCGAAACTAATCTAGATCGGCCCCAGGAGTGCAGGAAGACAGCAAGAATGATGGAAGTCGACCTGGAGGATGCCTAAGGCCGAGAAGGATGCTAGAGGAAGCTAGAACTCTCAAGGAAGAGGAGGGGAATCGAGGGATTCTCTCAGGCAAAGTGAGACCCTTGAAGGAGGAGAACGTGTTTAAATAGACCCCAAAATCCGATGTAATAATGATTACGAATCTCCTCTGACCGGCCTGCACTCGCCGCGTGTCCCACTCACCTTGATAGACTGTTGAAAATGGCTGGCAGCTAACAAAGCCATTATTGCACCGTACCTAAAGCCACGCTCCGATGGGAATTCCAAAAAGAAGAAATCTTTTTCAAAAAATCTCTAGTACCAGCATGCCAAATGTCAAACTATCTGGCAACCACCGAGCACGAAAATCGAGGGAAGCAACTTCGATCGTGAGAATTTCTCTGTACTTCCTTCATTCGAAATTCGAACTCAAAAGTAGGGGGACTGGTGTTGGGTATAAAATACCTCCCGGTCGAAGTCTGTAAAAGACCGACCCTTCCAGGACTCTTTCGGCTTCCGACCTTGTGTGTGGCATCTCTCCAAACCCCCTCGACCGTCTGGACTTCTCCGATAGTGAACTTCTGCATTCGTCTATCGGGCCACCCAAAAAGCTCTTTGCCAGCCGACCTTCTACAGTGATCAACTATTCTCTGAACTTCTTCCGGACTCCGCCAATATCCGAGCTTCTTCGACAATGAGATTTCTACAGTAATCAGACTCCATCCAAGTTTCTATGAGCAGTCTACTCCGAACTTCTACTACGAGCAATCTACTCCAAACTTCTACTACGAGCAGTCTACTCCGAACTCCTACAGTGAGCGGTCTACTCTGAACTCCTACGACAGGCGGTCTATTTTGGATATCTACTGTAAGCAAATTCCATTCGGACCTCTGCTGTAAATAAATTTCTCCCGAACTTCCATTACAAGTAGACTTCAGCCGAGCTTCTTCGTAGCTGGATCCCAGACGAGCTTCTACCATGGGGTGGGATCCACCGGTCAGGTCGTTACTCCGAGCTCCCATGACAATCGATCTTCGATCGAGCTCCAACAATAAGCGGCCTCCTTTCGGCCTCCCACAAGAACCAGATTCCATCTGAGCTTCCACAGCAGATGGATTTTGGATGAGCTTTCGCAATGGACGGGCTCCAGCAGCTGGATTTCTACAACGGTCGATCACCTCCGGATCCCTCAGGCTCCTCCAGCAGATGAGCCTCCCCAACGCCATCTGAAGTCCACCACCGGCCGACCTTCCACCAAGTTCCTCATAAAACCAGACTTCTTCGGCGAATAATCTTCAGACGAGCTTCCACACCAGGCAAATCCCAGACGGACTTCTTTAGCAATCAGATTCCTACCGAGCTTCACCAAAGGAAAGCCTCCATCCAAGCTTCTACAGTAGATGACTCCCACCTGTAGTATCAATGCCTAAGATATCCGACAACAGTAGACTCGTTAGCAGCCTCGAAGACATCCGAGCTTCTCTTAGATCGACGGGATAGAGAGCCATCCCACTCCATCAGATGTTCAAACGGAGCTCCAGCCAATAGATCTGAACTCTCTCGCAAGTCACGACAATGGCCACTACCCTGCCCCACTCTCTGCAATAGATTTCGTATGGCTCCACTACTCTCTGGCAAGTCATGACAACGGGCACCACTCTACTCTCCGTAACAAACTCCACGTGGCTCTGAATGACCCCTGACGCCACTACTCTTTGTAACAAACTCTAGACAGCTCTGAACAGCCCACTATCAGACGGTTACAGACGTCGCTGTCAATTAGTTATGCACTCCACCTATAAAAAGGGATTCCTAGATACGTTCTTCTCTAAGCTCAAAAACTCTATCTCAAAACTCTGCTAAAATTCTCACTCGAGCACTCCATTTCTGTTGAAGCAGAGTACTGACTTGAGCATCGGAGGGTCTTACCGGAGCACCCCCAACTCCGATTTAGACTTTCCTTGCAGGTCCCGACGGTGGCCGTGGTCATCCCGACTCCAGCTTCTCCAACTTCGACGAAATTCTGCACCAACATGTGTGAATTAAGATCTAATCTAAATTATATCAGATCTAATTATTATCTTAGATCATATCTAAATTAGATCATAAATATCATATGCATGATATAAAATCAGATTTTATCAAGGATCAGCACAAACTAGGATAACCTTTTTACAGTAAGGGGTAAACCCTACAGCAGGACAACCTTATGTTAGTTTGTGTGATCAACTATTAATTAAATTTAGATCAAAATATCATATATCAGATCTAAATAAAATTAAAATTCAGATTTAATATGTATATAAATCATATCATAACGAATCTAGGCTTTGATACCACTATTAGGATGAGTAGGCGATTTTATGCATGTATTTCGAAACTTTTTCGAAAAAATTACAGCGAAAGATAACTAAATTAATCAAGTTAATCTAATATGCATATGATCTAATCATCAAATCAATCTACTCTAGGATCTATGACATATTATGTTGCATATAAAATTTGAAATAATTCGAAGATAAATCCAACATGCAAGCGTATGAGCAATAGATCACATTTACTTCTAATCTGAGTTCAGAACTCTATACCTGATCATGGGTTGATGATCTCTACTATTGAGAGACATGATGAAGAGGATCTTAACTGGTTGCTCACAGCCGCACACATGTTCAGTCTCTACAAAAAAGCCACTCGAAGTCCCGATCTGATCAGTCTTCTCGAAAGTGCTAGCTCGTCTAAAGACCTTCTTTTTGACTGATCTAAATCTTTTTTTCAAATCTTTAGAACCTTTTCGAAGGTTGAAGATGGACTTCTGGAGGAGATAAAGAGAAAGAAGAAAGATGAAGAAGAAAATAAATTTATTCTAATTTATTCTCTCTTTCCAAACCCTTAGAATCAAAAATTTAAAATTCAAATTTTTACATACACCCCAAGAGAGAGGACCCTTCTCTTTATTTTTCATATCATAAACTATGCCCAAACTTCTACCATGTGAAGAGCTCTCTTCTGGTATCTTACACACACAAAGGAAACCATAAAATCTCCTTTTATAGGCATGTAAGGAGGTGGGGTGAAGAGTCCTAATGATCTTGGACTCTTACAAGATTCTGTCTTCCTTCATAATTCCATGTCAAAAAATCTCATACAAAATAATTTTGTGTGTGGAGATATATGGCATGCAATCTGGGTTGGCGCAGGGAGAAGAGTCTTATTCTAATAAGGACTCTAAGTTTTCTTATTTGAATCTAAACCAAATCATATCTGATTTAATTCAAATAAAATATATAAAATCTAATCTAATTATGTTCATAAATTTTTAATTAAATCTTAATCAAATTAGAAATTGACTGAACCAAAATCCTGATCAAATCGGAGATAATTCTTCTTTAGCGATTAGATCATCTCATAATCTAATCGGATTATACCTAATTAAATCTAATTCAATTAGATTTTATTTAATTTTTTTTACTCAATCAAATTAAGATAATTAATCTTTTATTAATTCACTAACATTTGATGAATTAATTTATTATAACTTTTGCATAAGGTTAACCATCAATCGATTTGATGATTAAGTCCTTAAACGATTCTCAATCGTTGATCAGCCACATGATCAGTCAGAAATTTCTTTGGAGTGTGACCCCATAGATTCGAACTTAAATTGGTAGCATAGAAATACCTTCCTGAACCAATCGATGTAACCATCTAGCAATGATGACCCGATATTCGGATAGATCGAATGATGGTAAAGCAACATTCAAGAACCTATTGGCGTATAGTTATCGTATAATTCATTTCTTTGATCTTAATGCTCAAGGATGACCAAAGATTTAACTATCAATCTTAGATAAGTCATCCATATTATATTTTAATCTTTTTTAAATCTATAATATGGATTATCTGGGCCCAAGTTTTTCTAAATTGAAATACACTGATGCATATCTCCTACTAATTCGGAGGGATCAATTCCATCTTGACTCATGCACCGACTTGATAAGTACTTGACTGTATCCAAAAATCTTTTATCACTGAATTAGAAGCTTAGTTAGTATGACATCAAAGTACAGTGAGTTGCTTACAAGTCACCGTGGTGATCTCAGGTCGGAGGGACACTTATACCCATACCCTTCGTGAGCTACCCTTGACAGTAGAGTACTTCGCAGTTGGCCATGTTCAGTGATGATGTACTCCTACATCTCACGTGCATGCCATATCAGTATCTTTATACCATTTGGTTATGAAGATAATCAATGATATGGCACACAACGATCTAAACTTGATATCGCTATCGTCTTAGTAACAGCGTATCGTTTGGTCACGAACTAATTTAAGGACTATGCGATAAATCTTTTTTTATTGATCAAAGTAGTCTTAAGGACTTTATCACAATATAGGAGTTCGTTAGAAGATGTATCCTTCTGATGAAAAATATTAAATAAATTTTATTATTTATCAATTCATATACATTTATAATTAGCACAATCATCAAACGATTGACTTTAGGATATAATTTCCAACACCCTCTTTGCAGACTTTAACTCAAAGTATTTTACAAGTTAATGGTATTTTTAGATTTTACTTTTTGCCATGGTGATGATATATTTGGACTTATTCTATAAAAATGTTTAACTTATTGTGCAAGTTGTTTTGTATTTATTTCCTTCTTGATTTTGAACTTTTGGCAGCTTGATTATTGGGTTTTGGATTTAAATTGTTGCCAGCCAATTTTGGCCATGACCTCTGAGCTTAGTTTCCCCTCTATTATTTTTTACTAGCATTTTTTGATTTGTTCATGAATGCTTAGGTAGAGAATAGGTCTAAAGCAATGATGAGTATCATGTCATGGTTAATTTAGCACTCTTGAAATGTTAGGATTATGTCAGCCCTCATGTGCCACAGCATATTTCTTTTTCTAATACTATTCTAGGTAACTGTTAATGATGTATTTGAACTTTAACTTCTTAGTAACCCATGAATGTGCCGTTTTATGCTATATTTAACTTGTTGGCAGCCCCTTCTATTACACATGTTTGGACAATTGCATGGTTGTATTTGGATTGCATGGTGGACCCATATTCCATATGCTCATCCTAAAACATACAACTGGATTTTTGGCTCTGTTGCCTTGGTTATTATTTCTCAAATGATGTGTCAATAGAAGCTAAAACTGATGGGAATGGGGATATATTCTCTACATATTGTGCCTTGATTATTATTTCCCAAATGATGTGTCAATAAAAGCTGATAACTGTTCACATTTGCAGATAACTATCCAGAAACTCATATATTTTGGATCATTCGGGTCTTATGTTAGCAGGTTTGCTATACAAATTATTCATGCTCAGTCCTCATTTTGGATTATCACTGTCTTATGTTCTGGATCAAACTGATATGCCATACTTTTTACTCTCTTTTTTGGGTTTAGATAACATTTTGTTTCACAGCATTTTGGCTTACTTTGTAATTGTAAATTCTTGTTGGGTTACTTTTTGTTCTAGTGTACAATTTTTATTACTTCTCAGTTAATACAGATTCAGTCCTCTTTTATCAAATATTGTAAAGTTGAACACAATGTGAATTGAGGAGTCTCAAGCACACAAGAAATTCAAAAATAAATATCATTAGAAATAAGAAAGAGCTTCTCCAATATTAGCAACTATTGTTCTAAGGTTGCTGGACAAGCTTGTATCAAAAGAAATGTAAATTCATAGGCCAAGGGCATTCTTGGGGTTTTTGAAAAAAATTATCCATTATTCCTCATGGAATAGAGGCTTACTCCCATGTCAACCAAATAGAGGTTGGAATAATAATGCATTAATTGTACTGGAATAAATGTGGAATACTAGATTTCCAACCAAACAGAAATTTAGAATGACAAAAGTGAGTAGCTATTCACCAAATATTTGTATCCCTATTTCAGGAATAAAATTTGGGTATCCAAACACTACCTAAGGAAAGCCCTCTTCTCCCCACCCCTCATACCAAACCAGCACAAAAAGAAGTCTTGGGCTCAAGAATAAGAACTGAAATTGCTAGGGATACATGACTAGCCATTGAAGGAAGAAGACTTGGTTTTCGTTAACTCTCTGAGAAGAACTCATTAAGTTAGTGAAGTATTGTGATTTATAGGAAGAATAATGAAAACAAGAAGGAAGAAAGAAGAGAAAAAATAGAGAAGAGAGAGAATAAGAGAAGAATAAGAGATTTTGTTGACTCAAGGATTGATGAATACAAAATATGTGAAAAATATTTGGGTATAAATTTTGATACTAATAAGTTATTGAAGTGCATATTAAGAAAGTTTCAAGAAGTTAAAATCACTCTAAAATAAATTGGTGGGAATGCCAAAGAATAGAGCTAAAGAATGTAGATTTGGGAAGCCACACAATATGAAATCAAGTTGAGAAAGTCAAGAGCCAACTCTAAGCTTCAAAAAGTCAACTCCAACATACAATTTTTGAGTGTCACAATCTATGATCAAGCCCTACATAGTATGAGTCGATTCTCTTAAGTAAGATAGAGAGTTAAATTTTTTAGTCTGGAGCTTAAGCCAACCTTAATTGATCTCAAATCAACCACTGACCAATTTTGAGTCGACCCTTAAAAACCAAGTTGACTTTCTCAGCAAAGATAGAAAATCAAATTTTTTAGATAAGATCTCGAGTCGACTCCAAATTAGCTTGAGTCGACCTTTACTTGATTCGAGTTGACTCGACTATGACTGAGAGCTCTAATAGCTAGTTTTACAGAAGCTCTAAAAATATGCAGAATGGATCTATTAGTTTTTGATCTCTAACAACTAGAAATTGATTGTTGGATGTCTAAGATGGTTTAAAGGTTACTAAACATATTGGAGAGTTAGGAGAAAGAGAAAAATAAAGAGAAAATCCAAAAAATATTAAATGTGCATTTAAGAGAGCTACAACTTTCTAACCATCAATTTCTTAAGGCATTCATGTGGTTTTTAGAAGAACAAGAGAGCATTTACTCAAAAGGTTCATCGATAATTCTCATTCAAGCCTCAATGACTTATAGCTTTGCTCTTTAGGAGCTTTATCATTGAGCTTTAGCATTGTATGTCTTTTCTTGATGTATTTAATGCTTCAATTGTGATTGAAACTTTGGAAAAGGCCCATCCCAATCTTGAATTGGAGTGTACTTGTGTCTAAGTCTAGGAGTGGCTTAGTGGGGTGGTTTTGATTAATTTTCTCTAAAAAAATCAATTGAGTTATGTTTATGAGCTCAAAAAAATAATTGAGCTATAATATAGGAACAGTTATAGTGAAATGTCCAAGAGTTGCTTAGAAAGTGGATGTAGATGCTAGGTTTGATATCAAACCACTACAAATTTGTATTTACTTATGCCTTAGATATTCTTAGCTATTCTTTATTTTGCATTTTCATATCTTGCTTATATTGCATTGTTCACACTTACCCATTGCTTCACCTAGTTTAAATTCTATGCATATTTATCTTTAAAATTTAAAAAACCTAATTAATCCCTCTCTTGAATTATCTATCTGGACAATAAGTGGTATCAGAGCTTGGTACTTAGACTCTTTTTGGTCTAATGATCAAGAATTAAAGATTGAATGGCAGTCCAAATTGAAATGTCACTTGCTGAAGGGAAATCAATAAATAGACTCGCTTTGTTTAATGGCATAAATTAGATATATTAGGACACATATGTGTATTTTCTGTTGGATTTTGGTGATGTAGTGTAATATAAATTTCAATAATTTTTATATACATTCAACAATTAAAAACAAATTTAACAATTAAACTAGACTACTGGAACACAAAAAGCCCTAGGAATACCATGATGATTGCAATCAAATAACATAAACATGCATAACAAGAAGAGATCAAAAGTCATATACCAATATAAAGATGACGATCTAGTAATTTTGAGATATCCACAAGACTCTAAAGTAGAAGTCCTCCAATGGTGATCCACACAGGACTGATCAGGGCCTTTTTCAATTCGATGTAGTGCTGCAGCCTTCTTTGCAAGTTCGCTGCTGATCGTCCTTCGCAAGAATGGACTGCACCACTGCTTATATACCTTCGAGACCTCTACTAAGATCACTCTAAGAATCTTTTCTCAAATGATCTCATCATATAAAAATTAGATTAGATGTTCAACACATGAACAATCTGATTTTAGGACAAGCATCACATGCTTTTCATTTTCTCTTCCCTTCCTTTCTATTTTTTCTTCTCTCTTTTTCTTGTCTTTTTTCTCAAATATTTTCTCTCTTTTTTCTCTCATTCTCACACCTATCCTCAGCCCAAAATTGGAACGTGTAACCTGATGTAGCGCCCCCTTTAAATAGGAAAGAAGGGGCGCTACCATGGCACGCCAACTCTTGGCGTTAAACATTCCCATGCGGTGAATTTAATTTTTTAGCATGAAAACCCAAGGATTATGGCATGGAATAAGAAGTGTTTTATCAATAGAAGGACTCTTCCTCTGCTTAAAAAAAATTTGAATGCCATCTGATGGCACGTGGATAAGGGAATGGCGTGAGAAAATAAGAGTCCAAAACAATAAGGACTCTTCCATTTCATCACACACATGAAGGGGTGTCCCAAATAAATTTTTGGCATGGAGTTCCTTCCAAGAGAAGAACTCCTTCTTCTCTTCCATGCCCACATATCCCAAGGTATGATCTGATGGCATAAAAAATAAAGAGACATGTGGAAACATGTAAGGAATTTAAGATGAGTAGATGAGAAGGACTCTTCCTTCTCATCACCATTTATTTTTGGGTGTGACATTTATATGGTGTGTGGTTTTGGTATGGAGATGGTTGAATACATATGGAACACTTCCATAAAAACTAAATAAGCCATCTATTAATTTATAGGTTCCAACCCAATCACATTAGGTCAAGGCAACAAGTCAAGGGTTAGCACAAACACCTTTGCACTGAACCCAATTAGGAACTTGGATTAATTCATGTGTTAGTAATTTAATTAACCCATTGAATTTACAATAAATCTAAATAGCTTAGATCAAGACCAAATCTCTATTGTGTATGACCTATTATGTTCTAAATCTAGCCAGCAGTGGATCTAGACTCTCAACATAACCCTAATTCGATTAGATTAGGTCAGCTCAAGAGTCCCAATCAACTTGGACTCTTTCTAATTAATTTTTGAATTAAACTCTTTAATTCTGACAAATTCACAAGTCAAGATTGATGTCTAATAACGTGTCATGACTATTCAAAAAATTTAAAATTTGATGAAAATACCAAAATTATCCTTCCGTAGTGAGTTACCGTGCAATTCAATCCTTCGATCACACAACATCTCAGACAGGCCGTGAGCATAGAATCATGCCAAGCCCAAATATCTATTCATATATATTTTGATCCAATGATGATGACTCAATTAATGAACCAGTAGAAATTATTTCTACTATTCATCCCTGCTCTGATCAGAGACTCTCAAAGTCATCATCCTATGAGATCATATAAGATGTTCACTCCTCCTACAAGAAGTGATCGATTTCTTGTTGATCACTCACAATCTTCATGTACACTTCACCATGCCCAGAATATCTCACACATATCTCAAAGTGGCATGCTAGAGAATAAACTAAAGTAAGGATCCATATACACAAGGTACAATGGTCATCTCAGGTCAAAAGATCACGTGCACCACTTTCACTGGAGAATCATCTATCGACATGCTGTAAGACTTCATCAGATGTTCTTTCTGTGAGTCAGTTCAGTGAACTCATTCTCTAGTGAGCACCTACATCCTTGTATTAGTGTCATCATACAAGTGATTGTGAGATCAATCACCCTCTTCATCGAGCATACATAGGATGTACTAGTCTTATCGGTATCATCGATCTCCGACTCGATGATCCAATGACTAAAAATATTTTAGATTAGGGCTATCAAAATTTTAGGTCTCACTGGCATGATCTCATCATGATCCTAAAATCATTATTCTAATCTATCAGATTTATCATAATCATAAAAATATAATATAATAAATGATAAAATATAATATCTCATAAATAAAAATAACTAATATTATACAAATGAGTAGAAAAAAATTACAGAAAAGTCTCTTCGCATCACCCATGCGCTTGGCTTGTAGGGCACTATTCTTTCAATCTCCCACTTGCACTAAAGCCAATCACCCCTGTACCTGATGCCTATGTAATTCGGATGGCAAACATACTGCTGCTGTGTTAAGGCTTAGTGAACTGGTCCATTATGCTGTTCTTTATATGAACTCATTTTACAATCAAATCATGAATGAGGTAAAAGTGCCATAGGATGTGCATGGGTTCCTAGTGAGACCACACCCAATTCAGTGATGAATCCTTCATCAGGCAACTTTTTTTAGCAACCTCTACTAACAGCATTTAACTGAGTCAAATCCAGTTTGCTGTTTGAAACTCTTGCAATTTACGATACCTCTAGTACTTTTCAAGTACTTTGAGAATGCTTTTCATAGTTTTTAAAAGATCCTATCATGGATCTGCCTGAAATCAATGATTATGCACAAGGCATAAATCACATTAGGCTTGGTATATTGAATATATAGATAAGTAAACTCTTTTACATCCATTCATGTTAAATCTCTTTCGACATAAAATCCATGTACTTAGACTGAGACAAGCCTAACATCCACTTACATCTATTACTATAGATGCCATGTATATTGGCTGCTATACCCAAGTCCTTTCCGTTAAAACTTCTACGATAAGTATGTCATTGATCAAGTACAATATCGAGACTACCTTTCTAATATACTGTATGTCATCCACATACAAATACCAAAAAGTTAGTGGGATTCTCACTTATCTTCTCGGACACACACAGTTCATCCATATTTGATAAAGTCAAATATTTTGACTATCTCATCAAAAATAGAAGTACCAATCTCCTCAATACTTGCTATAATCTATAAATGGATTTGCCCTCTCACTAGAGACAAACTCTCTAAATGGTGTGTGGTAATAGCAAGCAAAAATCTAGATTGACATTCCTATTAGCAACCTATTGGGTCATACCCATAGGTGCTTCAACCATAGTCTATACTTGATTGATGTACAGGGAGTTCATTTCGAATTTTATGGTTTCAAGCCAACTGTCAGAGTTTCTACTCATGACTATCTCCGAATAGGTCAAGAAAATATCATTCACAATGATGTATGGTGTATAGTCATTCACAATGACAAACTCATATTTTGAGTGGTACATTACACACTCAGATTGACCTTCAGTGAGAAGGTGTGTGTCATGGTTGTGCCTCATTAATAGACACATCTGATCGAGGATCAACTTGTGGACACTCCACAGGTTATGATGGGATAGTTCATACATCTTAAACTTCTCAAGTTCAATTATCCTCTCACTGACCTCTTCTAAGAATTTTTTTTTTTTTCAAAAAGGTGGCATACCTACTAACAAAATATTTTTTGTCTAATAGGGTGGTAGAAGTAGGATCACATACTACTCTTAAGATAACCTATAAACTTATATAAACCTGTTTTAGCATAAAACTTATGTACATCAACTCTTTTCATATAAGCTGGGCAACCTACCTCTTTCCATATCTCATATGAAGTGCTAATAACAGATTTTAACAATATCTAATTCAAAATACATGCAGCAATTTCTAGGGCATATCCCTAGAATGAGATAACAAGATCTATAAAGTAATTTAAGGAATACACCATATCTCATATAGGGTATCCATCTCTGGATCGAGATATGATTAGCCTTGGAACATCCAAATGTACAAGGCATAATAATATGCTAGTACCTTTTTCCATGTCCAATAAATGAGATCTTGATCATTTTATTTATGAGATAAGATTTATAAATTTTATATGATTCAAAAATCATACAGATTAAAGAACTCTTCTTTATATTACTTATTTATCTTCGACTCATAAAAATAGTCAAGTTGGCAATACCAAATATATGTGACCATCACATATTCTTTTCTTGTTCTTATTAACATAAAGAACAATATCATTGAGTGACAGAAACATAGAACCATTATAATAAATTCATAGCCATAAAATTTATCTAAAGGAGAGTAACTTTTACTCTTTACATTAATTTCAAAACCATGTTACAATAACAAAAAAATTGAAATAATATTTTTGATAAATTTAGGCACATAACAATGGTTTATTAGTTTCTAAACCTTGCTAAAAAGTTATATAGGTTCCTACAGTCTTAGCATAATAGATTATCCATCAGTATCAAAAGCATGTAGTCACCTCTTTTCAGTTTTATAGGTCTAGCAACACTTTGCATAAGTGAGACCTATATAAGGTATCTCATACTCATATTTCTAAAGATGAAGCACTCAATGATAAATTAGTTTGTATCATATATAAATCATTAGCAGATGCAACCTTTGCATTCTGCTACTGCTTCATATTTGCAAGACAACTCTTGTAATTTATCTCTAATGCTCATCATTACTATAAAAAAAATTGATACCCATAATGAAGACATTCTTCATCCTTCTCTTGAGAGATGCTAAAGAAGGAATCCAAGAGAGTTAGTAGGATCAAATCCTGGATTAACTCACTATCCATGATAAAAAATTTAACCACATGATTAAGTTAATCAGGATATATTTGACAGTCATACTATCAACCCTGTCATATCGCATATATGGTTTTTCCTTCTTTATAGTATCATCTCCAAACAAATCAGAGTCAGGAGAATAGGAGACTATCTCCTATATGAGAGCTATTCTCAGATTTCTTAACCATTTCATAAAGTTCAATCAATTTAAAAAACATACCATGCAGTGATAGTGAAGATGCAGATGAATATATAAGAACATAAAAGGACTACTCATAATGACATGCATAATTTAGACGAGATTGTTATCTAAATGTGTCTCTCACTATTTTATTGAATTTTATAGCCCTCAAGTATGGAAAATGAAGAGACCTATCATCAAGTTCTTTAGTGAGATTGAGTTCTCAATTCCTCATAAAAAATCTTATGGATAGTACAACAAGCTCCTATGAGTTCAAGGGTAGGTAACTCTTTACCGGTTGCATCTGATGCAACTCTCAACATAATTTTTATCTCTAAAATATTTATAGCCTTGTAGATAGTACAACAAACTATAGTATTTTAGTTATGTCATATCCTTCAATCTTATATAGTCATATTTGAATAATACTACTTTTATGGATAGCACAACAAGATAGTACTATCAGAATATGCCATAAGCATCACTTAGTTAACATCATATCAATCCTTATAGCAAGCTTTGTGGATAGCACAATAAACTCACTATAGTTTTTAACATACTCTATTGACTTAGTATAAGTTAAATACCATTAGCTTCATTATGCACCAAGACAGTATCAAATTAGTCTCCACAGCAAGCCTAGTGGATAGCACAACAAGCCTACTATGGTTCTTGACATAATACTTGCTTGGCATGAAGGAAGACATGGGTAGTATTCTTAAAACTTTATCATTATGACTTAATATAATTTAAACGAAGGACTTAGGTCTCATGCACATCCAAAGCATATATATATATAAATGCATCATATACAATTTTAATTCTAACTACCAGCATATAAGAGTATATAAAAAAAATCTAATGGTTATGAACTTCTAAAAAATCATCTGAGCCACAGGATGGTAAATGAGTCTATCCCTAAGTGCATTATAGATTGAACCATCTCATGGTCAATCTTAATGCACCTTTGCTCTCCAAATGCTTGGTAGTCGAGTCTTCATCTCCATGAAGACTTCCATGCATGCTCAATCTTTATCTGAAAATAGAAAAAATAATTTTTATCTATTTTCAAATAATTTTTTTATAATTTTACATCAATATATAAAAATCTCAATCAATAGTTGAAAACATACAAAAGAAAGATATGGCTAATAATACAATACATCAGGGGTACCCAGCCTCTATTGCAATTTTTGCATATGCATTTATATAATCAGCTAACATGGAAGCATTCATGCATACATCCATCATATGGATGTACCATAGTCCATAACCACTCATCATGAACTTTATAACAATTATAAAACATGATAACAAACTACTCATGTTATTTAAATTGCGATATCATTCATAAACATGTCAATGGAGATGTTAAATATATAGACATAAGACCCATCTAGGATTTTTGATTCGGGTTTAACACTTAACCCAATTTTTAATTTTAAATCAATCATTTATCATCCTATTTGAGTTGGGTTGATCAATTCTTAGGTTAACCTAAATCAATTAGGTTAGCATAGTTTCGATCAACCATGACTCAAATCCTAATCCAATTAGGTAAATGACAATTTGATCAACCTAAAATAAATATAATTTCTAATCGAATTAGAACTATAAATTTTGATTTAATCTATAATAATTAATTCTAATTTCATTAGATCTATGAATTATAGTTAAACAAACCTATCAAAAAAAATCATAATCAATGTCTAAAGTATCCTTTCATGATCAAAATTTTTTGACTCCAGACATACTTTAGACAACAACTAAGATAGAAGACCCACAATGGTGAGTGCCCAATAACATGGTAGTCGACCCTTAGATCTTAGGTAAATGCATTAAATGCAAAAACCTTATGTCTTGGCAATGTACATCCAATGTATCATTCCAAGGCTTCGTGCATCCCATGCATTGGATTTACAATTTCATCGAAAATTAGATCATGAGATCTAACTTAAATTTATCTTACAAGTCTAAAGACCATAAAATTTTATATCCAAAGTTTGATCACAGATTGATAACATTTATCATTAACAAAAATGTATCAAGAACATCAAATAAACATCAATCAAAAAATCTGATTTGGACATAGTTTGAACTAGATCTAATCCATACCCCAATAATAATATGATATTTGATTGAATCAATTAAGGGTGACTTTGATATCACTGTTGGATTCCAATGATATAGTATAATATAAATTTTAAAAATTTTTATATGCATTCAATAATTGAAAACAAGTTTAACAATTAAACTAGACTACCGAAACATAAAAAGCCCTAGAAACACCTTAATGATTGCAATCAAATAACATAAGCATGCATAATAAGAAGAGATCAGAAGCCATATATCAATATAAAGATGATGATCTGATAATTTTGAGATCTCCACAAGACTCTAAAGTAGAAGTCCTCCCATGGTGATTCATACAGGACTGATCAGGGCCCTTGCCAATTTGACGTAGTGCTGCAACTTTCTTCACAAGTTTGCTGCTGATCGTCTTTTGTAAGAATGGATTATACCACTACTTGTATGCTTTTGAGACCTCCACTATTATCATTTTAGGAACCTTTCTTCAAATGATCTCATCACACAAAAATCAAATTAGATGTTCAACACATGAACAATCTAATTTTAGGACTAGCATCACATGCTTTCCATTTCCTCTTCCCTTCCTTTCTATTTTTCCTTCTCCCTTTTCCTTGTCTTTTTTTTAGACTTTTTCTCTCTTTTTTCTCTCATTCTCACACCTATTCTCAGCCCAAAATTGGGATGTGTAACCTGATGTAGCACCCCCTTTGAATAGGAAAGAAGGGGCGCTACCATGGGATGCCAACTCTTGGCGTTAAACATTCCCACATGATTAATTTAATTTTTTAGCATAAAAACCCAAAGATTATGGCATGAAATAAGAAGTGTTTTATTAGCAAAAGTACTCTTCCTCTGCTTAAAAAAATCTAAATGCCATATGATGGTGTGTGGATAAGGGAATGGCGTGAGAAAATAAGAGTCCAAAACAATAAGGACTCTTCCATTTCATCGCACACATGAAGGGGCATCCCAAATAAATTTTTGGCATGGAGTTCCTTCCAAAAGAAGGACTCCTCCTCTTCCATACCCACATATCTCAAGGTACCATCTAATGGTGCAAAAAATAAAGGGACGTGTGGAAACATGTAAGGAATTTAAGAGGAGTAGATGAGAAGGACTCTTCCTTCACATTGCCATTTATTTTTAGGTGTGACATTTATATGGCATGTGGTTTTGGCATGGAGATAGTTGAATACATATGGAACACTTCCATAAAGACCAGATAAGCCACCTATTAATTTATAGGTTCAAATTCAATCACATTAGGTCAAGACAACAAGTTAAGGGTTAGCACAAATGTCTTTGCACTGAATTCAATTGGAAACTTTGGTTAATTCATGTGCTAGCAATTTAATTAATCCATTGAATTGTGTGACCCATTGGATTCCAAATCTAGCCAGCAATGGACCCAGACTCTCGACGTAACCTTAATTTGATTAGATTAGGTCAGCTCAAGAGTCCCAATCAACTAGGATTCTTTCTAATTAATTTTTAAATTAAATTATTTTAATTTTAATAAGTCCATAAGTCAAGATTGATATCTAGCAACATATCATGACTATCTAAAAAATTTAAAATTTGATGAGAATATCAAAATTATCCTTCTGTGGTGAGTTATCATGTAATTCAATTCTTCGATCACACAATATTTCAGACAGACCATGGGCATGAAATCATATCAAGCCCAAATATCTATCTATATGTATCTCGATCCAATGATAATGACTCAGTTGATGAATCAATAGAAACTATTTCTACTATTTATTCCTACTTTAGTCAGAGACTCTCAGAGTCATCATCCTATGAGATCACATAGGATGTTCTCTCCTCCTAAAAGGAGTGATCGATTTTTTATTGACCACTCACAACCTCCATGCATACTTCATCATACCCAGAATATTTCACATATATCTCAAAGTGGCATGCTAGAGAATAAACTAAAGTAAGGATCTATATACATAAAGTACCATGGTGATCTCAGGTCAAAAGATCATATGTACCACTCTCACTGAAGAATCATCTATCGACATGCTGTAAGGCTCCATCAGATGTTCTTTTTGTGGGTCAGTTTTGTGAACTCATTCTCTAATGAGCATCTCCATCTTTGTATTAGTATCACCACATAAGTGATTGTGAGATCAATCATTTTCTCCATCGAATATACATAGGATGTTCCAGTCTTACCGACATCATCGATCTCCGATTCGATGATCTAATAATTAAAAATATTTTAGATTAGGGCTATCAAGATTTTAGGTCTCACTAGCATGATCTCATTATAGCCTTAAAATTATTGCCCTAATCTATGAGATTTATCATAATCATTAAAATATGATACGGCAAATGATAAAATATAATACCTCATAAATAAAAATAATTAATATCATGCAAATGATCAGGAAAAAATCATAGAAAAGTTCTTTCGTATCACCTATGCGATTGACTTGTAGGGCACTATTCTTTCATTTTCATCCAAATACTTGATTATGATCTTTAGAGTCTCATAAACAATGGGCCATATACACTCACAATCATGGTAGAAGGCATCGTTACTCCCAAATCCGAAATGGATTAGGATGATTTAGATAAAAAAATGGCCTAGCACAATGTAAAGATTATAATTTTTTCTTTCTTTTTAGATAAACATAAATTCAATAGAATCTCTACTCATATTTCGGCTAAAGATATATGAGATAGATTAGAGGTTATCTATGATGGTACCAATCAAGTTAAAAAGTTTAAGATTAATATACTTGTACATAAGTATATGAATTATTTAAGATGGAACAAAATAAAACTATTACTAAAATGTTTAGTGATATTATTAATGATCTAAAAAGTTTTGGCAAATCTTATACTAATAGTCATGAGTTTGTTATGAGAGGCCAAGGTTATAGCGATACAAGAGGCCAAGTACCTCAACATCTTATTATTAGAAGAATTTTTGATTCTCTCATGACTCATGAGTTAACTATGAAGTAGAATAATGAAGAGGAAGCCAAGAAAAAGAAGACTATAGCTCACAAATCAATAATTAAAGATGAGGATGATAGTGAAGAATCCAAAAAAGGGTATGATGATGATGATATGGCACAAATCACCTAAAAATTTAGAAGGTTCATAAGAAAGAAAAGGCAAAATTTTAGAAAAAAGCCTTTTCTTAAAGGGTGAACCTAGCAAGAAGAAGTAGAAAGAAAAAGAGTAATCCATGTATTATGAGTGCAACAAGCCCAAGTACTTCAAGATTGACTACTTTCTCTTCAAGAAAGCCTCAAAAAAGGATTAAGAAGAAGGTTATGATAGTCACTTAGAGCAATTGTGAAGATTCAAGTTTGGATTAAGAAAGTCAAGAAATGGCAAACTAATGTCTAAAGGCATATGAGAAAGAGGAAACTTTTAAATTTAAAGCTAAATTTATTTTTGATAAATTACAAGATGCATTCTACGATCTTGTAGATGAGTTTAAAAAGCTTAGTTTGAAAAATAAACTAAAAAGAAGTAATAATATTTTGGCCAGAAAAAGAAGAGCATATGAAGAAAAATGAATTTTGCTTCAAGAAAACCCAACTTTAAAGAAAGAGATTGTAAATATGAAACCAATTGTTAAAAAATTCACTCTTAGTGCTGAAAAACTTCAAATGATTTTAAGTAATCAGAGAGTTATTTTTAACATACCTTGCCTTGATTATAACTCTTTTAAGAAACAAAAAATTCTAAAAAATTTCTTTGTAAAATCCACATGAAACACATCTACTTGTTTTTTCTATGAAAAACTTGAACACAAAGCTTAATCATATGATTTTAGAAAATTAAATAAAAGCAATGTCAAAAAAGTTTGGGTCCCTAAAGAAATCATTGTGACTAACTATAAATGATTCAAGAAAACTTGGATATCTAAAATTATAACTTGATTTTCTTTTGTAAGTGTATCTTACAGTTCGAGAAAGAAGAAAAGATGGTACCTTAACAGTGGCTGCTCAAAGCATAGAGTGGGTAATGAATCATAGTTTGTCATCCTTGAAGCTAAAAAGAAGAGTAGTGACCTTTGGTGATAATGGCAAAGGATACATCATTGGAATAGATAAAGTTATATTACTCTTATCTATATTGATAATATTTTGTTAGTAGATGATTTAAAATAATTTACTTAGTATTAGTTAACTTTATGATAAAAATTTTAAAGTTATTTTTTGAATCTTTAATATGTATTATTTTTATTGCCAATGATGATGGTATTGTATTCATTAGATATAGACATAATAATATCTATATGATAGATTTAGATGATCCTTTCATGAAGAATGATCAATGCCTAGTTACAATGGATACCAAAGTCAATAAAATTAGTTGATTATGATATCTCAAACCAGGATATATTAGCATAGATTTGATTTCAAAACTTATCAAAAGAGATCTTATAAAAGATTTGTCACAGATAAATTTTAAAAAGAATAAGATTTGTGATGCATTCCAATTTGAAAAATAAATGAGAAACTTTTTAAATCAAAAAGTCTTATTTTAACTTTTAAACCTCTAAAATTAATTCACATAGACTTATTTAGATCTACTAGGACCACAAGCCTAAAAGAAAAAATATATGAACTTATGACAGTTGATGATTTCTCTTATTTTACATGGATTTTAATTTTAGCTCAAAAAGATGAAGTATTTTCTAAATTTTTAAAGTTTTATCAAAAAATTTTAAATGAAAAAACTAAACTATTATTTATGTTAGAAGTGATTATAGAACTAAATTTAAAAATCAATAATTTAAAATATTTTAAAATAAAAAAATTGAATATAACTTTTCAATACATAGGACATCTCAATAAAATTAGATAGTAAAAAAAAATAGGACTTCAGAAGAAATGATCTATACCATATTATATGAAAGTGACCTTTCAAGATAGTTTTAGATGAAAACTGTTAACACAATATTTTATATTTTAAATCATACTCTGATTTGACTTATTTTAGAGAAAATCTCCTATGAGCTTTAGAAAAGAAGAAAATCAAATATTAGTAATTTTTATATTTTTTATTATCAATATTTTATTTTAAATAATGAAAAAGATAAAATTAAAAAATTGATATCAAGTTGGATGAAGGTATCTTTTTATGATACTCTTCATCTAGCAAGGCATGTAGAGTCTTCAACAAGAGAATATTAGTTGTTGAAAAATCTATTCATGCTGTATTTGATAAAACTAATAATGTATCCTTTGAAGGGAATCAAATCTAGGGTTTCAGGGTTAGATCTTGAAACTTTTTCAAAATAAGGCAGTGGAAGACTAAAATAAATTAAAATTTATCTTATAAAATCAGAGAATTTTTAGATCTAAGATTTTATTACATAATTATTATATGATATTAAATTAAAAATTAAAATATAAAGAGCAAGAACTACATGTTGATCATATCAACATGCTTCTATACTACATCTAATGTATGTAAAATATAATAGATCAGATCTATTACCTTGTAAGTTAGACGTTCTAACTTTATTGATCCGGGCTTGAGGATGATGTTGCGAGCCGCACATGTGTCCGGCCTCTAGGAGTCTTCCACACGAGCCCACGAATCACGATCAGAAGTCCTGATCCAGAAAATCAACATAGTATGCTAGTACTGTGCTGATCCTTCTTCGATGGTCGATCAGATGCCTCCTTCTTAATTTGGACTCTTCCAAAGATGAAAAGTAGGAGAAGGAGTTTTAGATGTGAGACACTCTCAAAAAATTCATAAATGAAGGAAGGAAAGAGGTGAGCTCAGCAACCCTAGAACAAGACCCTCTTCTTCTTCTCTTTGCTCCAACCCAGATACTTAATTTTGTATCTATTATATCTCTATGACATAATACTTTTTCTCCTTGATTTTCACACACCCCAAAGGTCTCTCAATGCTCTATAATTCACAAAAATCTCAAGAAAAAATTTATCTTAAATAATGAGATATGAAGAATTTTTGTCTAGGTCAAATACCTAGTCAAGAAAAATTCAAACAGGGCAAGATAAGGGGTGGCCCCTCTTTCTTTTTCTACTATGGACCACTAGCAAAGGGTGCACAATATGTGCCATAAAATCCACAAGAATCTCAAAAAAAAATTGGATAAAATCAGTGCCATAGAGAAAGAGTTTTGATTTTCTAAAATTCTTTCTTATAGAATTTGAAATCCAAACTAATTCCTACTTTGACTTGGTCCACAACCACATTCCATATAAGAGAGAAAGAGTGAAAAGTTTTGGGCCTGAGAGAGAAGGTTTTGTCATACAAAATAAGAGAGAGTGGGCATGGGGGGCTAAGGTGGCGCAAGGTGGAATCCTAGTCTTACTAGGATTCAATCTATGACTTGTTAAAATTTGGTTTCTCAAACCAAATCAAACCAAAACCAAATCAACCCAATTAAAATAAGTCTTAACCTAATTAAAAAACTAATTTAATCAGATTAAATTTAATTTAAATCTGATTTAATTTTCTAATCGAATTAGAAATTAGGTTGACCCAAGTCCTAATTGAACTAGGAGTAGTTTTTTCTTGCACTTGGCTTATCCAATAAACCAATTGAACTTGATCCAATCAAACCCAAACCAAATCTAATTAAATCATATTCAATTAGAATTAATCTCAACCCATTGACTTAATCAAATTAATCCAATTAGCAATCGAATTGTTAATCGATCCTCCTACAACACTTGCACTAGATTAAATGTCAATCGTATTGATCGTTTAACCCTAGAATGATTCTTAATCGTTGATCAACCATCCGATCGGATCGTGAACTCTAATGTGTGTGACCTCATAGGTCTGATACTAAGCCGATAGTGCAGGAACAAATTTTTATACCAATCAAAGTGATCATCTAGCAATGATACCCGATGGCCGGATAGGTCGAATTTGTAGAACAACATCCTTAGAACCCATGCGGATATAGTTTTCATATAATTCATCCCCTTGACCAAAATACTCATAGGACACCTCAGAGTTCAACTGTCAACTCTGATCAGGTTGTCCACATTGTATTTCAAAATATCAAATCCATCTGATGGATTACCCTGGCCAAGGTTTTGCTAAATTGAAATACAGTGACTCATTCTTCTCCAACTCTTGGAGTAGTCAATCCCATCTTGATCACACTCTGACTTTGCAAGTACTTGACTGTGCCCAGAAGCCTTCCATCACTGAATTAGAAATTCAGTTAGTCCAGTAACAAAGCACAGTGAGTTGCTTGCAAGTCACTGAGGTGATCTCAGGTCTAAGGGACACTTATACCTATATCCCATCAGAGACATTCTCGACAGCAGAATGCTCTGGAGTTGGTCACGTTCAATGATGATGTATCCTTACATCTCACCTGTATGCCATACTAGTGTCTCCACACTCTTTGGTTAAGAGGACAACCAACCTATATGGCCTACAGCGATCTATGCTCGATAGAAGCTGTCGTCCTTATTAACAGCCTATCATTTGGTCATGAACAATTTTAAGGACTAATAGATAAATCCTCTCTTTATCGAACCTAAATAGTCCTAAGGACTTCATCACAACAACGGAGTTCATTAGAAGATGAAAACTTATGATGAAAATACTAAAAATATATTTTATTTATTAACAAATCAATTACAATACAAGGTTGCACAAACGTCAATAGATTGACGATTGGCTTTTAGGATATATTTTTCAACAACTCCCACTTGTTCTAAAGCCACTCGGCACAGTATTTAATACCCATCTTCGACTTGTGGTTGTTGAACTCCTTTATCGCTGGGGCTTTAGTGAAGAGGTCAGTCAGGTTCTTCTTTCCATCGATCTTCTGAAGGTCGATGTCATCTCGATCCACAGCCTCCCAGACCAGGTGAAAGCGATGCAAAATGTGCTTCATCCGCTGGTGTGCTTTGGGTTCTTTCGTCTGAGCTATAGCACCAGTGTTGTCACAGTAGAGCAGGATCGGACCATTGAGGGAAGGTGCTACTTTGAGCTTGGTGATGAATTTTCTCAGCCACATAGCTTCCTTCGTGGCATCTAATGCTGTGATGTACTCTTCCTTACAAATAGAGTCTGCCACAATATGCTGCTTGGAACTCTTCCAGTAGATGGCTCCACCATTTAGAGTAAAGATATAACCCGATATGCTTCTGCTGTCATCATGATCAGATTGAAAGCTGGAGTCTGCGAACCCCACAAGTTTCAGATCTGACTCACCATAAACTAACCATTGGTCCTTAGTATTTCTCAAATACTTAAGGATGACTTTAACCACTTTTCAGTAGTTTTCTCAAGGATCAAATTGGTATCTACTCACTACCCCTAGTGAGTATGCCACAACTGATTTTGTACATGTCATGGCGTACATGATAGATCCCACGGTCGAAGCATATGAAACTCTACTCATACGCTCTCTCTCTTCAGGAGTTATCGGACAATCCTTCTTAGAGAGAGAAATTCCATGACCTATCGGTAGATAGCCCTTCTTGGAATTCCCTATACTGAACCTCTTCAGCACAGTGTCTATGTACGTGGACTGGAATAATCCAAGCATCCTTTTAGATCTATCCCTATAGATCTTCATCCCTAGGATTGAGGATGCTTCACCCAAGTCCTTCATGGAGAACTGCGATGACAACCAAACTTTTATTCTCTATAGTGCGTGGATGTTATTCCCGATTAAGAGAATGTCATCCACATACAAGATAAGGAATACCATAATTGGATCATTTGCCCATTTATAGATGCATGGCTCTTCTCCATTCTTAATGAAGCCATACGTTTTGATCACCTTATCAAAATGTATGTTCCAACTCCGAGAAGTTTGCTTCAATCCATAAATGGATCTCTGAAGCTTACACAACTAGGACTCATCTATGGATATAAACCCCTCAGGTTGTATCATATACACTTCTTCGATCAGCTCTCCATTCAGGAAACCTGTCTTTACATCCATCTGCCAGATCTCATGATCCAGATGGGCAGCTATTACAAGTATTATCCGAATGGATTTGAGCATTGCCATAGGGGAGAACGTTTCGTTATAGTCAATACCATAATATTGATGATACCTCTTGACAACCAGATGGACTTTATAGGTCTTCACCTTTTCGTCTGCGCCCCTCTTCCTTTTGAAGACCCATTTACACCCAATGGGTTTAATCCCTTCAGGTGGGTCAACCAATGTCGATACATCATTGACCTTCATGGACTCCATTTCGGATTTCATGACTTCAAGCCATTTCTCAGAATCAGATCTCTGCATTGCATCCATATAGGTGATCGGATCTTCATCATTCTCATCGAGTTCGATGAGATTACTATCTCGGACTAAGAAACCGTAGTATCTATCTGGCTGATGCGGTACTCTACCAGATTGCCTTAATGGTGCAGATATATTGGACTCCGAATCTGATCTAATCAAATCTGACTCAGGTTTAGCTATTGGTGTCAGTCCTTCTATCTATTAAATTTCATCAAGTTCAACCTTAAAGGCAATGGTTCCTTCACCATGAAACTCTTTTTCTAAAAAAGTTGCCTTAAGGCTGACGAACACCTTTTATTCACGACCATGGTAGAAAAAATATCCTTTGGTCTCTTTGGGGTACCCTATGAATGTGCATTTGTCAGACCTAGGTCCAAGTTTATCTGTAACTAACCGTTTGACATAGACCAGGCACCCCCAGACCCTAAGGTGTAAAAGTGCTGGCTTACGCTCTGTCCATATCTCATATGGAGTCTTAATTACAGACTTACGTGGAACCCTATTTAATAGATAATAGGCCGATTCGAGTGCATATCCCCAGAAGAATATCGGCAAGCTGGCAAAACCCATCATGGATCGGACCATGTCTAACAAAGTTTGATTTCTCCTTTCAGACACACCATTATGCTGGGGTGTTCCTAGAGGAGTCCATTGGGACAGAATCCCATTCTTTTCTAGATATGTGAGAAACTCATCAGAAAGATATTCTCCTCGGTCAGATCGAAGAGTTTTAATACTCTTTTTAGTTTATTTTTCTAGTTCATTTTGGAATCATTTGAACATTTCAAATGAATCTAACTTATGTTTCATTAGATAGACATATCCATATCTGGATAGATTATCCATGAAAGTGATGAAGTAAAAATATCCACCTCTAGTACTTGTGCTCATGGGCCCACATATATCAGTATGTACTAGGCCCAAGAGCTCAGTAGCTCTCTTACCTTTTCCAGTAAAAGGTGACTTGGTCATTTTACCAAGAAAACAGGACTCACAGGTTGGAAGTGATTCACAATCACTGACTTCGAAGATTCCCTCTTGAGTCAACCTGTTTATCCTGTTCTTATTTATATGACCTAGCCTACAGTGCCATAAGTAGATATTTGATACACTATCTAATCTAGGATGCTTGCCAGTAGAATAGACTACGTTAATAGGTTGTGATAACATATACACACTATTATTCAAATATCCACAAAAAATAGTAACACCATTCATAATGATATTATAAATTTATTTCTTTATTAAAATTTCATAATCATTTTTGACCAGAAGGCCTACAGAAATAACATTTAAAAAGAAACTGGGGCAAAAATGACAATCTTTAAGAATAATGGTATGGGACTCAAATACAAGTTTCAAGATTCCTAATGCTAGAACTGAAACTGGTCTTCTATCTCCAACGTTCAGGAACCTCTCGCCTTGCTCGAATCTCCTACTGACCTGCAACCCCTGCAATGAATTGTAAATATGGTAAGGGCTATCAGTATCCAATACCCAGTCAGTTATATCACAAATAGAGAAATTACAAAGAGTTATCATATAAATACCTTGCCCAGCAACAGCTTGCTTCTTTCTCTGCCTGTTCGGGATCAGGAAGGCAATGTACTGAGGACAGTTCCTCTTCCAGTGCCTCCGCTTCTTGCAAAAGAAGCATTCAGCTTGACTCTTATCTGGCTTGATCTTTCTGGTCTGACCCTGCACTGATGTCCCAGCCTGAACTTGCACCTTCTTCACTTTCTTCTTCTTGTTCTTCTTCCCTTTCTCAAAGGGTCGAGAGCTAGAAGATGAACCTCCCACTAAGTTCACCGACTCCTTATGGAGTTGGTGATCCATCTCAAAGTTCTGAAGCAACCCCAGTAACCTATGGTAATTTACTTCAGGCATTGTCATTTTATAATGAGTGAGGAATGGGAGATAAGACTTAGGCAGCGAGTTCAGTATTGCATCTTCCCCAAGCTACTCATGCAAGGAAAAGCCGAGCTTGCTCAAACACTCCATCAGCTCAATCATGTACAATACATGATCAGTGACAGAGACACCATCCCATATTTTGGCATTGAAGATGGCACAACTAGTCTTGTGCCTCTCCACGTCATCGGGTGTGCCAAAGGCATCCTCCAACACTTGAAGCATGTCCTTTGGCTGAGCTGTTTCAAATCTGCGACTGAACTCGTTGCTCATGGCAGCCAGCATGATGCAGTGCATCATGGTCCGATCACTGAGCCACTTCTGGTAAGTGTCTCTGACTGTTCCACGTGCGTTGGCAGCTGGCTTTTCTGGTGCAAGATCCGTTATCACATATAGGATCCGTTCATGCTCCAGGACAATCTTCAACTTTCGGTACCAGCTACCAAAGTTGGATCCCACCAAATTTTCATTGTCCAATAATGATCGAAACGAAAAGAAAGTGTGCATATCTGCACAAAGAAAAAATATAATCTAATTAGTAATTGATTCATTAAACCTAAAGATTTGAACTTTAATCAAAAAGTTTTTTCTATTATTTTATTCGAATTGATAGCCTCTACCTTCAATTCAAGGAATTATCCTAATTCTTTAGTGGGTACTAGAATCCACTTAGACTACACACAAATCCAACTTTGGTTGGCCAACCTATATACATCTAAGGGTAGGTTCATAACCAATTATTTCTCTAAATAATTTCTAGTAATTGAGGATGCTTCACCCAAGTCCTTCATGGAGAACTGCGATGACAACCAAACTTTTATTCTCTATAGTGCGGGGATGTTATTTCCGATTAAGAGAATGTCATCCACATACAAGATAAGAAATACCACAATTGGATCATTTGCCCATTTATAGATGCAGGACTCTTCTCCATTCTTAATGAAGCCATACATTTTGATCTCCTTATCAAAATGTATGTTCCAACTTCGAGATGTTTGCTTCAATCCATAAATGGATCTCTAAAGCTTACACAACTTGGACTCATCTATAGATATAAACCCCTCAGGTTGTATCATATACACTTCTTCGATTAGCTCTCCATTCAGGAAAGCTGTCTTTACATCCATCTGCCAGATCTCATGATCCAGATGGGCAGCTATTGCAAGTATTATCCGAATGGATTTGAGCATTGCCACAGGGGAGAATGTCTCGTTATAGTCAATACCATAATATTGACGATACCTCTTGACAACCAGATGGACTTTATAGGTCTCCACCTTTTCTTCTGCGCCCCTCTTCCTTTTGAAGACCCATTTACACCCAATGGGTTTAATCCCTTCAGGTGGGTCAACCAATGTCGATACATCATTGACCTTCATGGACTCCATTTCGGATTTCATGACTTCAAGCCATTTCTCAGAATCAGATCTCTGCATTGCATCTATATAGGTGATCGGATCTTCATCATTCTCATCGAGTTCGATGGGATTACCATCTCGGACTAAGAAACCGTAGTATCTATCTGGCTGATGCGGTACTCTACCAGATCGCCTTAATGGTGTAGATATATTGGACTCCGAATCTGATCTAATCAAATCTAACTCAGGTTCAGCTATTGGTGTCAGTCCTTCTATATATTAAATTTCATCAAGTTCAACCATAAAGGTAATGGTTCCTTCACCATGAAACTCTTTTTCTAAAAAAGTTGCCTTAAGGCTGACGAACACCTTTTGTTCACCACCATGGTAGAAAAAATATCTTTTCATCTCTTTGGGGTACCCTATGAATGTGCATTTGTCAGACCTAGGTCCAAGTTTATCTGTAACTAACCGTTTGACATAGGCCAGGCACCCCCAGACCCTAAGGTGTAAAAGTGCTGGCTTATGCTCTGTCCATATCTCATATGGAGTCTTAATTACAGACTTACTTGGAACCCTATTTAATAGATAATAGGCCGATTCGAGTGCATATCCCCAGAAGAATATCGGCAAGCTGGCAAAACCCATCATGGATCGGACCATGTCTAACAGAGTTTGATTTCTCCTTTCAGACACACCATTATGCTGGGGTGTTCCTGGAGGAGTCCATTGGGACAGAATCCCATTCTTTTCTAGATATGTGAGAAACTCATCAGAAAGATATTCTCCTCGGTCAGATTGAAGAGTTTTAATACTCTTTCCAATTTATTTTTCTAGTTCATTTTGGAATCATTTGAACATTTCAAATGAATCTAACTTATGTTTCATTAGATAGACATATCTATATCTGGATAGATTATCCGTGAAAGTGATGAAGTATAAATATCCACCTCTAGCACTTGTGCTCATGGGCCCACATATATCAGTATGTACTAGGTCCAAGAGCTCAGTAGCTCTCTTACCTTTTTCAGTAAAAGGTGACTTGGTCATTTTACCAAGAAGACAGGACTCACAGGTTGGAAGTGATTCACAATCACTGACTTCGAAGATTCCCTCTTGAGTCAACCTGTTTATCCTGTTCTTATTTATATGACCTAGCCTACAGTGCCATAAGTAGATATTTGATACACTATCTAATCTAGGATGCTTGCCAGTAGAATAGACTATGTTAATAGATTGTGATAACATATACACACTATTATTCACATATCCACAAAAAATAGTAACACCATTCATAATGATATTACAAATTTATTTCTTTATTAAAATTTCATAATCATTTTTGGCCAGAAGGCCTATAGAAATAACATTTAAAAAGAAACTGGGACAAAAAGGACAATCATTAAGAACAACGGTATGGGACTCAAATACAAGTTTCAAGATTCCTAATGCTAGAACCGAAACTGGTCTTCTATCTCCAATGTTCAGGAACCTCTCGCCTTACTCGAATCTCCTACTGACCTGCAACCCCTGCAATGAAATATAAATATGGTAAGGGCTATCAGTATCCAATACCTAGTCAGTTATATCACAAATAGAGAAATTACAAGGAGTTATCATATAAATACCTTGCCCAGTAACAGCTTGCTTCTTTCTCTGCCTGTTCGGGATCAGGAAGGCAATGTACTGAGGACAGTTCCTCTTCTAGTGCCCTCGCTTCTTGCAAAAGAAGCATTCAGCTTGACTCTTATTGGGCTTGATCTTTCTGGTCTGATCCTGCACTGATGTCCCAGCCTGAACTTGCACCTTCTTCACTTTCTTCTTCTTATTCTTCTTCCCTTTCTCAAAGGGTCGAGAGCTAGAAGATGAACCTCCCACTAAGTTCACCGACTCCTTGTGGAGTTGGTGATCCATCTCAAAGTTCTGAAGCAACCCCAGTAACCCATGATAATTTACTTCAGGCTTTGTCATTTTATAATGAGTGAGGAATGGGAGATAAGACTTAGGCAGCAAGTTCAGTATTGCATCTTCCCCAAGCTACTCATGCAAGGAAAAGCCGAGCTTGCTCAAACGCTCCATCATCTCGATCATGTACAATACATGATCAGTGACAGAGACACCATCCCGCATTTTGGCATTGAAGATAGCACAACTAGTCTTGTGCCTCTCCATGTCATCGGGTGTGCCAAAGGCATCCTCCAACACTTGAAGCATGTCCTTTGGCTTAGCTGTTTCAAATCTGCGACTGAACTCGTTGCTCATGGCAGCCAGCATGATGCAGCGCATCATGGTACGATCACTGAGCCACTTCTGGTAAGTGTCTCTGACTGTTCCACGTGCATTGACAGCTGGCTTTTCAGGTGCAAGGTCCGTTATCACATATAGGATCCGTTCATGCTCCAGGATAATCTTTAACTTTCGGTACTAGCTACCAAAGTTGGATCCCACCAAATTTTCATTGTCCAATAATGATCGGAATGAAAGGAAAGTGTCCATCTCTGCACAAAGAAAAATTATAATCTAATTAGTAATTGATTCATTAAACCTAAAGATTTAGACTTTAATCAAAAGGTATTTTTCATTATTTTATTCGAATTGGTAGCCTCTACCTTCAATTCAAGGAATTATCCTAATTCTTTAGTGGGTACTAGAATCCACTTAGACTACACACAAACCCAACTTTGGTTGGCCAACCTATATACATCTAAGGGTAGGTTCATAACCAATTATTTCTCTAAATAATTTTTAGTAATTTAAATTTTGCCCCAGTCCCTAATCAGTAGGCTTTGGCCTCCACTGAAAAGATCTAGTTAGGTCCAACCATTAACATGACCATACTTGGCCCATCTAGCCAATGAATGATTAGGTCCAACTTTGGTTGGCTAACCTAACCACCATTTAGAAAGATGCAATCAAGAAATCATATTATGAATGACAATTCCATCAGCATATAAGCACCAAGCCTTTGGGCCACCAATGATTATCCAACTGATGGACCCATTATCATCCACTTAATGGAAGGCTATGATCTAGTTACCACCATAACTATTTCATTTTAAAGACCTAATAATTTTAGAGGATTTAATTGATTTAGAGGAGGAAGTCAGATGAACTAACTTATCATGATCCTCCCACTGGCTTCATAAGTCAGCTTAAGAGAGACCATTAAAAGGGCTGGTCTAGGAGCACCTAAATCAGTCACACTGATTTACCTAGCTGACATGGGTCAGTTCGAATAGTCAAGTGATCCGATCAAAATATAATTTCACCAAGAGGCCAGGTAAGTTCGATCGATGGGAGGGTCTGCCAAAGGTTGCCTTAGACACCATCAGAAATGGTCAGGTAAGCAGGCTGCCAATTAAAAATTACCGATCTGATTTACCTTAGACACCAACTGATTTAATTAGTTTCAATTAGATCAACCTAATAGTTCATGCTAGACCGCTTAGCCAAGAATTAAGTCCATGTGGTTCTCGTTAAAGATATGGACTTGACCAACTACAACTATTGTAATTAATCTAAAGAATCTTTGACCTAATTTAAGACAACAATTGATTAGATTTAGTCAATTCTCTAATTAAGTCCATCTTTAATTTAATCTTAGGTCTAACCCAATTAATGGACCTAATTTTCACTAACCCATTAACCCAATGTGTTATGGTTTGTATCTTAGGTTCTTTAATTCACAATCCTAGAACCTAATCAAACAACTTCTTAATTCTCAATTAAGTTTTGGGCTGAGAGTTGGGGTTCGACTTTTTGAAAATAATTTTCATGTTTGTAAAATATTTTTACAATATGATTCTACCAACCAAGTTTCATATTTGATTCATAATCAAAATGCAAATGAAAAAGTATGAAACTACTTTAGATCTAATCTAACAGGTTCATATAATTGAAATAATTTCAACTTTAAACTACGTAAATTTTTCAAACAAACATATGATGGTTCTTTGCACTGAAATTATTAATCAAGATATTTTATTTTAGATTTAAATAATTTTTAAATATAATAAATCATAAATTTAATCTAGATCATATCCAACAAATTTATGATTAAACATAGATCTACACGAACTAGGACAACCTTTGCACTGTAAGGGGTAAACCTTACGGCAGGATAACCTACAGTTTGTGATTGATCTAAAAATTTTAATTTTAAATTTAATAATTAAATTATAAATTAAATCTAATCTAAAAAATAATCTAAGTATGTATAAATAATCATATAATAAATAATCTTGCTCTAATACCAATTGAAGGGAACCAGATCTAGGGTTTCAGGGTTAGATCTTGAAACTTTTTCAAGATCAGGTAGTGGAAGACTAAAATAAATTAAAATTTATCTCATAAAATTAGAGAATCTCTAGATTTAAGATTTTATTACATGATTATTACATGGTATTAAATCAAAAATTAAAATATAAAGAGCAAGAACTACATGTTGATCATATCAACATGTTTCTATACTACATCTAATGTATGTAAAATATAATAGATCAGATCTATTACCTTGCAAGTTAGATGTTCTAACTTTGTTGATCTAAATTTGAGGATGATGTTGCGAGCCACACATGTGTTCAGCCTCTAGGAGTCATCCACACGAGCTCACGAATCACGATCAGAAGTTCTGGTCTAGAAAATCAGCACAATATGTTAGTACTATGCTGATCCTTCTTCGATGGTCGATTAGATACCTTCTTCTTCTTGATTTAGACTCTTCCAAAGATGAAAATTAGAAAAAAAAGTTTTATATGTGAGACACTCTTAGAAAACTCATAGATAGAGGAAGGAAAGAGGTGAACTCAGCAATCCTAGAAGAAGACCCTCTTCTTCTTCTCTTTGCTCTAACCCAGACACTTAGTTTTGTGTCTATTATATCATCATGCCCCAACACTCTTTCTTTCTGATTTTTATATACCTCAAAGGTTTCTCAATGCTCTATAATCCATAAAAATCTCAAGAAGAAATTTATCTTAAATAATGAGATATGAAGAATCCTTATCTAGGTCAAATACCTAGTGAAGGAAAATCCAAACAGGGCAAGACAAGGGGTGCCCAACTCATGGGTGCCCCCTCTTTTTTTTTTCTACCATGGATCATGAACACAGGGCACATAATATATTACATAAAAGCCACAAAAATCTTAAAAGAAATTTGAGTAAAATCAGTGCCATAAGAAAAGAGTTTTGATTTTCTAAAATTCTATCTCATAGAATTTGAAATCCAAACTAATTCCTACTTTGACTTGGTCCACAACCACATTCCATGTAAGAGAGAAAGAGTGAAAAGATTTGGGCCTAAGAGAGAAGGTTTTTTCACATAAAATAAGAGACAGTGGGCGTGGGGGGCTAAGGTGGCGCAAGGTGGAATCCTAGTCTTATTAGGATTCAATCTATGACTTGTTCAAATTTGGTTTCTCAAACCAAATCAAACCAAAACAAAATCAATCTAATTAAAATAGATCTTAACCCAATTAATAATCTAATTTAATCAGATTAAATTAAATTTAAATTTGATTTAATTTTTTAATCAAATTAGAAATTAGGTTGACTCAAGTCCTAATTAAACTAGGACTAGTTTTTCCTTGCACTTGGCTTATCTAATAAATCAATTGAACTTGATCCAATCAAAACCAAACTAAATCTAATTAAATTATATTTAATTAGACTTAATCTCAGCTTATTGGCTTAATCAAATTAAGCTAATTAGCAATCAAATTACTAATCGATCCTCCTGCAACACTTGCACTAGGTTAAATGTCAATCATATTGATCATTTAACCCTAGAACGATTCTTAATCGTTGATCAACCATCCGATCAGATTGTGAACTCCAATATGTGTGATCTCATAAGTTTGAATCTAAGCCGGTAGCACAAGAATAAATTTTTATACCAATCGAAGTGACCATCTAGCAATGGTACCCGACAGTCGGACAGGTCAAATGTGTAGAACAACATCCTTAAAACCCATGCGGATATAGTTTTCATATAATTCATCCCCTTGACCAAAATGCTCATAGGACATCTCAGAGTTCAACTATCAACTCTGATCAGGTTGTCCACATTATATTTCAAAATATCAAATCCATCTGATGGATTACTCTGGCCAAGGTTTTACTAAATTGAAATACAGTGACTCATTCTTCTACAACTCTTGGAGTGGTCAATCCCATCTTGATCACACTCCAACTTTGCAAGTATTTGACTGTGCCCAGAAGCCTTCTATCACTGAATTAGAAATTCAATTAGTCCAGTACCAAAGTACAGTGAGTTGCTTGCAAGTCACTGAGGCGATCTCAGGTCTAAGGGACACTTATACCTATATCCCATTAGAGACATTCTCGATAGCAGAATGCTCTAGAATTGGTTATATTCAATGATGATGTACCCTTATATCTCACCTCTATGTCATACCAGTGTCTCCACAGTCCTTAGTTAAAAGGACAACCAACCCATATAGCCTACAGCGACCTATGCTCGATAGAAGCTGTTGTCCTTATTAACAGCCTATCATTTGGTCGTGAACAGTTTTAAGGACTAATCGATAAATTCTCTCTTTATCGAACCTAAATAGTCCTAAGAACTTCATCACAACAATGGAGTTCATTAGAAGATGAAAATTTATGATAAAAATATCAAAAATATATTTTATTTATTAACAAATCAATTACAATACAAGATTTCTCAACCGTCAACAGGTTGATGATTGGCTTTTGGGACATATTTCCCGACATCTTCAAAAAAGGAAGATATTGTTCATGACGATGCAAGAACATTAGACAAAAGGAATGGAAAATCTTATTTGAAGAGAAACTCCCATACAAAATGATGAAGGAAATGAGAAGGATGCTGAAGATGAAGATGAAAACCATGAAAGCAATTAAGGATAAAATAAAAGTCTACTCAAGGAACAAAGGTATGCTTATGGACATTCAAAAAATCTTACCATTGGTGATCTATTACAAGGACAAGAACTCGATCTTCTTTAAGAAATATCAATAATCATTTAGCTTTTGTATCTCAAGTTGAACCAATGTCAATTGAGAAAGCTAAAAGTGGCCCTAATTGAATCAATGCAGTGCAAAAGGAACTTACAATTTGAAAGAAATAAAATGGATATATAGAAATAAATTAGATAAAAATAAAATAGTAGTAAGAAATAAAGTTAAATTAGTTACTAAAAATTATAATCAAGAAGAAAAAATTAATTTTGATGAAACTTTTACACCTATAGCTAGAATAGAAGCTATTAGGTTATTTCTTGCTTTTGCATATTTCATGAATTTCAAATTTTATCTAAATGATATTATAAGTATAGTTTTAAATATATATATTATTGAGGAGGTATATGTTGAACAATCTCCTAGTCTTGAAAATGATGCTTTTACAAATTATATTTTCAAACTAAATAAAATATTACATGACTTGAAGCAAGCACCACATGCATGGTATAAAAGATTAAGTAAATTTCTACTTAACAACAAATTTATTAGAGAAAATATAAATATTACTTTATTTTTCAAGAAAAAAGATGATAATTTTTGGTGGTATAAATTTATATTGATGATATTATTTTTGGTGCTACAAATAAATCTCTTTGGATGGTATAGATTTATATTGATGATATTATTTTTGGTGCTACAAATAAATCTCTTTATCAAGAATTTACTAAATTAAGTAAAAAGAGTTCGAGATGAGCATGATGGAGGAGTTAAATTTCTTTCTTGGACTCCAAATTAAGCAAAGGAGAGAATCTTCATTAACCAATCAAGTATATAAAAAAAATTTAAAAAGTTTTGTATGAAGAACAACAAGCTAATTGGCATCCCCATGAGTCCCTCATGTAAACTTGATAAAGATGAGAATGGTAAGAGTATTGATCTAAGACTTTATCAAGGTATTATTGGATCTTTAATCTATCTTACTCCTAGTAGATCTGATATAATATTTAGTATTTATATGTGTGCTAGATATCAATCTAATCCTAAAAATCATATTTATGGACTGTTAAAAAAATTCTTAGACACTTAATTGGTACTTTCAGTATTAGTTTATGGTACTCTAGACATTCTTCTATTAATTTAATTAGATTTTCTAATGCTGATTGTGCTGGTAGTAAACTTGATAGAAAAAGTATAAGTAAAACTTATCAATTCTTCAGAGTCAACTTGATCTATTGGTTTAGTAAGAAAAAAAATTTGGTAGCATTATCAACGGTAGAAGCCGAGTATATATAGTTACAAGTTATTGTACTCAAATCTTATGGATTAAACAATAACTAAAAAATTATAGTATTAAATTAAATAAAAATTTTACAAGATGTGACAATATAAGTATAATAAATCTAACTAAAAGTCTAATTTAGCACTCATGAACTAAAGATAGGATATCATTTCATAAGAGATCGTGCTTAAAATGATGATGTAATGTTTGATTAGTGGGCACTGGTAAAAAATTAACAAACATCTTCATCAAAATCTTAAGTGAGGAAAGGTTTAGTATGATTAGAAGAAAGCTTGGAGTGTGTGATCATTTTAATTGAGCAATTCTCTTAGCATCTTTCTCTCTCTTTGAAACTCTTTGATTTAATCATCCTTGAACCTTATTTGATCGATTCCAAATCGAATACTTCTTGTTTGTGATTCCACGGGTCATCTTATTGCTTTAGGTGTTGATTTTTCTTTTGAAAAGTCAACATTTTTGGTTTGAGACTGAGCTTGAGTCATTTTGTACTTGAGTTCGAGTCCACCCCAGCTTCGGTCAACTCAAAGAAAAAATAGGAGTCAACTCGACTATTGGGACCAGTTCTTTAAGAACAAGCTGTCTCTTTCTTATTCTTTCCTATTCGACCACTGTGTACCTTAGGACTTCTTCCACTTTCACCAGGCCCCATTGACCCTTCTATTTATTTATTTTTCTTTGATTCCATCTGTCCTTAAGCTCCATGGGCCCTAGAAAGCAACTAGCCTACCGATTGAAGTGCTCTCATGGCCCAGAAAATGAGGAGAGGAGGACCAAACCAAGAAATGATGCCCGCCCCCCCCCCCAGCATGTGCGCTCGAGTCATCTCCTCCCACACCTCAGCTGTCACCTTTTACAGTCTCCCTTGCCACTCAAGTTGTGATGACCAATAGGAAGGTTGGTTTTGATTTCTTTGAGTGGGAATACTTCTCTATCGGGTAGTGCATTAGGGAGTAAGGTTGGGAGATTATGTGCAGCCTTGATGTCCTTACATACTCCAACCTCGTGAGAGAATTCTATAGTAACTTGAGATAAGAAGCAGAGAGTATCAAGTCTTTGGTGAAGGTCACCCTTATATTATTGAGTGAGTAGAGACTAGCCAGGATCCTTCAGAAGCCTCGATAGAGAGTGGCTCCAAGCAAGTTTTAAATAAAGAAGCCAGATTGTAATGAGTATTTGGACGATAGTAGATGGATGTTCTTGAGGAGCTCTTGGTGGCCAACTAGCTATCAGTGGAGATGAGGCTTCTCATCATATTATCGAAAGCATCTTCTTTCCAAAGGTGGAGAGATTTGATTTTGTATATGAGAGGGGCATCATGGTGATGTATTATGTGGTTCAGAGCCTTCCTCTAAACCTTCTAGCTCTCATGTTGCAGTAGATGAGCGAAGCAGGTAGCAAAGTGAAGGTTTGCCTACCCTATGGTATGGCATTGACACTTGTCTTTAGAGGGTTCAGGATGGTACTATAAGGAGAGACCTTCAGGACTCTCATGCATTCAGACACCTTCAATGATTGATTGCTTTACAATATGGGCTATCGAAAATTGGATGGTAGATGAGTGTATAGGAGCTGAGGATAGAAGTGCTAGCACAATGAACCTAAGGCAGGATCCAATGGACCTCAGTAAGACTCAAAGTTTGACTAACCACCACCAGCAACATAGCCTCAGTTGCCAATATCAATTGCACCATCATCGGCCACACCCCTAATGACACTAGTACCATAGCCATCTCAGCCCTCCATAGTACGATTGGAGGATGCTTAGTTGAGAAGCATAGCTGAGATTGTTCTAACATGATTGAAAGAGTAGGCAGTGGCACCCTTAATGGATCTAACTCAAATCACCTCTATAGTTCAAAGTGAACTATAAGGTTTGAGGATTGAGATGGCAAGCTTGACCGAGAGGTTAGCAGTTTTGATGTGCAATGAGCTAAATTAGAGGATCATGAAGACATATCAGATTTGGCTTAGAAGGATACTAGGCTCAGAGGGAGGATTGAGACTGGAGTTGTTCAGATCTAATATGAGTTTAGAGACATAGAAGTGTCATAGAGATCAGAGATTTTCTCTCTCTTGACCTTGATGGAATGTTTGGTTGAGCAACTTGAGAGTATCACATGTGGAGCCACCTTAGTAGCTACCATTGGAGCTCGTGGTCGGTGGAGTTTATTCACTAGGTCATCTTCTCAGTAGAGTTAGCCGACTTGGCATGCCTAGCCTTCCAACTCCTCTTAGCCATCCCAAACCAGTTAGCCCTCTTCTATGCCATTTTTTAGGACTTATACCAGGTTTGATGTTGGGTTCCCCACCCATGCACTTGGGCCTTCTTGTATGATCCAGAGCAGGAGATGTGGAGCCTTATCACCTAGGGCTAGCACTCCTTCCACCACTAACTTTCCTTTTGATGAGGAATAGGTCTAGAGTCTGTCTATTATCTTATGATAGCTCATTTATGCTTTTTTATTTTGATCTACTTTACTAATATATTTCTATGATTATCTTGATGTTGTATCATGGTATATAGTAGTTGATCTCCTTTTGTGCATGGTATATTCATTTTGGATGATACTCTTATAGAAAGATATATTTATGAAATGAAAACATTTTCTTCTTCTTCTTATCTCTTGTTATTTATATAATATTTCTTTTTGTTGATGTCAAAAGGAGGGAGAGTGTAGTGGTATCAGATACATAGATAGATAAGAAAATAAGCAATTGGTTCACAATTGGTACAATATCTTGCCAATTAGAAATATCTTAAAAATTCAAAATGTCTTATAAAACATGAGCATTTAAATCTGATTTAATGCTGATGATACAATTTTGTGACTGTTAGCTACTTATTTTGCTCTGATACTTAGTTCATTATGTTTTGATACGTACCCAAGTTGCCTTGATACATATCTTTTCAGCCCTAATACTCAATGCTCTTGTTGGTGTTTAGTTTGTGGTTGAGTTTCAAAAGATTTTTGCCAAGTATCCTAAATCAATTTGACCTAAAGAATACTTGCAAACTTGCTATAATAACCTACATTTGTTCTTACACTTGCATGTAAGCAATTTGATTCTCTTATATTGATTGTTTCATTTGCTTATACTCAAAGTTTTGTCATCATGAAAGAAAGGGAGATTGCTAATCTAAAAAATAATTTTGATGAATACAAAATATTTGAGTATAAATTTTGATACTAACAAGTTGTTGAAGTGTATATTAAGAAAATTTCAAAAAGCTAAAATCAATCTAAAATAGATTCATGGGAATGCCAAAGAATAGAGCAAAAGAAAGTAGATTTAGGAAGTCACACAATATAAAATCAAGTTGAGAAAGTCAAGAGCCAACTTCAAACTTCAAAGAATCCACTCTGACAAGTAATTTTCAAGTGACACAGACTGCAAGTCGACTCTTGTGGAGTATGAGTTGACTCTTTCAAGCAAGATAAAGAATTAAATTTATTAGTTTGGAGCCTAAGTCAATCCCAATTGATCTTGAGTCGACTCCTGACCAATTTCAAGTCAACCATCAGAAGCCAAGTTGACTCTCTTAGGAAAAATAGAATGTCAGATTTTTTAGATAGGATCTCGAGTCAATCCCAACTTATCTCGAGTCGATTTTAAGTTAGCTTGAGTCGAACCCTACTTGATATGAGTTGACTTAACTATGGCTAATAGCTCTAATAACTAATTCTGCAGAAGCTCTAGAAATATGTAAAATGGATCTAATAGCTAATTTTTTATCTCTAATGGCTAGAAACTAATTTTTGAATATTCTAAAATGGTTTAATGGCTACCAAATAGATTAAAGAGCTAAGAAAAAGAGAAAAGTTAAAGAGAGAACCAAAAGAGTATTAAGTGTGCATTCAGGAGAGAGCAACGACTTTCCAACCATCAATTTCTTGAAGCATTTAAGTGGTTTTTAGAAGAAGAAGAGAGTATTTACTCAAAACCTTCCTCGACAATTCTCACTCGAGCCTCAACAACTTTTAGCTTTGCTCTTTAAGAGCTTTTTCATTAAGCTCTAACATTATATCTTTTTTCTTACTATATTTAAAGTTTCAATTGAGATTAAAACTTTGAGGAAGGCCTATCCAATCCTTGAATTGGAGTATACTAGTGTCTAAGCTTAGCAATGGCTTAGTAGGGTGGTTTTGGTTGATTTTCACTAAGAAAATCAACTAGATTTTGATTATGAGCCCAAAAAAATAATTGAGTTATAATCTATAAAAGATTATAGTAGAATTTTGTCAAGAGTTGCTTAGAGAATAGATGTAGGAGCTGAGTTTAGTATTAAACCACTATAAATTTATATTTGCTTGTGCCTTGGATGTTCTATGTTGTTCTTTGTGTTGTATTTTCATATCTTACTTATATCACATAGTTCATGCTTACCCACTACTTCGCCTAGTTTAAATTCTATGCATATTTTTTTAAAAAAATTGTAAAACCCAATTCACCCCCCCTTGGGTTGCCTATCTAGGCAATACTACACCTAAATCTCTTGTTTCAAATTCACCACTCAACTGAACTCTTAACCCATCGATTTTAAATTTATCCTTAGCTTCAATTAATATATCATCAACATATAATAGCAAATATACAAACGAATCATTTAGAAGTTTTTTATAATGAGCATAGCTATCATAGTGTTTTCTGATAAACCATTGTTAACCATTAAAGTATTAAATCTTCTATACTACTATATAGCTGACTACTTCAAACCATGTAAAAATTTCTTCAATAGACAAACATATTTCTCTTATCTGGAATGAGAAATCCCTCTAGGTGTGATATATAAGTTTGTTCCTCCATCTTACTATGCAAGAAGATGGTTTTAACATCAAGCTGCTCAAGCACTAAATCAAATGCACAAACCATGGCAAGTAAAATATGTATAGAGCTACACTTCACAACCAGAGAGAACACTTCATGAAAGTCCACTTCCTCCAAGTATAATTTTTTGCAACTAATTATGCTACCTTAGGCCCAAGAATGCATTCTTTCTTCTTGAAAACCCATTTATAGCCTACTATTTTTTTACTCATAAACAGCTAGACTAACACCCAAGTATGATTTTTTTTGAAGTGGCTTAATTTCTTCATTCATAGATGTGATTTGTTCTGTAGACTCCTTACTATCAACTGTATTCTAATATGAGGAAGTTTCCTCATCCTCAATATTCTTGGTTGCTGCAAGAGTATAAATAACTACATCTACATATCATGAAGATTGTTTAACTTGCCTCCTTTCCCTATCAATAGCAATACCATTGTTGGTGCAAAAATTTGCCTGCGTCGGAGAAGCTGGAGTCGAGGGAGTCGCGGTCGCCGCCGGGACCTGCAAAAGAAGTCTAAACCAGAGTTGGGGTTGCTCCGGCAAGACCCTCCGACGCTCAAGTCAGTTCCCTGCCTCAACAAGAATGGAGCGCTCGAATGAAAATTTTAGCAGAGTTTTGGGATAGAAACTAGAGCTTAGAGAATAACGTATCTGGGACCCCCCTTTTTATAGGCGAAGGGAGCAACAGATTGATAGCGACGTTTGTAACCGCCTAGTAGTGCACCGGTCGGAGCCAGGAGGAGTTTATTAGGAAGAGTAATGGGGTGGAGTCGTGGCTGTCACCATGGCTCGCCACGTGGAATCTGTTGTGGAGAGTGGAGCGGCGTCTGTTGTCGTGACTCTCCAGGGAGTGGTGGAGCCACGCAGTATCCACCGCAGGAAGTGGAGCAGAGTCGTGGCCATTACTGCACCCTGCCACATGGAACCTGTTACGGGGAGTCCAGGCCTGTCGGCTGAAGCTCGGTTGAAGCACCTGACGGAGAGAGGTGGCTATCCATCTGAAAGGAGCTCAGATGTTGCTGGCGGGCCATCTACCGTTGGGTGCCTTGAGCGTTAGTACTATAGGCGAGGGCCATTTACGGTGGGAGCCCAGTCAGAGGCTTTCTATAGATGAAGTTTGGTTTCCGTAGGAGTCCGAACGAAGACTTCCTGCAGCCGGAGTTGGGAATGAAGTCCGGCTTCCGTAGGAGTCCGGACGAAGTCTTCCTGCGGTCGGGGTCGGGGATGAAGTCCGGCTCCCGTAGGAGTTCGGACGAAGTCTTCCTGCAGTCGGAGTCGGGGGTGAAGTCCGGCTCCCGTAGGAGTCCGGATGAAGTCTTCATGCAGTCAGGGCCGGGGATGAAGTCCGGCTCCCGTAGGAGTCCAGACGAAGTCTTTCTGCAGTCGGAGTCGAGGATGGAGTCCGGCTCCCGTAGGAGTCTAGACGAAGTCTTCCTGCAGTCGGGGCTGGGGACGGAGTCCGGCTCCCGTAGGAGTCCGGACGAAGTCTTCCTGCAGTTAGAGTCGGAGACGGAGTCCGGCTCCCGTAGGAGTCCGGACGAAGTCTTCCCGCAGTCGGAGTCGGGGGTGAATTCTGGCTCCCATAGGAGTCTGGACGAAGTCTTCCTGTAGTCGGGGCCGGGGATGGAGTCCGACTCCCGTAGGAGTCCGGACGAAGTATTCCTGCAGTCGGAGTCAGGGACGGAGTCCGTCTCCCGTAGGAGTTCGGACGAAGTCTTCCCGCAGTCGGAGTCGGGGATGGAGTCCGGCTCCCGTAGGAGTCCGGACGAAGTCTTCCCGTAGTCGGAGTCGGGAGTGAAGTCTGGCTCCCGTAGGAGTCCGGATGAAGTCTTCCTGCAGTCGGGGATGGAGTCCGGACGAAGTCTTCCTGCAGTTGGGGATGGAGTCCGGATGAAGTTTTCCTGCAGTCGGGGCCGGGGATGGAGTCTGGCTCCCATAGGAGTCCGGACGAAGTCTTCCCGCAGTCGGAGTCGGAGATGGAGTCCGGCTCTCGTAGGAGTCCGGACGAAGTCTTCCCACAGTCAGAGTCAGGGGTGAAGTCCGGCTTTCATAGGAGTTCGGACGAAGTCTTCCTACAGTCGGAGTCGGGGACGGAGTCCATCTCCCGTAGGAGTCCAGACGAAGTCTTCCTGCAGTCAGAGTCGGGGATGGAGTTTGGCTCCCATAGGAGTCCGGACGAAGTCTTCCCACAGTCGGAGTCGGGGGCGAAGTCTGGCTCCTGTAGGAGTCAGGATGAAGTCTTCCTGCAGTCGGGGCCGAGGACGGAGTCCGGACAAAATCTTCCTACAGTTGGGGTCGGGGACAGAGTCTGGCTCCTGTAGGAGTCCGGATGAAGTCTTCTTGCAGTCAGAGTCGGGGGCGAAGTCCGGCTCCCGTAGGAGTCCATCCATCGTGAAGAATCTGGTCGATGCTGGTGGGGGTTTATCCATCGACAGAACTTGGGAATGCTGCTGAGGCTCGATCTCCAGAGAGATGTCGTCGAAGGTCGGACGTCGGTAGAATCCCTGAGTGATCACTCTTGACACGAACTTCGGCTGGAGGGAAATTTTATACCCAACACCAGTCCCCCTACTTTCGAGTTCGAGTTTCGAAAGAAGGAAGTACAGAAAAATTTTGACAGCCGAAGTTGTTTCCTTGAATTCTGCACACGACCGCCCTCGAAAATCTTGACATTCAATGCACGCGTGCTGGAGTCTTTTTTCGATTAGGGCGATCTGAAGAGTCCTTTCGAAATTTCCCCCGGAGCGTAGTCCTAAGTGCCACACCATAATGGTCCCGCTTGCAACTAGCCCTACGTCATGGTGAGTGGGACATGTGGCAGGCGCTGGTGGACTTAGGGATATCCGCCATCATAACTGCGCCAGGCCCCGTCGCTTATTTAAGCCCCCTCCTTCCCTCTAGGGGCTTCACTTCGCCTGAGAGTTGACACCTTTCTTCTGCCTGAGAGTTTAGTCACTCCATCGGTGCCCTTTTCGACTCTAAGCACTCTTCGCACCAGTCTTCGCCATCTCCACCGGCTCCCCGCCGCCTTCAGTCTTCTGAGCCCCTTCGAGGGGTTCTCCCGCCGGGGCTTCTGCCCTGGAGGCCAACCTCGAGAGGATGCCATGGATCAAGAGGAGTAGGAGGGGGAAAACAACGGCCTGCGAATTCTCCGACTGTCGAACTGTCGCTGAGGGTTCCCACCACCTCAAAGGGGGCTCGAGGGAGAATTCCTTCAACAACAGGGATTTAATAACGGAAACAACCGGTGAGCGCATTCCGCCCGAGAATTTTGGAGTAGTTGAACGGGCTGACACCGGTCAAGGGGGCAGAGTTGTTGTCACAAGCTGTGGCGGGTTTCTTGACGTCGTCGGGGCTGAGGGACTAGAAGCGGTCGGTGCTGACGGTGGGGTAGTAGAACTTGTTGCGGGGATGGTGGAAGTAGCGCATGCTGACCTTGCTGAAGTACCTAGGATGGTGGTTGTCATGGAGCACACGGTGGTGGTGCATGCCTCCGATGCCATCGCGGCCTTTGGGGTACTTTCGGTTCTTCCCGATGCAGGTCATCATCGCTGCCGTCGCCGTCGCTGCCCCTTGAATTTTATCCCCCCCTTTTCCCCCTAGGGTTGGGGTTTCGGCGATGGAGCGGAACGAGGCGGGGGGTGAGAGCCGAGGGATTTATCACACACACTGGAAAATACTGTCGAGAAGGATGGAACCGGAAGGAGAAGTTGAAAGCTTGAAGTGGTCCCTAATGTGTTCCTTCCGAGTCTTGTAGTAATGTTTTTTTTTTCTTGACCCTCAGGGTCTTGTAACGTACATCTTGTTAATCGAGAATGAGAAGGAGATTTTGTTACCTTGTCCGCACTTTGCATCAAATCGTCGCCTGTTGAGCTTCTTTCATTCGCTATTGTTATTGTTGTATTCCCCTCCTCTTTTTCTTTTCTTCTTCAGTCTTAAGGGCTCTGTAATGCATATTTAGTAAATAACATGAGAAGAGAATTTTTCGCTACCTCTTTTACTCACGTGTTGAATTGTCGTTCGCCGATCTTCCTTCGGCTTTTGCCTCACTCGATATCGATGCCATTCAGAGGTACCCGATCACCGTCGCATTGATCCGTCTCTCTGTTTGTGGCCGCTGATTTGTCCGGGACTGCTCGAGTTTGATGCCTCCTTTCAGAGTTCGAGCTCGGAGGTCTAAGCTTCTCATCGCCTTGAGGAAGCCGTCTTATCCTTGGCCCGTGTTGAGAGCTCTTTTGGAGACCAAAGATTTTGATGAGAACCCCCATCTTCGTCGAGGTGAGGTTCCCTATATTTTTAATGTAATTATTTTCCAGTTGTCACTGATATAGTTCGTCGCTATCCTTTTTAACCCCTCTCCCTTTCTTTTTTTTTTCTTTTTTTTTTCGAGTGAGGGTTTTCCCCCTGCTCTTAGTCCCCCTGCTCTTAATGGGGTCGCGGGAGCGCGGAGGGGTTGCTGGGAAGGTTCTCTTTTTCTCATCCGGTCTTGAATGACCAGACCTTAATTGGTGTCAGGATGAGGTTCTTCTCCTATTTCTGACGTAATCGGTTTCAGCTCTGTTTAGGATGAGGTCCTCCTCTTATCTCTAACAGGGCAATGGGGGAATATATGGGCGTTGCAGGGCCTCTCCCCCCATCCGGTCTAAGTGTAACCGGGCCTTCGACTGTGCTCAAGTTAGGACGAGGTTCTCCTCCTATCCCTAATGTGGCTGTGGGGGCACATATGGGCATTGCACGGCCTTTCCCCCCATCCGATCTAAGTGTAACCGGGCCTTCGACTTTGCTCATGTTAAGACGAGGTTCTCCTCCTGTTCCTAACATGACTGTGGGGGCACATATGGGCATTGCAGGGCCTTTCCCCCATCCGATCTAAATGTAACTGGGCCTTCGACTTTGCTCATGTTAGGATGAGGTTCTCCTCCTGTTCCTAACATGGTTGGAGGGCACATATGGGCGTTGCAGGGCCTCTCCCTCCATCCGGTCTAAATGTAACCGGGCCTTCGACTTTGCTCATGTTAGGATGAGGTTCTCCTCCTGTTCCTAACACGACTGTGGGGACACATATGGGCGTTGCAGGGCCTCTCCCCCCATCCGGTCTAAATGTAACCGGGCCTTCGACATTGCTCATGTTAGGATGAGGTTCTCCTCTTGTTCCTAACACGGCTGTGGGGGCACATATGGGCATTGCAGGGCCTCTCCCCCCATCCGGTCTAAATGTAACCGGGCCTTCGACTTTGCTCATGTTCGGATGAGGTTCTCCTCCTGTTCCTAACACGGCTGTGGGGGCACATATGGGTGTTGCAGGGTCTCTCCCCCTCATCCGGTCTAAATCTAACCGGACCTTCGACTTTGTCGAGGCGAAGTTCTCCTCCTGCTCTCGACATGGTTTGTTTCGATCGTCCTGTCGATATAGGCTCGTGCCAAGAGAGAAGACATGTGGATATAAGACTTTTATTAAAAATGAAGTTATCGGTAATACATTCGTAAATTTTTCGAGCTCCATGGTCACGGAAGGTCTGCTCCTCCGAGCTCTTTGAGGTAATAAGTTTCAGGCCAGACTACTTCCTTGACTTCATATGGGCCTTCCCAATTTGGGGCAAGCTTCCCTCGATCCTGAGGTTGCGAGACAGCGGCTCGTCGAAGCACTTGGTCTCCCGCTCTAAAGACTTTATTTTTGACCAGGGAATTGTAATAGCGGGTGACTTTCTGTCTGTAGGCTGCCATCCAAATTTGAGCTACCTCCCACTTTTCTTCCAGCAAGTCGAGGTTTGCTTTAAGACCTTGCGAATTATGATGTTCGTCGAATGCCATGACTCGTGCCGATGGGAGCTTGAGCTCAATTGGGATAATAGCCTCCGTGCCGAAGGCTAGAGCAATGGGGGTCTCCCCCGTGGGCAGTCTTTGGGTAGTTCAGTACGCCCACAATACATGGTAAAGTTCGTCTGCCCAAGTTCCCTTCGCCTTTTCGAGCCTTATCTTGATCCCTTGCAGCAGAGTTCTGTTGGTCACTTCGGCTTCGTTGTTCGCCTGAGGATGGGCTACTGATGTGAAGTTGTGGGAGATGTTTAGGTCTTCACAAAATTTGGCAAATCTCGCTCCCGCAAATTGCCGCCCGTTATCAGTAATTAGGATTCTCGGCAGGCCGAACCTGCAAATGATTGACTTCCAGATGAAGTCTTGCACTTTAGCTTCTGTGACTTTTGCCAGCGGTTCGGCTTCGACCCACTTGGTGAAATAGTCAATTGCTACCAGGAGGAACTTCCTCTGCCCCGATGCCACGAAAAAGGGTCCAAGGATATCCATTCCCCATTGCGCAAACGGCCATGGGGCACTCAAGGGTGTAAGCTCAGCGGTGGGTTGTCTCTGGACATTGGCATACCTCTGACATCGGTCACACTTTCTGACGTATTCAATGGAGTCACGATACATTGTCGGCCAGTAATACCCTTGGCGGAGCAACTTGTGGGATAAGGATCTAGCCCCTAGATGGCTTCTGCAGATTCCCTCATGCACCTCCCATAAGGCATAGTCAACTTCTGAAGGTCGGAGACATTTTAAGAGGGGCAAAGAGTATGATCTCTTGTACAGCTTGTCCTCATAGAGGATGTACAGGGAGGCTTGATTTCTGAGCTTCCGAGCTTCTTTTGCATCATGAGGGAGAACTCCGTCCTTGAGATATGCCACCAGTGGGTCGATCCAACTGGGCTCATGATCAATTTCCATCACGGGCCATGATTCTTCCGTACTTGGGCACTTCAGAACTTCAAAGAGAACACCCTTGGGCAATTCAGCCGGAGCCAACGTAGCCAGCTTGGAGAGAAGATCGGCCCTGGTATTTTCCATTCTTGGAATCTGCCTAATGTGGAAGCTACTAAAGGCGGGGACGAGCTCCTTTACCTTTTCAAGATACTTAGCCATGTTGTCCTCCCGTGCTTCATAGTTTTCGCTGACTTGTCCCACTACCAATTGGGAGTCGCTGTGAACTTGGAGCCGATCTACTCCCAATTCTTTGGTGATCCTCAACCCTGCGATCAGAGCTTCGTATTCCGCTCCATTGTTAGTTGCAGAAAACTCGAAGCGCAGATCCGGACTGATCAAGATTAGGCCCGCGCCTGTGCCCGACATGTTGGAGGATCCATCCACATAGAGGGCCCAAAAGCAATTGGGGGGGCTGCTTCTTCTTCGGAGGAGTTCGGTCGGGGCTCCAGGCCGTCAATTTCACCCTGTTCAGGTTCGGCTTCCTTCGAGATAGTGCATTCTACTATAAAGTCTGCCAATATCTGGGCTTTCACTGTCAGTCTGGGTCGATAGTTGATGTTGAATTCTGTGAGCTCGATCGCCCATTTCGCTATCCTCCCGGAGGCATCTGCTCGGTGCATGATCGCCTTGATCAGCTGGTCAGTGAGCAACATTACGATGTGTCCTTGAAAGTAGGGTCGGAGCCTCCGGGCTGCAATCAACAGGACGTAAGTTAGCTTCTCTAATTTAGTATACCTGATTTCGGTGTCTCTCAACGTGCGACTGATGTAGTAGATCGGCCGTTGAATTTTTACTTCTTTCTTGATGAGAACTACTGTGAGAGCCATAGGGGAGACCGCCAGGTACAAGAATAGCTCCTCTCCAGGCTCGGGCTTCACCAACAGCGGAGGTGAGCCGAGGCAGCTCCTTAGTTCTTCGAATGCCTGTTGGCATTGAGTGGTCCAACAGAAGTCCTTCGGCCGCTTGAGGGTTTGGAAGAAGGGTAAGCACCATTCGGCCGACCTCGCAACGAAGCGATTCAGGACTGCTACCCTCCCTGTAAGGTGCTGAACCTCTTTTATCAACTTCGGGGCGGCCATCTCCTGGATGGTGCAAATTTTCTTTGGGTTGGCCTCAATCCCACGCCCTGATACCATGAAGCCCAGGAACTTCTCTGAGGTCACTCCAAAAGCATACTTAGTCGGGTTCAGCTTCATCTTATATTTTTAGAAGGCACCGAAGGTCTCCTTGAGGTCGGCGACGTGGTTCATGAAAGATTTGCTTTTCACGAGCATGTCGTCCATGTAGACCTCCATGTTGCAGCCAATCTGCTCCTTGAAGATTTTATTCACCAGCCGCTGATAGATCGCACCTACATTTTTTAGGCCAAAAGGCATGACCTTGTAACAGTAAAGACCACGGTTAGTAATAAAAGCAGTCTTTTCTTCGTCTTCTAGCACCATCCTGATTTGATTATAGCCAGAGAATGCATCCATAAAGGTAAGAAGCTCATGGCCCGAGGTTGCATCCACCAGTTGATCAAATCTGAGCAGAGGGTAGCTGTCCTTCGGGCAGGCTTTATTCAGCTTTTTGAAGTCTATACACATCCTCCACTTACCATTTGCCTTTTTGACTAGGACGACATTGGAAATCCAATCAGGATAATTGACTTCTCTAATGAATCCAGCTTTCAGGAGTTTGTCCACTTCCTCGGCTATCGCTTTCTGCCTCTCCGGTGCATGACCTCGGATTTTTTCTTTCGTCGGTCGATATCTTAGATCGACGGCCAGACGGTGTTTCATGACTTCTGCATCAATCCCTGGCATGTCTGCTGGGACCCAAGCAAAAACATCCGCATTCTTTCATAGGAAATCGATGAGCTGCGTCTGCACCTCTTCCCCCAGGTTGGAGCCGATCTTCACCACATGCTCTATATCCCCATCGTTCAAAGAGATCGAAACCAGGTCTTCGATTGGGCCGCCCCTTTCCTCAGTGAGATCATCGCGGGCGTCCAATCCATCAACCGGACAAAGGTCAGATTGGTCACTTCTTTGCAAGGCTATGTTGTAGCAGTGTCTGGCCAGGGCCTGGTCTCCCCTAACTTCTCCGACCCTCTGGTTAGTAGGAAATTTTAATTTTAAATGATAGGTTGACACCACGGCCCGGAGAGCGTTGAGACCCGATCGACCGAGGATAGCGTAATAGGCTGATGGTGCCTTCACCACCAGAAAATTCACCAAAGCCCTGGATTGTCTTGGATATCGACCCGCAACCACAGTCAAAGTTATTACCCCCTCCATCGGGACAGCATCGCCAGTAAACCCTACCAAAGGGGGAGCTAATCGGCCCCAAATGACCGTCAAGGATGGATATTTTTTAGAAGGCATCGTAGAACAAAATATCGGCCGAACTTCCATTATCGACGAGAATGCGGTGGACATCGTAATTAGCTATATTTAAAGAAACTACAACTGCATCGTCATGAGGAAATTGAACTCCCCGAGCATCTTCTTCAGTAAAGGTTATGGATTCCTCAATCCTTTGTCACTTAAAGGGTCTGATCAATACATCGGTTGTTTCCTGTTGGGATTCTCCCGAGATGGTGTTGGCAAAATCTGTCGGAGGTCGATCATCGGACTGCTCCATGCCGACTGCTGTTGTCGAAGGAGGAGCCTGGGAGGCCGAAGATGGGGCCGGAGCTTGCGGAGCTCGCTGAGACCTAGCTGTGGAGGCCGTTGACCACCCGAAGGGTGCCCTTCGGGGAGGCATCAGGTGGAGGCTAGAAAGGAAACTGGAGGAGAAGATATCAGGGAAGATGACCGGAGGCGGTCCCATTGAGCGCTCCTTTAAGAACAAGGGTACTGCGAAGACACAGCCCCTTCCTCTAGCGCCAATCCTGTTGGTGCAAAAATCCACCTGCGTCAGAGAAGCTGGAGTCGAGGGAGTCACGGTCGCCATCGGGACCTGCAAAAGAAGTCTAAACCAGAGTTGGGGTTGCTCCGGCAAGACCCTCCGATGCTCAAGTCAGTTTCCTGCCTCAACAAGAATGGAGCACTCGAACGAAAATTTTAGCAGAGTTTTGGGATAGAAACTAGAGCTTAAAGAATAACATATCTGGGGCCCCCCTTTTTATAGGCGGAGGGAGCCACGGATTGATAGCGATGTTTGTAACCACCTAGTAATGGGGTGGAGTCATGGCTGTCACCATGACTCGCCACATGGAATCTGTTGCAGAGAGTGGAGCGGCGTCCGTTGTCGCGACTCGCCAGGGAGTGGTGGAGCCGCACAGTATCCGCCGCAAGAAGTGGAGCAGAGTCGTGGCCATTACTGCGGCCTGCTGTATGGAGCCTGTTATGGGGAGTCCAGGCCTGTCAGTCGAAGCTCGGTTGAAGCGCCTGGCGGAGAGAGGTGGCTATCCATCTGAAAGGAGTTCGGATGTTGCTGGCGGGCCATCTACCATTGGGTGCCTTGAGCGTTAGTACTATAGGCGAGGGCCATTTGCGGTAGGAGCCCAGTCAGAGGCTTTCTATAGACGAAGATCGATTTTCGTAGGAGTCCGGATGAAGACTTCCTGCAGCTAGAGTTGGGGATGAAGTCCGACTCCCGTAGGAGTCCGGACGAAGTCTTCCTGTGGTCGGGGTCGGGGACGAAGTCTGGCTCTCGTAGGAGTCCAGACGAAGTCTGGCTCTCGTAGAAGTCCAGACGAAGTCTTCCTGCAGTCGGAGTCGGGGGCGAAGTCCGGCTCCCGTAGGAGTCCGGATGAAGTCTTTATGCAGTCGGGGCCGGGGATGAAGTCCGGCTCCCGTAGGAGTCCGGACGAAGTCTTCCTGCAGTCGGAGTCAAGGATGGAGTCCGGCTCCCGTAGGAGTCCGGACGAAGTCTTCCTGCAGTTGGGGCTGGGGACGGAGTCTGGCTCCCGTAGGAGTTCGGATGAAGTCTTCTTACAGTCAGAGTCGGGGACGGAGTCCGGCTCTCGTAGGAGTCCGGACGAAGTCTTCCCACAGTCGGAGTCGGGGGCGAAGTCCGGCTCCCGTAGGAGTCCAGATGAAGTCTTCCTGCAGTCGGGGCCGGGGACGGAGTCTGGCTCCCATAGGAGTCCGGATGAAGTCTTCCTGCAGTCAGAGTCGGGGATGGAGTCTGGCTCCTGTAGGAGTCCGGACGAAGTCTTCCTGCAGTCAGAGTCGGGGGCAAAGTTCGGCTCCCGTAGGAGTCCGACGAAGTCTTCCTGCAGTCGGGGCCGGGGATGGAGTCCGAACGAAGTCTTCCTGCAGTCGGAGCCGGGGACGGAGTCCGGCTCCTGTAGGAGTCTGAACGAAGTCTTCCCGCAGTCAGAGTCGGGGACAGAGTCTGGCTCCCGTAGGAGTTCGGACGAAGTCTTCCCGCAGTCAGAGTCGGGGGCAAAGTCTGGCTCTCGTAGGAGTCCGGATGAAGTCTTCCTACAGCCGAGGATGGAGTCCGACTCCCGTAGGAGTTCGGACGAAGTCTTCATGCAGTCGGAGTCGGGGATGGAGTCCGGCTCCCATAGGAGTTCGAACGAAGTCTTCCCGCAGTCGGAGTCGGGGGTGAAGTCCGACTCCCGTAGGAGTCCAGACGAAGTCTTCCTGCAGTCGGGGCCGAGGACGGAGTCCGGACGAAGTCTTCCTGTAGTCGGGGTCGGGGACGGAGTCCGGCTCCCGTAGGAGTCCGGACGAAGTCTTCCTGCAGTCGGAGTCGGTGGCGAAGTCCGGCTCCCGTAGGAGTCCATCCGTCGTGAAGAATCTGGTCGACGCTGGTGGGGGTTTATCCATCGACAGAACTTGGGAATGCTACTGAGGCTCGGTCACCGGAGAGATGTCGTCGAAGGTCGGACGCCGGTAGAATCTCTGAGTGGTCACTCCTGACAGGAACTTCGGCTGGGGGGGATTTTATACCCAACAACCGTATTACTATTGCTGGTGACCCATCATTCTTTATAAAATCCTACATCTTTTTCTCATTAGGTTGAACTGGAGAGTTTTGTGACTCTCTTCTTGGAGTTTCAACATCAAACTCTACTTATTTACTAGCATCGTGGTCTCTACTTGCACTGTATAAATTTCTTTTTTTGATTTAACATAGGAGACTCATCAAAAGTAACATCTTTGCTAATAATAATTTTGGATGATGTAAAATCATCCATATACCATGATCTATATCCTTTCATCCCATCTACAAAATCTAGGAATATGGATCGTTTTGCCCTTGTTCAAGCTTACCATCATTCATATGAATATATGCAAGATAACCAAATATTCTCGAACTAAAATAACTAACAGGGAGATTGGACTATACATCATGCAGAATCCTACACTCAATTGTAGGTGGTGGGGAGTGATTTATCCGGTACCATGTTGTATTAAATGTTTTAGCCCAAAATGTTTTGTTAAGATCATCATTTGAGCACATACAATAAGCTCTCTTTGTGAATGTTCTATTCATTCGTTTTGCAACTCCATTCTACCGTGGTGTTCTTCATATAGTGCGATGTCTCACTATACCATCATTCTTAAAGAACTTGTCAAATTCATCTGAAGAATACTCCAAGCCATTATTGGTTCTCAATATTTTAATCTTCTTTTCAGTCTACATCTCAACCAAGGCTTTCCACTTTTGAATTTGACAAACACTTCATCTTTATGTTTCAGAAAATACACTCAAATCTTTCTAGAATAATCATAATAAAAGTCAGAAAATAATGATGTCCATTTCTTGATGCAATTGGAGAGGGACCCCAGAGGTCTGTATGGATATAATCCAACATACCTTTGGTACTATGAATGCCAACACTGAACTTTACCCTACACTACTTACCAAATATATAATGTCTGTAGAAGTCCAGTTTCCCTATCTTCACACCATCAAGCAGGCCTTTCTTAGACAAAATCATCATTCTTCTCTTGCTCATATGCCTTAAATGCATATGCCACAACTGACAACCTTGATGATGAAAAAACTACTACAACACCTGTTATTATTTTATCCAGTAACTTATGTAATACACTAACCAACTTTTCTTTCATCACTACACGGGCTTCTTTAGAGATTTTAGGCAAACTATTCTCGCCAGCATACTTATACCTATGAGAATCCAAAGTACCTAAGGAAATTGGGTTTTTTTTTTTAATTCCAAAATATGCCAAACTTCTAAGATCCTTACAGTCCCATCATACATCTCAATTCGAATTGTTTCAATACCAATAACCATAATGGATTTATTATCTCCTAATAGAATTTTTCCTTCTCTAGTCTCAAAGATAGAAAACCAACCTCTATTAGGAGTCATGTGAAAAGAGCAACTAGGATTAAGAATCCACTATGTTCCAAAGCTAACAATACTGACTGACAGAATCTCATTATCAACATCATCGAAATTTTTTTATGCTATACTAGCATTAGCTTCAAAGATGGGCTCTCCCTTTTTATCCTTTCCTTTTCTTTCTAAACAAAATCTTCTAATGTGCCCTTCCTTGTGACAATGAAAATAACAGATATTTTTTTATGTTTTGATTTTGATCTAGACTTACCCTTACTACTATAACCCCTTTTCTTGCTCCTACCTCTAGCAAATAAGCCTTTTCCTTGATTCTCCTCATAACTTCTAGACACCTTTTTCTTCAACTCTTTATATTGTAAGGAATCTTTTGCATCACTGACTAAAAGAGATTATCTACCACACAATATGGTAACACAGAAGTTCTCATAAGAGGGTGGTAGTGCCCACAATAAAATAAGAGTCTAATCTTTATCATCAATTGGAATATTAATATTTCTTAAATCTAGCTTTATTAAATTCATCTATATGGTTTCTCATGGGTATACTATCTTTCAAGCATAGGTGATAGAACCGATACTTCAAGTATAATATGTTTATGAGTAATTTAGTCATATATTTACTCTCTAATTTCAACCATAATCGAGCTGCTATCTACTTTTCAACAACTTCTCTAAATACCTCATTTACCAAACATAATAGAATTGTACTGTCTTCGACTATAGCTTCTCGTTGTCTCCAAACATACTATCCAATAACTTCTCCTTGCCTTCTAATACCTTCCACAAATCTTATTGCACCGTAAGGGCTCGCATCTTAATCTGCCAAATGCTGAAGTCGTTCACATGATTGAAATTCTTGATTTTGAATTTTGTAATCGTCATCATGAAACTCCAATCGAAAAGATCAAGGATTTGATACCGCTTGTTATGACCAATAGGAGAATAACAAAACAAGAAGGAAAAATAAGAGAAAAAAATAGAGGAGAGAGAACAAAAGAAGAACAAGAGCATAAAATTTATGTGATTCAGTCTATTAACCTATATCCATGAGCAAACACAGCGCAAAATTTTCACTATAAAAAACTAGAGATTACAAAGTATAAAATTATCTCACAAATTCTAGCCTTCGGTCCACCGGATCCCTAGGACACTTAATTATAACTACTCCCATTGGGGTTACAAGGGATATATACGATAAAGTAAACTAATTTAGACTTAAATTGGTACTCTTATAATAAATCAGTTTAGGCTATTGTCCTAATTTGATATGGATTTGAATTGCCATCCAATATAGACCTTCAATCGATGTGGACTTCTCCTACTAGAAGTAAAATTCAAAATAAACTCAACAGGAAGAAATGTGGCATCTCACTCTTAAGCAATGGACCAACCACAGTGACTACAAGGAAAAGGTGCCTGAAGAGTCCCAGATCAAAACATGTCCAATATATGGGATGTGGTTAGCTGCAATGCAAACAATTGGCCATAGTTATTTGTAATGACAGCTTACAAATGTTCAATCCTTTTCATGAGCAGGGTCTGTATTTTGTATCCAACAGTGACAGACTATATACATGTTCATAATGTGCTGATACGGTCAATATGCCTATATTCCCTTTTGTTCTCAATGGCCCAATGTTTGATTTATGGAAGACTACAATCTCCACTGTTCTCAGTTCCATAGTACTTCTAGAGATCTCTCTTCAATGCTTACAGTCTCACCCTATTCCTGATTCTTCTGTTATGTCACTATTTCCCAGTTTACACTAATATAGCTGAACCACAAAACTACTACCTCCACAATGTTCTATCTCTATGGTGTCTGCAGTTTATTGCCATCTTTCTTTGCCTTAAAAGTCACCCTTCAAATATGGTTCAGAATGCATAACAGAAACAATGGGATGACAGCAAGCAGGTTCTTTGTCACGCCCCTGGCCCGAGATCGCGAGCAGAAGGTCGCGGCAACCGCCGCATACTTATGAAGAACTCTCTCTATAAGCATGCAAGGCATCTCATCACGATATCAATGCATCACAGCGGAATAAATTCAAATAATTATTATTCAACCCTAATTCAAGTAATTAAATCAAATGTCTTACATCCAATAAAATTTTACTAACAATAAAACAATAGGTCTAAGTTCAATGAAGTTGACAATGCTAAATCTCGTCTCTAAGAGCTCTGTCCCAATATTTCTTCCCACGCTCGAAATTAATTATCTGAATCTGAAAAATAGAAAGAAAGGAAATGAGCTAGACAACCCAGTAAGTAACAAATATCTCAACTAGATAATTCAGATATTATATAATTTTTAAGAATAATGTTGCAAATAAGCATAAGAGTATATTTCATGCTGATTTAATACAAATCAAATATTTTTCAAATATTCACATATAATATAATCATAAATCTGATTCGATTCAAAACACTCGTAACTCAACAGCCTTGACTATGACCAATGTTTAACCCCCATTGGCGGGGTCCACAGAATACCAGTGCACAACCCCCACTGGTAGGGTCCACAAATACCAGCGCACAACCCCCACTTGCAGGGTCCACTGAGTACCAACGTATAATTCCCATTGGCGGAGTCCACTGAAACATAGTTAGGCTGAGAGCATAAATCTGATCTGTATCAATACACTTTGTATCATAATATACCATAATTTTTTTTTTCACTGAACGTGTTCATAATCGACATACCATAATATTTCAAAAGTATTTTCTTTCAAAACATAATTTCATAAATCATGCATAATTTCAGAGAATAATTATTTATTTTCAGAATAAATATGGAATATCTCGAGAAGATGATTCATTACTTACCTTTCACAGAGCACTGAATGAACAGGTCCACTAACTTCTAGGAGATTCTTCCAAGCCTATTATCCAAAATTATATTTTTACATTAATTTTAATTCAAAATTAAATCTAACAAATCCCAAAATCAAAACCTCACTTAAAATCAAACTCTTCGCTAAACTTGATCAAAATCATCAATGAAGCCTTCCACTTCACTAATTCTAGAGGAATAACTTTAAAGAGAAAGAAATCCATCAAGAGAGAGAAACAATCTAGAGAGAGAAAATTTTAGAGAGAAAAAGTAGAGGAGAAAGTTCAATTCCAGAGAGAGAAAGTCAGGGTTCAGACTGAAAGAAAAGAGAGAAGAGAGAGAAACTCTCTCTCTCATCATTTTATTTTATTTATTTATTTATTTATTATTTTATTATTTATTTATTTATGTATTTATTTGTTTATATATGTATATATAAATATATATATATATTTATTTATTTATTTTTATTTTATTTTACTTTTATTTTTCTTTTCTTTTCTTTTCTTTTTTCTCTTTTTCTTCTTTTTCTTTTCTTTTCTTTTCTTCTTTTTCTTCTTTTCTTTTCTTTTTTTTCTTTTCTTTTCTTTTTTTCTTCTTCTTCTTCTTCTTCTCGGCTCTTCCCGCATCGGAACAGGGGACGGTGGTTCTCCGGCCTTGACCGACCGTTCGGGCCACGGCCGTCACGGTGGAGGCCGGCGGCAGAGGGGGGCCACTCCCCCGATCATGGAGGAGCATGGCCGGTGATCAATTGCAATCATCGATGCCGAAAAATTCACGGGAAAGAGACCAAAACAGAGGTCCCTTTCTCCGATCGGAAATCGACGACTCTCGTCACCGACAGCCGTGCACAAGAGCATGGGAGGAAGGAGAAGAAAGAGGGGAAGAAGAAGGAGACTCACCTCGACCTCCGGTGACCTCGTCGGCGGGCAATCACGACGAGAATCAAAATGGTGTCCCCGACTCTACTTCGGGAAAATCGGAGAGAAAAAGAGGGAAAAAGGGCCGATGTTGGGTTTCTAGAAAGGAGGAGGTCTTCTTATAAAGGACCCTAGGACTCCGAGGGGTCCTAGGATTCCCGATTTTGCCCGATCTCGCTGGAGAAGAAGACTCCTATCGGGAGTCTTCTTCCTGGTTTGAATCCTCTATTTTTTTTTTTTATTTTGGGCTTTGGTGGGCTGAATTGGTTTTGGGCTATAACATTCTTCACTCCTAAAAAGAAATTTCGTCCTCGAAATTTTTCATACCTATCACCATTGTATTGGAAGCCTGTGCATTCTGTTGAGTAAGTGCATAAACTCTTCCCTGGGTTTTAGAAATCTGTCCACCACCCTTATGTTGTCCTTCATGAGTTCTTTGGCCAACTTGATTTTCAGTATTTAGCGGGCAGCTAGCAATTTTATGATCCTTCTGACTACATTTGAAACAAGAACCTGTATTCCAATAGCAATCCTTGTCTGCATGATTTTTGCCACATCTGGAGCACGGCTCACCATCAATCTGTTGAGTCTTATTGTCTACTGCTCCCTTAGCTGATCTTTTGATATTTTTATTATTCTGCCCTTGTGTATCATTTGATTTTGCTCTCTTTCTTTGCTTTCTTTCCCTTTCCATGCATTCTTCATTGACTTTCCTTTCAATTATCAGTGCTTTGTTTACCACATCTGCATAAGTTGTCAATTCATATGGAATCACTTGTTTTCGAATCTCAGTTCTCAGTCCCATCTCAAACTTGTGAACATGTTCTTGCTCACTATCCACTAATCTCGGAGCAAATTTTGCTAACTCTATAAATTTTGCTTCATATTCAGTCACACTCACACCCTTTTGCTTCAAATAAATAAACTCTTGCTCTTTCTGGATCCCTATACTCCAAGAGAAATATTGATCGTAGAATGCAACCCGAAATCTTTCCCAGATAAGTATTTCGCTGTCTTATTCATGCTTGCATTGTAGTCACTGATACCAGTTGTATGCTTCTCTTTGTAATAAATAAGCTGCATATCGAATCTTTTCTTCATCAAGACACTCTTGGACAGCGAAGGCCTTCTCCATCTCCATTATCCAGTTATCAGCCTCCAAAGGTTCAGCAGTCCCCTTGAAAGCTGGAGGAGCAAGCTTTTTAAATTCTGAAATGTTGTTCTGTTGTACTGGTTGCTCTCCATGTTGTGGTGGTGGATGCTGTTGTGCATCTCGTTGTATCTGCTGTTATTCAAACATTTGCTGCTGTATTTGTTGTTGCGCTTGTACCATCCTGATTAGGGTCTGCATTAACTGAGCCATATCTGGTTCTTGACGTGCTCTCGAAGCACTCCCATTAGGATCTACGACTCCCTCCTCCTGAGGGGTGCCACTGGTCAGATGGGGAGTGCTACCATCCCGTGGTTGTGATGTCTCTCTTGCAATTCCTTGAGTAGTTCTTGTCATTCTACGGGGAGGCATGGTAACCTTATAGTAGTAAAACCTTATTAGATTAATTTATCTATTTGTTAGGATGGATTTATTATGATGCTCATACTCTAACGTCCCAATATTCCTAATGTTTACCCACCTACACTCATACTATGTCAAATTCTATGTGTCATAATTTATCCACTTATGCTCTGATACCATATTAATTGTCACGCCCCCGGTCCGAGATCGCGAGCAGGAGGTCGCGGCAACCGCCGCATACTTATGAAGAACTCTCTCCATAAGTATGCAAGGCATCTCATCATGATATCAAAGTATCACAGTGAAATAAATTCAAATAATTATTATTCAACCCTAATTCAAGTAATTAAATCAAATGTCTTACATCCAATAAAATTTTACTAACAATAAAACAATAGGTCTAAGTTCAATGAAGTTGACAATGCTAAATCTCATCTCTAAAAGCTCTGTCCCAATATTTCTTCCCACGCTCGAAATTAATTATCTGAATCTGAAAAATAGAAAGAAAGGTAATGAGCTAGACAGCCCAGTAAGTAACAAATATCTCAACTAGATAATTCAGATATTATATAATTTTCAAGAATAATGTTGCAAATAAGCATAAGAGTATATTTCATGCTGATTTAATACAAATCAAATATTTGTCAAATATTCACATAAATATAATCATAAATATGATTTGATTCAAAACACTCGTAACTCAACAGCCTTGACTATGACCAACGTTTAACCCCCATTGACGGGGTCCACTGAATACCAGCGCACAACCCCCACTGGCAGAGTCCACAAATACCAGCGCACAACCCCCACTGGCAGGGTCCACAAACATCAGCGCACAACCCCCACTGGCAGGGTCCACTGAGTACCAACGTATAATCTCCATTGGTGGGGCCCACTGAAACATAGTTAGGCTGAGAGCATAAATCTGATCTGTATTAATACACTTTGTATCATAATATACCATAATTTTTTTTTCACTGAACGTGTTCAAAATCGATATACCATAATATTTCAAAAGTACTTTTCTTTCAAAACATAATTTCATAAATCATGCATAATTTTAGAGAATAATTATTTATTTTCAGAATAAATATGGAATATCTCGAGAAGATGATTCATTACTTACCTTTCACGGAGCACTGAATGAACAGGTCGACTAACTTCTAGGAGATTCTTTCGAGCCTATTATCCAAAATTATATTTTTACATTAATTTTAATTCAAAATTAAATCTAACAAATCCCAAAATCAAAACCTCACTTAAAATCAGACTCTTCGCTAAACTTGATCAAAATCATCAATGAAGCCTTCCACTTCGCTAATCCTAGATGAATAACTTCAAAGAGAGAGAAATTCATCAAGAGAGAGAAAATTATAGAGAGAGAAAATAGAGAGAGAAAGTTCAATTCCAGAGAGAGAAAGTCAGGGTTCAGACTGAAAGAAAAGAGAGAAGAGAGAGAAACTCTCTCTCATCATTTATTTTATTTTATTTTATTTATTTATTTATTTATTTATTATTTTCTTATTTATTTATTTATGTATTTATATATATATATATATATTTATTTTTATTTTATTTTACTTTTTTTCTTTTCTTTTCTTTTCTTTTCTTTTTCTCTTTTTCTTCTTTCTCTTTTCTTTTCTTTTCTTCTTTTTCTTCTTTTCTTTTCTTTTTTTTCTTTTCTTTTTTTTTTTCTTCTTCTTCTTCTCGGCTCTTCCCGCGTCGGAACAGGGGACGGTGGTTCTCTGACCTTGACCGGCCGTTCGGGCCACGGCCGTCGCGGCGGAGGCCGACGACAGAGGGGGGCCACTCCCCCGATCACGGAGGAGCGTGGCCGGCGATCAATTGCGATCGTCGGTGCCAAAAAATTCATGGGAAAGAGACCAAAACAGAGGTCCCTTTCTCCGATCGGAAATCGGCGACTCTCATCGCCGGCAGCCACGCACAAGAGCATGGGAGGAAGGAGAAGAAAGAGGGGAAGAAGAAGGAGACTCACCTCGGCCTCCGATGACCTCGTCGGCGGGCAATCACGACGAGAATCAAAACGGTGTCCGTGGCTCTACTTCAAAAAAATCGGAGAGAAAAAGAGGGGAAAAGGGCCGATGTTGGGTTTCTAGGAAGGAGGAGGTCTTCTTATAGAGGACCCTAGGACTCCGAGGGGTCCTAGGATTCCCGATTTTGCCCGATCTCATCGGAGAAGAAGACTCCTATCGGGAGTCTTCTTCCCGGTTTGAATCCTCTATTTTTTTTTTTTTTTTTTTTTTGGCTTTGGTGGGCTGAATTGGTTTTGGGCTATAACATTCTCAAACATCCAAATGAGATGTGGGAAGAAGAGCTATACTTGATCTTCAAATGATTTTATTTTGGAATGTGCGAGGATTGGGTATGGCCTCAAAAAGGAGATCGGTAAGGCAGATGGACAATCAAGGAATCAAAATGCTGCATTTTATCTATCTCTAAGAAACAAGATTAAATTTTTCAACCTAAAACTTCTCCATATCAAGGAAGCAAATAGATCATTGGGAGGTTTACGATGCATTTTCAATTACCTATCAATAACAACGCATTTTCAATTACCACTAGATTCACAATGAAAAACACTTCCTCGTAGTGGACAATAGCAGATGTATTTATGCCAAATCATAACACTAGAAGGGGGGATTTTATGAAGAAATCAAAAATCTCAAACTCCTCTTACAAGGTGAATGGGTAATCCTTGGGGATTTTTATTCACTCATTTTTCTTTGGAAAGTAAAGGTCCCACAAGCAGCAGAAAAACTTCAAGGAATTTAACAGCATCATCAACTCACTTGGCCTTCGAGAGATCATCACTCCATCAAGGAAATTTACATGGTCTAACCTCAGAGAGCACCCCAGTATGGCATAACTTGACAAATGCTTCATCACAACAGATGGGCATGATACCTTCCCATTAATAGCTTTATTCCCAATAACAAAGTTGACATCTGACCACACCCTCTGGTAATCTCACCAAACTCCAAACAAATGCAAAGGAAAATGAATTGCAAGCCTTGATATTTGAAAATATTTGATACGAATACCCAAACTTTAATGAGCTCATTAAACAATGGTGGAAAACTACAGTGGGTTCTCTAGATGCAGCAACGAACATCATCTCAAAAGGTACCTACATAGAAATCTAAGGAAATGGGGTTAGATCATGTTGGGTGCAAGAAGAAATATAGGTAATAAGATGCATGATAAAGAACTTTTTAATGATGAGAAGCAAGAGGGATTTTCATTAGAGTAGTGGAGCGATACAAGAGGCTTTCAAATGGCTTGCCTTGCCAAAGGTCCAAGTCCCCTATTTATAGATACAAAGACGACTCTTAGGCTATCCCTCATGAATACAAAAGTGACCCTTTAATCTCCATGACTCTTAGTTTACTTAATATAACTCTTTAATTTTCACAAATATATTAAATACTAGAGTTATCTAACTCTTTGATCTCCACAACCCATTAACTACAAGAGTTACATAACTCTTGAACTTGCTAATCTTAATGACATGTTTCATTACAAATTAACTTCTAACAGACCAATTTTGGCAACATCATCCAAAGAAAAAACTCAACTTTCTGGAATGAGATGGTGATCTAACACCTAATCTAATTGGGGAGAGAGAAGATTAAAGGTGACATGGAAACTCTTTTAAGCTAGGAAGAAATATATTGGAAGCAGGGATTGTCATGCCTCAAATCCAGCACCCAGGTCGGATACGTGATGGCCGCACACCCCTTAAGACAATTCCTAAAGAATATGCAAGATTTGTAAAATTTCTTACAATACCTCAATATCTATAAATAATAATGATCTACTTTCATAATAATTCACAAAATTTGCACAAGCACCAATTCAATTCCTTCTATCATCCAATTGGATTCAAAAGTACTTTATCTATTCATCCGTATATCTGTCACCCCAAACTGTAGCCTATCATAAATATCCTGCAACTCTAAAAAAGAAAAGAAGAAGAAGAGGGGTGTGAGCTTTATAGTCCAGTAAAAATCTCCACACATCCATACCAATATAATAGTATAATTTGAAAATAGTAATAAACATAAAATTTCATATCAAATATCTATAATAATGTAAACATCTATATAAACATGTATCAATTATCTATCTTGTCAAAAGAGATGCATCACCACATATCAACAAGTAAAATTTTTCATTCAGCATTAGTTTTGTTAGAAAGCGTGGGTTTCGTACGTGTAATTTAAAAATTTTGCAACGTATTTTGTACCATGAAAGTAAATTAAATTAATTTTTTTAATTTAATACATGTATCAGATCAGATCTAAAAATAACACTTAGGATCTTGACATGAACATGCGACCTTGATTTGAAATCTGAAAAAGAAAAGTAAAAGGTGTCAGAAGAAAAATGGAGATCTAATCTCTATATCTTTGGATCCTGCGGATGTCCGGAGTTTCGATCGTAGCCATACACACGTTCGGCCTCTGCTGGTATTTATAAGAAGATGCCTGATCAGAGCACCAAGTCCACCGATATGCTGGCATCTTGCAGACCTCATTTCTCAGCCTTGGATCTGAATCTTCTTTCAGAGCTTAAAGAAGATGAGGGCTACACTAACTCCTTCATACAAATCTGACGGAATTTGAACCAGATTATCAAGAAGAGAAGAAGAATCTTTTTTCTTTTCTTTCTCTCTCTCTTTTTTTCTCATTAGATCTGATCACATCAGAATTTTAGGCATGGAGGTGAAGGAAGAAGGAAGAAGAGGCATTAAGGACCACACCTACGACAAGAAAGGAGTGCTTGATTTTTTATTACACGCACACCCTCTCCCTCACATTTTATTTTGTTGCACAAAATAATAATCCCATGCCCGACCACTCCCTAACACCCTAATAGATCTGATCTAATCTGATCTTGGGCATTAATATCAAAAAGGAAGGGATAGGATGCATTGGGATAGGAGAAGTGGCAAGGAAGTTATCCCTGCACAACTTAGCGCTTGCTCCCTTTTCTCAATTTTTTTTGTCTCACAAAAATAATATCCCACACCCAAAACTGATCTTCATCTGATATATTTCCTCTTTGAAATCATATTCAAAAAGAAGGATGAGCTAAAGGGGAGAGAGAATCCCAGATAAGGTGGGGCACCAATAGTATCTTTCACGCATGCAAGAAAAAAAAATGGGTGTGTCTCCATGCATACCCTCCCTCTTTCTACATGAGATCTAGAGAGAGAGTCCTAGAGAATCTGGGCTCTATGAGTCATAATTTTTTTGATTCAAATAGGATCTCAATCGGATTCAAATCGAGTCTAAATCGAATTGAATTCGAAAAACTATCAAACCTGATCCAATCAGGATTGTAATCCAAATCTGATTTGAATAATTGAACCCAATTAGTATTAAATTAAATCAAATATAATAAAATTAAATCTAATTTAAATTAATTAAAATTTGATTTATAATTTAATCAGTCAAAAATAAATTATAGTACTTGCAATTAAGTTCTTGTGCTAACAATTAGCAGCTGCCAAAATCGTAACGCCTACAAATTAATAGTTTCTAAACTTCAAACTATCAATATGATTGATAATTTGAATATGATCTAAAATATTGATCAGGTTATGCTCCTTTTGTGTGTGACCACTCAGATTTTATTCTGTCTAGTAGTGAGATATATCATAATCTCCATCATAATATCATCAAAATTCTTTTTAATGGGCTGGAACGATTCCAACTCACCTCAACAAGGATCGTTGATTCAAAAACAATCATAGTGAGTTCTCATGATCCACCAGTGATACTTAGTAGCATATAGTAGCAACCCAGTAGAATAAAAGAATGAACCCCTAGGTGCATTTATCGTGTGATACAATTTTTCTATCATGAGTCCTAACTAGACGAAGGTCATGGAGAACTCGTCAGACCCTATCGTCAGTCATATGTCAGATTGGCTCGATTCGAGTTCATCTATGAATCTCATGAAATTTTTTTTTTCAGTATTCACATTTGCTCTAGCTAGAGACTTTCTGAACTCAGTCTTGTAAATCGTGTAGGACTACTACTTTTCTATCAAGAGCGATAGATTCCATCTAAGTACATCCTACTCCAAATAGTGAATTTGAACTTATAATAGCCAACATACACAGTAAGAACCTGAATGACTAGAGACTGAGAAAATATACAGTCAAACTAAGTAGCCTCACTGTGAATAGTCAATATACCGCAGATCAAAGGACCAGTCACACTACTGTAGTATTGAAAAAATCATTGACAAGTGAGTAGATATCCAAGTAATTTTTCATATTGATCACGCTCAGTGCAAGTTGTTCTCCAACAACCATTTGCACTCTCATCTCAGTGTCTCCACACCGTAGATTCGAGACTTATCTGTCTGAAAGAGAGGTGATCCATGCACCAATCTTGAATGGATTGATCACTATCCTCCGTGACGATCCTTCGATCGGGAGCATTTAAAAATTAACCACTAATGATGTATGTCTCAAATTTTTAATACCTTAAAAATATAAAAAATTATCTTTATTAATTTTTAGGACAAATCATGGACACACATGACATGATTAGTTATAAAGACTACCTGTCAAGTACAAAGTATCCCCTGGTAAAGGTACATATCAGCCAAGATTGATTTTTAGGGCACACATTTAACAAACTTTCACTTGCACTAAAGCTAATTTACCATATACTTGAGCCCCATCTTCTGAAGACAGGCTTCAGTCTTTAGCTGGCTAAATGACTCGGGCCTATGACATCTTATGTGGAGTCTACTCTCTATATCTCCATGTATTTCTATGCAAGGTAATCATGTATATCCCTGCTCTATATGCATGGACTTCTGGTGAGACCTTGACTCCTTAGCGAGGGCTATGGACCAATATCTTTGCAGTATAATGTCATAGCATCCAATGGTATGACATCTAATTTTGTAACTACCATAAGAACCAAAACACATCCTGAACATCTATAGTATATTTAGCTTCCATTGGTCGAATGCCTGAAACCCTTCTAACATATCGAACCAACATAACTCAAGAATACATGCTGATGTAGATATTCTACCATAGCATTAGTGTATCCTCCTACTCTTAGCTCTAACCCTTCTTCAAAGATAAGGAACAATCCCTTAGTGCTTCTCAAGTACGTAAGAATATTTTTTACAGTAATCCAATGCTCCCAGTCTAGATTCGACTAATATCTACTCGTGACTCTCATAGCAAAATATACTAAATCGAGTACATAGCATGGCATACACCCATGCCCAAGAGGATAACGGATCCTTCTTGGAGGTTTCAATGCTAAACCCTTTCAGCATCACTTCTATGTACTTATCTGTGAAAACTAAAATTCTTTTAGGATCTGTCTCTATAGACCTTTATTCTCAAAATATAGAATGTTTGACTAGTTCTTTGATAAAAAAATTCTATATGCAACCACATCATAACTGTTGTCGGGACCTTTCCACTGACCTTCATGTAACTACATGATTCCTCCTCATTTTTAATGAAATCAAACAATTTGATCACATCATTAAAATAACTATTCTAACTCCAAGATTTTAGCTTAAATCCATAAATAGATTTTTGCAGTGTGATCTCTATCATTGGAAGTGAAATCCATAGGCCACTGCAAATAGATACCTTCCTAAGATATCCATTCAATGGGGCTATCTACACATCCATTTCTCAGGATCAATGTACAACATCATCTCATTGTAGGTTTTGGGATCATCCTTATGTTCCCAATCTTCCTCGAGAAATATTTTCTCTGAATCTTTTATCAGAATATCAAGTACCTTTCTAAAGGGTGGGAGATCCTACTAGATCTATGAGATGGAGGAGGTATTATATATACTGGCTCATCTTAAATAGGTTGTATAGGTTCTGTGACTTGTTATTTTTTAGAGACTCTCTCTTTGAGTTCATTCTCTTACTGTTTCAAAGAAAATAGCATGATTGCTCACAATCACATTGTGAATCACTAGAAAAAGAAAGTAACATCCCAAACCCTTTTGGGATATCCCATAAATGAGCTCTCACAGATTTATCCTTTAACTTGTCCACCATATCATATCTTATACGGTGTGGTGAAACCAACTTTAGAGGGAACCTAGTTTAAATGTCAGAAATTAAATCTTGTTCCTAAAAAAACAACAGTTAAATTAGTGATGTTCATGATGGATCGGACCATATCTCATATAATGCCATTGCTCCTCACAGATATCCCATTGGATTGAGGTGTACAAGAAGAATTCCATCATGAAACTATGCCATTCTCTTTAAGTAAACCGTGAAATTCTCTATTTGATATTGCATCCTTGATCTGATCAAAGTACCTTTAGAATTTTATCGATTTATTTTTTTACTTCTCATCTGAATTCTTTGAATCTTTCAAAATTTTTAGATTTGTATCTCATATATATACCTATACCATGACTGATCATTGATAAAGATGATGAAATAGTGATAACCTTTTAATTTGGCTCATCAAATAGGCCTTGTACATTGTATGTGTACTAGGATAAGTATCTCAGCGATCCTATCTCTTTATCCCATAAAAGACAGCTTGGTCATTAATCCTCAAAGAGATGATTCACAGACTAGATATGACTTAACAGTCAATGAGCCCAAAGACATATTTTTTCTCCAATCGATAAATTATTTCTTCTCATACATGACCTAACCAAAAGAACGATCTATATCCTTCAGATTATTTGGTTCTAAATCTCTTAGACCCAATGGCATTTACTATTTGCGTAAATAAGTTCACAAATACATCACCATGCAAATGATAAAGAACTAAATTCAAACAATAATCATTGAGGATAGGTGCTCATGACCACGGTGTAACTTTTGCACCATTGCCGACTCAAAAGAGTCACTTCACCTTCCCTCAGCCCTCTTCCTTCCTTAGACCCTATATTAAAGTGCATAATATGTACTAGAGTCTAATGAAAAAGAAAAAATTATAAGATCAGATTTGAGCAATTCGACATACCTTCTAAAGGTGTGTCAATATTTCTTTTGGTTCTCCAGGTATGTACCTCTGAACTTTTCAAGATCCCTTAGTTACCAACATATTGATCAATTCAGTTAAGGTACTATAATATTTATTCATATAATAGTTTCATAATCTATCCATGTGAATCAGGGATTGTAGGATCAAATTCATTAGTAATTTCTTATGCATGATCACGTCGAGCTTCTCAAGCTCTTCAATGTCCTTGATCATTGCTAAACAATGATCATGGACAAACTGCCCATCATGCATCTCATATACTGTGTGATTCTAATCATCTCACAACTGTTGTAGATGAATTAGCATGTCGTTGGTAGTCTACATGTCCTTATGCATACACTGGATTTCATCAATCATGGACTCTAATTTAGAGCACCTAACTTAATTATCAATATCCAACCGTTTGTCAAGTACAGCTCGTTGACTATGGATTAGACAAGTTAATGATATTGGGTTAACTCGATCAAGAACATATTAAAAGCTAAGAACTATTCTTAGATTTTTAAGCTAGAATATGTAATTGATTTCGATTAAATGGTTGATATCCAGGATTCGAGTTAGAGGGTTGGAAGCTGAAGAATAAACCACTGAGAGTAACAATTTAGTTAGATGATGGTACTTGAAATAGTTTATTCTAGAGACTTTAAAAATAAACAAAGGCTTCCACTAATTTTTTGAGTCTCTCACACTCTTTGCATGGAGAAATATAAATCCTAATACGATAAGTGGTTCTAATAGATGTTGCAGTCCCATCGATATACGGCACCTCATCTAACAGTTATTAATAACACGTATAGTAATGCATGGATAACTCTTTATCCAGATGCTTCTCCAAATATGTTGCAGCGACGTGATCTCTAAGTCTTGTGGCCTCACCTAATAGTTATTGGTATATTTTTTAATTAAGTCTGATCCACCATTCACCAGCGAGTGTAAAGCCGTCATTGGATCCTTCATGTAATAGTTATTGAGCTCAATTTCATCTTTACCCCAGAGCATCAAATGTCAATAGAGTGGTTGTGCCTTTCCAATACAATCGAACCACTGTAACCAGTCTAGAATGATCAATGCTGAAAAAGGCACCCCCATCTCTACAATGATGGAAGACTGATAGACTTAATATTTAATGAGAAGATTTAGGTTCAGGTCACTTGTAATTAGTCATATACATCTGATATAATGACTAATCTGGTTTGGGTCAGCACATCTCATGTTTGACCAATCTAATCGGTTTGGGTGAACTTGAGTTAACAAGTAACCTAATACAAAACATAATATTCCAAAATAGCCAAATAAGTGAAGATGAGTGGGGGTCCCCCCGTTACTTTTCTTAGACACCAATAAATTGATCAAGTCAGACAATGGAACTAATTAAAAAACCAATATCTAAGACATACCTTAGACACCAAATTGATTGATTAGAATCGATCAGATTAACATATAGATCCGAACTCAAACTACTGAGTCAAATTCGATCTTGATTTAATTAATTCATATCACATGTGAATCAATTTGATCAAATACAACTAAACTCAATTTTGAGCCTCTTTGATCTAATCCCAACCAGCTCTTGATTAGGTTTGATCAACTGCTCAAAATCGAAAAGGGTTCTAACCTAATCTAATTAATGATCCTTGTTATAGTTTAGTTTCTAAATCGAATTTGTTCAATCCATACCTGAATCTCATATTTTATGTATTGAAATTTAAATCTTAAATTTATAATTTTAGATCTTATAATTTCTAATCTTAATTCTCAATTAAGTGCATTATGTACATGGGTTTAAGTTTAGATCTCGAAATAATTTCTAATCTAAACTATTTATATTATATCTCATATAATTTTGCTGTCTAAAGAATCGAGTCAACTCATCCTGATACATGAATCGACTTGTCATAATGAGTCAGCACAACATTGAGACAAACAGAAATCTATAGACCTAGCTTGCATAATTGAGTCGGCTTATCAGCAAATAAGCCGACCTACTTGGATCTCAAGTTGACTCCAATAAAAATAAGTCAACTCACCAAGCACTCGAGTCGATCCAATCAAAAATCAAGTCGACTCCACAAGCATGCCAGTCATAATTTCATGGTTTCATGCAAACAGAATCTAGGGTTTTAGATCTAGGATTTTACAAAAATTAAGTTTCAAATCATGTGTCAAAAATTATATATCACATATATCATTTATTGATTAAAACATATATCTTAATACATGCATAAATAGATTTAAATCTAAAACATGTATCACATATAATTTTTCGTTCACTGTTCATCTTCATAGGGAACATCACAATCGGCATCCGTACATGTCATAAGAGAAACCCATTAAATGGACAAGAGAGGGGTTTAAATCACTTCTTCTTTTTATGATCGGATGGCCATGGTGATTATCCCAATTCGATTATTAAGCTACTAAGAGATTAATCTAACATATCACATATCTAATCAATTAAAAATTAGATCTAATTATCTTTCATATGTCAGATATATGAATAATAATTTTGAATCTATGCATATATAAAATAATTTTAGTAATCATACTAGATCTAGATTAAATCCTAATTAATATATTCAAATCCAAAACTAATTTTAGATCTGAATTACTCATGATTTATTTCAGATCTAAAATAATTTCAGATCCAAAATAATTCTGTAATCACATTACAATATACAGAAAATACAGATCTACCATTAATTAATGTTCTACATCATTTTGAGACAACCTTTCAGTATAATAAAGTTATGCTAGGGCAACTTTATTTCAGAATGATGTTAAGCATCTAACTAATCTTCAGATCTAATTTCTACATATCAAACTTCAGATCTGAGAGATTTTTATATTCGTATCAGAACCAAGCTCTGATACCACTATTAGGAAGCGTTGGTTTCATATGTATAGTTTAAAAATTTTACAAAGTATTTTGTGTAGCAAAAATAAATTGAATTATTTATTTTATTAAATATATATATCAGATCAGATCTAAAAATCATGCTTAGGATATTGACATGAATATGTGACCTTGATCTGAAATCTAAAAAAGAAAAACAAAAGGTGTTAGAAGAAAAATGGAGATCTAATCTCCATACCTTCAGATCCTACAGATGTCCGAGGTTCCAATCATAGCCGTGCATACGTCTGACCTCTGCTGGTATCCACATGAAGATACCTTATCAAAGTATCAAGTCCATCAATGTGCTAGCACTTTGCAGGCCTCACTCCTCAGCCTTGGATCTAAATCTTCTTCCAGAGCTTGAAGAAGAAGAAGGCTGCACGAACTCCTTCACATAGATCCGATGGAATTTGAACTAGATCACCAAGAAGAAAAGAACCTTTCTTCTTCTCTTTCTCTCTCTCTCTTTCTCTCCTTAGATCTGATCACATTAGAATTTTGGGTGTGGAGGTGAAGGAAGAAGGAAGAAGAGGCGTTAAAGACCACACCCACGGCAAGAAAGGAGTGCTTGATTTTTTCTTACACGCATACCCTCCCCCTCATGTTTATTTTATCACACAAAACAACAATCCCATGCTCAACCACTCCCTAATGCCCTGATAGATCTGATCTAATCTGATCTTGGGCATTAATATCAAAAAGGAAGGGATAGGATGCATTGAGGTAGGAGAAGTGGCAAAAAGGTTATCTCACGCACAACTTAGCGCATGCCCCCTTTTCTCAATCTTTTTTGTTGCACAAAAATAATATTCCATACCCAAAAGTGATCCTCATCTAATATATTTTCTCTTTCAAATAATATTGAAAAGGAAGGATGAGTCAAAGGGGAGAGAGAATTGGTGCCCCCTTATCTTTCACATGCGTAAGAAAAAAAAGGGGCGCATCTCCATGCGCACCCTCCCTTTTTCTATTTGAGATATGGTGAGAGAGTCTCATAGAATCTAGACTCTATGAGTTATAGTTCATCTGATTTAAATTAGATCTCAATTAGATTCAAATCAAGTTTGAATCGAATCAAATTTGAAAAGTTGTCAAACTTGATCCAATTAAGATTGTAATCCAAATATGATTTGAATAATTGAACCCAATTAGTATTAAATTAAATCAAATTAATTGAATTAAATTTGATTTAAATTAATTAAAACTTGATCAATAATTTAATTAGTCAAAAATAAATTACAACACTTGCAATTAAGTCCCTACGCTAATAATTAGCAGTTGCCAAAACTGTAACGCTTACAAATTAGCAGTTTTTAAAATTTAAACTATCAATCCGATTGATAATTCGAATATGATCCAAAATATTGATTAGAACATGCTCCTTTTGTGTGTGACTCTTCAGGTTCTATTCTATCTGGTAGTGAGATATACCGTGATCTCTATCACAATATTATCGAAACTTCTTTCGATGAGCTGAAACGATTCCAACTTAGCTCAACAAGGATCATTAATCCGAAAATGATCCTAGTGAGTTCTTATGATCCATCAATGACATCTAGCAGTATGTAGTAGCAATTCAGTAAAATAAAAAAATGAACCTCTAGGTACCGTTATCATGTGATACAATCCCTCTATCGTGAGTCTCGACTAGACAGAGGTCATGGAGAACTCATCAAATCTCATTGTCAGTCATATATGAGATTGGCTCGACTTGAGTTCATCTGTGAATCTCATGAAACTTTTTTTCTAGTATTTATATTTTCTCTAGCCAGAGACTTCCTGAATTCAGTCTTGTGAATCGCATGGGACTACTCTTTTTCTATCAAGATCGATATATTTCATCTAGATATATCCTACTCCAAACAGTAAACCTAAACCTTCAGTAGCCAACATACACTACAGGAACCCGAATGGTTAGGGACCAAGAGAACGTGCAGTCAAACTAAGTAGCCTCACTATGAATAGTCAATGCACCGTAGGTCAAAGGATCAGTTATACTACTGCAGCATCGAAAAAATCACTGACGAGTGAGTAAACATCCAAGTGATTTCTCATGTTGATCACACTTAATGCAAGTTATTTTCTAACAACCACCTACACTCTCATCTTAGTGTCTCCATATCACAGACTCGAGACTCATCTTTTCGAAAGAGAGATGATCCATGCATCAATCTAGAATGGATTGATCACTGTCCTCCATGACGATCCTTCAATCGGGAGTATTTAGAAATTAACCACTAATAATGTATGTCTCAAATTTTCAATACCTTGAGAATATACAAAATTATCTTTATTAATTTTTAAGATAAATCATGGATACATATGATATGATTGATTATAAAGACTGTCTGTCAAGTACAAAGTATCCCCTAGATAAAGGTATGTGTTAGCCAAGATTGACTTCTAGGGCACATATCTAACGAGTTTCATATCTTGTTATTTGTTTCTATCTAATTTGCTTAACCTTTTTCTTTTTAACTTTGGACTAACCAAGATCATGTGATGATCTTTATTTAGATCAAATTTCTATGATCTTTCATGGATCAAATTTTTCATGATCTTTCTTAGATTAAGTTCTTATAATGTTTCTCGGATCAAATTCTTCATGATCTTTCTTGAATTACATTTTCATACATAAGTCCGTGGGGGCAGTCCTATTGAAAATTATGTTCCAAAGTCAATTGTCAGCCTGTTGATGATTATGCTAAAAAGTATAAATGTATATGAATTGATAAATTAATAAAATTATTATTTAATTTTTTCATCATAAAGTATTAAACATCTTCTTAAATAAACTCCAATTATTGTAATGATGTCCTTAGGACTATCCTAATCGTTATAGGAGGATATATCATTTAGTCCTTAAAATAAGTTCACGACCAAATGATACGCTATTACAAGTATGATAGCATTTATTGAGTATAGATAATTGTGTGTCATATACTTTAGTTGTTCTCATAATCAAGTGGTGTGGAGACACTAATATGATATACAAGTGAGATGTAGGAGTACATCTCAATGAATATGATCAACTGTCGGACACTCTACTGTCAAGAGTAGCTCATGAAGGATATGGGTATAAGTATCCCTCCGACTTGAGATCACCATGGTGACTTGCAAGCAACTCACTGTGCATTGATATCAGACCACCTAAATTTTTAATTTAGTAATGAAAGATTTTTGGATATAGTCAAGTACTTGTGAAGTCAGTGTGTGAGTCAAGATAGAATTGACCCCTCCAAATAAGTAGGAGTTAATGCATCAGTGTGTTTCAATTTAGTAAAATCTTGACCAGAGTAATCCATGTAATGGATTTGAAAAGTTGAATCACAATGTCATTGACTAATCTATGTTTGATAGTTAAACTCTAGGTCACCCTTGAGCATTAGGGTCAAAGGAATGAATTATACGATAACTATATACTAATAGGTTCATAAATGATGTTTTACAATCTTTCGACCTATCTGAACGTCGGGTCTCATTGCTAAATTGTTATATTGATTAGTTTCAGAAAGTTATTCCTATGCTATCGACTTAGGTTTGAACCTATAGGGTCACACTCAAAAGAAGTTTTCGATCGATCGTGTGGTTGATCAATAATTAAGAATTATTCTAGGATTTAATCATCAATTCGATTGATGATTAATCTTATACAAAAATTATAATAAATTAATTTATTAATTATTGATAAATTATAAGAAGATTGATTAGTGATTAGATTATTAATTAACTTAATTTGATTGAGTATTAAAGTTTGGATTAAATCTAATTGAATAGGATTCAATTTGGTTTGACCCGATTAGGTTATGAGATGACTTAATCGCTAAGGATGTTCGATTTCTAATTCGAACTCGATTAATTTTTAATTTGATTAAGATTTAATCAAAATTATTTACTATCTTATTAAATTAGATAATCTAATTGGGTCTAACCTAATAGGGTTGGGTTAAGAATCTAATTAGAAATTAATATAAACTCAAATTTGAATGGAACAAGAACACCCCATGCGCCACCTTTCACTGCGCCCTACTTTTCTCCATGCATGAAATTGGTTTTCACATGAATTTTTTTGTACCCAGAAGGTGTGTGATGAATTATTCTGATCTTCATAGGATCAAAATTTGGTTGGTTTAAGTTTGACTTCGAATTGGTTTGAAATCAAGCTTAAACCAAGAGTCCAAGTTTTATGAGACTCTTCATTACCGCCGACCAGCCTTCTTTATCACATGCAATGAATTTTTGTGTGATATTTTTTGTACCAATCTAAGTTGTGTTGCCCTCCTTTCTATGTCCCTTATATGTAGATTAAATCTTATTTAAAATAGAATTTAAATTTAATTTAAATTTATGATAAGATCAAAGGCTGTTTTGAAGCTGAACCAGATTATCCAAACATTACATGGGATGCCACCTTTAAGAAGGGCTAGTTTTTGTGTGCCAAACCACTTAAAATTTAGCATGAAAAAACCTTAGAGAGTGTGTGAGAGATCTAAGAAAGATGGGTGGGTGTCTGTGCATGAGAAAAAGAGGAAGAAGATCCTCTTTGGGGTATGAGATCTAGGGTGGGGGTTCTAGGGTTTCCTAGTTCCTATTTTGTGAGAAAAAAAATATATATTTTTCTTCTTCCACACCATTTTCTCCTTGAAAAGCTCTTTTTTTTTTATCTGGAGGTATCCATTTGATCTAAAAAAAGGAGTCTCCATCAGCCATCAAGAGCCTTCATCGCAAGCTAGCACTCCTGAGGAGGATGATCTGCTCGAGGTTTCGAGTAGATCACCTGTAGAGGCCAGACATGCTGTGCAACTACTCAACATTAGAAAGTACCTCCTATCATATTCATCAGAAATGATGATCATCAATCCATAATCAGGTAATGGGTTCTGAACTCATCGAATCAGATCTAAGCATTAGATCTGATTCAGGGCATCGATACGATTGATGCAGTGTTTTCTTTCAGATCAAATTTTTTTGTGCAATATTTTCATGTCATAGATTCTTAGAAAGATAGTTTAGATGTAATTTAAAATATATGTAAGAGATTAAATAGTTTAATCTACTACTTTCGCTATATAAAAAAAATACATACTTTGAACTGCCTGTTTTCTAACAATGATATCAGAGCCACAGTTCTATATGACATGATGTTATATGCATTTAGATCTATAATTTAATTTTGACTAGATTTGATATATGATATTTTAGATCTAAAATTAATTATAGATTAGATCGCACAAACTGAAATAAGGTTGTCCTACTGTAAGATTTATCCCTTACAGTGCAAAGGTTGTCCTAGTTTGTGCTGATCTTTGTAAAATCTGATTTTAAATTAAAGCATGTGATATTTATTTATAATAATTATTATCTAATTTTAATATGATCAAAATATAATAATCAGATCTAAAATAATTTAGATTAGAATTAAATTATTTAGATTAGATGATCTAAGTAGTGAAATAATCGGATTGGATTTGTCACTAGGCCGTCCGATCATAGGGGGTAATAGAGATTAGATCTTTCTTTTTTCTATTCAATTGGGTCCTCTTATAATGTGTAGAGATGTCATTATAACTATATCTCATAAAGATGAATGCAAAAAGAAAACTTTACTTTTCTATGAAATCCTAGGATTGTGTATGTGATATATTATATGAAAAGTAGTTGCATCTAATCATTATAAATAAAATCTAAAATCATAAATATATTAAAAATAATTTATGATTAATTTTATTATTATTTATATAAAATTATTTTGATATAAAATTATTATAATTATTGTAGTTTGCCTGTTGAGTCGACTCAGTTTTGTTTGGGTCGACTCAGGATCTTGGTTAGTCAGTTCAATTTCTATTGAGCTAACTCAATAAAACAAGCTGAAAATATGATTTATAATTTATTATCAATCAGTCAACTAAGTCTTAAAACTTAGTTGACCCATCATGATGAGTTGGCTCAATTCGGGGGTGAGCCGATTCAAGTTTCAGATCTAAATAATCATGCATGAAAATTAATTATAAAAAAAATTTATAAAATTTGAAATTATTTTTAAATATCGAACTTCTATCCACAATCTCTAACTTAATTGAGAATTAAATGGAACATATTAGATCAAGAATTATGAATTAAAGATCTAATGTCAAACGCATAAAACATGGGTTATCGGTTTATGGTTTTGCTTGATCAGGTCCTCCTAATTGTGTTAGACCCTAGAGTTAGAATTAAAAATTAAATAGATTAAATAAAAAAATTGATTAAGTTTAATCAAAAATTGAATTAGATTAAATTAATATTTTTCTAGAGCCAATACAATAGTTGTAGTTGGTCGAGTCCATGTCTTTGATTAGACCCAAATGGACTTTGATCTCAAGCTCAGTAGTCGAATCCAAATCCATAAGTTGATCCAGTTAAAACTAAATAACTAATTGGTATCTAAGGTAAATTTGACAGTCTTGATCAATGATTTTTAATTAGGAGCTAGTTGCTTAAATTGAGTCTATGACGAGTTAATGGCATATCCCTTCCATCGATCTTATTTACCTGACCAACATTGTGAATCAAGTTTTGATCAAATCGCTTAATGATTAGGTTTGACTCATGCTTATTAAGAAATTAGTTTGATTGATTTAGGTGCTCCTAGTTTGACTTATCTTTATCCTTGGTATGACTTGGTGAAGTCAGTAAAAGGATTGATAACTTGTCAGTTGGATCAGATTGTTTCTAGTCCACTTTGATCTGACTTGATGAAGTCAGTGGAAAGATTGAGATTAGTTGATTTGTGTATTTAATTCTATTAAATTATATTAACTAAATCTTTTAAATTATTAGATTCATAAAATTAGTTGGTTATGGTGATAACTAGATCATAGCCTCCCATTAAGGTGAATGGTAATGGGTCCATTATTTTTGATTGATATTGGAGGCACCATCCATCTGATGTGGAATTATCATTCATCATATGATAACTGTATTGTACTATCTGATGAATAGTTGGGTTGGTCAAGCCATACTCGGATCTGATCATTCATTAGTTAGAATCACTGAGTAGGTTCATATTAATGGTTAGACCTAACTAGGACTTTTAGTGGAGGCCATCGCCTACTAAATTAAAATTTGGAATGAAATTAATTACTAAAAATTATTTAAAGAAATAATTGGTTGAGAACCTACACATAGATGTACATGGGTTGATCGAGCCATACTCAGATCCATATGCAATATGTATGGATTCTAGTACCCACTAAGAAATTAAGATAATTCCTCGAATTAAAGGAAGAGGCTAACAATTCATCTAAAATAGTGGGAGAATCTTTAGACTAAAGTTCATATCTTTAGGCTTAGTTAATTTATATACTAATTAGATCTGTGTTTTCTTTTCTTTTCAAAAATGGCCAATATCGTATTGCTCTACTCACTATTTGACAGTGATGAGCTTATTGGATCCAACTTTGATAGTTAGTATCAAAAGTTGAATATTGATCTTGAGCCCAATCTAGCTAAAAAGTTTAAGTCTGAACTGAGTCAGGCAGACTATGACCCAAGTAGGCTAAAGAGAAACGAGCAATTAATTGCTAGTCAAGATGTTTATATGATAACACTTTATAATTTCTCTATATGCGACACTACTACTTGGGTATTGGATACTGAAAGTTCAGTTCACATATGCAATTCACTACAAGGACTTCAAGTTAGTAGAAAATTTATGAACAGCGAGAGTTTCCTAAATATGAGAGATGGAGCCAAATTTCAATCCTAGCTTTAGAAGTCATTGAGCTTGTTTTCAAATCCAATAGTATCATTTTAAATGATTGTCACTATTGTCCATCTTTCTTGATGAATATAATCTCTGTTGGTCTTTTGGTCAAAGATGGTTATAGTTTATCAATAAAGAATAAGTATTGTAATATCATTATGAATGATATTACAATAATGCTAGGATAATTAAGAAATGATATCTATATTTTATCACAATCTGTGAGTATAATGTACACTCCAAATAAATATCCTAAGTTAAATAATATCATGGATACCTACCTTTGACATTGTAGGCTCGATCACATTAACAGGAACAGGATAAACAGGTTAGCACAAGAGAATATCCTCAATATCAATGATTGTGAATTATTATCGATCTGTAAGTCTTGTCTTTTAGGAAAGATGACTAAGTCACCTTTTACTGAAAAAGATGAATGAGCCAATGATGTTCTGGGTCTAACATATAGTGATGTATATAGATCTATGAGCATTAGTGCCAGAGGAGGGTATAGCTATTTTATTACATTCACAGATGACCTATCTTGGTATGGGCATATCTACTTGAAGAAATACAAGTCTGAATCATTTGAAATATTCAAATGATTTCATAATAAAGTAGAGAAATAAACTAAAAAAGGTATTAAAATTCTTTGATCTGATCGAGGAGATGAATACCTTTTCAGTGAATTTCTGACATATCTAGGAGAGAATGAAATTCTCTCACAATGGATTCCTTCAGGAACACCATAGTATAATGATGTCTTGAAAAGGAGGAATCGAATCCTGTGTTAGAAATTATGTCTCAAAGTCAATCATCAGTCTGTTGATAGTTGAGTTTATTGATGTAATTATATATGAATTAATTAATAAAATATTTATTTGATAATTTTTCATCATAAGCTTGTACATCTTTTATATCGAACTTCTGTGTTATGATGAAAGTCTCTAGGACTATTTTAAATCAATAAAAGAGGATTTATCATTTAATCTTTAACTGAGTTTGCGATCAAATGATATGCTATGACTAAGATGATAGACATATCAAATGTAGGTCGTTGTGCGCTATATAGTGTAGGATCGCACAGGAGTTTCATGCATGCATTTCAAAATTTTTAGTAGAAGAATATTAGATTAAACTATTTAATATATAAATATATGTATAAGATTAAATCTTAAAACTCCTACAAATAGATTTATAACATGAATTTATATGTATAAAAATTTGAATCTAATATTACAAGCGTTTGAATAAGAAGAGCAATTAGTGATAGATCTAATCTACCATTTCTAGGGTTCCAAACCCAATACCTGAGCGTGGGTAGTTGATCTTCATAATTGAGAACATAAATCTAAAAGTTTTCTCTTATTGCTCATAGCCACACAAGCATCCGACCTCTACAGATGGTCCACACGAAGTCCTCAGACCAATCAGCCCTCTACAGGAGTGCTAGCTCGTGCAGTCGGCTTCTGATGGCAGATCTGATTTGATCTCTTTCTTCAATCATCTTAGACCTTTTTAATGTCCAAGATGAATCAGAAGAAATGTTGGATGGTAGAGAAAAATCTGATGAAGACTCTCTTCTCTTTGGTTTTTCTCTCACCCAGAATCTTAGAATTGTTCTAAGTCGCTCACCCGAGAGGAGATCGGTCTCTTCTTTTGTTCACACCAAGGAAGAAGGAAACCCACCCAAACCTCACACCCCAAAGAATTATTTTTGACCCTCTTTTTCTCTGGTGTCTCATAGTGAAAAGCTCTCTTAGTTTGGCACACAAAATTATGGCCTTTTTATGGTTGTCGTACAAACCAGATAAGACAGGATAAGGACTGGAGTTTGTTGCAATTCAAACCATTTTGAATTTCAATTTGACTCCAACTTTTTCTCACCCTTATCTGACTTAAAGAGAGACTTACCAAAGAAAATTAGACATGAAAAATCATTGAAAAGACTTCCTTTTCTCTCGCACAATGAGCCACTTCAAAAATAGCCAATGTGTGGAAGGATATGAATAAGGTTTTAAGTTGAAATTCAAACCATTTTGAATTTAAATCAAAACCAACCAATTTCTATCCTTAATAGGTGACAAAAGAAGGATAATTTTCTAATTTTCTCACATATAAACTAATTTTGTATGATGAGAAAAGGTGTGAGATAGTTTGGATGGTGCAAGAGAGAGAGTCCCACTCATTTGAGACTTTAGGGTTTAAATAATTGAATTTCTTTCAAATCCAATCTAATTAGATCCAAATAAAATATAATGAATCTAATCTAATTAGACTTTTATAATTTTGATTAAATTTTATCAAATTAATAAATTAATTGAGCTATAGATCTGATCAAAATAGGATCATTTCTCCCTTACCGATAGGTTATCTCATAACCTAATTAGACTTGATCTGATTGAATCCAATTCAATCAAACTTGATCCAGACTTTAATACTCAATCAAATTGAGCTAATTAGTGATCTAATCACTAATTAATCCTTTATTAATGATAGAGTCTAAGTCTAGTGGGACTCTTCTCTAGAGTCTCCATCCAGTGGGACTCTCCAGCAGAGTCTCCGTCCAATGAGACTCTTCATCAGAGTCTCCATCTATGGAGACTCTTCAGATTAGCTATGTGATCGGAGAGAAACTTCTAATGTGTGTGACCCCATAGGTTCAAACCTAAGCCGGTAGCATAGGAACTGATTCCTATACCAATCGGAGTAACCATCTAGCAATGGTACCCAACATCTGGATAGATCGAATATATGCAAAGCAACACTCAAGAATCTATTTGGATATAGTTACCATATAATTCATTCCTTTGACCTTTGATGTTAGGATGACTTAGAGTTTAAACTGTCAACTCTTAATAGTATATTCATTATGTATCTTAACCTAATAAATCCTGTAACTCCTCATAAGGATTGCCCTGGCCAAGGTCTTACTAGATTGAAATGCAAAGCATTCTCTCCAATCTCTTGGATGGTCAATTCCATCTTGACTCACACACCGACCTCATAAGTACTTGACTATATCCAAAAATTTTTTGATCCTAAATTAAAAATTCAGATAGTCCGACATCAAAGCACAGTGAGTTGCTTGCAAGTCACCATGGTGATCTCAAGTCAGAGGGACACTTATACCCATATCCCTTCAGAGTGACTCTTGATAGCAGAGTGCTCCGAAGTTGGTTACATTCAGTGAAATATACTCCTACATTTCACCTGTATGCCATACTAGTGTCTCTACGCTCCTTGATTAAGAGGACGATCAATGATATATGACACACAACGATCTACACTTGATATATCTATCATTTTAGTAATAGCATATCATTTGATCGCGAACTCATTTAAGGACTCAATGTTAAATTTTCCTTTATTGATTTAAAATAGTCCTAAAGACTTTCATCATAACATAAATGTTTGATATAGAAGATGTACAAGCTTATGATGAAAATTACTAAATAAATATTTTATTAATTAATTTATATATAATTACATCAAATAGCACAATCGTCAACAGACTGATGATTGACTTTGAGATATATTTTTCAATAACTCCCACTTGTACTAAAGCCAATTGGTATAGTATCGTATACCCATCTTTATTTTATGATCTTCGAACTCCTTTACCGCAAGGGCTTTAGTTAATAGGTCAGTCAAGTTCTCTTTTTCATCGATCTTCTGAAGGTTGATGTCACCTTGATCCATGATTTTTCGAACCAGATGGTAGCGATGTAGAATGTGCTTGGTCCGCTGATGTGACTTAGATTCTTTTGCTTGAACAATGGCGCCAGTGCTGTCATAGTACAACAAGATGGGGCCATCAAGGAAGGGTGCCACTTTGAGCTCGTTGATAAATTTTTGTAACCACAAAGCTTTCTTCGTAGCATTGGATGCCATGATATATTCTGTCTCACAAATAGAGTCGGCCACAGTGTGCTTCTTAGAACTCTTCCAGTAGATTGCTCTACCGTTCAAGGTATAAATATATCCCGACATACTCTTGCTGTCATCATGATCCGACTGAAAATTGAAGTCTGTAAACTCCACAAATTTTAAGTCAGATTCTCCATAGATAAGCCACTGATCCTTAGTATTTCTCAAATACTTAAGGATGATTTTTATGGCCTTCCAGTGGTTCTCATTTGGATCGGATGGGTATCTACTCACTACCCCTAGTGAGTATGCGACGTTCGATCGTGTACATGTCATAGCATACATAATAGGTCCCACTATCGAAGCATATAAAATTCTACTCATACGCTCTCTCTCTTGAGGAGTTGTCAGACAATCACTCTTCGAAAGAGAAATTCTTTGGCCTATCAGAAGTTAGCCTTTCTTGGAATTCTCTATGCTGAACCTTTTCAGCACAGTATCAATGTATGTCGACTGGGATAATTCAAGCAACCTTTTAGATCTATCTTTATAGATTTTCATCCCAAGGATGAAGGATGCTTCTCCCAAGTCCTTCATGGAGAACTGAGATGACAACCAAACTTTTATTCCTTATAATGCAAAGATGTCATTCTCGATTAAGAGAATATCATCCACATATAAAATAAGAAATACTATTATCAAGTTATTAGCTCACTTGTATATGCAGGATTCTTCTCCATTCTTAATGAAGCCATACGTTCTTATTACTTTATCAAAACATATATTCCAACTCTGTGATGCCTGCTTAAGTCTATAAATGGACCTTTGAAGCTTGCACACCTTTGACTCATCTGTGCATATGAAATCTTCAGGTTGTATCATTTATACCTCTTCTTTCAGCTCTCCATTTAGGAAGACTATTTTCACATCCATTTGCTAGATTTCATAGTCCAGATGTGCTGCTATTGTAAGTATGATCCAAATGAACTTGAGCATTACCACAGGAGAAAATATCTCATCATAGTCAATACCATAATGCTGACAGTAACCCTTGACAACCAAATGGGCTTCATAGGTCTCCATCTTCTCATCTACGTCCCTCTTCCTTTTGAAGACCCACTTACACCTTATGAGTTTTATCCCTTCAGGTGGGTCAACCAATGTCCATACATTGTTGACTTTCATGGATTCCATTTCAGATTTTATGGCTTCAAGCCACTTATCAAAGTCAGACCTCTGCATCACATCCATATAGGTGATCGGATCCTCATTATTCTCATCGAGTCCAATTGGATCACCGTTTCAGATCAAGAAATCGTAGTATCTATCAGATTGATGCGATACTCTACCGGATCTCCTTAAAGATATTTCTACAACAGGATTTGGATTTGATCTAATCAAGTTCAACTCAATGGGTTTACTAGATTGTGTCAGTTCTTCTACCGATCGAACTTCATCAAGTTCAATCTTTGAGGCATTAGTTCCTTCTCCAAAGAACTCATTTTCTAGAAAAACTATCCTACTGCTGATGAACACCTTTTGTTCATCAGCAAGGTAAAAGTAATACCACTTGGTCTATTTTGGGTACTCTACAAATAGACACTTGTCAGATCTAGATCTAAGCTTGTCAATTTTCAGACGTTTGACATAAGCTGGACATCCTCAAATCCTAAGGTGAGAGAGTGCTGGCTTACGTCCTATCCACATCTCACATGGTGTTTTACTTACAGACTTACTTAGAACTTTATTTAAAATATAACAAGCCAACTCGAGTGCATATCCTCAAAAAGAGATCGACAGACTTGTAAAGCCCATCATGGATCGAACCATGTCTAACAGAGTTCGATTCCTTCATTCTGATACACCATTATGCTGTGGTGTTCCAGGAGGGATCTATTGCGAGAGAAATCGATTCTCTTCTAAATATATCAGAAACTCACTGGAGAGGTATTCTCCTCCTCGATCAGACCGAAGAGTTTTAATACTCTTTCTAGTTTATTTTTCTACTCCATTACAAAATTGTTTGAATATTTCAAATAATTCTGACTTATGTATCATTAAGTAAACATACCCATACCTCAATAGGTCATCTATAAAAGTAATGAAATAATAATATCTACCTCTGGCACTGGTGTTCATCGATCCACATACATCAGTATGTATGAGACTTAGAACTTCACTAGCTCGCTCACCTTTTTCAGTAAAAGATGACTTGATCATTTTTTCAAGAAGACAGAACTCACAGGTTGGAAGTGATTCACAATCACTGACTTCGAGGATTTTCTTTTGTGTCAATCTATTTATTCTGTTCTTGTTAATATGACCTAACCTATAGTGCCAAAGATAGATATTAGAGATATCACTAATTTTAGGGTGTTTGCTAGACGTGTACATTACACTAACAGGTTGTGATAATATGTAAATATTATTATTCAGCTGTCCATTTATTACATTAACAACCTTCATAATGATATTAAAAATTTTTTTTATTGAAATTTCATAATCCTTCATGGTCAAGAGGCCTACAGAAATAATATTCAAAAAAAAGAAAGGACAAAAGTGACATTCACTAAGAATAATTATATTCGACTTGAATACAAGCTTAATAATTCTTAATGCTAGAACTGAAACTGATCTTCCATCTCTAACATTGAGAAAGTTTTTATCTTCCTCAAATCTCTTGCTGACCTGCAGACCCTACAATGAATTGCAAATATTAAAAGAGCTTCCGGTATCTAATACCCAGGTAGTAGAATCATAAATTGAGAAATTACAAGGTATTATTATATAATTACCTTATGCAGCAATAACTTGCTTCTTTCTCGATCTATTTGGATCCAAAGAGGTAATGAACTGAGGATAATTCCTCTGTCAGTGCCTCTTCTTCTTGCAATAGAAGCATTCTGCCTGAATTTGATCGAATTTGGATTTTTTGGTCTGACTAAATTTGGGTGCCCCAGTACTTTGCACTCTTTTTTTGTTCTTCTTATTCTTCTTCCCTTTCTTAAAAAGTCGACATCAAGAAGAAGACCCTCCCACTACATTCACTGACTCCTTTTGGAGCTGGTGATCCTTTTCAAAGTTTTGCAGCAATCCAAACAAACCGTGGTAATTGACTATAGGCTTTGTCATTCAAAAATGAGTAAGAAAAGGGAGGTAGGATATAGGCAGAGAGTTCAGAATGGCATCTTTCTCCAACTGCTCATGTAGGGGAAAGCCAAGCTTACTTAAACGTTCAATCATTTCGATCATGTACAGTACATGATCGGTGACTGACGCTCCTTCACTCATTCGAGCATTGAAGATGGCACAACTAGTCTTATGCCTCTTAACATCGTTGGATGTGCCAAAAGACTCATTCAATATTTGTAACATATCCTATGGCTGAGCATTCTCGAAATGACGGTTGAACTCATCATTCATTGCTGCCAGCATAATGCAACGAACTGTAATTCGATCATTGAGCCACTTCTGATAAGTGTCTCTGACCGTGCTACGTGCATTCGGAGTTGGCTCCTCGGGTGCTGGATCTGTTAGTACATACAAGATCCATTCGTACTCCAGGACTATTTTGAGCTTTCGATACCAACTATCGAAATTTGATCCCATCAATTTATCACTATCTAATAGTGATCAGAGCGATAAAATGGTGGTCATAACTGTAAAAGAAAAACTAAAACTTAATTAGTATATGAATTGATTAAGCCTAAAGACATAATTTTTAGTCTAAAGATTCTTTCACTATTTTATTCGAATTGATAGCCTTTACCTTCAATTCGAGGAATTACACTAATTTCTTAGTGGATACTAGAATCCACATGGACTGCACATGGGCTCGAGTGTGGCTCGGCCAATCTTTGTGTACCTATGAGTAGGTTCTTAATCAATTATTTTATTAAACAATTTCTAGCATTCAATTTTGCCCTAAACATCTCTTTAGCAGGTGTGTGGCACCTCCACTGAAAGTTTTGGTTAGATCCAACCATTAATATGCCAAAATTTAGTACATCTGATAAATAAATAATCAGGTCAGAGTATGGCTTGACCAACTTGACCATCATCAGAAAGACAACTAAATCCATATATTATGAATGATAATTTTGATAGCCAGATGAGCACCAGACGTATGGCACCTCCAATAATCATCTAAACTGTTAGACTCATTATCATCCAACTTAATGGAAGGCTATGATTTAGTTATCACCATAACTATTTCATTTTAGAGGCCTAATAATTTTAGAAGATTTAATTAGTTGAATTGAAAAATGAGAAGAAACTTGACTAGTTAATCTTAATCCTTCCACTGACTTCACCAAGTCAGATTAAAGAAGATCAGGCATAAGCTAGTCCAACCAACCAGTCATGAATCCTCTCACTGACTTCACCAAGTCATAAAGAGGACTCAAGATAAGTTAAACTAGGGACACCTAAATCAGTCATACTAATTTTCTAGTTAGCATAGGTCAACCCCAATCATTAAGTGATCTAATCAAAATATGATTTACCATGTTGGCCAAGTGAGGTCGATGGGAGGGATATAGTATTAACTCGATATAGATTCAATCTATGCGAATAGCACTCAATTAATGACCACCGATCAAAGCTGCCATACTTACCTTAGACACCAACTAGTTCGTCGTTTTCAATTTGATCAACTTATAGACTTGGGTTCGACCACGGAGCTACGATCAAAGTCCATATTGGTCTAATCAAAGATATGAACTTGACCAACTATAACTATTAAAATTGATCAAGAGAAGGAATTGACCCAATCAGAATTAACTTTCAATTAGATTTGATCAATTACTAACATGATCGATTATCAATAATTTCTAAGCCTAGGTCTAATCCAGTTAAATGGACTTGACTCGAGCTAACCCATTAACCCATGAATTATAAAATTAATGCCTTAGATCTTTGATTCTCAAATCTAGATCACTCAATTCTCAATTAAATTTTGGGCTGACATGGGTTCGGGTTTGGTGTTTAAAAATAATTTTTAATTTTATAAAATATTTTTGTAATCAATTATCTAATGATCAAAATACTAATTTTAAATTTAATATATATATATATATATTTTAGATCTAAAATAAAATTTTAAAATATTTTTTATTGTTCATCATCATGAAAAAGATTGTGCAGCACCCCTACACGCCACAGGAGATCCCATCGAATGGGCAAATAGAGTTGTGATACCCTGATTTCTCCTATTATCAGATGGCTATGAGGATCTATCCAATCAGATTGCTACATTACTCAGATGCTAAATTAATTATTTAGATCTAATCTAAATAATTAAAATCAGATTATATGCAAGAATAAATTCATGTTATAAGCAACCTGAATCTGATACCACTGTAGGATCACGCAGGGATTTTGTGCATGCATTTCAAAATTTTTAATGAAAAAATATTAGATTAAATAATTTAATCTATAAATACATGCATAAAATCTAATCTTAAAACTCCTACAAATAGATTTATAACATAAATTTATATACATAAAAATTTGAATCTAATATTATAAGCATTTGAACAAGAACAGTAATTAGTGATAGATCTAATCTACCACTTCTAGGGTTCCAAACCCAATATCTGAGCATGGGTAGTCGATCTCCATAATTGAGAATATAGATCTAAAAGTTCTCTCTGATCGCTCATAGCCGCACAAGCGTTCGACCTCTATGGATGGTCCACTTGAAGTCCTCGGACCGATCAGCCCTCCACGGAAGTGCTAGCACGTGCAGTCAGCTTCTGATGGCAGATCTGATTTGATCTCTTCCTTTGATCACCTTAGATCTTTTTGATATCGAAGATGGATTAGAAGGGATGCTAGATGGTAGAGAAAAATCTGATAAAGACTCTCTTCTCTTTGATTTTTCTCTCATCCAAAATTCTAGAATAGTTTTAGGTCGCTCACTCGAGAGGACATCGATCTCCTTTTTTGTTCACACCAAGAAAAAAGGAAACCCACCCAAACTTTATGCCCCAAAGAAGTATTTTCAACCCTCTTTCTCTTTTATATCTCATGGTGAAAAGCTCTTTTAGTTTAGCATACAAAATTGTAGCTTTTTTATGGTTGTTGCACAAACTAGATAAGATAAGATAAGGACTGGAGTTTGTTACAATTCAAACTATTTTGAATTTCAATTTGACTCTAACTTTTTCTCATCCTTATCTATCCTAAAGAGAGACTTATCAAAGAAAATTAGATATGAAAAATCATCGAAAAGACTTCCTTTTCTTGCACACAATGAGCCCCTTCAAAAACAGCCAACGTGTAGAAGGATATGGATAAGATTTTAAGTTGAAATTCATATCATTTTGAATTCAAATCAAAACCAACCAATTTTTATTCTTAATGGGTAATAAAAAAAAGATAATTTTTAATTTTCTCACATACAAACTTGGGTGGCACAAGGGAGAGAGTCCCATTCATTTGGGACTCTAGGGTTTAACCAATTAGATTTTCAAACCCAATCCAATCTGATTCTGAATTAAAAATTCAGGTAGTTCGACACCAAAGCACAATGAGTTGCTTGCAAGTTATCATGGTGATCTCAGATCAGAGGGACACTTGTACCCATATCCCTTCGGAGTGACTCTTGACAGCAGAGTACTCCGAAGTTGGTCACGTTCAGTGAAATGTATTCTTACATTTCACTTGTATGTCATACCAGCATCTTCACACTCCTTGGTTAAGAGGATGATCAATGATGTATGGCACACAATGACCTACACTTGATATGTCTATCATCCTAGTGATAGCATATCATTTGATCACGAACTCATTTAAAGACTAAATGATAAATCCTCCTTTATCAATTTAAAATAGTCCTAAAGACTTTCATCATACAGATGTTCGATATAAAAAATATACAAGCTTATAATAAAAATTATCAAATAAATATTTTATTAGTTAATTCATATATAATTACATCAAATAGCACAACCATCAACAGGCTGATGATTGGCTTTGGGACATATTTTCCAACATATAGGTTGGTTGTCCTCTTAATCAAGGAGCGTAGAGATACTGATATGGGATGCAGATGAAATGTAAGAGTATATTTCACTAAACATGATCAATTCTAGAGTATTCTACTGCCAAGAGTCACTCTGAAGGTATATGGGTATAAGTGTCCCTCCGACTTGAGATCACTATGGTGACTTGCAAGCAATTCACTATGCTTTGGTGTCGGACTATCTGAATTTTTAATTTAGGATCGAAAGATTTTTAGGCATAGTCAAGTACTTGTAAAGTCGATGCATGAATCAAGATGGAATTGACCACTCCAAAAGATTGGAGAGAATGCTTTGTATTTCAATTTAGTAAGACCTTAGCCAGGACAATTCTTGTGAGGAGTCACAAGATTTCTTAGGTTAAGACACATAATGGATGTACCGTTGAGATTTGATAGTTTAAACTCTAAGTTATCCTAGCATTAAGGGTCAAAGGGATGAATTATATGATAACTATATCCAAATAGGTTCTTAAGTATTGCTTTGCATACATTCGATCTATCCAGATGTCGGCTACCATTGCTAAATGGTTACTCCGATTGGTACAGAAATCTGATCCTGTACTACCGAATTAGGTTTGAACCTATGAGGTCACACATATTAAAAATTTTTCTCTAATCACATGGCTAATCTGAAGAGTCCAACTAGATAGGGACTTTGATGAAGAGTCCTACTAGATAGGGACTCTACTGAAGAGTCTCACTGGATGGGGACTCTACTGAAGAGTCCCACTAGGTGAAGAGTCCTACTGGACCTGGACTCTATCATTAATAGAAGATTAATTAATGATTAGATCACTAATTAACTTAATTTAATTGAGCATTAAAATCTGGATCAAGTCTGATTGAATTGGATTCAATCAGGTTAGGTTTGATTAGGTTATGAGATGACCTAATCGGTAAGGGAGAAATAATCCTAATTTGATCGGATCTATAGCTCAGTTAATACATTGATTTGATAAGATTTAATTAAGATTATAGAAATCTAATTAGATTAGGTTCATCATATTTTATTTGGATCTAATTGGCTTGGGTTTGAAAGAATTTTAATTAGTTAAACCCTAGAGTCCCAGATGAATGGGATTCTCTCCCTTGCACCACCCAAAAGGTCTCACACCTTTTTTCACCGCATAAAATTAGTTTATATATGAGAAAACTAGAAGCTAACCCTTCTTTTGTCACCTATTAAGGATAGGATTTGGTTGGTTTTGAATTGAATTCAAAATGATTTGAATTTCAACCTAAAACTCTATCCCTATCCTTCCGCACGTTGGCTTCTTTTGAAGGTGCCCATTATGTGTGAGAAAAGGAAGTGTTCTTGATTGTTTTCAATGTTTAAATTTCTTTAATAAGTATTCCTTTAAGTCAGATAAGGGTGAGAAAAAGTTAGAGTCAAATTAAAATTTAAAATAGTTTGAATTGCAACAAACTCCAGCTTTTATCCTATCTAATTTGGTTTGTGCGACAACCATAAAAAGGCAATAATTTTGTGCACCAACAAGAGAGAACTTTTCATCATGAGATATCAGAGGGAAAAAGGGGCCAAAAACCTTCTTTGAGGTGTGAGGTCTGGGTGGGCTTCTATCTTCCTTAGCGTGAACAAAGGAGGAGATCGATCTCCTCTCAGGTGAGAGACCTAAAATTGTTCTAGGGTTTTTAGGTGAGGAAAAAATCAAAAAGAAGAGAGTTTTCATTAGATTTTTCTCCATCATCCAGCATCCTCCTCTGATTCATCTTCAACATTGAAAAGGTTTGAGGTGATCGAAGAAAAAGATCAAATCAGATCTGCCATCAGGAGCTGACTACGTGAGCTAGCACTCCCACGAAGGGCTGATCAGTCCGACGGCTTCGTGTGGACCATCCTAGAGGTCGGATGCTTGTGTGGCTATGAGTGATTAGAGAGAGCTTTCAAATCAATATTCTCAATTATGGAGTTTGACTATCCACGCTCAGGTATTGGGTTCGAAATTCTAGAAGCGGTAAATTAGATCTATTACTAAATACTATTTTTGGTTCACATGCTTGTCATTTTAGATTCAAATTTTTATGCATATAAATTCATGTCATTAATCCATTTGTAAGAGTTGTAATATTAGATCTTATGCATGCATTTATAGATTAAATAGTTTAATCTAATATTCTATCATTAAAAATTTTTGAAATGCATGCACGAAACCCCTATGCAACCTTTCAATGGTATTAGAGTGAGATTTTCTTATGACATAAATTTATTTTTGTATATAATCTGATTTTAATTATTTAGATTAGATCTAAATAATTAATTTAATATTTGAGTAGTATAGTAATCTGATTGGATAGATCCTCATAGCTATCCGATCATAGGAGAAATTAGGATTTCACAATTCTATTTATCCATTCGATGGAATCTCCTATGGTGTGTAGGGGTGCTGCGTGATCTTTTCCATGATGATGAATAATAAAAAAAATAAAATTTTGTTTTAAATCTAAAATAATATATATTAGATCTAAAATTAGTATTTTGATCATTAGATGATTGATTATAAAATTATTTTATAAAATTAAAAACTATTTTCAAACATCAAACTCAAACCCATGTCAGCTCAAAATTTAATTGAGAATTAAGCGATCTAGATTTGAGAATCAAAGATCTAAGACATTAATTTCATAGTTCATGGGTTAATGGGTTAGCTCAAATCAAGTCCATTTAACTGAGTTAGACCTAGGTTAGAAATCATTGATAATGGATCATATTAGTAATTGATCAAATCTAATTAAAAGTTAATTCTGATTGGATCAATTTCTTCTCTTGATCAATTTCAATAGTTGTAGTTGGTCAAGTCCATATCTTTGATTAAATCAATATAGATTTTGATTGTGGCTCTGTGGTCGAATCCAAGTTTATAAGTTGATCAAATTGAAAATGACTAACCAGTTGGTGCCTAAGGTAAGATGGCAGCTTTGATCAGTGGTCATTAATTGAGAGCTATTCACATAGATTGAATCTATATCGAGTTAATGGTATATCCCTCCCACCGATCTCACTTATCTAGCCAACATGGTGAATCATATTTTGATCAGATCACTTAATGATTGGAGTTGACCCATGCTAACTAGAAAATCAGTATGACTGATTTAGGTGCCCCAAGTTCAACTTGTCTTGAGTTCTCTTTATGACTTAGTGAAGCTAGTTGGAGGATTCATGACTGGTTGGCTGGACCAGCTTATACCTGATCTTCTTTAATTTAACTTGGTAAAGTCAGTGGGAGGATTAAGATTAACTGGTCAAGTCTCTTCTCATCTCTCAGTTCAACTAATTAAATCTTCTAAAACTGTTAGGTCCCTAAAATGAAATAGTTATAGTAATAACTAGATCATAGCCTCCCATTAAGTTGGATGATAATGAGTCCAATAGTTTCGATGATCATTGGAGGTGCCACACATCTGGTGCTCATCTGATTGTTGGAATTATCATTCATAATATGTTGATTTAGTTGTGTCTTTCTAATGATGGTCAGGTTGGTCGAGCAACACTCGAGCCTGGTCACTTGTTTATCAGATGTACTAAATTCTGGTATGTTAATTGTTGGACTTAACCAGAACTTTTAATAGAGGTGCCACATGCCTGCTGAAGAGGTGTTTGGGATAAAATTGAATGTTAGAAATTATTTGGTGAAATCATTGGTTAAGAATCTACCCATGGGTGTACAGGGGTTGGCCGAGCCACACTCGGACTCATGTGCAGTTCATGTGGATTCTAGTACCCACTAAAAAATTAGTGTAATTTCTTGAATTGGAGGTGGAGGCTATCAATTTGAATAAAATAGTGAAAGAACTTTTAGATTAAAATTTATGTCTTTAGGCTTAATCAATTCATATACTAATTAGGTTTTGATTTTTTTTTTACAGTTATGGTCACCACCTTATCGCTCCGATCATTATTAGATAGTGATAAATTGATGGAATCAAATTTCGATAGCTGGTATCGAAAGCTTAAAATAGTTCTAGAGCACAAACGGATCTTGTATGTATTGACAGATCTGGCACTCGAGGAGCCAGCTCCGAATGCACTAGCACGATCAGAGATACTTATCAGAAGTGGCTCAATGATCAAACTACGATTCATTGTATTATGCTGGCGGCAATGAATGATGAGTTTAACCATCATTTCGAGAATGCTCAATTGCAGGATATGTTGCAAATGTTGAATGAGTCTTTTGGCACACCCGATGATGTTCAGAGGCACAAGACTAGTTGTGCCATCTTCAACGCTCGAATTAGAGAAGGAGCATCAATCACCGATCATGTATTGTACATGATCGAGATGATTGAGCACTTAAGCAAGCTCAGCTTTTTCCTATATGAGCAGTTGGAAAAAGTTGCCATTCTGAACTCTCTGCCCAGGTTCTACCTTTCTTTCCTTACTCATTTATGAATGACAAAGCCTGCGCTTAACTATCATGATTTGCTGGGATTACTGCAGAACATTGAGAAGGATCACCAGCTCTATAAGGAGTCAGTGAATATAGTAGAAGGGTCTTCTTCTAGACATCTACCTTTTAAGAAAGAAAAAAGGAATAAGAAGAACAAGAAAAGGGTACAAAATGCTGGGGCATCCAAGCCCAGTCAGACCAAGAAATCCAAGTCTGATCAGAGTCAGATGAAATACTTCTACTGCAAGAAGCAAGGGCACTAGAAGAGAAATTATCCTCAGTATATTGCCTCCTTGGATTGAAACAGATTGAGAAAGAAGCAAGTTATTGCTGGATAAGGTAATTATATGATAACACCTTATAATTTCTCAATTTATAATTCTACTATCTGGATATTAGATACCAAAAGTCTTTTTAATATTTATAATTCATTGCAAGATCTGTAGGTCAGTAGGAGATTTGAAGAAGGTGAAAGATTTCTCAATGTTAGAAATGGAAGACCAGTTCTAGTTCCAGTGTTGGAAATTATTAAGCTTGTATTTAAGTCAAATATAATTATTTTTAGTGAATGTCGCTTTTATCCTTCCTTTTTATTGAACATTATTTTTGTAGGCCTCTTGGCCATGTACGGTTATGAAATTTCAATAAAAAAAATAATTTTAATATTATTATGAATGATGTTAATATGATAAATGAACTGCTGAACAATGGTATTTACATATTGTCACAACCTATTAGTGTAATGTACATGTCCAGCAAATACCCTAGAATTAGTGATGTCTCCGATATCTATCTTTGGTACTGTAGGTTAGGTCATGTTAACAAGAATAGAATAAACAGGTTAACAAAAGAAAAAAATTTTAAAGTCAGTGATTGTGAATTACTTCCAACCTGTGAGTCCTGTCTTCTTAAAAAAATGACCAAGTCACCTTTTACTGAAAAAAATGAGTGAGCTAGTAAAGTTCTAAGTTTGATACATACTGATGTATGTGGATCGATGAAAACCCATGCCAAAGATGGATATTATTATTTTATTACATTTACAGATGATTTATCGAGGTATGGGCATGTCTACTTAATGACACATAAGTCAGAATCATTTAAAATGTTCAAACAATTCTGTAATGAAGTAGAAAAATAAACTGGAAAGAGTATTAAAACTCTTCGATCTGACTAAAGAGGAGAATACCTCTCCAGTGAGTTTCTAACATACTTAGAAGAGAATGGGATTCTCTCGTAATGGATCCCTCTTGGAACACCATAGCATAATGATGTATCAGAAAGGAGGAATCGAACCCTATTAAATATGATTCGATCTATGATGGGCTTTGTAAGTCTACCAATCTCCTTTCGGGGATATGCACTCTAGTCAGCTTGTTATATTTTAAATAAAATTTTGAGTAAGTCTATAAGTAAAACACCACATGAGATATGGACAGGGCGTAAGCCAGCACTCTCTCATTTTAGGATTTGGAGATGTCTAGCTTATGTCAAATATTTAAAAATTGACAAGCTTGAACCTAGGTCTAACAAGTGTCTATTTTTAGGATATCCAAAAGAGATCAAGGGGTATTACTTCTATCTTGCTGACAAATAGAAGATGTTCGTCAGCAATAGGATAGTCTTTCTAGAAAAGGAGTTCCTTGGGGAAGAAACTAATACCTCAAAGATTGAACTTGATGAAGTTCGATCTGTAGAAGATCTGACACAATCTAGTAAACCCATAGAGTTGGACTTAATTAAATCAAATATAAAAATTATTGTAGAAATATCTTTAAGAAGATTCGATAGAGCCCATATCAATCGGATAGATACTATGATTTCTTGATCTGAGATGGTGATCCAATTGAACTCGATGAGAACAATGAGGATCTGATCACCTATATGGATGCGATGCAGAGGTCTAACTCTAATAAGTGGTTGAAAGCCATGAAATCCGAAATGGAGTCTATGAAAAAGTCAATAATATATGGACATTTGTTGACCCACCTGAAAGGGTAAAACCTATAGGATGGGAGTGGATCTTCAAAAGGAAGAGGGGTGCAGATGGGAAGGTGAAAATCTATAAAGTCCATTTGGTTGCTAAAGAATACCGTCAGCATTATGGTATTGATTATGATGACCTGTGGCAATGCTCAAGTTCATTCAAATCATACTTGCGATAGTAGTATATCTAGACTATGAAATATGACAAATGGATGCGAAAATAGTCTTCCTAAATGGAGAGCTGGAAGAAGAGATGTATATGATACAACCAGAAGATTTCATAAACATAGATGAGTCTAAAGTGTGCAAGCTTTAGAGGTCAATTTATGGACTTAAGTAGGCATCTCAGAGTTGGAACATGCATTTTGATAAAGTGATTAGAACGTATGGCTTCATTAAGAATAAAGAGAAACCCTGCATATACAAGTGGGTTAATAACTTGGTGATAGTATTTCTTATTTTGTATGTGAATGATATTCTCTTAATTAGGAATGACATCCCTGTATTACAAGAAATAAAAATTTGGTTGTCATCATAGTTCTCCATGAAGAACTTGGGAGAAGCATCCTTCATCCTTGAAATGAAGATCTATAGAGATAGATCTAAAAGGTTGCTTGGATTATCTCAATCGATATACATTGATACTATGCTGAAAAATTTCAGCATAGAAAATTTCAAGAAAGGCCATCTTCCAATAGGCCAAGAAATTTCTCTCTCGAAGAGTGATTGTCTGATAACTCCTCAAGAGATAGAGCATATGAGTAGAATTCCATATGCTTCGGTAGTGGGATCTATTATGTATGCTGTTGGTACAGAATTTCGTCGAAGCAAGAGTTGCTGGAGTTAAGATGACCGCGGTCGCCGTTGGAACCTGCAAGAAAAGTCTAAACCAGAGTTGGGGGTGCTCCGGTAAGACCCTCCGATGCTCAAGTGAGTACTCTGCCTCAACAGAAATGGAGTGCTCGAGTGGAAATTTTAGCAAAGTTTTGGGATAGAGTTTAGAACTTAGAGAAGAATGTATCTGGGGTTTCCTTTTTATAGACGGAGAGCGCAACTGATTGACAGTAATGTCTATAACTACCTGGTAGTGGGCCGTTCAGAGCCGTGCAGAGTGTGTTACAGAGAGTAGTGGCGTCAGGGGTCGTCCAAGGCCACATGGAGTTTGTTACGGAGAGTGGAGTGGTGTCCGTTGTCGTGACTTGCCAGGGAGTGGTAGAGCTCAGAGAGTGGAGTGGTGTCTGTTGTCGCGACTTGCCAGAGAGTAGTGGAGCCATGCGAAATCCATTGCAGAGAGTGGAGTAGGATAGTGGCCATTGTCGTGACTTGACAGAGAGTTTGGATCTGTCGATTGGAGCTCGGTTGGGACATCTGATGGAGTGGAATGGCTCTCTATCCCATCGATCTATGAGAAGCTTGGATGTTTTCGAAGCTGCTGACGAGTCTACTGTTGTCGGATATCTTAGGCTCTGATACTACAGGTGGGAGTCATCTGCTATAGAAGCTCGGATGGAGACTTTCCATCGGTGAAGTCCGGTAGGAGTCCAATTGCTAGAGAAGTCCATCTGAGATTCGTCTGATGTGGAAGCTCATCTGAAGATTATCCATCGAAGAAGTCCAATTTCATGAAGAATCTGGTGGAGGGTCGGCCGGTGGTGGACTTCGGATGGCGTCGGGGAGGTTCGGCAGACATCGAAGGTGATCGATCGTTGTAGAAATTCAGCTGTCAGAGTCCGTCCGTCGTAGAAGCTCGTTCGATATCCATCCGCTATGAAAGTTCAGACAGAGTCTGGTTCTTGTAGAAGGCTGAAAGGAGACTGCTTATTGTAGAAGCTCGATCGAAGATCGATTGTCGTGGGAGCTCGGAGTAGTGACCTAGCCGGTGGGCCCTGTCCCATTGTAGAAGCTCGTCTGGGATCCGGCTATGAAGAAGCTCGGCTGAAGTCTGCCTGTAATAGAAGTTTGGAAGAAATGTGTTTACAGTAGAGGCTCGAATGGAATTTACTTACAGTAGAGATCCGGGGTAGACCGCTCGCTGTAGGAGTTCGGAGTAGACCGCTCGTAGTAGAAGTTTGTAGTAGACTGCTTGTAGTTGAAGTTCGGCTCTTGTAGGAGCCCGGTTGGAATCCTGAAGGCGGTCGACCACCGTAAAAACTTAGATGGAGTCTGATTACTGTAGAAATCTCATTGTCGAAGAAGCTCGGATCTTGACGAAGTTCGAAAGAAGTCTGGAGAATAGTTGATTACTGTAGAAGGTTGGCTGATAGTAAGGCCTAGAGAGCCTTTGGAGTGGCCCGGTAGATGGATGGAGAAGCTCATTGTCGGAGAAGTCCGGAAGCTCGGACGGTCGAGGGGGTTCAGAGAGACGCTACACAAGGTCGGAACCCGGAAAAGCCCTGGAAGGGTCGGTCTTTTACAAACTTCGGCCGGGGGGTATTTTATTCCCAACACCAGTCCCCCTACTTTCGAGTTCGAGTTCAGAATGAAAGAAGTACAGAAAAATTCTCACGATCGAAGTTGCCCTCCTCGATTTCCACACTCGATAGTTGCCAGATATTTTGACATTCGGTACGCTGGTACTGGAGCCTCTTCGAAAAAGATTTTTTCTTTTTGGAATTCCCGCTGGAGCGCTGCCTCACGTACAGTGCAATAATAGTTTTACCAACTGTTGGCCACCTCCAGCCATTTGCCACAGTGAGTGGGCCACACGACGGTTATAGACTGGCCAGAGGAGTCCTGCAGTCATTATTGCACCAGACCCCATCGCCTATTTAAACCCGCCTCCCCCCTTCGGGGACCTCACTTTACACGGGAGTTCCTTCGGTCCCTCCTTCATTGCCGATATGGATGCGGATGCGGCTTGGATGTCAGCCAAGAGTCTCAAAGCCCACAAGAGGGAAGGCACTGCAGCTTCCGGGTTGGCGAAGAAGGCGAGGGTAGAAGAGACAGATCCGGCCGCGTTTCGCCTTCTCAGGAGGAAGAAGTCAGAAAGAAGGGGAAACCCGATCTCAGGAAGAAGGTCATGCCCGCCGTCATTGTGAGGTAGCGGAAGCCATGGTGCAAAAAGGATGGCATCTACATGTACTTTGAAGATAATGCTGGAGTAATTGTTAATCCAAAGGGGGGTTGGAAGAAGAAGTCGGGTACTTAAAGCAATCCTCAACGATGGCTGAAATCGAGAGTTCGAAGTCTGATGGTACTGAGCTTCCTTGGAGCTCTTTCGCCTTGTATTCCTTTCTTTTCTTGTTGTTTCTCTCTTTGGCCTTCAATGCTTTGTAATGTACACTTTACTAATGAAATGAAAAGGAGATTTTCCATTACCTTGTCCATACTTGTATTAAATTATTGTTTGCCGAACTTCTTTTATCTTCCATCTTGTTTGGCATCGGCGTTGTTTGTGATTCCTCGTCTGTTCGTGCTTTGAGTCGTTGTTTATCGAACTTCTTTTATCTTTTATTTTGTTTGATGCCGACGTTGTTTGAAGGTTTCTGGTCGTCGCCGCATTGATTTGCCTTTTTCATTTGTGACCGTAGGTCTTTTCAAGGCCATTTGAGTTTGACACTTCCTTCCGGTGCTCGAGCTTGGGGACCCAAACTTCTTGTTATTTTGAGGAAGTCGATTTCTCCTCGGCCTGTGTCGAGTTCTCTTTTAGTGGCTAAGGGATTTTTGATAGGGGTATCCTTCCTTATTAAGACGAGGTCCCTTAGGTCTTCGATGTCGTTTGTTTTTCACTTATCGCTGGTGTAGTTCGTCGTTTTTCCTTTTTATCTCTTCCCTTTTTTTTTTTTTGTTCGAGTGAGGGTTTTTCCTCTGCTCTTAACGGGGTCGTGAGAGCGTAGAGGAGCCATTGAGGAGGCTTCCCTCCTCATCCGATCTTGATCGACTGGGTCTTTGTTTGTGTCAGGATGAGGTTCTCCTCTTGTTCCCGACAACTAGTTTTAGCTCATGTTAGGATGAGGTTCTCCTTCTGTTCCTAACGGGGCTGTGGGGGCACGTAAGGGCCGTTGCGAGGGCCTCTCCCCCCATCCGGTCTCTGAGTAATCGGGCCTTCGACTTCGCTCATGTTAGGATGAGGTTCTCCTCCTGTTTCTAACAGGGCTATGGGGGCACATAAGGATCTTTGCAAGGGCCTCTCCCCCTATCCGATCTCTGAGTAATCGAGCCTTCAACTTCGCTCATATTAGGATGAGGTTCTCCTCCTGTTCCTAACAGGGCTGTGGGGGCACATAAGGGCCATTGCAAGGGCCTCTCCCCCCATCCGGTCTCTAAGTAACCGGGCCTTCGACTTCGCTCATGTTAGGACGAGGTTCTCCTTCTGTTCCTAACAGGGCTGTGGGGGCACATAAGGGCCGTTGCAAGGGCCTCTCCCCCCATCCGATCTTTAAGTAATCAGGCCTTCGACTTTGCTCATGTTAGGATGAGGTTCTCCTCCTATTCCTAACAAGATTGTGGAGGCACATAAGGACCATTGCGAGAGCCTCTCCCCCCATCCGGTCTCTAAGTAACCAGGCCTTCGACTTTGCTCATGTTAGGACGAGGTTCTCCTCTGACTTCTCCGACCCCCTGGCTAGTAGAAAATTTTAACTTCAAATGGTAGGTCGATACTACAGCTCGGAGGGCATTGAGGCCAGGTCAGCCGAGGATCGTGTTGTAGGCAGATGGTGCCCTCACTTCTAGGAAATCCACCAGTGCTCTATATTGCTTTGGATACCGACATGCAACTACAGTAAAGGTTATTACTCCTTCCACTGGTACTGCATCATCAGTAAACCCTACCAACGGGGAGCTAACCGGCCCTAACTGACCATCAGAGATGGACATTTTTGAGCATGCATCGTAAAATAAAATATCGACTGAGCTTCCACTATCAACAAGAATACGGCGTACATCATAATCAGTAATATTTAAAGAAACTACAACCGCATCATTATGGAGAAATTGGATCTCTCAGGCATCTTCTTCAGTAAAGGTTATAGATCCTTCAGTTCTTTGCTGCTTGAGTGGTCCGACCGATCCACCGGCCGCTCCCTTCCGGGGCCCTCCAGAGATGGTGTTGATGATCATTTGAGAGAAAGGAGGGTCAGTACGGATGTCCTCACCATAAGCAGGGAGAGCGTGGTGGAGCTCTTCGTTCCGCCGGTTCATCTCCTAGAGCCTTCGATCCAGGAGGTCCTCCCGACTACGAGTCTCGAGGGTCTTCTGGTAGAGTGGAGGTAGGGATCCTCAAGGAGTAGAATCATGATCAGACTGGGGGCTCTCCACCCTCAGATTCCTCTTTCCGGGGAAGATAGGATGACTGGCCCAAGTGGCCCGCCCTACTGCCAGATCTTGGAACTCCGACGATGCTCTTTCCAACCGCACTGATGCCTGCGGCTGTTGCTGCTGCTGCTGCAAGGCCTGCACTACTTCAGTGAGGCCTTTGACCTGCTGATCCAGCAGGTCAAACTGCTCCATATCGACTGCCGTTGCCGATGGAGGAAGAGGAGTCTGGAAAACTGGAGGCGAGGTCGGAGCCTGAGATTTGGCCGCGGAGGTCGTGGATCGCCTAGTAGATGCCTTTCAGGGAGGCATCAGGTGGAGATCTAGTAGGAGAAGGAGAAGTAGACGTTGGAGAAGATGATCGAAGACAGTCCCGTTGAGCACTCCTTTAAGAACAAGGGTACTGCAAAGACACAGGCCCCCTTCCTCTAGCACCAATTCTGTTGGTGTAGAATTCTGTCGAAGCCGGAGTTGCTGGAGTTGAGATGACCGCGGTCGCCATTGCAACCTGCAAGGAAAGTTGAAACTGAAGTTGGGAGTGCTCCGGTAAGACCATCTGATGCTCAAGTCAGTACTCTGCCTCAATAGAAATGGAGTGCTCGAGTGAAAATTTTAGCAGAGTTTTGGGATAGAGTTTAAAGCTTAGAGAAAAATATATCTGGGGGTCCCTTTTTATAGACAGAGAGTGCAGCTGATTGATAGTGACGTCTATAACCGCTTGGTAGTGGGCCGTTTAGAGCCGTGCGGAGTTTGTTATGGAGAGTAGTGGCGTCAGGGGTCGTCCAGAGCCACGTGGAGTTTGTTACGGAGAGTGGAGTGGTGTCTGTTGTCGTGACTTGCCAGGGAGTGGTAGAGCCCGAAGAGTGGAGTGGTGTCCGTTGTCGCAACTTGCCAGAGAGTAGTGGAGCCACGCGGAATCCATTACAGAGAGTGGAGCAGAGTAGTGGCCATTGTCATGACTTGCCAGAGAGTTTGGATCTGTCGGCTGGAGCTCGGCTGGGACATCTGATGGAACGGAATGGCTCTCTATCCTGTCGATCTAGGAGAAGCTTGGATGTTTTTGAAGTTGCTGACGAGTCTACTATTATCGGATATCTTAGGCACTGATACTACAGGTGGGAGTCATCTGCCGTAGAAGCTCGGATGGAGACTTTTCATCGGTGAAGTCCGGTAGGAGTCTGATTGCTAGAGAAGTCTATCTGAAATTCGCCTGATGTGGAAGCTCATCTGAAGATTATCTATCGGAGAAGTCTGATTTCATGAAGAATCTGGTGGAGGGTCTGCCGGTGGTGGACTTCGGATGGCATCGGGGAGGTTCGACAGACATCGGAGGTGATCGATCGTTGTATAAATCCAGCTGTCGGAGTCCGTCCATCGTAGAAGCTCATCCGATATCCATCCGCTATGAAAGTTCAGACGGAGTCTGGTTCTTGTAGAAGGCTGAAAGGAGACCGCTTATTGTAGAAGCTTGGTCGAAGATCGATTGTCGTGGGAGCTCGAAGTAGCGATCTGGCCGATGGGCCCTATCCCATTGTAGAAGCTCATCTGGGATCCAGCTATGAAGAAGCTCGGCTGAAGTCTACCTGTAATAGAAGTTCAGAAGAAATGTGTTTACAGTAGAGGCTCGAATGGAATTTGCTTACAGTAGAGATCCGGGGTAGACCGCCCGCTGTAGGAGTTCAGAGTAGACCGCTCGTAGTAGAAGTTCGGAGTAGACTGCTTGTAGTAGAAGTTTGGCTCTCGCAGGAGCCTGGTTGGAATCCTGAAGGTGGTCGACCGCCATAGAAACTTAGATGGAGTCTGATTACTGTAGAAATCTCGTTGTCAAAGAAGCTCGGATCATGACGAAGTCCAGAAGAAGTTTGGAGAATAGTTGATCACTATAGAAGGTCAGTTGATAGTGAGGCCTAGAGAGCCTTTGGAGCGGCCCGATAAATGGATGGAGAAGCTCATTGTCAGAGAAGTCCGGAAGCTCGGATGGTCGAGGGGGTTCAGAGAGATGCTACACAAGGTCGGAAACCGAAAAAGCCCTGGAAGGGTCGATCTTTTATAAACTTCGATCGAGGGGTATTTTATTTCCAACATACGCCATGATATCTACGTGATTGGATGTGGCATATTCACTAGGGGTAGTGAGCAGATATCAATCCGATCCAGATGAGAACCACTGGATGGTCGTAAGACCATCCTTAAATATTTGAGAAATACTAAGGATCAATGACTTATCTTTGGAGAATCCAACTTAAAACTTGTGGGGTTTATAGACTCTAATTTTCAGTCGGATCATGATGACAGTAAGAGCGTGTTGGGATATATTTATACCCTAAATGGTGGAGCAATTTGCTGAAAGAGTTTCAAACAGCACACTATGGCCGACTCTACTTGCAAGGCAAAATATATCACGGTATCCAATACTGCGAAGGAAGCTATGTGGTTACGAAAATCCATCAATGAGCTCAGAGTGGCACCCTCCCTTGATGGCCCCATCTTGTTGTACTGCGACAGCACTGACGCCATTACTCAAATGAAGAAACCGAAGTCACATCAGTAGATCAAGCACATTCTACACCGCTACCACCTGATCTAGGAGATCGTGGATTGAAATGACGTCGAGCTTCGAAAGATCGACAGAAAGAAGAATCTAGTCGATCCATTTACTATTTACTAAAGCCCTCGATGTCAAGGAGTTCGAAGACTATAAATCAAAGATAGGTATACGACACTGTATCGATTGGCTTTAGTTCAAGTGGGAGTTGTTGGAAATTGTATCCCAAAGTCAATCGTCAGTCTATTCATGGTTGAGCTTATTGTTGTAATTGTATATGAATTAATTAATAAAATATTTATTTGATAATTTTTTATCATAAGTTTGTACATCTTCTATATCGAACTTCTGTGTTATGATGCAAATCTTTAGGACTATTTAAAATCGATAAAGGAGGATTTATCATTTAGTCCGTACATGAGTTTGTGACCAAATGATATGGTATTATTAGGATGATAGATATATCAAGTATAGGTCATTATGTGTCATATAGGTTGGTTGTCTTCTTAACCAAGGAGCATAGAAACGCTGGTATGGCATGTAGGTGAAATGTAGGAGTATATTTCACTGAACATGACCAACTTTGGAGTACTCTGTTGTCAAGAGTCACTCCAAAGGGATATGGGTATAAGTATCCCTCCGACCTGAGATCACCATGGTAACTTGCAAGCAACTCACTGTGCTTTGATACCGGACTATCTGAATTTTTAATTTAGGATCAGAAGGTTTCTGGGCATAGTCAAATACTTGTGAAGTCAGTGCATGAATCAAGATGGAATTGACCACTCCAAAGGATTGGAGAGAATGCTTTGTGTTTCAATTTAGTATGACCTTGGCTAGAGCAATCCTTATGAGGAGTCACATGATTTATTAGGTTGATACACATAATGGATGTACTATTGAGAGTTGACAGTTTAAACTCTAAGTCATTCTAGCATTACGGGTCAAAGGGATGAATTATACGGTAACTATATTCAAATAGATTCTTGAGTGTTGCTTTGCATACATTCGGCCCATCCGGACGTCAGATACCATTGCTAAATGGTCACTCTGATTGGTATAGGAATCTATTCCTGTGCTACTAGATTAGGTTCGAATCTATGGAGTCACATGCATTAGAAGTTTCTCTCCGATCACATAGCTAATCTGAAGAGTCTCAATGGATGGGGACTCTGGTGAAGAGTCCCATTAGATGGGGACTCTGCTGAAGAGTCCCACTGGATGGAAACTTTGGTGAAGAGTCCCACTGGACTTAGACTCTATCATTAATGAAAGATTAATTGGTGATTAGATTATAAATTATCTCAATTTGATTGAGTATTAAAATCTGGATTAAGTCTGATTGATTTGAATTCAATCATATCAGGTCTGATTAAGTTATGAGATGACCTAATCGGTAAGGAAGAAATGATCCTGATTTGATCAGATCTATGACTCAATTAATTCATTGATTTGATCAGATTTAATTAAATTATAGGAGCCTAATTAGATTAGATTTATATATTTTATTTGGGTCTAATTGGATTAGGTTTGAAAGAAATCTAATTGGTTAAACCCTAGAGTCCCAGATGAATGGGACTCTCTCCCTTGCGCCACCCAAAAGGTCTCACACCTTTTCTCACCACACAAAATTAATTTATGCATGAAAAAAATTAGAAGATAACCCTTCTTTTGTCACCCATTGAGGATAGGATTTGGTTGGTTTTGAATTGAATTCAAAATGGTTTGAATTTCAACTTAAAACCCTATCCCTATCCTTCCACACGTTGGCTTCTTTTGAAGGCACCTATTGTGTGTGAGAAAAGAAAGTGTTCCTGATTGTTCTCCATGCCCAAATTTTTTTGGTAAGTCTCTCTTTAAGTCAGATAAGGGTGAGAAAATATTGGAGTCAAATTAAAATTCAAAATGGTTTGAATTGCAACAAACTCCAGCTCTTATCCTATCTAATCTGGTTTGTGTGACAACCATAAAAAGGCCACAATTTTGTGTGCCAATAAGATAGAACTTTTCATCATGAGATACTAGAGGGAAAGAGGGTCCAAAAATCTTCTTTGGGGTATGAGGTTTGGGTAGGCTTCTATCTTCCTTGGCGTGAACAAAGGAGGAGACCGATCTCCTTTCGGGTGAGAGACCTGGAACTGTTCTAAGATTTTTGGGTGAGAGAAAAACCAAAGAGAAGAGAGTCTTCATTAAATTTTTCTGCACCATCCAGCATCCTTCTCTAATCCATCTTTTACATCAAAAAGATTCAAGGTATTCAAAAGAAGAGATCAAATTAGATCTACCATCAGAAGCTGACTGTGCGAGCTAGCACTCCCACAGAGGGCTGATCGGTCTGAGGGCTTCATGTGGACCATCCGTAGAGGATGGATGCTTGTGCAGATGTGAGAGACTAAAGAAGACTTCTAGATCTAAATTCTCAATCATGAAGTTTGACTATTCATACTCAGGTATTGGGTTCGGAACTCTAGAAGTGGTAGATTAGATCTATTTCTAAATGTTATTTTTGGTTCACATGCTTGTCATGTTAGATTTAGATTTTTATACATATAAATTCATATTATAGATCTATTTGTAAAAATTTTAAGATCAGATGTTATGTATGTATTTATAGATTAAATAGTTTAATCTAATATTCTTTCACTAAAAATTTTTGAAATGCATGCATGAAACCCTGACGCAACCTTTCACCTTGTTGGATATGGTTCGATCCATGATGAGGTTTGTAAGTCTACCGATCTCATTTTGGGGATATGCACTTAAGATAGCTTATTCTATGCTCAATAATATCTCGAGCAAGTTAGTTAGTAAAATATCATATGACATATGGTTAGGACATAGGCTAGATCTCACTTACTTTAAGGTCTGGGGATGTCCGACCTATGTCAAACGATTACAGAAATTCGACAGGTAGAAAAATTGACACCAATGACTAAATCTAAACTGAATTTAATTAGATCAAATGCAGAGCCCAATATAAAACTACCCTTAAGGTGATCCGATAGAGTATCGCATCAGTCGGATAGATACTTCGATTTCTTGATCCGAGATGGAGATCCTATTGAGTTTGATGAGAACAATGAGGATTCAGTCACCTACATAGATGCGATGTAGAGGTTTGACTCTGAGAAATGGCTTGAAACTATAAAATTTGAAATAGAGTTCATGAAGGTCAACGATGTATGGACATCAGTTGATCCACCTGAAGGGGTGGAACCCATAGGGTGTAAGTGGGTCTTCAAAAGAAAAAAGAACATAGACGGGAAGGTGGAGATCTATAAAGTCCATCTGGTTGTCAAGGAGCATCGTCAGCATTTTGGTATTGACTATAATGAGATATTTTCTCTTATGGCAATGCTCAAGTCCATTCGGATTATACTTGCGATAGCAACATAGTTGGACTATGAAATCTGATAAATGGATGTGAAGACAGCTTTCCTAAATGAAGAGCTGAATGGAGAGGTATATATGATATAATCTGAAGGGTTCACATCCACAGATGAGTCCAAGATATGAAAGCTTCAGAGATCCATTTATAGATTGAAGCAAGCATCTCGGAGTTGGAACATACGTTTTGATAAGGTGATCAAAACGTATGGCTTCATTAACAACAGATAGAAACCCTGCATATACAAGTGGGCTAATGGTTCAGTAATTATTTTCTTATTTTATATGTAGATGATATTCTCTTAATCGAGAATGATATCCCTGCATTACAGGGAATAAAAGTATGGCTGTCGTCATAATTCTCCATGAAGGATCTGGGAGAAGTAGCCTACATCCTAGGGATGAAGATCTATAAAAATAGATCTAAGAGGCTGCTCAAGCTCTCTCAATCTACGTACATAGATACCATGCTGAAATAGTTCAGCATAAAAAAATTTAAGAAGGGCTATCTCCTAATAGGCCATGGAATTACTCTCTCTAAGAGAGATTATCCAACAACTCCTCAAGAGAGAAAGCGTATGAGCAGGATTCTATATGCTTCGATAGTGGGATCCATAATATATGCTATGATATGTACATAACCAGACGTGGTATACTCACTAGGAGTAGTAAGCAGATACTAGTTTGATCCAGTGGAGAACCACTGGAAGATTGTGAAAGCCATCCTTAAGTATTTGAGAAATACTAAAGATCAATGGCTTGTTTATGGAGAATTTGATTTAAAATTTGTAGGATTTATAGACTTTAATTTTTAGTCAGACCATGATGATAGTAAGAGTGTGTAGGGATATGTCTATATGCTAAATGATGGAGCAATTTGCTGGAAAAGTTTCAAGAAGCACACTATGGCCGACTCTACTTGCGAGATGGAATATGTCATGGCATCTGATATTGCGAAAGAAGCTGTATGGTTATGAAAGTTCATCAGCAAGCTCAGAGTGGCACCCTCCCTTAATGGCCTTATTTTATTGTACTGCGATAGCACTAGCACCATTGCTCAAGCAAAGGAATCGAAGCCATATCAATGCACCAAATATATTTTGCACCACTACCACCTAGTCTAAAAGATCATGGATCAAGGTGACTCGAACATCAGAAGATTGATGGAAAGGAGAATCTGACCAACCTATTTACTAAAGTCCTTAGTATCAAAGAGTTTGAAGACCATAAATTGAAGATGGATATACGATACTGTACGGATTGATTTTAAGTCAAGTGGGAGTTGTTGGAAATTATGTCCCAAAGTCAATTGTCAGCCTGTTGATGATTACGTTAAAAAGTATAAATATATATGAATTGATAAATTAATAAAATTATTATTTGACTTTTTCATCATAAAGTAATGAACATCTTCTTAAATGAACTCCAATTATTGTGATGAAGTTCTTAGAACTATCCTAATTGATATAGGAGGATATATTATTTAGTTCTTAAAATAAGTTCACGACCAAATGATACGCTATTACTAGGATGATAGCGTTCATTGAGTGTAGATCGTTGTGTAACATATGTATTGGTTGTCCTCATAACCAAGTGGTGTTGAGACACTGGTATGATATACAAGTGAGATGTAGGAGTACATCTCATTAAATATGACCAACTGTTAGATACTCTGCTGTCAAGAGTAGCTCGCGAAGGATATGGATATAAATATCCCTCCGATCTGAGATTATCATGTTAACTTACCAACAACTCATTGTGCTTTAGTGCTAGACTACCTGAATTTTTAATTTAGTGACGAAAAATTTTTGGATATAGTCAAGTACTTGTAAAGTCAGTGTGTGAGTCAAGATGGAATTGATCCCTCTGAATAAGTAGGAGTTAATGCATCAATGTGTTTTAATTTAGTAAAACCTTAATCAGGGTAATTCATGTGATAGATTTGAAAGGTTGAATCATAATGTGATTGGCTAATCTGAGTTTGACAGTTAAACTTTAGGTCACCTTGAGCATTAGGGTCAAAAAAATAAATTATACGGTAATCATATGCCAACAGATTCATGAATGATGCTTCGCAATCTTTCGACCTATCCGAACGTCGGATTTTATTGCTAGATGGTTACATCGATTAATTCAGAAAGTTATTCCTATGCTATCAACTTAAGTTCGAACCTATAGGATTACACTCAAAAGAAATTTTTGATTGATCATGTGGCTGATCAATGATTGAGAATCATTCTAGGGTTTAATCATCAAATCAATTGATGATTAATCTTGTGCAAAAATTATAATAAATTAATTTATTAACTTTTGATGAATTATAGAAGGATTGATTAGTAATTAAATTACTAATTAATTTAATTTGATTGAGTATTGAAGTTTGGATTAAATCTAATTGAATAGGATCCAATTTGGTTTGACCCGTTAGGTTACGAGATGACCTAATCGCTAAGGATGTTCGATTCTTGATTCGAACTAGATTAATTTCTAATTTGATTAGAATTTAATCAAGATCATTTACTACCTAATTGAATTAGATAATCTAACTAGGTCTAACCTAATTTTGTTGGGTCAAGAACCTAATTAGAAATGAATACAAATTCAAATTTGATTGGAACAAGAACACCCCATGCACCCCCTTTCACTGTACCTTACTTTTCTCCATGCTTGAAATTGGTTTTCACATAGAATTTTTTGTGTTTAGAAGGTTTGTGAAGCCTTCTTCTGATCCTCTTTGGTTCAAAATTTTGTTGGTTTAAGTTTGACTTTGAATTGGTTTGAAATCAAGCTTAAACCAAGAGTCCAAGTTTTGTGGGACTCTTCATTGCCGCCGACCAGTCTTATTTCTCATATGCAAATAAATTTTTGCATAATATTTTCTATGCCAATTTGAGTTGTGTCACCCTCCTTTCTGAGTCTCTTATGTGTGGATTAAATCTGATTTAAAATAGAGTTCAAATTTGATTTGAATTTGTGATAAAATCAATGGTTGTTTTAAAGTTGAACCAGATTATCCAAACACTACATGGGATATCACCTTTAAGAAGGGCTTGTTTTTGTGCACCAAACCACTTTAGACTTGGCATGAGAGAACCTTAGAGAGTAGGTGAGGGATCTAAGAAAGAGGGGTGGGCATCCATGCATGAGAAAAAGAAGAAGAAGATCCTCTTTGGGGCATGAGATCTATGATGGGGGTTCTAGGGTTTCCTAGTTTCTGTTTTGTGAGAGAGAAAAATAAAAAGAGCCTTATTTTTCTTCTTCCATACCATCTCCTCCTTGAAAAGCTCCTTCTTTTGATTTGAAAGTATCTGTTTGATCTGAAAGGAGTCACCATCACCCATTCAGAGCCTTCGTTGCGAGCTAACACTCTCGAGAAGGATAATCTGCTCGGGGCTTCGAGTGGATCACCTGTAAAGGTCGGACATTCTGTGCGGCTGCTCGACATCAAGAAGAACCTCCTACCACATCCATCAGTAGCAGTGATCATCAACCCATGATCAGGTAATGGGTTCTAAACTCATCGGATCAGATCTAAGCATTAGATCTGATTTAGGGCATCGATACGATCGATGCAGTATTTTCTTTCAGATCAAATTTTTTTGGTGCAATATTTTCATGTCATATATCCTTAAAAAATTAGTTTAGATCTGATCTAAAGTATGTGTAGGAGATTAAATAGTTTAATCTACTGCTTTTGCTATATATAAAAAAAATATACTTTGAACTATCTATTTCCCAACAAGTCCCTGGTATAAGCTCCTGATAGGCTATTTCTTGATCTTTATTAGATCAAATTCTCATGCATAAGTTCATAGAGGCTATTCCACAAAATGAGACTAGTTCAAATCATATCTTTTTTAACCAATTATTTTATATTGATTTCATCAATCAATTTTAATTTATAATATGATCAAGATAAGTATATTATATCTATATAAATATATTATCAATCATTGATATCCATATATGGTTAACAAATAATTACTCATACTAAAAAATCATACAAGAAATGATAGTATTGTTGGATTTTTATAGGTGCTAGTGCATATGGATTTTAAAAAATTTTTAAATTTAAAAAATTAGATTAAAATAATTTTTATCTAAGCATGTATTCATCATATAAAAGTACCTATGAATCTAGTTCATATGCTGAAATTAACATAAACTGATCTTAGTAAAAAGAAATAAAAGCTTGTGATCAAGTTGCATACCTGAATTACTTTTTTTTTGCCTCAAACCTATAACTGGAGTTGAATCCAATTAAATCACTGGAAATGGGGTTGAGCAGGTTTGAATCAGCAATATAAGTATCTTGCCTCTATGAGTGTCCACAGGGCTGGTCTGGATTGGCTCCTCTTGAAACAACTCACTAGAACTTAAAGTCTAAATAGGCTTGAACCAAGCTTGGATAGGGATTAACCCTTGATCTCTTTTTCTTAATTCTTGAATGAACCAACTCTTATTTGATCTTTCTTTCTTAATTCTGGAAGAAATCAAGAACTCTTCTTGATCCCTCAACAAATCAAGAACTAATCAAGAAGTAGTTGTAACAACCTTCCAACAAACTTGAGAGGAAGAAGAAGAAATCAACAACTTTTGGTGCCAACCCTTGAACCAACAACTTGTTGCCGCCCACCTCTCTCCAAGATCCAAGAGAGAGGACACCTAGAGAGAGAGGGCATGGGCTAGAGAGAAAGAAGAGAGGGGGTGTTGGGCTAATGAAAGGTGGTGGGAAGGAAGGGAAGCGATGAGATTAGATTAAAGGTAGGGCTAGGATCCTTCAAATAGACAACATAAGGGAGTCCTAATCAAATTAGGATCCCTTCTTCTAATCATATTAGAAATCCTAGCCTAAAGCCTTTTGAACCAAATCAAAGGGGTGCCAACCAGCCTAGACCCATGCCCAACCCAATGATAGGCATCCCATCACATAGGATCTAATTAAATAGGCTCTAATCAGCCTACATGATTCCATTAATTCAATTTAAGAGATCTTGATCAAATCAAGATGAATTTTCAATCAATAAAATCAAGAAAATCAACAAACTCTTTCTTAATTTAATTCAAGCCATTAATTAAGCATCCAACCATGGGAGCTCATTGAATCAAATTTAATTAGGTTCAAATCAAGTGTAGGAATTGACTAATGCTTATTATATAAGCAAACCAACTATAAGAAGAATTGGATTCACCTAAATGCTAGCAAGATTAACATGAATCCAATAGGATTTTTCTAAATCCATATAAATTTGTGTTTCATAAGTCCAATTTTAACCAATCCAAGCCTTCTCTCTTTAATGTATGACCCCATAAGTTTAATTCTATCTGGTAGTAAGATATACCATGATCTCTATCATAGGTATCACTAAAACCTCTTTCAGTAGGTTGGAATAGTTTCACTCTAACTCGACAAGGATCATTGATTTAAAATGATCCTATTAAGCTCTCACAATCCATCAGTGACATCTAACAATATGTAGTGACAACCCAGTAGAATCAAAATAGAACCTCTAGGTATAGTTAACATATGATACAGTCTCTTTATCGTGAGTCTTGACTAGATGGCAGGTTATGGATAAATCATCAAACCTCATCATCAGTCATATGATAGATCTGATCAGCTTATGTCCAATAGTAATTCCAAATGAAAATTCTTTTCTATTAATCACATTGCTATGGCCATAGACTTATGGATTCAACTTTCCAAATCTCATAGGACTACTCTCTATCAAGATCGATAGATTCTATGTAGATGCACATCTTGCTCTCATAGCTCAACCAACTACAGCCAACATCTGCTACAAAAATTTATAATCGAATCAATACTTATGTGTAGTCAAACTACAGTAGTCTTACTACGAACAACTGTGACATTGCAAGTCAAAAGATCAGTCACACAATTATAGCATCGAAATGATCACTGATGATTGAATAAAAATTCATATGATCTCTCGTATGGTCATACTCAGTACTAGTTATTCTCTAACAACTATTCGCACTTATCGCTTAGTGTCTCTACATTATAAATTAAAAACTCATCTATCTTGAAAAAAGTAAACCATGCATCAGTCTATCTGAATTGATCACCATTCTCATGACTATCTTATGATCGAAAGTAATTTAATAAAGGATCATATATGTCTCTAATTCTCAATACTTGAGAATATATATCGTAACATCAATTTCAAAGATAATTCAAGAATACATAACACTTGAATGAAAAAAAAATGATCATTTATTGATTAAATCAATAGTTTAAGTATAAATTTATATCATAGAATAAAAAATATGTCAGTCAATAATTAACTTCTAGGACATACATCTAACAATCTTTCACTTGGACTAAAATCAATAGGCCATTAATCTAAGTCCCATATTCTTAAGGTGAGCTTCTATTTTGGGTTGGCTCAACTACTTAGTGGGTCTGTCACGTCATCTACGGAGTCTACTCTTCGTACCTCGACATATTGCTACTCGAGGTAGTCACGTATGATATGGAACCACCGCTCAATATGCTTAGATTTTCTATGAGATCGAAGCTCTTTAGCAAATACTATGGCTCCATTATTGTTATAGTATAGTGGTATGATATCCGATGTCATTACATCAAGTTTTGTGTTAAATTTTTTGAATCAGAAGTCTTCTTTTACAGCATCCAAAGTGGTAGTGGCATCCTTCTAGATCTATCTCTATAGACCTTTATCCCAATAATATAGAATGCTTCTCCTAGATCTTTCATGGAGAATTTCTTAGACAATCAAGTTTTGACTGAGGTCAGCATAAAAATATCATTCCCAATGAGGAGAATATCATCTACGTACAGTACGAGGAAGACAAACGCACTCCCACTGATCCTTTTATAAATACAAGATTTCTCTTCATTTTTTAATGAAATCAAATGATTTGATTGCATTATCGAAATAAAAATTCTAACTCCAAGAAACCTACTTTAGTCCATTGATAAGTGATATATTTTTGTATTTATTGAAGATATTTTTGATAATTTATGGTGCTAACATCTTCTTAAAAATCTAATTTTATGAATAAATTAAATTTTCTTACAAAAATAATTAATTTTGAAAAAAAATAAAATTAGAGCATATTTATAAAAAATAGATGTTAATTTAATAAAGCAATTTAAGCATCAAAATGATGAAAAATTTTTGAAAAATTTAATACATATTTTTTCTTATTTTTTAGATAAAAAATTAAAGCAAAAATTAAGCCAAAATATCCTAAAAAATAAAAAATATTACCTTCGGTGCATGGTGGACCAATCGCTCGGTCCACAAAGCTAGGGCGTGGTCCACAGAAAACTTCACGTGGTCCCCAGGTGTGGCTCACAGTAAGAGAAAGATTGTGGATGCGATCCAATAGCTGACATTCATCCCGACCTAGATCTGATGGTCAGCATCCATTGCCGATTTATCAGAGGGATTTTTGCATGATTTAACGGTCTAGAATCGATCCATCAAGCGATCGGACGATTGAGGTTGTTTCTGACTTTGAATAGGAGATCTTTTGCACGATCTGACGGCCAGAACTTCATCAGAACCAATCCCAGGCACGATCGAATAGCTATGGTTCGATCTGACTTTGATTTGGATTAAAATGAGTATTCGTCGAGTAGATCTGGGCGATTCGAAGTTGATCTGACGGCCAAAAATATTCTTAAAGAGATTAATATGATTTCTAAAGGTTTTAGGACTCATTTTCCTATCAAAAAATTATAAAAAATTCATCTAAAAATAGGGGGTCCGAAAATAAGTCTAGAGAGAAGAAAAATTGAGTAGAAAGATTAGAAAAAATTAGAAAAAAGAATTAGATAGGTTAAGGGACCCAAGGAGAAGAAGGAGAAAAGTCAGTTCACTTTATGGAGTACGATGGAAGATAGAGAGGTCATCAATCATCTTTCGGATGAGGCTGAGCTGATCAACTTCAGATCTTTGTTATAGTTTTATTTTAATTTTATTTTATTATTTTTTTTAAATTTTTTGTACTTGAATTTTAATTTCAATTAATGCAAAATTTATTTTTTTGTACTTTAAATTCTTGTCTTTTATTTTTTGCATGTAGATGCTAGGATCTAATTAGTAGATCTTAGTATCAATTTATTTTTATATTTTTTAAATTTTTATTATTTATTTTTATTGCAAGTAGATGCTAGGATCTAAATAATAGATCTTAGTATCTGATTTATTTTTCGTACTTTTAATTTTTATTTTCTGACTTAAATTACTTTCTCCAAAATTTTATTTTCTTTTTGTAAAATCAAAGATTTTAAATCAAAATTCTACCTTCTCTGTGGATTCGACCTGACTCACTATTTTTTATATATTTTTAATTTTTATTGAAATCAAAATTTGATTGATAATCACAGTGTCCTAACGATAACATCGCGATCGTATCAATTTTTGGCACCATTGTCGGAGAAGGCACCAATTTTAATGTTTGATTTCTTTAATTTTTTTATAAATATAGATTACTAACTTTTTTAACTATTATTATTTTTTTATAGAAAAAAATAAAAAAATTAAAAAAGAGATAGAAAGCTTCCAATTTTGCTTGGTGAGATCAATCCTAATCCTAATCCTAACTATATTTTTAGTATTAATTACTATTTTTTTTTAAATTAACCTAAAATTCACCTATATAAACTTAATAAAAATTGTATGATAAGAGTAGAAACTTAATTGTTAGAAGCATTCATCATCTTAGAATTTTTTTTGCTGATCGCTGGAGACAAGGTAAGCTTTCAAGTTTAATTAATTTCATGCATCTAATTTAGTTACATAGAACCCCTTGTTTGAAATTGATTGTGCATATTCATCTCAAATCAATTTAAGAGCAACACCCATAACAAGATAAGGTGGAGATCTCATTACCCTTCCTTAGCCCAAAAACAACCAACCAGCATCCCGCATTAACCCAAACCTAACTAAAATCAAGTAGACACAGCCCCTAGGATCAATTGAGTTCAGTTTGAGTATTATGCTCAAGTCAAGTACAAAGTAAGTTTGGACTTACCCCTAAAACTAGTGTCTAAGGCTAGAGGTTACAAAGGCTCTACCTAAGTAGACTCATGGTTATTTAATTGGTTCCGTTAGCTTACCTGGCCAATTCAATTGGTGTCTAAGGCAAGCAATGGGAGGACCCCCACGACCTCACCTCTTACCTGGCTAGTTGAAGGAAGTGAGAATAAATCTAATTTGTATCTAGACTAAACCACTCTACATCGAACTGTTAGGTCTAAGAAATCTGTAGGTGTCTAGGTTTAACTATTTGCTAACTTGATTGCAATTAACACTTAACCACAACTAATTCTTCTCACCTTTCGTCTTTAGGTCTAGGGCTTTTTTAAGGATCTCACCTTTAAAAATTCTCTTTTTCTTTCTCTTCTCTTTCCCTTAATCCCTCTTCTTAAAAAAATAAAATTTAAAAAAAAATCTGAACCACACATATTAGGGTTTGCAATGGTACATGCATGGTATAATTTTTTCTGACCTAATTGAACCTAATCCTGAAATTGAACGACTAATCCATGTTAAACCTGAAAATCAAATGGCTAAAAATTTTGAGAACCACCTAGGCAGATAAAGGAATATTTTATTTCTTCCACCTATAATCCATTGATATTTTCATCATTCTATGGGATCAAATATTCTGACTCTAGTCCTGAGGTTGATTTGAACCTGCTAGCCCAAAAATAGATAAAGTCGACCTTCTTATAGATAAATACCTAGCCTTAGATCTACAATCTTCTGTGCAATACACACAACCTTCTAATTATCAGAAGATTTATTCTATCTATGCTAGTCCAGCCCATCATGTTAGTGAATGTCCTACGGCTGCACAGTTTCCACCTTTCATCCAAGAACAGGTTCAAGCTACTCAAGGTTACTCCAATCTTGTCAATGATCCATTCTCAAATACATATAACCAAGATTGAAGGAACCACCCTAACTTTTCTTGGAGACCCCAATAGACTTAAGCTCAGACCCAAATTTTTTTTGTGCAAAATTTTTAAAGTAGACCCCAATACCAAAACTATGCCTATAATAGTGGTCAGCCTAGTCAGCCTACTCAACCATCCTATTACAATCAGCCATCATACCCACCTCCTCAACAGATCAATCTAGTCGACGATAGATTCAACCAACTCTAACAAATGATTATGACCCAACAGCAATCCCTTGCTAGGTTAGAAGCACAAATAAGTCAATTAGCTGAATCTACCATGAGAAGAGAACTAAGTCAATTGCCAAACGAACCAATACTAAATTTTGAAAATGACCCACCCATCCACCAACCATCTAGACCTAGTCATCAATCCAATATCCCACCTAAAAATTCTCAATTTGAAAATGATAAAGTAATCTCTGAGAGGATTCTCAAGAACCCATACCAAGAGCAGGTGAAAGAGGCTAGTACTGATGCTAGTCAAAATAAAATTTTTGAAAAAGAGATTAGTATTGAGGCTAATCCAATAGAAGAACCTGAGCCCGAAATTGATATTGAGAGAGAGTGAATGAGCTACCTGAGATATATCCATCAAAAGTTCCATTTTTTTCAGCCATAGAAGTCGGTTCTTCTTCTTTAGAATCACCATCCCCTCCAGAATTGAAATCATCCTCAGTCACACTTGAGAATACATGTTTAGAATCAAATGATATCCTTCCAGTACCCATTACATCGAATTTAACTCTTAAACTAAAATCTCAATTTATGAGCATTATAGAAGAACAAATAGGAGAAATTCTCAACAAACAAAGGTCTGTGAATGGGTTTGTGAACTATCTTTCTAAAATTAAGAATGAAGATGTGAACTACTTTCTGAAAATTGATAATAAAATATTAAAATTTATTATATACTATCTTTCTGAGATTGACAATCCAAAATCATTAACATTTATCAATCTAATATTCAACATGGGATAGGTGAGAGAATCAGCATGGTCTAGTTGAAGATGGTAAACTTAGCACTTCTTGGGAGGCAACTCAGTTTTTAATTTTCAATATTTAATTTTATATTTTTTGTTATTTTTTGTATTTTATTTAGGTTAATCAAGTCTTACTTAGTATCTTTTGTAAGGATCTGAAGATAATCTTGGCTAAGTTAGGAGGAGAATCAATTTTGAAAAGACTTCTGGATTAGGTGGTATCTCTTTCTTTTCTTTCTCTTTATATACACCCTTCATTTTTTCTACTCCCTTGAGGACAATGTAGATTAAGTTGAGGGAGAGGATAATAAAAATTTTTAAAATTTTAAAGTTCTCAAGTAAGTTAGTATTTAGTATTTAAGCACCTGATTATACTTAAAAATCAAGTTAAACCAAATATTTTTTTAAAAAAAATTGATGTACAGATCAGAAAGTTTGTGAGATATTGAGAGATCAAGTATTAAGAAAACTCAATAAAGAGTTAAGTTTAGAACTTAAATAGTTTTCTTTGAGTATTTCTAAATTTTTCTACCACTATCAAAAAGAGTTAACTTTTTATAGACTTATGTAGGGTAACTATATGTTTCTTCATATAAAAATTTAAAAAAAAAAGAAGAAGAAAAATTTTTAAGTACTTCATGCTGAGTAACCAGGCCTCTTTGCCTAAGCAAGCATTGAGTTTCGCATCCAAAGGTATGAAGGATAAAGAAGCTTTGTTGTAAAGCTAATTTTAACTCGTAGCTTGTTTGATTTGAGCAAGTAGGTCTGAGGAGTATTATATACCTAGTGCCCTAAAGCCGTCTGGTTTGGGAATCATTAGCTGAAAACTTGCTATATGGGTCAAACAGAAAGCTTAAGGGGTTAAGACACTCAATAGCAGTACAATGTTTAAAAAAAAAAGAAAAAAAAATTAATCAATAAATAAAAGATGAAAGTAACAATATACTTGTCCATATAAAGGTTAATAATTTGGAGATAAAGGTACCGATAATTTGAAAAAGTTCAGAAAAAATTTAGTATTCTTAGTTTAACTCTCATATTGACTAGTATTAATACCCCAATGACATAACTCATTTACACTCTACTGAACATCAGTAGCCCTTTTGAAAATTATTTGATGAAATTTGAGATTTTAAGTTAAATGGTGCTTGATTCTAAAATCTTTCTTTACTCGAGGATGAGCAAAGTTCAAGTTAGAGGGTGTGATAAGTGGTATATTTTTATATTTATTGAAGATATTTTTGGTAATTTATGGTGCTAACATCTTCTTAAAAATTTAATTTTATGAATAAATTAAATTTTCTTACAAAAATAAATAATTTTTAAAAAAAATAAAATTAAAGCATATTTATGAAAAATAGATGTTAATTTAATTGAGCAATTTAAGCACCAAAATGATGAAATTTTTTTTTAAAAATTTAATACATATTTTTTTTTATTTTTCAGGCAAAAAATTAGAGCAAAAGTTGAGCCAAAATATCCTAAAAATAAAAAATATTACTTTCGGTGCACGGTGGATCAGTCGCTCAGTCCACAGAGCTAGGGCACGATCCATAGAAAATTTCACATGATCCACAAGCATAGCTCATAGTGAGAGAAGAATTTTGTGTACGATCCAATGGCTGACATTCATCCCGACCCAGATCCGACGGTCAGCATCTATTGCCAATTTATAAGAGGGATTTTTGCACGATCTAACGGCCTAGAAGCGATCCATCAAGCGATCAGATGGCTGAGGACATTTTTGACTTTGAATAGGAGATCTTTTGCGCAATTCGACGACCAAAATTTTATCAGAACCAATCCTAGGCATGATCGGATGGCTGTGGTTCGATCCAACTTTGATTTGGATTAAAATAAGAATTTTTCAGATAGATTTGGGTAGTCCAAAGCTGATCCAATGGCCAAAAATATTCCTAAGGGGATTAATATGAATTCTAAGGGTTTTAGGACTCCTTTTCCTACCAAAAAATTATGAAAAATTTATCTATAAATAGGAGGTCTAGGAACAAATCTGGAGAGAAGAAAAATTGAGTGGAAAGACTAAAAAAAATTAGAGAAAAAAATTAGATAGGTTTAGGGACCCAAGGAGAAGAAGGAGAAAAGCCAGTTCACTCTATGGAGTACGACGGAAGATGGAGAGGTCATCAACTATCTTTCTGATGAGGCTGAGTTGATCAACTTTAGATTCTTGTTATAGTTTTAATTTTATTTTATTTTATTATTATTTTTTAAATTTTTTATACTTGAATTTTAATTTTAATTAATGCAACATTTATTTTTCTATACTTTAAATTCCTGTTTTTTATGTTTTGCATGTAGATGCTAGGATCTAATTAGTAGATCTTAGTATCAATTTATTTTTATACTCTTTAAATTTTTGTTATTAATTTTTAATGCAAGTAGATGCTAGGATCTAAATAATAGATCTTAGTATCCGATTTATTTTTTATATTTTTAATTTTTATTTTCTGACTTAAATTACTTTCTTCAAAATTTTATTTTCTTTTTGCAAAATCAAAGATTTTAAATCAAAATTCTGCCTTCTCTGTGGATTCGATCTGACTCACTACTTTCTATGTATTTTTAATTTTTATTGAAGTCAAAATTTGATTAATAATCATAGTGTCCTAACGACAACATCGCGATCGTATCATCCATAGATGGACCTTTGCAACTTATAGGCTCAGTGATCGCTATCACCAAATATGAAATCTAAAGACTGCTCTATATAGATATTTTTCTCAAGATATCCATTCAGAAAAGTAGTTTTAACATCCATCTATCAAATTTTATAATCATAGTATATCTCTAAAGAAATAAAGATTAATCAGTGAAACTCATCATGGATCGGACCATATCTAATAGGATTCTATTTTTTCTTTTGGATATCTCATTAAGTTGAGGCATACCGAGAGGAGTCCATTGAGAGACTATGCCGTTCTCCTTAAGATATCTCAAAAATTTAGTACTTAGATATTTTCCTCCTTGATCAGATCGTAGAACTTTGATGGGTTTATCTGTTTGCTTCTCTACCTCATGCCTGAATTCTCTGAACCTTTCAAAGGCTTCATACTTATGTTTCATGAGAAACACATGTCTGTATCATGACATATCATCAGTAAAGATAATGAAGTAGCTATAACTATCCCTGACCTGCACATCAAATGGGCCACACACATCGATGTGTACTAGGGCTAGTAACTCAATGGCCCTTTTTTCTTATCCCACAAAGGTTAATCTAGTCATGTTTTCTCTAAGGTATGATTCACAGGCCAGAATTGATATAGATTTAACCAAGTCAAGGATCCCATCTTTTTTCAGTCTGTTTATCCTATCTTCTCCAATATGGCCAAGTCTATGGTGCCATAAGTACTTATGGTTAAACACATCTTTAGGCCTCCTTTGGTCTATGACACTCACAACTTGCTCATTTAGGTTCACATTAGCATCAACATACAAGTGATGAAGACTGCAAATCAAAAGATCAGATACAATTAATTTATTTCATAAATAAATGGAACAGTAGTCTTTATTAAATTGAAAAAAAAAAATCTATCTTTCCCGAAAATATCTGGGTCGAAATATGGCTTTCAAATTAAGTTTTGAATTAGTAGATGCTGCCAAGGGAGTGGCGATGCCATACGCAAAAAGGAAGAGACTCATAGAATGGCAGAGGCATACAGAGATCAAAATCAAAGTTTGGCTAACTACAGGAATAAAATAATAATCTTTTAAATCTAATCTAAAGCCTGATGATAATCGAAAAGGATAGATTCCAATGGCTTCTGCAGTAATTTTTGCTCCATTATGATCTGAAGGATCATATCACCTTGCGTCAACCTCCTACTTCCTATTAGATCCAATATTGAAGTACAAATATGAGCACTAGAACCAGAGTCCAATATCCAACTAGAAGTAGAAAAAACTATTAGGTTAGATTCTATTATGAGCATACCTTCAGAAGGTTGTTCATCCTTTTTCATTTTTAGACTCTCCAGGTAAGACGGACAGTTTCTCCTCCAATGGCCATCAGAGTTGCAGTGGAAATATTTTTTTTTTCTCTATAGCTTTCTTTGAAGTATCCTTCTTAAGTTTGCTCTCCTTCTTCTACTTCTTCACTGGCTTATTTTGTTTTTCCTTGAGACTTTCTCTTGGAAGATGCTTGCTCAACAGCAAGAATAGAGCTCCTTGAACTTTTCAAGGTACCCTCAGTAGTGACTGGCTGTTGGAATATCATTTGCTCTGATACCAATTATTGGGGATGTCTGGCCAGGACACCACCTTCATAGGACCTTTTCAATACCATGCATCGCAATAAGAAGAAAGAAGAAATAAAATAGGGAGCACACAATCAAGTATGTGGAACAACCCAAGTGCTGCCTCCACGAGGCATGCAAGCTTTACTAGGAGAAAGAAATAATACAAGAGGAAAACACCCACTCTCAACTCTTATATACACACCTCTCACAATTAGAAGCTACCCTCATGAAATCTCTCTTAAAATCTCCCAAGGAGATCCTTTCATAGGCCTGCCAGTACCAAGATCCTTGATGCCCTTGGATGCTTTCTGTAGAAGCCACTACATCATACCTCACTGTAGCTTTTCTGCCTGATGCTCTACTCTACCTTTGATCCCCTATCGGTGCTCTGTAGTGTCTACTCTACTTGTTGCACACCCTCAATGCACACCAGACTCTCTTTCGATGGCTACCAAGGTCTCTTCTCAGCTCCAAAGTCTCCTCTACATGATCAAGATGCCATCAACTTTCTAATGCAACAAATGGCTCATCAATCGAAGCTATATAGGCTCCAAAAACTCCAAAAAATTATTATACTAGGAATATTGAGTTCCAATCAATCCTAAAACTATCCATGACCGTTCGATCATGATCGGCTCGCACCAGAGCCATCCAATCATGCACTATAGCCTTAGATCAAGTCTAATCATACCCAGAGTCATCCTCAGCCATTCGATCGCAAATGGCTGGCTCTAGAGCCATCACATCACGCAAAATCACACATGGACCATGCGTGGACCGCTTGATCGATCCATGCGGCCTCCATGGACCACCTAGCACCCTGCGGTCCATGATGGACCATGCAGGGTGCTGGGCCTAGGCGCTCGCATGCACGCTGGGCCGACTGGCGCATCGTGCGTGCCCGAGCATGCCTGCACTCGATCGCATGCTCGCAGCTGACCCTTACGCCCCCTCGTATGCTGGGCCATATGCCTACTGGGCTGCGCACCTGTTGGGCCGTACGCCCACATATGGCTGGCCCATGCATCTACAGACCAACACACCTTATGGGCCCATCTGCTATCCGTGGGCCCTATCAGTCCATCTCTTCATCTTCTTTCGCATGTAACTTCTCTATTTGAACTCTATTTGGACTGTTCTTGAGCTCATTGGACTCCATTTTTTGTCCTAAATCTCACTGTGGACCTCTTATAGATCTAATCTCGAGGCATATTTTTTAACACTAGCATATTGACCAATTCGAATAAATTACAGTCCAATTTGTTCATATGGTAGCTTACAATAAACTACCCAAACAAACTAGTCAGAGATTGGAGGACCAAATCCACCTTTAACTCCCTCTGCATAGTAAATTCGAGCTTCTCAAGCTCTTCAGGATCTTTGATCATTGTCATACAATGTTCATGAATAGACTACCCCTCATGCATCTTCATATTGAACAACCGCTTGGATAATTTTAAGTGCACAATTCGGCTCTGCTCATCATACAACTCTTGTAGGTGAGTGATCATGGCATGGGCAGAGGGTATGTGCTCATGCTGGCTCTGTAACTTATTTGACAAGAAAGCCAGTATATAGCATTTTACCCTAAGGTCATCCTCTGTCCACTTATTCAAAGCAGCTCTTTGCTCTACTGTAGGACGGGCTGATAAAATTGGGGCATCTTGATTAGGTACATATCTAATTTTCTTGGATGTCAGGACTATCTTGAGATTTTTGAGCCAGTCCTTAAAATTTGTGCCAGTTAGATGGTTGGTTTCAAGGATGCGGGCTAGAGAGTTAGAGGCCAACATTATTTATCTATGAGAGTAGAGATTCTAGTTAGATATTTATACTTTAATTTATATTTATTCTAGAAATTTTTAGATACAAATAGATGCCCACTATTTTTTCAGATTTCGATACTCTCTGGATGAAAAATAAAAATCCGACATGACAAATGCAAAATTTCTAGTAGGTGCTACAGTCTCACCGATGCCGTGTACCTCACCTAATAGTTATTGATGACCCGCACATCGATGCATAGGCAACATTTTGCCCAGATACTTCTCTAAGCATATTGTAGTGATTTGGTCTCTACGTCATGTAAGCTCAGATAACACATATTGCCCCACTCCTTAGTTAAGCCAGACCCATCGTTCATAAGCAGATGTGAAACCGTCATTAAGTCCCTTAGATAATACATATTGGGCCCAACCCCATCTTCACCCTAGAGCAACTCTTTGCTAGCTGAGTGGTTGCATGTTTTTGATGCAATTGAACCACTATAACTAGTCGAGAATAGTCAATGCCAATAGCATGCTCGCACTTCTACAATGGTGGAAGATCGTAAGACTTAACATTGATTGGAGAGATTTAGATTAGGTCTTATCTAATCAGTCATCACATGACTGATCTAACTGGCATAGGCTAAACCAAAACATCTTAGCAACTAATGAATCCAATCACCAATTAGTCAAGTAAGTGAGATCGATAGGAGGGTATGCCATTAAATCACTATAGGCAAAATTGTCTAGATGAGTAGCCGTCCAATTAAAAACCACTGATGGAGACTTGCCTTAGACACCAAATGATTTATTGATTTCAATTAGTCAGCTTAGGTGAATTGGATTCGAGCCATAAAGTCAAATTAGACCTTTAGGTTGACTCGATTGTACATATAGAATTTAATCAACTCAATCTACAATACTTGTAGAATCATAAGCTCAATTGATTTAATCCAAATCAACACTTGATTTGGTTTGATCAATAGCTACATTGATTTTGATCCAATCTGATTTTATCATAACCTAAGATGCAATAACTACCCATGCCCAATGATTCATGTACACACTAATTTCAGATCATAAAAATAATTGTTAGATCTAAATTTATTACATGAAATATAAGTTTTTAATTCTCAAAATATTTTCAAAACGTGCATGCAATCATATATCATATACATAAGAAATTTTAGATTTTTCAAAAATCAATTTCAGATCTAAACATACCATCATATATTGCATACATGAAAAATTCAGATCACAAAAATTTAATTTCTAAACTACGCATATTTTTATACATCTCATATATGATTAAAAATTAGAACTAAAATACTTTTTAAATCTGAGCATAAACACATACATCATATGTATAAATCAAAATTTTAAAAATAATTTTTAAAACTTTTATGCTACTTTCATATATATGAACATTAGGCTCTGATATCACTGTTAGATTTCTACAGGTGCTAGTGCATGTGGATTTCAAAAGTTTTTAAAATTTAAAATATTATAAAAAATTAGATTAAAATAATTTTAATCTAAACATGCATTCATCATATGAAAGCATCTATGAATCTATTTTATATGCTGAAATTAATATAAACTGATTATAGTAGAAAGAAATAAAAGTTTGTGATCGAGTTGCATACCTAAATCGCTTTTCTTTTGCCTCAAACTTGTAACTGGGGTTGAATCAAATTCAATCCCTAGATCTGAGGTTATGTAGGTTTTAAATTAGTAGCACAGATATCCTGTCTCTATGGATATCCATAGGATCGATCTGGATTGGCTTCTCTTGAAACAACTAATTTGAATTCAAAGCCTGAATAGGCTTGAACCAAGCCTGGATAGGGATTAACCCTTGATCCCTTTTTTTTAATTCTTGAATGAACCAACCTTTATTTGATCTTTCTTTCTTGATTCTTGAAGAAACCAAGAATCCTTCTTGATCCCTCAACTAATTAAGAACTAATCAAGAAGTAGTTGTAACAACCTTCCAACAAACTTGAGAAGAAGAAGAAGAAACTAACAACTTTTGGCGCCAACCCTTGACACCAACAACTTGTTGCTGCCTACCACTCTCCAAGATCCAAGAGAGAGGATGCCTAGAGAGAGAGGGTGTGCGCTAGAGAGAGAGGAGAGGGGGCATTGGGCACAGTGAAAGGTGGCAGCAACGAAGGGAAGCAATGAGATTAGGATCTCTTCAATATAAAGGAGTCCAAATCAAATTAGGATCTTTTCTTCTAATCATATTAGAAATCCTAACCTAAAGCCTCTTAGACTAAACCAAAGGGATGCCAACTAGCCTAGACCCATGCCCAACCCAATACTAGGTGTCCCATCACATGGGATCCAATTAAATATGCTCTAATCAGCCCACATGGTTCTATTAGTTCAATTCAAGGGATCTTGATCAAATCAAGATGAATTTTCAATCAATAAAATCAAGAAAATCATATTGAATCAAATTCAACTAGGTTCAAATCAAGTGTAGGAATTGGCTAATGCTTATCATATAAGCAAATCAATCATAAAAAAAATTGGGTTCACCCAAGTGCTAGCAAAGTTAACATGAACCCAATAGGATTTCTCTAAATTTATACAAATTGATACTTCATAAGCATAATTTTAACCAATCCAAATCTTCATCCTTTGATATGTGATCCCATAGGTTCAATTCTATCTAACAGTGAGATATACCATAATCTCTATCATAGGTATTACTGAAATCTCTTTCAATGAATCGAAATAGTTCTACTCTAACTCGACAAGGATCATTGATCTAAAATGAACCTATTGAGCTCTTACAATCTATCAATGATATCTAGCAATATATAGTGGTAATCCAGTAAAATTAAAATAGAATCTCTAGGTGTAGTCAATGTATGATATAGTCCCTCTATCATGAGTTCTGACTAGATGACAGGTTATGGATTAATCATTGAATCTCATTATCAGTCATATGATAGATCCGATTAGCTCAAGTTTAATAGTGATTCTAAATAATTTTTTTTTTCCATTAATTATATTGCTATGATCATAGACTTGTGGACTCAGCTTCTTAAATCTCGTAGGACTACTCTCTATCAAGATCGATAGATCCCATCTAGATGCACACCTTGCTCCCACAGCTCAATTAACTACTGCCAACATCTATTACAAACATTTATAATTGAATCAATGCTTATGTGTAGTCAAACTACAGTAGCCTTACTACGAACAATTATGATATCACAGGTCAAAGGATTAGTCACACAACTACAGCATCAAGATGATCATTGATGATTGAATAGAAATCTATGTGATCTCTCATATGGTCACACTCAGTATTAGTTGTTCTCTAATAACTACTTACACTTGCCGCTCAGTGTCTCTACACTATAGACTGGAGACTCATCTATCTCGAAGGAAGCAAACTGTGTGCCAATCTATCCAGATTGATCACCATCCCCATGAGTATCCTATGATCGAGAGTAATTTAGGAATCAATCATATATACCTCTAATTCTCAATAATTGAGAATATATATCATAACCTCAATTTCAAAGATGATTCAAGGACACATAACATTTGAATAGAAAAAAATTTTTATCCTTTATTGATTAAATCAATAGCTTAAGTATAAATTTATGTCATAGAATAAAAAATATATCAACCAACAATTAGTTTCTAGGACATACATATAACAAGTATCTCCAACATGACAAATCATCAACACAAATCTGATAATGCAAAATCAACGACACAAATCCAATGATAAAAATAGCATGTGTAATGCTGATTATGTACAATAATTCTTATCTTTACTGATGCTTGATTCAAAGATAAAAATTGATAAACTTCTCGATCTACGAACTCAAAGTTAGGTATTTCGCTCGATACCTTCTAGTATAAGCAATTGCATTTTTATATGATTAGGATCAAATATAAAAATTATACATGAGAAAATTATGTATAAATGACCTAAGATCATAAATCCAGTACCCCCTTCTAGGATCAACCAATTGATCCAGATTTATCTAAGTACATGAACCCTCCATTGGTCCATAAGATTCTTAGAGAGAGAAAAAATACATAAAAGGAGAGAATTTTAGAGAGAGAAAGTAGAGAGAAACTAATAGAGAGAGAAAGTGGAGAGAGAAGGTAGCAAGATGAGAGAGGAAAGGGAGAGAAACTCTCTCTCTTATTTTTTCTTTTTCTTTTCCTTTTTTTTCTTCTCTTTTTTTTTCTTCTCATTTTCTTCTTGTCTTCCTCACTCAAATAGGGGAAGGAAAAAATTCTTCAAGGATGGCCACCTCCCTAGCAACCATTGACAAGTGATGGCCTCTAATGGTGGCAAACCCCTAGATGGCCTCAGATCCTTGGTGACCAAGGCCATTTGGCGACAGCAACCATTCTGACAGGAGGAAGAAGGGGGAACAAAAATAGGGGAAGTTTGAACCCTTGTGAAATCCGATAGTGGATGGCTCAATCTGGCCGTCAAAAGCTTCCTACAGTTTAGGAAAGAGAGGAGGAAGGAGGAGGGGTGATTAATACCTCAGGTCCAGTCATGAATTAGTGGTAACTTGTTGGAAATTAATCGATGGAAAGAAGCCCCGTAACCCATGATTTCATCGATGGTTGACTGAAGATTTGTTAGAACATAGTTAGTGATATATGCCGGATATAGTCTAAGAAATTAACAAATTATGTTTTCTATTTTATAGAAAATAAAATTGACTTACAGAATATTACTAAATTAAAATAAAATTGAATCGAAAGTGTGTGAAGCACTGTCCAAAGGTGTATTTCCACCCTTCATGCTAGAAACCCTAGAAATACCATTCCATGATACGATCAGTATGTTAGATGTATATCCTAGAAACCAATATGGTTGAGACAATGTAATATATCTAGGACATAATTTTGTACTCAATATATTGATATGATCAATAAAAGGGGCAAGTTCTTTTTCATTCAAGTATAATGTATCTTTGAATCATCTATGGAATTAGTTTCGATATATATTCTCAAAGTATTCAGAATTAGAGATATGAATTTAATTCCTAAAGGCTCTCGATCATAGGATCATCATGAGGGCGATGATAGATCTGGATAGACTAGCGCACAAATTACTTCCTTCGAGATAGATGGGTCTCTAATCTACTGCGAGAGACACAGGACGATAAGTGCGGGTGGTTGTTAGAGAATAACTGACACTGAGCGTGACCATACGAGAGATCACTTGGATTTCTATTCAATCATCAGTGATTATCTCGATGCTGTAGTTGTGTGACTGATCTTTTGACTTGAGATGGACTGCTATTCACAGTGAGACTACTGAAGTTTGATTGACACATAAACATAGGTCTCAATGAGCTCTTATAGTGGATGTTGGTGATAGTTGATCCATTGTAGGAGTGGGATATGCATCAAGATAAGATCTATCGACCTTGATAGAGAGAAGTAGTCCTATGAGATTTGAAAAACTAAGTTCAAGAGTTTGTGGCCACAACAGTGTGATTGATGAAAAAAAGTTTTTATAGAAATCATAACTGAACTTGAGCTAATCAATCTATCATATGACTGATGTTGAGGTTTGACGATTTATCCATGACCTATCATTTAGTCGAGACTCATGATAGAGGGATTAAATCACACGTTAACTATACCTAAAGATTTATTTCAGTTCTACTGAGTTGCCACTACATACTATTAGGTGTCACTAGTAGATTGTGAGAGCTCACTAGGGTTGTTCCGAATCGACAATCTTTGTTGAGTTAGAGTAGAATTGTTTCGATCCATTCAAAAGAGTTTCAATGATATGATGATAGAGATCATTGTATATCTCACTACCAGATAGAATTGAACCTATGAGATCACACAACAAAAAGTTTAGGTCTAGAATAAGTAATTAAACTTATGAAGTATCAATTAGGTTTAGAGAAACCCATTGGATTCATGGTAACCTTGCTAGCACATGGTTAGACCCAATTTCTCTTTCTGTTGGGATTACTTATTTAATAAGTTAATTCTAACTTAATTATCTACTAATAACCTACATGAATAAGATTCATGAGACTCTAATTATTGGGTGTCTAAGATTATGGATCACATAAATTAAGGGTGCAAGTCCCTTATGAATCTCCTTGATAGTTATTATGGGGTGCCACTTTAATTTGATCAATTTAGACATGTCCATTAATTAGAGGGTCTTTGATTTTCATATGGGATGCCTCTTGGGTATAAAAGAGGATATCTAATTATAGGTGCAAGGGCTCCAATAGTTGACACCTAATGGGCTTCCTAATGTAAGTTGGATAACTTAAGTTAATAAGAATCCTAATGCAAGTAGGACTTGTATTATATGATTGAATAGGATTCAATCCTTATACCTATTTAAAAGAACCTCTCCTAAGATCCCTTGAGCATCAAAACCAGCAGCCCCTCACACCCAAAAGCTCTCCTTATGTCCTCTCTTCCTCTCGCTTTCTCTTCTCTTAGGTATTTTATACACCCCTTCCTTGGGATGCGCATCTCAAGGAGTTTCATACCCAAAGGAGTTTGGGTGCCTCTTCTTTACTGATTTCTATTATCTGGTAGCAACACATAGCAAGAAAAAACTTTAGAGAAGAGTCGAAGAAGAAGATAAAGGAGAAAGTTCAAGTGTTGATCGCGATCCAGGTTTCATTCAGATTCAGCAAGCTGAATTTTGGAGAATCAAAATTCAGATTATAGAAGGCTGTTCCAAGCTGATCTCGAGTTGATACTCATAGAGGTTAGATACTTGTGTGACTAACAGAGAGCCTCATCTCTTTCAGATCTAGTTTTGAAGAAAGAGATTGCGAAACAGGTATGTGATTTGATCACAATCTGAATTTCAGCATATATCAATTTCAGCATATGAAATAGATCTATGTGGTTTTATATTTTTATGCATGTATAATTTAGATTAAAATTATTTTAATCTTATTTTTTATTATAATATTTAAAAAATAAAGTTTTAAAATACATATGCATTCACCAAACTCTGAATTTCAATAGTGGTATCAGAGCCATGGGTTTTCATATGCTGAATTTTGATATACATATTTTTGAAAAGATTTTAAAATTAAATTTTTCTTTGATACATGAGATGTATAGATGGATCAACTAATCTAAAATTAGATTTTAGATTTAATATTATAATATATAGATGATATGTAATTGCATGCATAGATCTGAATTTTGATTTAGAAAGACTTCTAGTCTATGTTCATGTGATACATAGATGCATGCAAAATATCTAAAATTTTTATATGATTAAAATTTTGTTACATATATGTGATATATGATTATATTTTTAGATCATAAATTTATTTTTAATTTGATCCATGATTAGTATATGAGACATATGACATCATGCTAAGATCTAAAATTTTGTTTAGATGTGATTTTACATGCATATATATGATATATGTTTGTATGCTAAAATTTGAAAATTATTTTCATATTCTAAAACTTACTTTCATGCAATGAATTTAGATCTGAAATATAATTTTAGAATCTAAAATTTATATTTATGTATGAGATTTTTTATCATGAAAAAAATTAAAAATTAGGTCATGTAATAGGATTACATCTAAGATTTTTGATTTGAGTCATATGGGTCTAATTCGATTAAGTAATTGATCAAATCGAGTCAAGTATTGAATTTAGTTAGATCAATTAAGTTAATGATCATTCAATTATTATTGATCAAATTGATTGAATCTCATATGTAGAATCAATTAACCTAAGGACTTAATTTGGCTCGTTGGTTTGAGTCTGATTCGCTTGAGCTAATCGATTATGATCAATCGACCTATTGGTGTCAAGGTAAGTTAATGAGATGTGGTTATTTATTTAGTTTCGTTAGTCGATCTGGCCAATTTATTGGTGTCTTAGGAAGGCAACGGGGAGACCTCCACTGATCTCTACTTATCTGGCCAATTTAGAATATTGGGTTTTGAATTAGGTTGCTTAGCAATCTAGTTTAGCCCATGCTAGTTAGATCGATCATATGAAAACTGATTAGATGAGACCTAAACTCAAACCTCTCCATAAATATTAAGTCCATAGGTCTTCCAACATTGTAGATGTGCGGGTGTGTTACTGGCGTTGATTGTTCTCGGCTGGTCACAGTGGTTCAGTTGCATCAGAAACGCACTACCACTCTATTAGCAAAGAGTTGCTCCAGGGTAGGGATGGGGTTGGGCCCAATAACTGTTAGATAAGGAACCCAATGATGGCCTTGCACCTACTTATGAATGGTGGGTCAGACTTAACTAAGAAGTATGGGCAATAACTGTTAGGTGAGCCCACATGATTTAGAGACCAAGTGGCTGCAACATGCTTAGTGAAGTATCTGGACAAAGAGTTGCCTATGCATCAGTGTACATGTTACCAATAACTGTTTGGTGAGGTGCATGTCATCGATGGGACTACAGCACGTACTAGGATCTTTTATCACGTTAGGGTTTTCATTTCCTTCCAGAGGAATGGAGGGATCCAAAAAATTAGTGAAAGTCATTATTTACATCTTAAAGTCTCTAAAAGCAAATTAAAATATTAAGTACAAAAGTCTAACTTGAATTTCTACTCTCGTAGTTAAACCATCATGTCAACCTCAAACCTTCTAGCTCGCATCCTTGAAACCAATCATTTGATCGATAATAATTATAAAGACTGGCTCAAAAACCTTAAGATTATCCTAACCTCAGAAAAGTTAAGTTATGTTCTTGATCAGGATCTCGTTGTGTCATCAAACCATCCTACTGCTGAGCAAAGAGCTATCTTTGAGAAGTAGATAGATGAAAATAGTTGGGTCAAGTATTATGTGCCGGCGTCCATGTCAAATAAGTTGCAAAATCAGCACGAGCATATGCCCACTGCCCGAGTTATAATCACTCGCCTGCAAGAGTTATATGGTGAGCAAAGTTGTACTGTGCGCTTCGAAGTATCCAAGAGACTCTTCAACCTCAAGATGCACGAGGGGCAGTCTGTCTATGAGCACTGTATGACAGTGATCAAGGACATTAAGGAGCTTGAAAAGCTCGGACTTGATATGCAAAAGAAATTGCAGATGGATCTGATCCTTCAATCTCTTACTAGTTCATATAGTTAATTCATCATAAATTTTCATATGAACAAACTCAACTGCACTATTTTCGAACTTGTCAACATGTTGGTCACAACGAAGGGTACCTTGAAGAGTTCAAGGGGCACTATTCTTGCTATGGAGCAGACTTCTTCTTCCAAGAGAAAGTCTACTGGAAGGAAGAAGGTTAAATCAACAAAGAAGTAGAAGAGAGAGAGCAAGCCAAAAAAGGATGGTCCTAAGATGGCTGAAGCAAAGAGAAAGTGTTTCCATTGTCATACTGAAGGTCACTGGAGGAGGAACTGTCCTAAATATCTGGAGAGCCTAAAGACCAAAAAGAGTGACAAATCTTCTGAAGGTATACTCGTAATTGAATCTAACCTTACAATTTCTTTTACTTCTAGTTAGGTATTAGACTCTGGCCCAAGTGCTCATATATGCACCTCTATGCAGGGTCTGATAGAAAATAGAAGGTTGAGAGAATGTGACATGATCTTTCGGGTTGGCAATGGAGCAAAGGTTGCTATAGAGGTCGTTGGCACTTACCCTTTTCGATTATCGTCTAGCATTAGATTAGATTTGAAAGACTGTTATTATGTTCTTGTAGCTAGTCAAAATTTAATTCTCATATCTATGCTAGCACAGGAAGGTTTTGAAATTTATTTCAATAAAGACTTTTGTTTCATTTATTTACGAAATAAACTGGTTGTATGAGGTCTTTTAAGTGACAGTCTTTAGCACTTGCATGTTAATGTGAATGTGAACTTAAACGAGCAAATAGTAAGTACCGTAGGTCAAAAAAGATCTAGAGATGTGATTAACCATAAGTACTTGTGGCACCATAGACAAGGCTAAACTGGAGAGGACAAGATAAACAAACTGAAAAATGATGGGATCTTTGGCTCTCTTAACCTAGAGTCGTATCTAGCTTGTAAATTCTACCTTCGAGGAAAGATGGCCAAGTTACCCTTTGTAGGATGTGGAGAAAGGGCCACAGAGTTACTTACCCTGGTACACACCGACGTGTGTGGGCCATTCGATGTGCAGGCCAGGGGTAGTTATACCTACTTCATTACCTTTACCGATAATTTGTCTAAGTATGGGTATGTGTATCTAATGAAACACAAGTTTGAGGTCTTTGAAAAATTCAAAGAATTTAGGCATGAAGTAAAGAAGCAGACAGACAAACCAGTTAAGGTTCTTTGATCAGATCGAAGGGGTGAATACCTTAGTCAAAAAATTCTGAGATATCTTATGGACAATGATATAGTCTCTCAGTGGACCCCTTTAAGAACACCTCAGCTCAATGGGATATCCGAAAGGAGGAATAAGATCTTATTGGATATGGTCAGGTCCATGATGAGCTTTACTAATCTACCCTTATTTCTTTGGGGACATGCCTTATTAACTGCCTTTCACTTATTGAATAGGTGTTGCCCAGCTATGCAACCCAAGAGGGGGGGTGAATTGGGTTTCTAAAAATTTTAAGCCCAACAGATTACTTATGAAGATCAAAACAAAGACTTTAATTCAATATTAATTACCTAAAGCAGTATTGCAAGGATATAATAAAGAAATAAGATAAAGTGATAAAGCACACCACAAACACAAGGATTTATAGTGGTTCGGTGCTAACCTTGCACCTACATCCACTCCCCAAGATCCTACTTGGGAATTTCAATCCACTATCCTTTGTATTCAACCCGAATACAAAATGTCGGAAACTCCGACACTAGCTATCCCAAGCTAGAATACAAGACGTCGGAAATTCCGACACTAGCTATCCTAAGCTAGATCACTTATTTCTCGGGTACAAGTAAACCCAAAACACTCCGATTTCAGGTTCGGATCAACCTTTCCTTGTTTTGGAAATCCTCCAAAAACAAGAACAAAAACTTACAAAGAGTAAGAATATTTAGAGCACAGATTAATACAATAACAGCTCCTTAAATGAGCGAATATAATAATAAAAGCTTTACTCAAATGAAGAACCCTTTTTTCGGATTTTCTCAAAGTGGATGAACGCTTGAATGCTTGAGAAGAGGTTGATTGTTGATTGAAGATCTCTTGAAAGCTTTGAACGATCTCTAGATCAAGGTTGAAACAATAGGCGTGAAGAATTCTCTCCTTGAAAGATCTTGCTTTTCTCTTTCACAATCTCTCTGGTATATTGTGGATCCTCTCTCTTTTTCTTTTTGGATTTTTCATTGATCTCAGGCTTTTTCTTGCAAATTTTGGATCCTCTCTTCTGTTCTTCTCGTTTTTCTCATTTTTGATTTCACGTTTGATCCGCTATTTAATCTGCAATTTCTTTCACCATTTAAAGCATTTTGTAGCATTAGAAGCAAGAGAAAACAATTTAGATAGATAAAGAGCCGTTAGAGGATTTTTAGGAAGCATAAATGGCAATTAAAATGGGCAAAAAAATAGCCGTTGCTGACATTTTCCATCGCAGGGGTCGACTCATGAGTCGACTCATGCTTCAGGGGTCGACTCATGAGTCGACTCATGCTTCAGGGGTCGACTCATGAGTCGACCTCTGTTGCAAAAACCAGAGAATGCGTTTCTGGAAATTCTTGGCTCAAATTAGTAGGGGTCGACTCATGAGTCGACTCATGCCTTGTGGGTCGACTCATGAGTCGACTCACAAGTCGTGTCAAGCCAGAAAACTAGCGTGTCAAGGAGAATTTTTGCGTGCCAATCAGCTCACAGTGCCATGAGTTGACTCATGAGTCGACTCATGCACTTCAAACCTTCATAACTTCAAAAATATAAGTCCAAATATAATGAAATTTTCACCAATAGATTTCAAATCATTTGTTCTACCAAATGGTACTATCAAATCAAGATTTTAGTAAAATTATGATTTTGCCCTTGAAGAGCATAAGGACTTTTTCATTTTAAAATTATTTGTATCCCTTCAATCTGCTTTGTAATCATCAAAATCAATCTAGGAGCAACAATCTTCCCCTTTTTGATGATGACAAAACATTTGAACAAAAATATTTATGTTAATGCATTAATTTCAAAAGAATCCATTATAGGTGTATATGCTTGAAAAGAGTATGATTCTTTTGGCATGTAATATAAATGCAAAAATAGTTTGTCCATTTTCTTAAAAATTTGAAAAGGGTATTAGATCATTTTGAGTTCAAGATATATCAGAGCAAGAGAAAATAAATAAATTTTGCAATGTATCAGAGCAAGAAAAATAATTTTTACAATGATATCAGAAAAGATTTTATAATGTATCGGAGCAAGAAAATTTTATAATATATCAGAGAAAATTTCACACTGTATTAGAGCAAATGTCAGAGAAAATTTCTCACTGTATCAGAGCAAATGTCAGAGAAAATTTCACACTATATCAGAGCAAATGTTATAATATATCAAAGAAACCTTCACACTGTATCGGATTAAATTTTATCATGTATCAGAGCAAGTTAAAAGAAATTTTAGGGTGTATCAGAGTAAATCAAATTTTTTAAGATGTATCAAGGTGAATAAAATTTCAAAAGATGTATCAGAGCAAGTTTAAATTTTGAAATATATCAGAACATATAAAAAAAATACTTATTTGCATTGTACTTATGATTTTGCTTTTGATGGATGACTTTTTATTTAAGTTCTGTCTGATACCAAATTTTGATACCAAATTTCTCAAAGTTTTGTTTAATCTTTCAATCCTTATTTTTGTTTAATTTCTTCAATATTTGTTTAATTTCTCCAATATTTGTTTTAATCTTCCAATCTTTGTTTTTGTTTAATTTTTCCAATATTTGTTTTAATCTTTCAATCTTTGTTTTTGTTTAATTTCTCCAATATTTGTTTAATTTCTCCAATATTTGTTTTAATCTTCCAATCTTTGTTTTTGTTTAATTTTTCCAATATTTGTTTAATTTCTTCAATATTTGTTTTAATCTTTCAATCTTTGTTTTTGTTTAATTTCTCCCCCTTTTTCTCATAATTTAGGCCTTTTTGTCTAATTTTAATTTTTGTTTCTGTTTAATTTCTCCCCCTTTTTGACATCATCAAACATAGTTAACTCTTCCTTTTTTTTTTCTGAAATATTCTTTAATTTCTTCCTCTTTAGAGTTTTTCACAGATGTTTGCTCCCCCTTAATATAGCAATTATCAACAGCAAACAACAACAAAGAGAAGACAATATTTTAACAAGAAGAAAATATAACCATATGATCATTACAAAGAGGTAGAAATATAGGTAAAAGATGATTCCATTAATAATTGTTTCAATACATGAAATTCAACCAGCTAAATGTCAATATATGGCCCCAAGGTATAGATCCTAGAAAAAGATACTAACTCCTAAGACCTAGATAAGTCAATGATCGGAGTCATCAGATATAGGGTGAGGAGATGATGGATCAGAAGTGCGTCCTCTACCCCGTCTGCCTCTGCCACGAGTAGGAGGGCGAGATGAACTGGGTGGCTGAGAATGCTGAGATGCTAGGGCTGATACCATGAGTCTGATAGAATCAAGTATGTTCAGTGCTCTAGAAACAGATTGAAGTAGAGCAGTGAACTGGGTGGTAGCATGCTCACTCGATCCTCGGATCTCTTTCCTCAGTAGCTCATATCCACCTTCTAGAGCTCCTCTGAGCCTGCCAGCCTCTGCAGTGAGGTCTGTGACCTCAATAGTAGACTCCTGTGGCTGGGGATGGGCCAATGCAAGGACTTGCCCCTGCAAGTCAAGAACTCTGCCAGTCAGTCTCCAGACTGTGTCCTCAAGCTGCTGTATCCTGACGGACTGATCTGAAATCATCTGAAATACAGTGGAGATGTGGGGAGTAATGGTCTGATCAGAAGAGGTAGCTCCAGGTGCAAAAGAAGTACTACCCCACTGGCTAGACAGCAAAGAAGCCACACGCTGTGAAATATGCTCGATCTGATCGTCAGCCAGTCTGAACTCTGATGGATGTGCTCTGGTCTCTGGCTGATACACTAGTGTGGGCATCCTAGTAAACTCTGAAGGGCCAGCCTCTGTATCAGGAATGAACTGTGTATCTGGTGATGCTGCCCTGAAGTCATGTACAGGAGAAGATGGACCTTCTTCTTCTACTCTGCCTTCAGTTCTGTCTTCAGCTCTGTCTTCAGCTCTTTCCTCAGCTCTCTCCTCAGCTCTTTCTTCAGAGCCCTTGATCCAACCACCAACAGTCTTTGTAATTCCTATTCGGTGCAGGCTGTGTTGGTTGAAAGTGTCCACATGTGAGAGCTTGGTAGGTGTCTCCCCCTCACAGCTAACTCCAAACCTCCTAAATACTCTGGTAAGGGCCATACCATAAGGCAAGTGTGCCTTGGATCTGTTCAAAGTTTCTCTCATGGCCTCTATCATAAGTGCAGGGAGGTTTAGGGGGGTCTGAGTGATGATATGAAATATGACACATACATCTCTGCCAGACAGTAAGTCATGTCTACCACTCCTAGGAAAGAAGAGTTTTGAAACTATCTGATGCAGGACCCTCATCTCAATGGACAATAGCTTTGCTTCCAATTTGTTTAAACTTCCTGAAAAAGCTTCTCCTAAGATAATTCTGATCCCCTCTTCTTTAATTGGGAGTTCCATATATGAGTATCCTTCACTAGGCAACTGAAGTATTTCTCCCAATATCCTAGAATCCAAGCATATGTCAATCCCCTTGACTGTTGAAGTCACTGACCCGTTTCCATAATTTAGGTTCTGGTAGAACTCTCTGACTAGATCAACATAGGTGACTTCCTTAAGAGAGCAATAAAGTTCCCATCCTTGATTTTTGATCTTGGTAGCAAAAGTAAAGCCTTCTTTCTCAAAGAATCGGAAATCTATATTTTTCCCGGTTTCTACCTTTCTATCAGAAAGAGGATTTACACTGGGACTTATGGAGGATTGAGAGGGACCTTGAGCAGGTACTGAAACTGGAGCAGGAACACTAGAAGACTGAGCATGCCTTTTCTTTCGGACAATTTCCTCAGGCTCTCGGATTGATTTCCTTCTTTGGGGAAGTTTCATCTTTGGAGCCATATCCAATAAAGTAGCAGACAAGAAGACTTGAATTGAGAGGAGGAGGGATCACAAGAGAGTAAAGAGGAATTTTAGTGGAGAAAGAAAGTGGATTTTGGAAGTTCAGTGAAGTGCTAGGGCACGTTCCAACCGCGCCAAGCAAAGCGAGAAAGCACAGAAAATCCTTTTCAAAGGAGGCGATTTTTGGTGGAGAGTAGGAGGGAGAATTGCCTCATAATTGATCCTTGGATTTGGAGCAAAACAAAAGTTTGGAGAGGATGGCTTTCGGAAGGAAGATGATGAGAAGATGAGTCATCTCACAAACAGGGTTTCCTATTTAAAAACAATGAACCCGATGGAAGTTGGTGGGATTTACAAGTTTGCCATTGAGTCGACTCATAGGGGTCGACTCATGAAGTTCAGAAATTTAGGAAAAGTACAAATAAATTCCAAAAAAATTCGAAATTTTGGGAGAAGGAATTTTGCTCAAAGATAAGTTTTTAGAGTGATAAATCTGAGCTTTTGGGACCAGGATAGATGTTGAAAATTGAGCTCTAATCAATTCTTTGGAAATTGAGAAATTTTAGACAAATGGATCTAGAATTCTTAGATTTCTCCTAATTTCACAGAATCTATCCTCACTAAGGGCCTTTGTAAAGATATCAGCTAATTGATTTTCAGTGCAAACATATTCAAGAATTACATTTTTGTTTTGAACATGTTCTCTGATGAAATGATGTCTTATTTCAATATGTTTAGATCTTGAGTGTTGAATTGGATTTTTAGATAGATTTTGGCACTTGTATTATCACATTTTATTGGTGTTTCATTAAGTTTGATTCCAAAATCTTCGAGTTGTTGCTTAATCTACAAGATTTGAGCACAACAACTTCCGGCTGCAATGTATTCGGCCTCAGCCGTAGACAGTGCCACCGAATTTTGTTTCTTGCTAAACCATGAGATTAGGTTTACTCCAAAAAATTGGCAAGTTCCACTTGTGCTTTTTCTATCTAATTTACATCCAGCAAAATCAGCATCTGAATATCCTAATAAATTAATTTGTGAGTCCTTAGAGTACCATAGCCCTATAGTTTGTGTACCATTTAAGTATCTAAGGATTCTTTTAACAGCATTCAAATGAGATTCCTTAGGATTAGATTGATATCTTGCACATAAGCAAATACTAAACATGATATCAGGCCTACTTGCAGTTAGATATAATAATGAGCCAATCATACCTCTATAGTATTTTAAGTCTACGCTTTTACCTTCATCATCCTTGTCAAGCTTACTTGACGGACTCATTGGTGTGCCAATTGGTTTGCAGTTCTCCATTCCAAATCTTTTGAGTAGTTCCTTGGTGTACTTGCTTTGGGTGATGGAGATTCCCTCTTTTGATTGTTTGATTTGGAGTCCGAGGAAGAAGGTGAGTTCTCCCATCATGCTCATCTCGAACTCTCCCTGCATAAGCTTAGCAAAGTCTTGACAAAGGGATTCATTAGTAGACCCAAAAATTATGTCATCAACATAAATTTGTATAATTAGCATATCATTTTGGTTTCTTTTAATAAATAGGGTTGTATCTACATTGCCTCTTGAGAAACCATTATTTAGTAGAAATTTGCTTAGCCTTTCATACCATGCTCTAGGTGCTTGTTTTAGACCATATAAAGCTTTATTTAATCTAAAGACATGATTGGGAAAAGCATGATTTTCAAATCCAGGGGGTTGTTCTACATATACTTCTTCAGAAATATATCCATTTAAAAATGCACTTTTAACATCCATTTGAAATAGTTTGAATTTCATAAAGCAAGCATAAGCAAGTAGAAGTCTAATGGCTTCTAATCTAGCAACAGGTGCAAAGGTTTCATCAAAATCAATTCCTTCTTCTTGATTATATCCCTTAGCAACCAGTCTTGCTTTATTTCTAATTACATTTCCATGCTCATCTAATTTGTTTCTAAAGACCCATTTTGTGCCAATTATTGAATAATCTTTAGGTCTTTTCACTAAGGTCCAAACATTATTTCTTTCAAATTGATTAAGTTCTTCTTGGATAGCATTAATCCAATTATGATCATTCTCAGCTTCTTCAAAAGTTTTAGGTTCAAGTTGAGATACAAATGCACAATGATTAAGTACATCTCTAAGTGAAGAACGTGTTTTTACCCCATGCATAGGATCACCAATTATTAACTCCTTAGGGTGGTTGTGAACATACCTCCATTCCTTGGGTAAGTTATTTGTACCTTGAGGTTGTTCTTGAATTTCATTTTGTTCGTCTTCTTGATCCTTGTCTTCTGGAGTTGCTGAATCTTTCAGAGTGATCTCCTTTATACCTTCTATTAGTGGATCTGCATCATCAACACCTTCATTCTTCCTTGAAGGAAGATCGTTAGATTCATCAAAGACAACATGTATGGACTCCTCAACTACTAAAGTTCTTTTGTTGAAAACTCTAAATGCTTTACTAGTGGAGGAGTAACCTAGAAAGATTGCTTCATCTGATTTTGCATCAAATTTACTAAGTTTTTCTTTTCCATTATTTAATACAAAACATCGGCAACCAAAAATATGAAAATATGCAATATTTGGTTTTCTTCCTTTCCAAAGTTCATAGGGGGTTTTCTTTAAAAATTATCTAATTAAAGCATGATTTAAAATGTAACATGCTGTGTTAATAGCTTCCGCCCAAAAGTATCTTGGAAGGTTGCTTTCACAAAGCATGGTACGGGCCATTTCTTCTAAGGTTCTGTTTTTCCTTTCTACTACCCCATTCTGTTGGGGTGTCCTAGGAGCAGAGAAGTTATGGCCAATTCCATTTTCATCACAAAAATTTTCAAAGTCATGATTTTCAAATTCTGTTCCATGATCACTTCTAATATTTTGAATTGAAAACCCTTTTTCATTAGTGACTTTTCGATGAAATTTAGTGAAAATTTGAAAAGTTTCATTTTTGTGAGCTAAAAAGAAAACCCAAGTAAAACGAGAGTAATCATCAATTATTACAAATCCATATCATTTTCCTCCTAGACTAGTGGTTCTAGTTGGTCCAAATAAATCCATATGTAAGAGCTCTAAAGGTCTAGAAGTTGAAATAGTGTTTTTGGATTTAAATGATACTCTAGTTTGTTTACCTAATTGGCATGCATCACAAATTCTATCCTTTTCAAACTTTAGTTTTGGCAAACCGAGAACTAAATCTTTTTTAATTAATTTTGAAAGAGAATGCATGCTAATATGTGCAAGTCTACGATGCCACAGCCAACTAGTTTCATTTATTTTAGCATTTAAAGAAACTAGGCATTGCATGTCTAATTTAGTTAAATTATTCAAGTCTACCATATAAACATTGCCATGCCTATGTCCTATAAATTTAATGCCATCGTTAATAGGACTTGTCACAATGCAAACAGATGATTCAAAACTTACTTTATACCCTTTATCACAGAATTGACTAATGCTAAGTAAGTTATGCTTTAAACCTTTAACTAATAAAACATTCTCAATGTATTTGGAGGGAGTGATACCAATGTTACCTATCCCGATAATCTTTTCTTTGCCATTATCTCCAAAGGTGACCATCCCTCCATCCTTAGCATCAAGCGTGATGAATTGTGATTCATTACCAGTCATGTGTCTCGAGCATCCACTGTCAAGATACCATTTCCTGTTTCCTTCTTGGGATGCTAGACACACCTGCAAGCAAAGATCAAGTTTCTGTCTTAGGTACCCAAGCTTTCTTGGGTCCTTTCAGGTTAGTCAGAATGGTTCCTTTTGGAACCCATATTTTCTTTGTGTTTGCATATTTGTTAATAAGATATGTGTATGATTTATGTCCTATTCTTCCACATTTAAAACAAGTAATATTTGTAGACTTGTTACTTGAATAATTTACATAAATATCCTTCAGAAATTTTTATTTCTTCAGGGGTTTATAACCAAGTCCAGCTTTATCATATATAGCTTTCTGATTTTCAAGGATCATATTTAGTTTGTTTGAACTTAAGGTGAACTTATCTACTATAGATTTCAGCTTGTTCATTTCATCCTTTAAGTTTTGATTTTCTTGAATCAAGGTGAATTTTTCAATTGAAAGATTTTCAGCTTGTTTCACTAAGGACTGATTTTCCAATTTCAGCTCTTTGTTTTTCTTCCCTAGTTTCTTTAATTCATCAATTGAATCATAGAATGCTTCATGCAATTCTTCAAAAGTAAATTCACTAGTGGATTCAGAAGTTACCTCATTTTCGTGTGCCATCAGGCACAGGTTGGCTTGTTCTGTTGAGGTTTCCTCGTCGAAGCTTGAGTCATCACTCGCACTCTAGGTCGCCATCATTGCCTTCTTTTTGAACTTCTTTGGACCTTTCTTCAATTGTGGACATTCGGATCTGAAATGTCCTGGCTTCTTGCACTCGTAGCATATAGGGGATTGATCTTTCTCCTTTTCTTTGCTTTGATCCCCTTTTGTGAATTTCTTTCTCATCCCCTGTTTCCTTTTTCTTAGAAACTTCTTAAATTTTCGGGTGATGAGAGCCATCTCCTCATCCTGATCTTCATCTTCAGAGTCATCCGTTTCATAATCAGGTGAAGTTGTGGATTTGAGGGCAATGGTTCTTTTCTTTTTGATTTCATCCTCTTGATGTTGCTTCATGCTAAGTTCATGAGTCATCAAGGATCCAAGAAGCTCTTCTAGAGGTAGAGTGTTCAAGTCCTTTGCTTCTTGGATGGCAGTCACCTTGGCTTCCCAAGTTCTTGGCAGTGACCTGAGAATCTTCCTTACAAGTTCACTGTTAGTATAAGATTTGCCAAGACTCTTTAAACCATTGATTATATCAGTAAAACGAGTAAACATAGCAGTTATGGACTCATCATGCTCTATTTTGAACAATTCATATTTATGTACAAGCATGTTTATTTTAGACTCTTTTACTTGATTTGTTCCCTCATGGGTGACTTCTAACCTATTCCATATTTCTTTAGCAGATGCACAAGTAGAAATGCGATTAAATTCACTAGCATCTAGTGCACAATAAAGAACATTCATAGCTTTAGCATTTAATTGTGCCAATTTCTTGTCAACCTCATCCCATTCTTTCTCGGGTTTGGTTGACTCCTCACCATCTATAATCTTGGTGGGTGTGTGAGGACCATTCACTATGATACTCCACATATCATAGTCGAGTGCTTGTATGAAAATCTTCATCCGAGCTTTCCAATAGGTGTAATTAGACCCATTGAAAAGTGGAGGTCGGTTTGTTGATTGCCCCTCGGCTAGAGAAGTTCCAACATGGGTTGCCATAGATCTTTGGCTCTTTGATTGTTAGATCAAAGAAGGGCTAGAGCACCAGCTCTGATACCACTTGTTGCCCAGCTATGCAACCCAAAAGGGGGGGTGAATTGGGTTTCTAAAAATTTTAAGCCCAACAGATTACTTATGAAGATCAAAACAAAGACTTTAATTCAATATTAATTACCTAAAGCAGTATTGCAAGGATATAATAAAGAAATAAGATAAAGCGATAAAGCACACCACAAACACAAGGATTTATAGTGGTTCGGTGCTAACCTTGCACCTACATTCACTCCTCAAGATCCTACTTGGGAATTTCAATCCACTATCTTTTGTATTCAATCCAAATACAAAATATCGAAAACTCCGACACTAGCTATCCCAAGCTAGAATACAAGACGTCGGAAACTCCGACACTAGCTATCCCAAGCTAGATCACTTGTTTCTCGGGTACAAGTAAACCCAAAACACTCCGATTTCAGGTTCGGATCAACCTTTCCTTATTTTGGAAATCCTCCAAAAACAAGAACAAAAACTTACAAAGAGTAAGAATATTTAGAGCACAGATTAATACAATAACAGCTCCTTAAATGAGCGAATATAACAATAAAAGCTTTACTCAAATGAAGAACCCCTTTTTCGAATTTTCTCAAAGTGGATGAACGCTTGAATGCTTGAGAAGAGGTTGATTGTTGATTGAAGATCTCTTGAAAGCTTTGAACGATCTCTAGATCAAGGTTGAAACAATAGGCGTGAAGAATTCTCTCCTTGAAAGATCTTGCTTTTCTCTTTCATAATCTCTCTGGTATATTGTGGATCCTCTCTCTTTTTTTTTTTGGATTTTTCGTTGATCTCAGGCTTTTTCTTGCAAATTTTGGATCCTCTCTTCTGTTCTTCTCATTTTTCTTATTTTTGATTTCACGTTTGATCCGCTATTTAATCTGCAATTTCTTTCACCATTTAAAGTATTTTGTAGCATTAGAACCAAGAGAAAATAATTTAGGTAGATAAAGAGCCGTTAGAGGATTTTTAGGAAGCATAAATGGTAATTAAAATGGGCAAAAAAATAGCCGTTGCTGACATTTTCCATCGCAGGAGTCGACTCATGAGTCGACTCATGCTTCAGGGGTCGACTCATGAGTCGACCTCTGTTGCAAAAACCAGAGAATGCGTTTCTGGAAATTTTTGGCTCAAATTAGCAGGGGTCGACTCATGAGTCGACTCATGCCTTGTAGGTTGACTCATGAGTCGACTCACAGGTCGTGCCAAGCCAGAAAACTAGCGTGCCAAGGAGAATTTTTGCGTGCCAATCAGCTCACAGTGCCATGAGTTGACTCATGAGTCGACTCATGCACTTCAAACCTTCATAACTTCAAAAATATAAGTCCAAACACAATGAAATTTTCACCAATAGATTTTAAATCATTTGTTCTACCAAATGGTACTATCAAATCAAGATTTTAGTAAAATTATGATTTTGCCCTTGAAGAGCATAAGAACTTTTTCATTTTAAAATTATTTGTATCCCTTCAATCTGCTTTGTAATCATCAAAATCAATCTAGGAGCAACAATAGGGTTTCATCAAAATCCATTCCTACCACATCATATGAGATATGGTTCAGTAAGAAGCTTAGTCTAGGTTATCTTAAAACTTGGGGACGTCCAACCAATGTCCAGAGGTAGATGGCAGAAAGGTTGCAGGATAGATCTATTATAGCTCGCTTTATAGGGTACCCAAAAGAATCTATGGGATACTACTTCTACTTTTCACAAGACCATAATGTGATTGTAAGTCGAAATATCGTATTTCTGAAAAAATAGTTTATCCAGGATGGCAATAGTGGGAGGTTAGTGAAACTCAAAGAGAAGATCTCTGAAGAATCTAGAGCTATGGATCCTCAGGAACCTATAGTCTATGAGCCAGTAGTTGATGTTCTTCTGCCACCTCATAGATCTAGCAGAATCTCCCGACCTCCTAAAAGGTACATGGGTATGCTTACAGAGAAAGTAAAGAAAATATTCCTTATAGGAGATAGGAGTCATGGTGATGATCCCAATACCTTTGATGAGGTGATGTCTGACATCGATTTCAAAAAATGGTTAGATGCTATGAAGTCAAAAATTGACTTGATGCACTCGAACTAAGTCTGGACTTTAGGGGATCCACTTGAACGTATTATACCTATTGGATGTAAATAGATCTACAAAAGGAAGATAGGTACCGATGGTAAGGTAGAGACCTACAAAGCTAGGCTTGTGGCTAAAGGTTACGGTCAGCATGAGGGCATTAACTATCAGAAAACTTTCTCATCCGTAGCCATGCTGAAATTCATCCGTACTTTATTTGCTATTGCAGCTTACTATGATTATGAAATCTGATAGATGGATGTAAAAACTACCTTCCTAAATAGATATCTTGAGGAAGATATCTATATGAAGCAACCTATTTATTTCACATCCGGTGATGGTGATCACAGAGTCTGCAAGCTACAAATATCCATATATGGATTAAAGCAGGCTTCTCGAAGTTGGAACCATTATTTTGATGAGACAATCAAAAATCGTTTGATTTCATAAAAAATGAAGAGAAACCTTATGTATACAAGAGAGTCAGTGAGAGTGCAATCACCTTCTTCATATCGTATGTGGATGATATTCTCCTCATTGGGAATGATATTCTCATGCTGACCATGGACAAAAGATGGTTGTCCAAAAAATTTTTCATGAAAGACCTAGGGGAAGCATCCTATATTCTCAGAATAAAGGTCTATAGGGATAGATCTAAATGGATACTTGGCCTGTCACAAAAGCTGTACATTGAGAAGGTGCTGAAGAGGTTCAGCATGAAAAACTCCAAGAGAGGTCTTTTACCTCTTAGGCATGATATTCGTCTCTCCAAGACGATGTGTCTGACCACATCTGAGGAGATTCAGCGCATAAGTAGGATTTCTTATGCTTTGGTAATAGGAAGCTTTTTGTATGCCATGCTATGTACTCAACCTGATATTGCCCTTGCTGTGAGTGTCACGAGCAGATATCAGTCGAATCTAGACGAGGAGCACTGGATAGCTATGAAGAACATCTTTAAGTACTTAAGAAGGACTAAGGATCTATTCTTGATCTTTGAAAGTGATTCTGAGTTGCGATTCGAGGGTGTATTCTTGTTCGATTTATTAGAAGGGTTCTGAGTAATCGATCAATGGAGGCTGAATGTGTTATAGATGTGTAGGATGAATTCTGATTTTAATGTTAGTTGTAGAACTAGATGTCATGCCATGATATAGTACCGCAAAAATAATAGCACCATAGCCCTTGCTAAGGAGCCAAGGTCTCACCAAAAGTCCAAACACATAGAGCATCGATATGCACGACTACCTTATATCAAGGTACAAAGAGTAGAGTCCATGAAAATATGGCAGACCCGCTGACTAAGTAGTTGACCCAACCCAAAAATGAAAGTCCACCTTGAAAAGATGGGACTTAGATTTATGGTCAATTGGCTTTAGTCCAAGTGGGAGATTGTTAGATGTATGTCCTAGAAACCAATATGGCTGACACATTATAATATATCTAGGGCATAATTTTGTACTCAATATATTGATATGATCAATAAAAGGGGCAAGTTCTTTTTCATTCAAGTGTAAAGTATCATTGAATCATCCATGCAATTAGTTTCGATACATATTCTCAAAGTATTTAGAATTAGAGACATGTATTTAATTCCTAAAGGCTCTCGGTCATAGGATCATCTTGAGGGCGATGATAGATCCAGATAAACTGGCGTACAAATTACTTTCTTCAGAAAAGATGGATCTCTAATCTACTGTGTAGAGATACAAGATGACAAGTATGGGTGGTTGTTAGAGAACAACTGGCACTGAGCATGACCATACGAGAGATCACTTGAATTTCTATTCAATCATCAGTGATTGCTCGATGCTGTAGTTGTGTGACTGGCCCTTTGACTTGAGATGGTATTGCTACTCATAAATAGGCTGCTAGAGTTTGATTGACACATAAACATGGGTCTCAATGAGCCCTTGTAGTGGATGTTGGCGATAGTTGATCCACTGTAGGAGTGGGGTACGCATCAAGATAGGATTTATCGACCTTTGTTGCCTAGCTATGCAATCCAAGAGGGAGGGGGGTGAATTGGATTTTTAAAAAAATTAACGTTAATTTAGAACTATGAGGATTAAATAACAATGAGCAGGATATATGTAGAGAGTGATTTAAGCAAAGTGTAGAAATTAGATGCAAGAATGCAAGTAGATAAGAAAATTTAGAAAGAGAGCAAGTAAGTACAATACAAACAAACAAGATTTATTGTGGTTTAGTACCAACCTTGCACCTACATCTACTCCCCAAGCTCCTACTTGAGAATTCAAATTGACTAAACCGTATTCAACAAGAATATAATATCGGTACCTCTGACTCTAGCTATCCCAACCTAGAATACTTATTTTTCGAGTACAAGCCAATCCGATACAATCTGATTCAAGGTTTGGACCAATCTTTCCAAGTTTTAGAACCCTTCCAAAATAAAAAATTAAGACAAAACAGAGTATATGAGTTAATCACATGAAAATATAAATTTAGCTTCTTTAATGAGGAAATAAAATTTTAAATACATTTTACATGATAAAAAAGAAGATTTTCTGATTTTTCTCAAGGTGGTTGAAGACTTGAATGAGCTCTTGAGGGGTTGGAGAACTTGAAATGAAAGCTTCTTTAACTTCAAGAGGGCTCTTTACTTAGGGCTGAAATGAATGCTTCAAGAATCTTATTTATTTCCTCCTTTAAGTGCCTTTTATAACTTCAAATGATGGTGGAGAGTAATCTGGATAGATTTAGAGCTATTGAAGATCATTAAATAAGTATTAAATGTAGCCAAAACGAGCTGAAAGCTAGCTGTTATGGAGTTTTTTCATCACAGGGGTCGACTTATAGGGTCGACTCATGCACATGAGTCGACTCATGGAGTCAACTTCTATGGCACAAAACAGAAAATGACTGTTCTGTAATTTTGGCGTATATAGCAACAGAGGTCGACTCATAGGGTCGACTCAATTGGGTGTGCCAGCCAAAAAATCAGCGTGCCGTTCAGCCCCTTTTGACATGAGTCGACTGATGGGGTCGACTTAATTTTATAAACATGATTTTCTTTCAAAATATACATCCAAAAATTTTGAAATTACCTCCAATAGATCACAAATCTTCTGTTCTTGCTCTTGAGGCTTTCAAGTTAGGACTTGATGAAATTATGATTTTGCCCATGATAAATAATAAATCTTTTTTTAAGCCAAAATCATTAGTAACCCCCTCAAATACTTTGTAATCATCAAAATCAATTCAAGAAGCAACAATCTCCTCCATTTTGATGATGACAAAATACTTGAACAAAAGCAAAGTATAATATATATAAAGCATTGAACATGAATTTCAAATTTATGAAGATACATCACTTAAACATCATAGCTAGTTATTTGAATGAAATGCATCATGAGTAGTTTGAAGATCAATTTAAAATTTGCTTATAAGATCATTTGCTTTGAAGATTAAATTGAAAATTGCTAACAATTTTGGTTCTTTGACACATTTGCTTTGACAATTTTGCTTATTGCTCTCGATTTTATTTCTCTATTTCTTATTGCTCGATCTTGATTTTTGATTCTTTACTCTTCTTTTTTGACAGCATCAATTAATATCTTAAAGAATTTTGAAGAGAGAAAAAAAAAAGATAACATAAAGGACATATTTTCTCTACTCCCCCTTTTTGATACCATATTTTATTTCTTTACTCCTCCTTTTTGATTGTTTATTTCTCTACTCTCTCTCATTATAGCAATAAAGGACATATCAATTTGCTCATATAAAAGATATTGCTATTTATAATATTTTATAGCACAAATATGAGTTATTTTTCATATCTCATAATTAAGACAATTCTATTTATCCCAATCATAAATATTCATTGAAATTCAAAGCATATAAATATATATATCCAAAATGTGACTGAATACAAAGGTATCCCTATACATATGAGTCAACTCAAAATACAAAAGTCATGGATAACAACTATCCAAGAATTAATCAGCTAACAAATACAAAGGCCATAAGATAGATCCTAGACATAAAAGACTAACTATTCTAGATCTAATAGATATCATGGCTAGAGGGATCAGAATCAGAAGAGTCTGAGATATGATGAGGAGATGTAGGATCAAATCCACGGGCACGACCTCGACCACGTCTGCCTCGGCCATGGGTAGAAGTATCGGCACGAGCAGAAGGACGAGAAGATCCTGGAGTCTGGGAAGCTATGGACTGTGCTAGGAGAGAAAGTCTGATGGTGTCCAATTATTCCAAAGCTCTCATCATGGACTGCATCAAGGCACCAATCTGAGTAGAAATAGTCTCACTGGAGTCACTGAACTGTCTCCTCAAGAAGTCAAATCCACCCTCTAAAACTCCTCGAAGTCTAGCCACTACTCAATCTGATCATCTGCAAGTTTGAACTCTGAAGGATGTACCCTACTCCCTGGCTATGGAACTAAAGCATGCCTCCTCACTGACACTGAGGGACCAGCCTCGTGATCAGACACGAACTGAATATCAAGAGATGCTCTATGATCATGAAGAGATGAAGACAATCTCTCCTCCTCTGCTCTCTCTTCAACACCCTTTGACCAACCGCCATCAGTCTTTGAAAAATCCATGCGGTGCAGTGTGTGGCGGTTGATGGTGTCAGAGTGTGATAATTTGGTGACTGCCTTCCCCTCAAAATAGACTCCGAACTTTCTAAAGATCAGGGTGAGTGCCATACCATAAGGCAAGTGAGCCTTAGACCTGTTCAGGATCTCCCTCATGGCCTTAAACATCAAAGCAGGAAGGTTCAAGGGGATCTAGGTGATCACATGGTACATGATGCAAATATCCCTACCAGATAAGAGGTCATGCCTACCACTCCTAGGGACAGAGAGCTTGGTCACCATGTGATGCAAAAGCCTCATTTTTACTGAAAGTATCTTGTCTTTTAATCTATTTAAACTTTCAGTAAAAGTTCTCTCTAAGATAATATTAATTCATTCTTCTTTGATTGGGAGCTCCATATTTGTATAGCCTTCACAAGGCAAGTGCAGGATTTATCCCAAATACAATGGATCAAGAATAATATTAACACCTTTCACGGTAGACTTTACTATTCCATTGAAGTAACTTAAGTTCAAATAAAATTCTCTGACTAAATCAACATAAGTATTTTCTTTCAATAGACAGTAAAACTTTCATCCTTGATTTTTAAATTTTGATCCAATAGAGAACCCTTCTTTTTTAAAAAACTTGAAATCTATATTCTTCTTGAGTTTCATTTTTCGATCAGAGAGAGGTACCTTGCTTGGACTGATTGGGGACTGTGTAAAAGCTGAAGCAGGACCTGGAGCTGGGATTGGAGCAGGAGAGGACTCGGCTGCCATTCTTTTTCTGCGCACACTCTTTTCCAACCTGCGAACAGATTTTCATCTTTGCGATAGCTTCATTTTGGGAGCCATTTGGACAAAAGATACTTGCAAGGAGCTTAGGAGACTAAATGAGAGGTAGAGAGGAAAGGATTTTAGAAGAAAAAGCAAGAATTTTGGGGAGATAGACTGTTAGTTTGGAGAAAAAGGTTTGAAGCTAGGGTAAGCTCGAACCACCCAAATGAAGAAGAAAGAAAAGAGAGATTTAAATCCTAAAGGGGTGATTTAAAGGGAAAAATTCGATGGGAAGAGAGATTTTGAGATGAGAGTGGTGAGGGAGGTGATTTTGTTCGGTGGAATGGAGAAGACAAACGGCAAAGGGGTCAGCTTTTTGCAATCGATGAAATCGCAATAAAAGAGAGCCTGATGGGTTTTAATAAAAAAATTACAAGTTTACCCTAGGGTTGACCCTAGGGGTCGACTCACGGAAAGAAAAAATAAAAAAAAATGATGAAAAAATTTTGAAAAAGCTTGAAACTTGAAGGAAGGGTGTCTATTTGAGAGATTGATCATATGAAGGATAGTTTTGAGCTTTTAAGAAAGAAGAGATGTGAATTTAGCTCAAAAATAAATTGGTTCAATGAATTTTTGATAAATTGAACTTAGAATCAGAAAGATACTCAAGCTGAAGGATCAAGGATTCCTAATTCTCTCCTAATTTTATAAAATCTATCTTCACTTAAGGTCTTGGTAAAGATGTCAGCCAATTATTTTTTAGTATATACATAATCAAGAATTATATTATTATTTTGGATATATTTTTTTATGAAATAATATTTAATTTCAATATATTTTGATCTAGAGTACTGAATTAGATTTTTAGTTAGATTAATAGCACTAGTATTATCACATCTTCTGGAAGTTTTATTGAGTTTGATGCCAAAGTTCTCAAGTTGTTGCTTAATTCACAAGATCTGAGCACAACAACTTTCGATTGTAATGTATTCGGCCTCGACCATAGATAGTGCTATCGAGTTTTGCTTCTTGTTAAAATAAGAGATTAAGTTAACTCTAAGAAATTGGCAAGTTCCACTAGTACTTTTTTTATCTAATTTATATCTAGCAAAGTTGACATCTGAATATCCTATTGAGTCAATTGATGAGTCCTTAGAATACCATAATCCTAAAATTTATGTACCTTTTAAATATTTAAAAAAAATTTTAACTATATTTTAGTGTGATTCTTTTGGATTTGATTGAAAGCGAGCACATAAACAAATACTAAATATAATATCTGATCTACTAGCAGTTAAATACAATAAAGAACCAATCATCCCTCTATAAAGTTTTGAGTCTATATTTTTACCTCCATCTTTGTCAAGCTTATATGATGGGCTCATGGGTGTACCAATTACTTTAGAGCTTTTCATTCCAAATCTTTTGAGTAGTTCTCTTGTATACTTGCTTTGGATGATGGAGATCCCTTCCTTTGTTTGTTTGATTTGGAGTCCGAAGAAGAATGTAAGTTTTCCTATCATACTCATCTCGAACTCTCCCTGCATGAGCTTAGCAAAATCTTGACAAAGAGTTTCATTAGTAGACCCAAAAATAATATCATCAATGTATATTTGTATAACTAAGATATCATCATGATTTTTTTTAATAAAAAGGATTGTTTCCACATTTCCTCTTGAAAAATCATTCTTAAGCAAAAATTTACTTAACCTTTCATACCAAGCCCTAGGTGCTTGCTTTAGACCATATAGAGTTTTATTTAATTTAAAAACAAGATTAGGAAAAGCATGATTTTCAAAATCGAGAGATTGTTCTACAAAATCTTCTTCAATAATATAACCATTTAGAAAAGTACTTTTGACATCCATTTGGAATAATTTAAAATTCATAAAGCATGCATATGCAAGTAAAAGCCTAATTGCTTCTAATCTAACAACAGATGCAAAGGTCTCATCAAAATCAATTTTCTCTTCTTGATTATAATCCTTTGCAACCAATCTTGCTTTATTCCTAATTATATTTTCATGTTCATCCAGTTTATTTCTATATACCCATTTTGTGTCAATTACTGGATAATGTTTAGGTCTTGATACTAAAGTTCATACATTATTTCTTTCAAATTGATTAAGTTCTTCTTGTATTACATTTATCCAATTATAATCTTTTTCAGCTTCATCTATGATTTTAGGTTCAAGATGAGAAACCAATGCAAAATGATTGTATGCATCTCTAAGTGAAGAATGAGTTCTTACTCCATGTGTAGGATCACTAATGATTAGTTCCTTGGGGTGATTATGATCATACCTCTATTCTTTGGGTAGATCATTTGTACCTTGAGGTTGTTCTTATTGTTCTTCATCTTCATCATCTTGTTTGTTTTCATGTTCTTCATCATTTTGAATTGTTGAGTCTTTTAGGATGAGCTCCTTCATCCCTTCTATAAAAGGATCTGCATCATCAATACTTTTATTCTTCCTTGAGAGAAGATCATTAGTCTCATCAATAACAATATGTATTGACTCCTCTACTACTAAAGTTTTTTTGTTAAAAACTCTAAAATCTTTACTAGAAGAGGAATAATCAAGAAAAATAGCTTCATCAGATTTTGCATCAAATTTTTCTAATCTTTCTTTATCGTTGTTCAAAACAAAACAGCGGCAATCAAAAATGTGTAAATATGCAATATTTGGTTTTCTTCCTTTCCAAAGCTCATAAGATGTTTTCTTTAGTATTGGTCTAATTAAAGCACGATTTAATATGTAACATGCCGTGTTAATTGCTTCCACCCAAAAGTACCTTGGGAGGTTGCTTCACATAGCATGGTATGGGCCATTTTTTCAATAATCCTATTTTTTTTTCTACTACTCCATTTTGTTGGGGTGTCCTAGGTGCTGAAAAGTTATGGTCAATACCTTTTTATCACAAAACTTTTTAAAATCTTGATTTTCAAATTCAGTTTCATGATCACTTCGAATATGTTGAATTGAAAAATCTTTTTTATTAGTAACTTTTCGATAAAATTTGGAGAACACATGAAAAGTTTCATCCTTATGTGCTAAAAAAAAAATTTATATAAAATGAGAGAAATCATCAATAATTACAAAGTCATATCATTTTTCATCCGGACTAGTAGTTCTAGTAGATCCAAATAAATTAATGTGCAATAATTCTAATGGTCTAGAAGTTGAAACAATATTTTTAGATTTGAATAATACTTTTGTTTGTTACCTAGTTGACATGCATCGCAAATTCTATCCTTTTCAAAATTTAATTTAGGTAAACCAATAACCAATTCTTTTTTAATAAGTTTTGAAAGTGAATGCATGCTAATATGTGTAAGCCTATGGTGTCAAAGCCAACAAGTCTCATTAATTTTGGCATTCAAGGCTACTAGGCGTTGCATGTTTATCTTGAAAAGATTATTCAAATCTACCATATAAATATTACCATATCTATGCCCAACAAATTTAATGCCTTCTTCATTGAGACTAGTTACTATGCATAATGAAGATTCAAAAATGACTTTGTACCCTTTGTCACAAAATTGACTAATGCTCAATAGATTATGTTTCAAACCATCTACTAACAAAATATTTTCAATATACTTGAAGGGAGTGATACCAATGTTATCTATACTGATGATTTTTTCTTTGCTATTATCTCCAAAGGTGACCATCCCTCCATCTTTTGCATCAAGTGTGATGAATTGAAATTCATCACTGATCATGTGTCTTGAGCACCCACTATCAAGATACTATTTTTGATTTATTCCTTGGGATGTAAGACACATCTGCATACAAAAATCAAGTTTTCACTTTAGGTACCCAAGCTTTCTTGAGTCTTTTTTGGTTAATTATAGTGGTTCATTTTGGAACCCATATTTTTTTTACATTAAAATTTTTAGATTTGTTAGAGAAATAAGTATAGGATTTGTGTCCTACTATACCATATTTAAAGCAAGTAGTATTTAAAAACTTATTGCTTGATGAGTTTGCATAGATATTTTTTAAGAATTTTTGTTTCTTTAAAGGGTTGCAGCCAAGATCGGCTTTATCATAAATGGCTTTTTGACTATCAAGTATCATTTGAAGTTTAGTTGAACTAAGAGTAAACTTTTCTATCATAGGTTTTAACTTAGTAATTTTATTTTTCAAGTTTAGATTTTTTTGTGTCAAGACCAATTTTTTATTTGAAATTATTTTATTTTCTTTTAGTAAAGATTGATTCTTTAATTTTAATTCTTTGTTCTTTATCCCTAACTTTTTTAGATCATCAACTAGATCCTAAAATACTTCTTGAAGTTCTTCGAAAGTAAAGTCATCAGGAGTTTCAGCGTTTACCTCATTTTCATATGCCATAAGGCACAAGTTAGCTTACTCATGTGAATCTTCTTCTTCGGAGCTTGACTCATCACTATCACTCCAAGTAGCCATCATAGCCTTTTTCTTATACTTTTTGGAGCCCTTCTTAAGTTATAGACATTCAGATTTGAAGTGCCCTGACTTCTTACATTCGTAACAAATAAGGGGCTGCTCCTTATCCTTCTCTTTGCTATGTTCTCCTTTTGTAGGTGGCCTTTTCCTCATCTCTTATCTTCTTTTCTTCAAGAATCTTTTAAACTTTCTAGTGATGAGGGCTATTTCTTCATCTTGCTCTTCATTTTCAATTTCTTTAGATTCCTCATCGAGTTGAGTAGTGGACTTGAGGGCGATTGTCCTCTTCTTCTTGACATCTTCTTCTTGATATTATTTCATGTTTAGCTCATGTGTCATTAGCGATCCTAGAAGCTCCTCCAAGGGTAAAATATTCAGTCCCTTGGCTTCTTGGATTGCGGTCACTTTGGCCTCCCACATCCTCGGTAAAGACCTAAGAATCTTTCTCATAAGATCGCTGTTAGAGTAAGACTTACCAAGATTTTTTAGACCATTAATAATATCCATAAAATGAGTAAATATTTCAGTTATTAATTCATCATACTCCATTTTAAAGAATTCATATTTGTGCACAAGCATATTAAACTTTGATACCTTAACTTGATTAGTGCCTTCATGTGTTACTTTTAATCTATCTCATATTTTCTTAGCTGACATGCATGTTGAAATGTGATTAAACTCATTAACATTTAAAGCACAATATAAAATATTCATGGCTTTAGCATTAAGTTGAGCCATTTTCTTGTCAACCTCATCCCATTCTCTTTCAGATTTAGTTGAGTTTACACCATCAATTATCTTAGTGGATATATGTGGTCCATTAACTATGATACTCTACATATCATAGTCAGGTGCCTGAATAAAAATTTTTATCCGAGCTTTTCAATAGGTATAGTTTGACCCATTGAAAAGTGGAGGTCGGTTTGTGGACTGCTCCTCGACTAGTGAAGCACCAACTTGAGTTGCCATAGATCTTTAGCTCTTTGATGGTTAAATCAAAGTAAGGCTAGAGCACCGAGCTCTGATACCACTTGTTGTCCAGCTATGCAACCAAAGAGGGGGGGTGAATTAGATTTTTAAAAAAATTAATATTAATTTAAAACTATGAGGATTAAATAACAATGAGTAAGATATATGTAGAGAGTGATTTAAGCAAGGTGTAGAAATTAGATGCAAGAATGCAAGTAGATAAAAAAATTTAGAAAGAGAGCAAGTAAGCACAACACAAACAAACAAGATTTATAGTGGTTCGGTGCTAACCTTGCACCTACATCCACTCCCCAAGCTCCTACTTGGGAATTCAAATCTACTAAACCATATTCAATAAGAATACAATGATGGTACCTTCGACTCTAACTATCCCAAGCTAGAACACTTATTTTTCGGGTACAAGCCAACCCGATACAATCTGATTCAAGGTTCGAACCAATATTTTCAAGTTTTGGAACCCTTCCAAAACTAAAGATCAAGACAAAACAGAGTATGTGAGTTAATCACGTGAAAATATAAATTTAGCTCCTTTAATGAGTAAATAAAACTTTAAATGCACTTTACACAATAAGAAGGAAGCTTTTTTGATTTTTTTCAAGGTAGTTGAAGACTTGAATGAGCTCTTGAGGGGTTGGTGAACTTAAAATGAAAGCTTCTTTAATTTCAAGAGGGCCCTTTGCTTAGGGCTAAAATGAATGCTTGAAGAACTTTGTTTATTCCCTCCTTTAAGTGCCTTTTATAACTTCAAATAATGGTGGAGAGTAATCTGGATAGATTTAGAGCCATTGAAGATCATTAAATAAGCATTAAATGCAACCAAAATGAGCTGAAAACTAGTCATTGCAGAATTTTTTCGTCACAGGGGTCGACTCATAGGGTCGACTCATACACATGAGTCGACTCATGGGGTCGACTTCTGTGGCACAGAACAGAAAATGACTGTTCTGTAATTTTGACGTACACAGCAACAGAGGTCGACTCATAAGGTCGACTCAATTGGGTGTGCCAGCCAAAAAATCAGCATGCCGTTCAGCCTCTTTTGACATGAGTCGACTCATGGGGTCGACTCAATTTTATAAACATGATTTTCTTTCAAAATATACATCCAAAAATTTTGAAATTACCTCCAATAGATCATAAATCTTCTGTTCTTGCTCTTGAGGCTTTCGAGTTAGGACTTGATGAAATTATGATTTTGCCCCTGATAAACAATAAAACTTTTTTCAAGCCAAAATCATTAGTAACCCCCTCAAATGCTTTGTAATCATCAAAATCAATTCAAGGAGCAACAACCTTGATAGAGAAGAATAGTCCTATGAAATTTGAGAGGCTAAGTCCAAGAGTTTGTGGCCACAGTAATGTGATTGATGGAAAAGAGTTTCTATAGAAGTCACAACTGGACATGAGCTAATCAATCTATCATATGACTGATGTTGAGGTTTGACGATTTATTAATGACCTACCATCTAGTCGGGACTCATGATAGAGGGACTAAATCACACATTAACTATATCTAGAGGTTCATTTCAGGTCTACTGAGTTGTCACTACATACTGCTAGGTGTCACTGATGGATTGGGAGAACTCACTAGGATTATTTCGGATCGACAATCCTTGTTGAGTTAGAGTAGAATTATTTCGACCCATTGAAAGGAGTTTTAATGATATGATGATAGAGATCATTGTATGTCTCACTACCAGATAGAATTGAACCTATGAGGTCACACAACAGAAAGTTTAGGTCTGGAATAAGTAATTAAGCTTATGAAATATCAATTGGATTTAGAGAAATCCATTGGGTTCATGGTAACTTTGCTAGCACATGGTTAGACCCAATTTTTCTTTCTGTTGGGATTACTTATTTAATAAGTTAATTCTAACTTAATTACCTACTAATAACCTACATGAATAAGATTCATGAGACTCTAATTATTGGGTATCTAAGGTTATGGATCACATAAATTAAGGGTGCAAGTCCCTTATGAATCTTCTTGATAGTTATTATGGGGTGCCACTTTGATTTGATCAATTTGGACATGTCCATTAATTAGAGGGCCTTTGATTTTCATATGGGGTGTCTCTTGGATGCAAAAGAGTGTGTCTAATTATGGGTGCAAGGACTCCAATAGTTGGTGCCTAATGGGCTTCCTAATGTAAGTTGGATAACTTAAGTTAATAAGAATCCTAATGCAAGTAGGACTTGTATTATATGATTGAATATAATTTAATCCTTATGCCTATTTAAAGAAACCTCCCCTAAGATCCCTTGAGCATCAAAACCAGCAGCCCTCACACCCAAAGGCTCTCCTAATGCCCTCTCTTCCTCTCCCTTTCTCTTCTCTTGGGTGTTCTATGTACCCCTTCCTTGGAACATGCATCTTAAGGAGTTCCATGCCCAAAGGAGTTTGGATGCCTTTTCTTTATTGGTTTCTAGCATTTGGTAGCAGCACATAGTAAGGAGAAACTCTAGAGAAGAGGAGAAAAAGAAGATCAAGGAGAAAGATCAAGTATTGATCGTGATCCAGGCTTCATTCAGATTCAACAAGCTGAATTTTAGAGAATCAAAATTTAGATTATAGAGGACTGTTTCAAGCTGATCCTGAGTGGATACTCATAGAGGTTGAACATTTGTGTGGCTAACAGAGAGCTTCGTCTCTTCCACATCCAATTTTGAAGAAAGAAATTATGAAATAGGTATATGATTTGATCACAATCTGAATTTCAGCATATATCAATTTTAGCATATGAAATAGATCCATGTGATTTTATATTTTTATGCATGTATAATTTAGATTAAAATTATCCTAATCTTATTCTCCACTGTGGTATTTAGAAAATAAAGTTTTGAAACACACATGCATGCACCAAACTTCAAATTCCAACACAGTATTCCTCTAACTATGAGCACGATCATAGAGGCTTGATGAAGGCTCTTTTAGCACCCAGAAATATGAGAATACTTAGGAAGAAAGCTTGGAAGAAAGGTAAGGAATGGAGCTTGGTGGACTGCTATTTGATAGATACCACAAGAGAACCCAAGGGGCCTTTTATAGCCACTAAATTCTGAATGTTGGGCCAGCCCAATGTTCAAAAATTAAACAACCAAAAATAATAGCTCCAATGTCCTAAAGATTAAAAGCCCAAAAACATTCAAATTATTAAAAGCCCAAAGGATCAAAAATTAAAAGCATAACATTCACAAAATCCAACATTTAGAATATTAAAATCATAACATTTAGAAAATTAAAAGTTAAAATAATAAATAATAATAATAATAATAATAATAATAATAATTTTGGATTGGCTGGTAAGGTGCTAAACCTGCATTCGCACCCACACCCCCCCTTACCTAACCTGGCCCGATTTGATTTGGTTTGGTTCGTGCACGCACGTATTATAGATTTTTCTTCAAACCTCCTCAAATGCCCTTTAGGGCATAGCCAAACCCTTTTCACATATAAAGGACACAAGAAATCTTTTCATTCTCGATGTGGGACTAAAATACTTCAAAACAATATGAAATAACATTTGGAGGGAATTGAATTGGAAATCTTGAGTTTTCAAAATTTGAAATTTCCCACCAACAATCTCCACAAAACTCAAAATTTTCAAATAATATTAAAATAAAATAATACAAATTTTTGGATGCTTGTACTATATAATGGGTAAGATAACTTAATTTTACTTAATGTGAATAGTTTTCATCTGAAGAAAATAAAATGAACCAGATCTTGAACTACGTTTCTTTGATCTAGACTTCAACTACCACACACACAGTATAGAGAACCTTCATCACTAGTCTGTGCATTAATGACCCCGCACAAGTATCTTGATTTGTCATAAGAGTTACTAAAGATTGCCAAAATCTCATATCCACGGCCATGTATAGATACTCTCACATAGGTGAGCCCCTCCAGAGATGTGTGTAGAGTCACATCTCTTGGAAAATACCACCTCAGGTCTCATTCAGAGCTACAGCTCTTCTTTACTACTACATAAGAGCACTAAACACCATAGAGATGGGATAAAGTCTATGACTTACATAAGAGCACTAAACACCATAGAGATGGGATAAAATCTATGACTTCTATATAAAATAAATTATATGTGCTCTCTAACCAACCAATTAGCTTATTTTTATCATATTGATTCTCCTTCAAGGGATCTCTAATCACAAAGGTTGGGTTTCCACTATTGGAAGGTCCTTTATAAGCAAAATCCCATCCCTCTCGATGTCTCAAGGATCTTAGTCCTATTCAAGCCTTTAATAAAGTAGTTAGTAAGATTTTGATTAGATTTTATAAAATTTAACACTATTATATCATGCTTTTGTTGCTATTTAATATATTTTTGTCTTAACTTTATATGTCTATTAGTTTTAGAATTTATGATTTTTTTTTTACAAAAATCAATTGCAGTTCTAGAATTACCATAGAGATGGGATAAAGTCTATGACTTACATAAGAGCACTAAGCACCATAGAGATGGGATAAAGTCTATGACTTCTATATCAAATAAATCATATGTGCTCTCTAACCAACCAATTAGCTTGTTTTTACCATATTGAATCTCCTTCAAGGGATCTCTAATCACAGAGGTTGGGTTCCCACTATTGGAAGGTCCTTTATAGGCAAAATCCCATCCCTCTTGATGTCTTAAGGATCTTAGTCCTATTCAAACCTTTAATAAAGCAGTCAGTAAGATTTTGATTAGATTTTATAAAATTTAACACTATTATATCATGCTTTTGTTGCCATTTAATAGATTTTTGTCTTAACTTTATATGTCTATTAGTTTTAGAATTTATGATTTTTTTTTTTACAAAAATCAACTACAGTTCTAGAATCACAGTGAATAGATTTAGGAGGAATGGGAGTTTGAATCAAAGGAATAAAAGATTACAAATTTTTGAGCCACTTAGCTTCTAAGGATATGATATCAAGGGTTATTAGCTCTGCTTCCATAGTACTTCTAGCTATTATAGTTTGTTTTACAAATTGCCAAAATATAGCACTACCATCAAGAATAAAGATATATCTAGAAGTAGACTTAATATCTAAGAAATCAGATATCCAGTTCGCATCACTATATCCCTCAAGAATAGCTGGATAGTCTACAAACTTAAGTTCATAAGAAATGGTGCCTTTAAGATACCAGAAGACTTTTTCTAAAGTAGTCTAATGAGACATGCTAGGGTTATTGGTATATCTACTCAGTCTAGAAATGGCATAGTCAATATCAGATCTAATTCTATTAGCTAGAGATAAGGGTGATCCAATAATTTAAGCATATTTTTCTTGATTCACAGGATTATTAGTATTCTTTATTAATTGAATACTAAGATCATATGGTGTAGATAAAGGAGAATGATCAGAATATCCAAACTTATCTAAGATTATTTATGTATAATGTGATTGAGTTAGATAATAGGAATTAAATGATTTATTAATCTTCATACCTAAAATTACATCAGCTTGACCAAGATCTTTCATGTCAAAATGATTTGATAACAACATTTTGATATCATTAATTAGATCAATATCTGATGCTAGTATGAGAATATCATCTATATATAGATAAAGAAGAATATATAAATTATCAAATTTTTTATAATATAAATAATTATCAAAATCATTGATTTGAAAATTATTAGAAAGAATAACACTATCAAATTTCTCGTGCCACTGCTTAGATGCTTTGTTTTAATCTATATAATGACTTAACAAGCTTGCACACTATTTTCTTGATCAGGCATAGAAAAACCTTCAAGTTGTCTCATATAAATCTCTTCTTTTAAATCACCATGAAGAAAAGTAGTTTTGACATCCATTTGATGAATAAGAAGTTTATGAATAGAAGTCAAAGCAAGAAAAACTCGGATAGTAGAAATATGAGCAATGGGAGAATATGTATCAAAAAAATCAAATCCAAATTTTTGACCAAATCCTTGAGCTACAAGCTGAGCCTTGTACCTTTTCATAGATCCATCAACCCTAATTAAGTTTTTTCTTAAAGATCTGTTTGCATCCTAGAGGTCTACTACCAGGAGGTAAATCAAAAAGAATCCAGGTATTGTTTTCAATGATTGATTCTATTTCACTATTAATTGCTTCCTTCCAAAAAGGAGCTTCAAGAGAGCTCATAGCATCATGAGAGTTTGTAGGTGTTTCTTCAATCATGAAGGTTATAAAATCTTTACCAAAACTCTTTGCAATTCTAGCTCTCTTACTTCTTCAAAATTCAAGATTAAGTTCTAAAAGATTTGATCAAGTTGAGAAGTAGAACGATGATCTGATGTAGAGTCAGATATTGCACTAGAAATTTGAGTTTTGAAAGAAAAGTTATTTTCAAAGAAAATTGCATCTCTAGATTCAATAATAGTATCATTTGAAATTCCAAGGATTTCAAAATTAATTACTAAAAATTTATAAGTATTACTACCAAGAGAATATCCTACAAAGACTGCATCTACAGTTTGAGGTCCAATTTTCTTTCTTTTAGGTTCAGAGATTCATACCTTTGCTAAACACCCCCACACTCGGAAGTAACTAAGCCTAGGCATATGTCCCTTCCAAAGTTCATAAGGAGTTTTCTCATTATCTTTAGATTAAATTCTATTTAGGATAAAATAGGCTGATAGAAGAGCCTCCCCCCATAAGTTTTGAGGTACACTAGAACTTAAAATCATGGCATCGACGATGTCTAGTAGGATTTGATTCTTACGCTCAGCCACACCATTAGATTGAGGTGAGTATGGAGCTGTGACTTCATAAATTATTTCATATTCTTCATAGAATAAAACAAACTCATTTGAAGTATACTCACCTCCTCTATCAAACCTTATTATCTTAATCTTTTTCTCTTGTTGATTTTCAGCGTCAACTTTATAAACTTTGAATTTATTAAGAACTTCATCTTTGATCTTTAAGAGATAAATGTAATAATATTTGAAAACATCATCTATGAAAGTTACAAAATATCGACTTTCACCTCTTGTTGGTCCCCTATTTGAATCACATACATCACTATGGATAAGTTCTAATTTTTGGGTGTCCCTAATTGAAATTGGTTTAAAATATTTTCTAGGCTGCTTGGATCAATTTTGATTTTAGGGATCAAATTTAAATTGGATATTTTCATTATTGACCTATGATTTACATGATCTAGTCTACCATGCCACATATCATAAGATTCAATATTTATTACATGAGATTGATTAAAAGAAGAATTTTCATTAACTGAAAGAGGCAGTATATTGATTTTGAAAAGACCTTCAGATATAAAATCTTTTTTAATAAATATTTTTTCTTTGGAAATTATAACTTTATTTGATTCTAATATAATTGTATAATCTAGCTGTACTAATAAAGATCTACTTATTAAGTTCCTACGAATCTCGGGAACATGCTAGACACCTTGTAGAATTAGTCTTTCTAGATATCAGCCTTAGCTTGACAGTTCCAACTCCTAGCACGTTGATGTTAGATATATGTCCTAGAAGCCAATATGGCTGACACATTGTAATAAACTAGGATATAATTTTATAATTAATATATTGATTTGATCAATAAAAGGGTAAATTTATTTTTCATTCAAGTTGATGTGTCTTTGAATCGTCCATGAAATTAGTTTTAATACATATTCTTAAAGTATTGAAAATTAGAGACATGTATTTAATTCTTAAATACTTTTGGTCATAGGATCATCATGAAAATGGTGATCGATCTGAATAAACTGATGCATAGATCACTTCTTTTGAGATAAATAGATCTCTAGTCTATAGTATAGAGATACTGGACGATGAGTGTGGGTAGTTGTTAGAAAACAAGTAGTACTGAGCATGACCATACGAGAGATCACTTGAATTTCTATTCAATCATCCGTGATTGTCTCGATGCTGTAATTGTGTGACTGATTCTTTGATCTGAAATGGCACTGTTGCTCGCAGTGAGGCTATTAGAGTTTGACTAACATATAAATATGAGTCTCAATAAGCCCTTGTAGTAGATGTTAGTGACAATTAATCCACTGTAGGAGTAGGATGTGCATCAAAATGAGATCTATCAATCTTGATAGAGAGAAATAGTTCTATGAGATTTGAAAGGCTAAGTCCAAGAATCTATGGCCATAATAGTGTGACTGATGCAAAAGAATTTTTATAGAAATCATATTTGGACTTGAGCTAATCGAATCTATCATATGACTGATGTTGAGGTTTGATAATTTATTCATGACCTGCCATCAAGTCAGGACTCATGATAGAGGGATTGAATCACACGTTAACTATATCTAGAGATTTATTTCAGTTCTACTGGGTTGCCACTACATACTGCTAGGTGTCACTGGTGGATTGTGAGAGCTCACTAGGGTTGTTCTGGATCGATAATTCATGATGAGTTAGAGTGAAATTATTCTGATCCATTGAAAAGAGTTTCAATGATACTTTAATAGAGATTATTGTATGTCTTACTACCAGATAGAATTGAACCTATAAGATCACACAATAAAGAGATTAGGCCTGAAATTAGCAATTGAGCTTATGAAGTGTCAATTGGGTTTAGAGAAACCCGATTGGATTAATGGTAACCTTGCTAGTACATGGTTGGACTCAAATTTTTTTTTTCATTGAGATTTTTTATTTGATAAGATAATTTAGACTTAATTACTTGCTAATAATCTAAATGAATAAGATTCATTTGACTCTAATTATTGGATGTCTAAGCTTTTGGATCAATTAAATTAGGGTGCAAGTCCCTAATTAATTTTTCTTGATAGTTATTATGGGGCACCACTATGATTGGATCAAGTTGGACGTGTCCTATGATTAGAGGGCCTTTTAATCTGATATGGGGTATCCCTTGGGTGCAAAAGAGGGTGTGTTTAATTGGGTACAAGGACTCTAAGAGTTGGCGCCTAATAGGATTCCTATATAAGTTAAATAACTTAAGTTATTAGGAAACCCAATGCAAGTATGACTTGTATTATAAGATTGAATAGGATTCAATCCTCATATCTATTTAAAGGAACCTCCCCTAAGGTCCCTAGTTCATCCAAACCAGTAGCCCTCCATGCCTAAAAACTTTCCCCATGCCCTCTCTTCCTCTCCCTTCTCCTTCCCCCTAGGCGTCCCACACGCCCCCACATTTGGGCATCCTCCCATCTCCTTCACGCCAAGGCACTTGGGTGTCCCCTCCCTACTGGTTTTCACCTACTGGTAGCAGCATAAATCAAGGAGAGAAAGGAAGAGAAGAAGAGAAGAAGAAAATCAAGAAGAAAGATCAAGTGTTGATCGCAATCTAGATTTTATTTTGATTCAGCAAGCTGAATTTTTTTAGAAAAAAAAATTAATTTATAGAGGGCTATTCTAGGCTGATCCCAAGTGGATACCCATAGAGGTTGGATACTTATACAGCTAAAAAAAAATCTCTTCTCTTTCAGATCCAGATTTTGAAGAAAAAGATTGCAAAACAGGTATGCGATTTGATCACAATCTGAATTTCAATATATGTCAATTTCAGCACATGAATTAGATCATTGTGATTTTATATTTTTATACATGCATGATTCAGATTAAAAGTATTTTAATCTTGTATTCTACTATGATGTTTAAAAAATAAAGTTTTGAATTACACATGCATACTCCAAACCTCGAATTCCAACAGTGGTATCAGAGTCACAGATTTCATACTGCTGAAATTGTCATACATGTTTTGAAAAAGATTTCAAAATTTGATTTTTTTTTGATACATAAGATGTATAGATAGATTTTAAAATATAAAATTTAATTTTAAATTTAATTTTAAAATATATATTTGATATGCAAAAGCATGCATACATCTAAATTTTGATCTAGAAAGAGCTTTAGTTCATGTTTATATGATACATAGATGCATGCATGAAATCTAAAATTTTATATGATCTGAATTTTGATTCATATACGTGATATATGATTACATATTTAGATCAAAAATTTATTTTTGATATGATCTATGATTAGTATATGAGATATATGATATCATGTAGTAGATCTGAATTTTATTTAGATCTGAATTTTACATACATATATGTGATATATGTTTGAATGTTAAATCTAAAAATTATTTTTATGATTTAAAACTTACTTTTGTACAAAAAATTTAGATCTAGAATTTAATTTTAGAATCTAAAATTTATATTTATGCATGAGGATTTTGGTCATGAAAAAATTATAAATTAGGTCATGTAATAGGATTGCATTAAGATTTTTGATTTGAGTCATATGGGTCTAATTTGATTAAGTAATTGATCGAATCGAGTTAAGTATTGATTAGGCTCAGATCAATTAAGTTAAATAATCATGCAATTATTATTGATCAAATTGACTGAGTCCTATATGTAGAATCGATTAACCTAGAAACCTAATTTGGCTCGATGATTTGAGCCTGATTCGCTAGAGTTAATCTGTTTGGACCAATTAACCTATTGGTGTCTAAGATAAGTTAATAAGATATGATTATTTAATTAATTTTATTCACTTATTTGGTCAATTTATTGATGTCTAAAAAAATAACAGGGGACCCCCATCGATCTCCACTTATCTGGCCAATTTGAAAGATTGGGTCTTCAATTGGGTTACTTAGCAGTTTGGTTTAGCTCATGCCAATTAGATCGGTCATATGATGACTGATTAGATAAGATTTAAACCTAAATCTCTCTATAAATATTAAGTCTATAGGTCTTCCACCATTGTAGATGTACGGACGTGCTACCGGTATTGATTGTTCTCGTCTGATCACAGTGATTCAGTTGTATCAAAAACACGCAACCACTCTATTAGCAAAGAGTTGCTCTAAGATAAGGATGAGATTAGACCTAATAACTGTTAGGTGAGAAATTCAATGATGGCCTTGCACCTATTTATGAATGGTGGGTCGGGCTTAACTAAAAAGTGTGGGTAATAACTGCTAAGTGAGTCCACATGACTTAGAGATCAAGTCACTGCAATATACTTAGAGAAGTATCTGGATAAAGAGTTGCCTACACATCAGTGTGCATGTTACCAATAACTATTAGGTGAGGTGCATGACATCTGTGGGACTACAGCACCCACTAGGAATTCTTTATCGTATTAGAATTTTTGTTTCCTTCCCAGAGAGTGGAGAGATCCAATAAATTAGTGGGAGTCATTGTTTGCATCTTAAAGTCTTTAGAAGCAAATATAACATTAAGTATAAAAGTCTAACTGGAATCTCTACTATCGCAGTTAAACCATGTCAATCTCAAATCCTCTAGCCCGCATCCTTGAAACCAATCATTTGATTGATATCAATCACAAAGTCAGGCTCAAAAACCTCAGGATTGTCCTGACCTTCAAAAAACTATATCATGTACTCGACCAGGAACCCATAACCCAGAGTTGTATCCGACCTATGAATCTTGCCTTTGAGAAAAAATAGCTAAGTTACCTTTTGTAGGACATGGAGAGAGGGTCACTGAGTTACTTACCCTAGTACACATCGATGTGTGTGGGCCATTCGATGTGCAGGTCAGGGATGGTTATACCTACTTCATTATCTTTATCGATGATCTGTCTAGGTATGGATATGTGTATCTGATAAAACACAAGTCTAAGGCCTTTGAAAAGTTCAAAAAATTTAGGCATGAAGTAAAAAAGCAAATAGGTAAGCCCGTTAAGGTTCTTCAATCTGATCGAGGAGGTGAATACCTTAGTCAAAAATTTTTGGGATATCTTAAGGATAACGGCATAGTCTCTCAATGGATGCCTCCTGGAATATCTCAACTCAATAAGATATCCGAAAGGAGGAACAAGACCCTATTGGATATGGTCAGATCCATGATGAGCTTCACTGATCTACCCTTATATCTTTAGGGACATGTCTTGTTAACTGTAATTCACTTGTTGAATAGGGTTCCATCAAAGTCTATTCCTACCATGCCATGTGAGACATGGTTCGGTAAGAAGTCGAATCTAGGTTATCTTAAGACTTGAAGATGTCTGGCCTATATCAAGAAATAGATAGCGGATAAATTAGAGGATAAATCTATTATAGCTCACTTTATAGGATATCTAAAAGAATCCATGGGATACTACTTCTACTTTTCATAAGACCACAATGTGATTGTGAGTCGAAATATCATATTCCTAGAAAAATAGTTTATCCAGGATGGTGGTAGTGGGAGGTTAGTTGAAATTAAAGAAAATATCTCTGAAGATCAAATGGCTATAGATCCTTAGGAATCCATTATCCATGAGCCAGTAGTAGACGTTCCTCAACTACCTCATAGATCTAGTATGATCTTCCGACCTCCTGAAATGTATATGGGTATGCTTACGGAGGAAGTAAATGAAATATTCCTTATGAGAGACAAGGGTTATAGCAATGATCCTAATACCTTTGACGAGATAATGTCTGACATCAATTTTGAGAAATAATTAGATGCGATGAAGTTAGAAATTGACTCAATACACTCGAATTAAGTCTGGATCTTAGTGGATCCACCTGAGGATATTGTATCCATTGGGTGTAAATGGATCTACAAAAGGAAGATAGGTGCCGACGATAAGGTAGAGACTTATAAAGCTATGCTTGTGGCTAAAGGTTATAGTTAGCGTGAGGGCATTGACTATCAGAAAATCTTATCTCCCATAACCATGCTGAAATCCATCCACACTTTGCTTGCTGTTGCAGCTTACTATGATTATGAAATCTGACAGATGGATATGAAAACTATCTTCCTGAATGGATATCTTTAGGAAGATATCTTTATAGAGCAGCCTATAGGTTTCACATCTGGTGATGGTAATCACAGAGTCTGCAAGCTACAAATATCCATATATGGATTAAAGCAAACTTCTTGGAGTTGGAACCATCATTTTGATGAGGCAATCAAATCATTTGACTTCATCAAAAATGAAGAGAAATCATGTTTATATAAAAGGGTCAATAGGAGTGCGATAGCATTCCTTGTATTGTACGAGGATGATATTCTCCTCTTTGGAAATGATATTTTCATGCTGACCACAGTCAAAAGATGGTTGTCCAAAGAATTCTACATTAAAGACTAAGGGGAAGCATCCTATATTCTCAGAATAAAAGTTTATAGGGATAGACTTAAATGGAAGCTAGGCCTGTCACAAAAGCCGTACATAGAGAAGGTGCTGAAAAAGTTCAGCATGAAAAACTTTAAAAGAGGACTTTTATCTCTTAGGCATAGTATTAATCTTTCCAAGATGATGTGTCCGACCACATCTGAGGAGGTACAGTACATGAGTAGAATTTTTTATGCTTCGATCATAGGAAGCCTCATTATGCCATACTATGTACTCGACCTGATATTGTCTTTGCTGTGAGTGTCACGAGCAGGTATCAGTCGAATCCAAACGAGGAGCACTGGATAGCTGTGAAGAACATCCTTAAGTACTTAAGAAGGACTAAAGATCTATTCTTGATCTTTGGAGAAGATTCTCAGTTGTGAGTCGAGGGCTATACTGACTCAGACTTCATATCTAATCTTGATGATAGAAAGTCTACGTCAGGATATATGTTCGTTTGCAATGGCAGTGCAGTTAGCTGGAAGAGTTTCAAGAAACCCATCATAGAGGATTTGACCAAGGAGGCTGAGTATGTCGCTACTTCGGATGCTACAAAAGAAGGCTTTTGGTTCAAGAAGTTCATCATGAAACTTGGGGTTATGACATTGGATGCCATACCATACTACAGCAATAACAATGGAGCCATAGCACTTGCTAAGGAGCCGATGTCTCATCAAAAATCGAAGCACATCGAGCGGTGGTATCATATCATAAGTGACTATCTCAAAAAGAAACATGTCGAGGTGCGAAGAGTAGACTCCATGGACAACATGGTAGACCCGCTGACTAAGCAGTTGAGCCAATCGAAAATGAAAGTCCACTTTGAGAAGATAGGACTTAGATTTGTGGCCAATTGGCTTTAGTCCAAGTGGGAGATTTTAGATATATGTTCTAGAAGCCAATATGGCTAATACATTGTAATAAATCTAGGATATAATTTGATACTTAATATATTAATTTGATCAATAAAAGAACAAATTTATTTTTTATTTAAGTTGATGTGTCCTTGAATCATCCATAGAATTAGTTTTGATACATATTCTCAATGTATTATGAATTAGAGATATGTATTTAATTCATAAATACTCTCAATCATAGAATCATCATAAGGATGGTGATTGATTCGGATAGACTGGCGCACAGATTGCTTCCTTCGAGATAGATGGGTCTCTAGTCTACAGTGTAGAGACACTGGACGATGAGTGTGGATAGTTGTTAGAGAACAACTAGTACTGAGCATGACCATACAAGAGATCTCCTAGACTTCTATTCAATCGTTAGTGATTGTCTTGATGCTGTAGTTGTGTGACTGATCCTTTGATCTGAGATGGCACTGCTGCTCATAGTGAGGCTGTTAGAGTTTGACTGACAATAAACATAGGTCTCAATTGAAGGAACCAGATCTAGGGTTTCAGGGTTAGATCTTGAAACTTTTTCAAGATCATACAGCGGAAGACTAAAATAAATCAAAATTTATTTTTTAAAATAAAAAAATCCCTAGATCTAAGATCCTATTACATGATTATTACATAGCATTAAATCAAAAATTAAAATATATAAATATAGCATGAACTACATGTTGATCATATCAACATGTTTCTATACTACATCTAATGTATGTATTAAACAATAGATCAGATCTATTACCTTGCAAGTTAAACGTTCTAACCTTGTTGATCTGGGCTTGAGGATGATGTTGCAAGCCGCACATGCATCCGGCCTCTAGGAGTCGTCCACACGAGCCCACGAATCTCGATCAGAAGTCCTGCTTCAGGAAATCAGCACAGTATGCTAGTACTGCGCTGATCCTTCTTTGATGGTTGATCAGGTGCCTCCTTCTTCTTGATTTGGACTCTTTCAAAGATAAAAAGTAGAAGGAGGAGTTTCAAATCTGAGATGCTCTCAGGAAACTCAAGATGGAGGGAGGAAAGATATGAAAACAAAAACCCTAAAAGAAGACCCTCTTCTTCTTCACGTTTTTCTCTCTAGACACCCAAACTTGCATCTTTTATATCTCCATGACCCAAATGTATTTCTCTTTGATTTTCAGATGGTACAAAGGTCTCTCAAATCTATAATTTTCTCTAAAATTTCATAAAGAAACTCATCTTATATAGAGAGATATGATAGAGTCCTTGTCTAGGTCAAACACCTAGTCAAGGCTTATCCAAACATGGCAAGGTAAGGGACGCCCAACTCTTGAGCACCTCCTTCATATTTTCATACATGGGTTATCAAAAAAGGATGTGCAATGTATACCCTAAAAGCCACAAAAATTTCAAAAAAAATTTGGATAAATTCGATGCAAAATTGAAAGAGTTTTGGATTTCTAAAACTCTATCTCATAGAATTTGAAATCCAAACTTATTCCTTTTAGATTTGATCCAAACCACCTTCCATGTAAGAAAGAAGAGAGGAGACCTTTTGTGAATGTGGGAGAGATCTGGGAGAGGGCTTTTGTCACACAAAATAAGTGGAGATTGACGTTGAATAAGAGAGAGGGCGTGGAGAAGGATTATGTGGCGCAAGGTGGAATCCTAGTCTTACTAGGATTCTGTCTTATGACTTGTTTTAATTTGGTTTTCCAAATCAAATCAAATTAAAATTAGATCAACCCAATTAAAATAGGTCTTAACCCAATTAAGAACTTAATTTAATCAGATTAAATTAGATTTAAATCTGATTTAATTTTCTAATCAAATTAGAAATTAGATTGACCCAAGTCCTAGTTGAACTAGGACTAGTTTTTCCTTGCACTTGGCTTATCCAATAAACCAATTGAACTTGATCCAATCAAGCCCAAACCAAATCTAATTAAATCATATTTAATTAGACTTAATCTCAGCCCATTGGCTTAATCAAATTAAGCCAATCAGCAATCGAATTGCTAATAGATCCTCCTGCAACACTTGCAAGAGGTTAAATGTCAATCGTATTGATCATTTAACCCTAGAACGATTCTTAATCGTTGATCAACCATCTGATCGGATCATGAACTCTAATGTGTGTGACCTCATAGGTCCGAACCTAAGTCGGTAGCATAAGAATAAATTTCTATACCAATCGAAGTGACCATCTAGCAATGGTATCCGACGACCGGATAGGTCGAATGTGTAGAACAACATCCTTAGAACCCATGCGGATATAGTTTTCATATAATTCATCTCCTTGACCAAAATGATCATAGGACACCCCAGAGTTCAACTGTCAACTCTGATCAGGTTGTCCACATTGTATTTCAAAATATCAAATCCATCTGATGGATTACCCTGGTCAAGGTTTTGCTAAATTGAAATACAGCGACTCATTCTTCTCCAACTCTTGAAGTGGTCAATCCCATCTCGATCACACTCTGACTTCGCAAGTACTTGACTGTGCTCAGAAGCCTTCCGTCCCTGAATTAGAAATTCAGTTAGTCCAGTACCAAAGCACAGTGAGTTGCTTGCAAGTCATTGAGGTGATCTCAGGTCTAAGGGACACTTATACCTATATCCCATCAGAGACATTCTCGACAGCAGAATACTCTGGAGTTGGTCACGTTCAATGATGATGTACCCTTACATCTCACCTGTATGCCATACCAGTGTCTCCACACTCTTTGGTTAAGAGGACAACCAACCCATATGGCCTACAGCGACCTATGCTCGATAGAAGCTGTCGTCCTTATTAACAGCTTATCATTTGGTCGTGAATAGTTTTAAGGACTAATCGATAAATCCTCTCTTTATCGAACTTAAATAGTCCTAAGGACTTCATCATAACAACGGAGTTCATTAGAAGATGAAAGCTTATGATGAAGATGCCAAATATATTTTATTTATTAACAAATCAATTACAATACTTGGTTGCTCAACCATCAACAGCTTGACGATTGGCTTTTTGGGACACATTTTCCAACAACTCCCACTTGTCCTAAAGCCACTCGACACAGTATCTAATACCCATCTTCAACTTGTGGTTATCGAACTCCTTTATCGCCAGGGCTTTAGTGAAGGGGTCGGCTAGGTTCTCCTTTTCGTCGATCTTCTGAAGGTCGACGTCACCTCGATCCATGATCTCCCGGACCAGGTGGAAGCGGTGCAAGATGTGCTTCATCCGCTGATGTGCTTTGGGTTCCTTCGCCTGAGCTATGACACCAGTGCTGTCGCAGTAGAGCAAGACCGGACCATCGAGGGAGGGTGCTACTCCGAGCTCGTTGATGAATTTCCTCAGCCATACAGCTTCCTTCGCGGCATCTGATGCTGCGATGTACTCCGCTTCACAAATAGAGTCTGCCACAGTATGCTGCTTGGAACTCTTCCAGCAGATGGCTCCACCATTCAGAGTAAAGATATAACCCGACACACTCCTGAGGTCATCATGGTCAGATTGGAAGCTGGAGTCTGTGAACCCCACAAGTTTCAGATCTGACTCGCCATAAACCAACCATTGGTCCTTAGTATTTCTCAAATACTTAAGGAGTGCTTTAACCACTTTTCAGTGGTTTTCTCCAGGATCAGATTGGTATCTACTCACTACTCCTAGTGAGTATGCCACATCTGGTCTTGTACATGTCATGGTGTACATGATAGATCCCATGGCTGAAGCATATGGGACTCTACTCATACGCTCTCTCTCTTCAGGAGTTGTCCGACAATCCTTCTTAGAGAGAGAAATTTCTTGGCATATCGGTAGATAGCCCTTCTTGGAATTCTCCATGCTGAACCTTTTCAGCACAGTGTCTATGTACATGGATTGGGATAACTGATAAACACTTAATTTAAGTATTTTAAATTAAAAAATTATATTTAATTTATCTTATTTATTAAGAATTTGATGTTTCTTTCTATGTTTTACAGGAAAGGTGATCGCCGATACAAAGAGTCCGATTCATAGATCAAAAAGACTCAAGTTTGAAGAAAATTAGACTTAAAATAAAATTAAAATAAAAGAAAGACGCATCCGGTATTATAGAAAATGAAGATACTATGCAAGGAATCCAAAAAGGATATAGATGTCATTATGAATGAACTTTTGTTTCTTTTTGGAATTTATAAAAAAGGGTTTCACGTGAGCGCATGAATTCAAAAGAAAAATATGGCGCGCGTGAATTCAAAACAAGAACCAGGCGCGCGTGAACGCGCGGGACGCGGCGTGGACGCGCGGGGACGGGCGCGGATGCGGGACGGGCGCTGACGCGGGTGTGGGCGCACTGCAGACAAGTTCAAAATAAGGAAAAAAATAATATTTAGAAATATTTTGAAAGATTTGTATTTGTTTTAGTCCCACATCGAAAAATCATGTAAAACTCCTCCCTTCTAACACCTATAAAAAGACTTTTGTACTCTCATTGGAGGGACAGCCCAGAAATTCTTCTAAAGCCTTGCATAGAGGAACAGAAAGGGACTACTTCATGAGCAGCTAGGCTAGCAGTCTCGGGAGTGGAGAAGAAATTTTGTAACGACACAGAGATGGTTTATTGTTCTAAACTTTTCTGTATTTCTTTATATGCAATAAAGATTATGCTTTTTATTTAAATTGTCATGAGTTCTTTATTTGCTCCCTATCATATGCTTTTATTTATGCTTTCTTGTTAGATTAATATTAGGAACAATTTTTACTTTCCGGAGACGCGTCGTGATCTACGGATACGGGGTGTGCCGAGGAAAGAAGAGTTGTGTACCTAGTCTTTCCGAAGACGCGCCGTGATCTACGGGTACGGAGCGTGTCGAGGAAAGATAAGTATTTTTCCTAAGATTAATCACATCTATTTAGTTAAAAAAGAGATACAACTCTGCTAGTGCAAATTAATTCAACACTCCCGAGCTCTTTTTATTTTTTAATTACTTCAATTTTACGATAATTTATTTTCTAAATCAAAAACAACGCTTCTTTCTTTTACCTTGCAATTTCAATTTAGCCCAAGATCCCTGAGGATACGATCTCGACTCATCCTACCTACGTAGTGAGTAGAGTTACTTTTGGTGCTATCAACGACTACGCATCAAATTTTGACGCCGTTGCCGGGGATCTTGGCACGGTTGAATTAAAAAAAAAAAAAAAAATTTGAATTTTTTTTTTTAAAATTTAAAAAAAAAAAAAAATACTTTTCAGTTTTTATTTCTCGTTTTAAATTTTTTCAGTGCTTTCTAGCTAGATAATCTTATTTGCATAATTACAGAATTACCTTGCATAACTAATTTACTATTTAGAATTTTGCTGCTTAGAATAATTTGCTACTTTTCATAGCCCAGTAATTTATTGCTTTTTAGACTTAATCACTTAAATTTATTTTCTTGCAAAACTAAAAAAAAAATTAAAAAAAAAATATACAACAAGATAAAATTATATAAAAAAAAAAAAAACCACTGACATTTCATAACACTTAACTAAAATAGCGTAACCTCAAATATAAAAATTTCTAACCTGATTGGACACCTTGTTTCTTTGCATTGCATCTCCATAATTGATCTTAAGGGCAATAACCCATTAACCAGATAAGGTGGAGATTTGATCACCCTTCCTTGGCCCACAAATCACTCCCTTGCATTTGCATAACCTAGACCTTAATTTAAAATCAACTAGACGTCAACCCTAGGAATTTCGAACTCAATAGGATAAGAAAGCTCTAGAGTTGAACCGAGTGCGGATTGGTTAATTGCTCGATGTCTAAGGCAAGTGGTTAAAGAAAGTGGTTTTCAATTGGTTCCGTTGACTGACCTGGCCAACTTAGTTGGTGTCTAAGGAAAGCAACGAGCAGGGAACCTCCCACATCTTACGCTTACCTGGCCGAGTCAGTTAGTCAGTCTTGAGCTTGGAGTGCTCAAAAGCAATCTTGAAAGTTAGGAGCTGTCTAGATCTAAGTTAACCTTAGGATAGAGAGTCTATGATTGTTTAAGTTGATTGCAATTAACATCTAAACATTAATTAATTTCTCCCTTTTCATAGATTTAAGATTCTTAGGTTCTTCTCTTTAGATTTTCTTCATTCTTTTCTCACTTTATTATAAAAATATATATTTTAAAAAAAAAAAAAAATTCTATGTGTGCTCTACAGTATAATTGTAAGGTGTATGCTTGGCCGTAGATCGTTACGACCAGAAATTCAACCTTTTGATCCAGAAATAGAAAGAACCTTTAGAGCCTACAGACATAAAAAGATGGACCGAAATCAGGAGAATGATCCACCCAAGCAATTGAAGGAGTACTTTACTCCTTCCACATATACCTACTCTCCTTGTATTCAAGTACCCCCTGTGGAGGCCACTCAATATGAAATTAAGTCCAGTATAATCCAAATGTTACCTTCATTTTATGGACTTAGTAATGAAGACCCTTATAAACATCTTGAAGAATTTCTTGAGATATGCTCAACTGTCAAAATTCACAACTTCTCCGATGATGCTCTTAGGTTGAAATTATTCCCTTTCTCACTTAAGGACAAAGCCAAATACTGGCTACATACTTTGGATTCCATGACTATATCAACCTGGGACCAGCTGCAAGGAGAGTTTCTCAAGAAATATTTTCCCATAGGAAAAACTAATCAAATAAGGAAAGCCATAACTAGTTTTTCCCAATTAGATGGAGAAATGTTTCATGAAACATGGGAGAGATTAAAAGACCTTATTAGAAAATGCCCCCACCATGCTGTACCCAAGTGGCAGTTAATCCAATGTTTTTATGATGGGCTCTTTGAAAGACATCGACAAATGGTCGATGTATCATGCAGTGGGACATTCATGCTGAAAAGTGAGGATGAGGCATGGCAACTGTTTGAAATTCTAAGTGAAAATTCATTACATCATATGTCTGCCTCTATTAGAGATAAACCCATGTTAAACTCAAAAAGAGGTGGAATATATGAAGTAGGAAATGCCATAGATATCCATCAAAAGGTAGATGAACTGTCCCAAAAATTAGATCGTCTTCTAAACACTGGACAATCCCCGATTTCACCTAATCCAATCCAAGAAGTTTGTGCATTGTGTGCAAGTCCGAACGATTTTGTTAGTGAATGCCCAGCCGCACCTCAATTTCCTGAGTTTGTGCATGAGCAGGTTCAGCAAGCTCAAGTCCAACAAGCTCGCAGACCAGGAAACGATCCATATTCGAACACTTATAACCCCGGCTGGAGAAACCATCCAAATTTTTCCTGGAGACCACAACCAGTGGTTGGTCCTGCCACACCTCGACCTCAATATCAAGACCCAACATATAGGCATGGACCATACCATCAATTCCAAAATGTTCCTCAACCGTCTACTACTGGTCACAGCTCAGCTTTTGAGGAAAAAGTCCTGAAAGCACTAGAAAGATTAGAAGTCAACACTCAGATCCTTAACTCCCACACACAATCCATTGCCAAGCTAGAGACCCAAATAGGTCAACTAGCGACTGCATTCAGTAGGAGGGAAGAAAAAAAATTACCTAGCCAACCCGAGAGCAACCCAAGAGGGCAATTTGTGATTGAGAGTTATAATACCCCAGAAGCTTTTTCTGAACATGCCAAATCAATCATGACTCTGAGAAGTGGGAAGGTCATTGAACACACTAGTAAAACCAATGAGACTGACCCTAAACCTCTAACCGAATCCAAATCACCCAGGAATAAGGAGGACCTGAAAATAGAGAAGGAACCAACTGCACCGAAATTATCTTACTTGCCTAAAGCTCCATTTCCGGATGCCCTGAAAGCCCCTATTCCTGCAGATAAGAAGGGAGGAAAACTCGATGAGATGTTGGAATTGTTTAAGCAAGTCCAAATTAATCTTCCCCTTCTAGACGCAATCAAACAGGTCCCTGCTTATGCCAAATTTTTGAAGGATTTGTGCACCCAAAAACGTAAATCTAGATCACAAATCCCAAAGAAAGTACGTCTCACTGAACAGGCTAGTTCTGTCGTCCAGCATGCCACTCCTCCAAAGCTTAAAGACCCAGGAGCCCCCATCATTTCCTGTGTTATAGGAGATTATCACATTGAAAAAGCTCTTCTAGATTTAGGGGCAAGTGTGAATCTTTTACCTAGTTCGGTGTATGAACTTTTTGGATTCGGAGAACTGAAACCCACATCAGTCACATTACAGTTAGCCGACAGATCAATTAAAAAATCACGTGGAATGCTTGAGGATGTCTTGGTCAAGGTAGATGAGTTTTACTTTCCAGTTGATTTTCTAGTTCTCGATATGGAATTAAGTGGCAACCCCAGACAAATTCCTATTATCTTAGGACGACCTTTCCTAGCTACGACGAATGCATGCATCAATTGTAGGACAGGAGTCATGGACGTATCGTTTGGGAATAAGAAACTGAGACTGAATGTGTTTGGTGCTTCCCAAGGACCATCAATAGATAGTTGCTTCAAAGTAGATACACTAGAAGATATTATAGAAGATGCAACACCCACAATTCTAGCACCTGAACCTTTAGATACTTGCTTGGCTCACTTTGGAGTGTATGACTTTAAGGGATATATGAAAGAAGTTAACATATTGTTGGATACACCACATGATAAAACCACTCCTCCATGGACAATCAAGTATGAGCCATTACCCATCTTTTGTTGGTTTTATCGCATATGACGTCTGGCTGAAGACGTAAAACTTAGCGCTTTTTGGGAGGCAACCCAAATTTCATCTATTTTGTTTTAACTGATCATCATTTTTTTAAAGAATAAAGGACCACTCTGTATGGAAGAGTCTATTAATAAACTTGACGTCTGGCTGAAGACATAAAACTTAGCGCTTGTTGGGAGGCAACCCAACGATTTCATATTTTTTTTACTTTATCGCAGCTGCAGAAATTTAGAACAAGAGCCTATTAATCAATGAAGCTATCTTCAACTTTCGAAACAAAATTATCCCAGGTGCACTCTCTCCTTTTATTTTCTTTGCTTTCCTACTCCATTGAGGACAATGTAGATTAAGTTGGGGGGGAAGGAAATTAATCAAATCCTCGAGTATGGTCAGAAATAATTAGTTCTGTGTATTTAAATTTTATTTTGATTAAGAGTCAATTAGGCATCCTAATAAATGAATGATTAACGGTCAAGATAATTTTAGAGATACCGAGGAATAAATTATTAAGAAAACCCAATGAATGGTAGGGTTTGAACTAGACCAAATTTTAGGAGTGATTCTACAACCCTCTTCTTACTGATCTCAATAAAGAATCTGCTTCATGAAAAATTGGGTGGAAAGATCGAGGTATGCAAAAATTCTTCTTAAAAAAAAAAAAAAACATTGGTCTCCTACTAAGTAACCGGGCCCTTTCGCCTAAGTAAGCGTTGTGGTTCGCGTAAAAAGGTAGGCAATGTTAAAAAAAAAAAAATTAAAAAAAAAATAATATTAATATATATATATATTAAGGAGACTAAATTGCAAGAAGATAATAAACCTCTTTTCCATTAAGTTAGAGGATTTAAAGAGTAAAGTGGAGAGTTGGTGAAAGAAAAGCTCTGAAATTTCTTTAGTTAATACTCAGCCACTAATTGGGTCAAATTGATAATCCAATGAAATATCTCTTTAATGGTCTGACCAAGTAACATTTACCTTTTGGGATGCCTAACCTACTTTTTATTCAAAATCAAGTCGGTACATAATGCTGATATATCTATTTTACTCGAGGACGAGCAAAATTCAAGTTGGGGGGTGTGATAAACACTTAATTTAAGTATTTTAAATTAAAAAATTATATTTAATTTATCTTATTTATTAAGAATTTGATGTTTCTTTCTATGTTTTACAAGAAAGGTGATCGTCGATACAAAGAGTCCGATTCATAGATCAAAAAGACTCAAGTTTGAAGAAAATTGGACTTAAAATAAAATTAAAATAAAAGAAAGACGCATCCGGTATTATAGAAAATGAAGATACTATGCAAGGAATCCAAAAAGGATATAGATGTCATTATGAATGAACTTTTGTTTCTTTTTGGAATTTATAAAAAAGGGTTTCACGTGAGCGCATGAATTCAAAAAAAAAATATGGCGCGCGTGAATTCAAAACAAGAACCAGGCGCGCGTGAACGCGCGGGACGCGGCGTGGACGCGCGGGGACGGGCGTGGATGCGGGACGGGCGCTGACGCGGGTGTGGGCGCACTGCAGACAAGTTCAAAATAAGGAAAAAAATAATATTTAGAAATATTTTGAAATATTTGTATTTGTTTTAGTCCCACATCAGAAAATCATGTAAAACTCCTCCCTTCTAACACCTATAAAAAGACTTTTGTACTCTCATTGGAGGGACAGCCCAGAAATTCTTCTAAAGCCTTGCATAGAGGAACAGAAAGGGACTACTTCATGAGCAGCTAGGCTAGCAGTCTCGGGAGTGGAGAAGAAATTTTGTAACGACACAGAGATGGTTTATTGTTCTAAACTTTTCTGTATTTCTTTATATGCAATAAAGATTATGCTTTTTATTTAAATTGTCATGAGTTCTTTATTTGCTCCCTATCATATGCTTTTATTTATGCTTTCTTGTTAGATTAATATTAGGAATAATTTTTACTTTTCGGAGACGCGTCGTGATCTATGGATACGGGGCGTGCCGAGGAAAGAAGAGTTGTGTACCTAGTCTTTCCGAAGATGCATCGTGATCTACGGGTACGGAGCGTGTCGAGGAAAGATAGGTATTTTTTCTAAGATTAATCACATCTATTTAGTTAAAAAAGAGATACAACTCTGCTAGTGCAAATTAATTCAACACTCCCGAGCTCTTTTTATTTTTTAATTACTTCAATTTTACGATAATTTATTTTCTAAATCAAAAACAACGCTTCTTTCTTTTACCTTGCAATTTCAATTTAGCCCAAGATCCCTGAGGATACGATCTCGACTCATCCTACCTACGTAGTGAGTAGAGTTACTTTTGGTGCTATCAACGACTACGCATCAATAACCCAAGCATCCTTTTAGATCTATCCCTATAGATCTTCATCCCTAAGATGTAGGATGCTTCACCCAAGTCCTTCATGGAGAACTGTGATGACAACCAAACTTTTATTCCCTGTAGTGTTGGGATGTCATTCCTGATTAAGAGAATGTCATCCACGTACAAGATAAGGAATACCACAACTGGACCATTTGCCCATTTATAGATGCAGGGCTTTTCTCCATTCTTAATGAAGCCATACGTTTTGATCACCTTATCAAAATGCATGTTCCAACTCTGAGAAGCTTGCTTCAATCCATAAATGGATCTCTGAAGCTTGCACACCGTAGACTCATCTGTGGATGTAAACCCCTCAGGTTGTATCATATACACCTCTTCAGTCAGCTCTCCATTCAGGAAAGCTGTCTTTACATCCATCTGTCAGATCTCATAATCCAGATGGGCAGCTATTGCAAGCATTATCCGAATGGATTTGAGCATTGCCACAGGAAAAAATGTCTCGTCATAGTCAATACCATAACGTTGACGATACCCCTTGGCGACCAGACAGACTTTATAGGTCTCCACCTTTCCGTCTGCACCTCTCTTCCTTTTGAAGATCCATTTACACCCAATGGGTTTAACCCCTTCAGGTGGGTCAACCAATGTCCATACATCGCTGACCTTCATGGACTCCATTTCGAATTTCATGGCTTCAAGCCATTTCTCGGAATCAGGTCTCTGCGTTGCATCCATAAAGGTGATCGGATCCTCATTATTCTCATCAAGTTTGATGGGATCACCGTCCCAGACCAAGAAACCGTAGTATCTATCCGGTTGATGCGGTACTCTACCGGATCACCTAAATGGTGCAGGTATATTGGGCTCCAGATCTGATCTAATCATATCCGACTCAGGTTCAGCTATTGGTGTCGGTCCTTCTTCCTGTTGAACTTCATCAAGTTCAACCTTAGAGGCAACGGTTTCTTCACCAAGAAACTCCTTTTCTAAAAAGATTGCCTTAAGGCTGACGAACACCTTTTGTTCATCAGTATGGTAGAAAAAATATCCTTTTGTCTCTTTGGGATACCCTATAAATGAGCATTTGTCAGACCTAGGTCCAAGTTTGTCTGTGACTAATCGTTTGACATAGGCCGGGCACTCCCAGACCCTAAGGTGTGAAAGTGCTGGCTTATGTCTCGTCCATATCTCATATGGAGTCTTAATTATAGACTTACTTGGAACCCTATTTAATAGATAACAGGCTGATTTGAGTGCATATCCCCAGAAGGATATCGACAAGCTAGCAAAACCCATCATGGATCGGACCATGTCTAACAGAGTCCGATTCCTCCTTTCAGACACACCATTATGCTGTGGTGTTCCTGGAGGAGTCCATTGGGAGAGAATCACATTCTCTCCTAGATATGTGAGAAATTTACTAGAAAGGTATTCTCCTCCTCGATCAGATCGAAGAGTTTTAATACTCTTCCCAGTTTGTTTTTCTACTTCACTTCGGAATCGTTTGAACATTTCAAATGAATCCGACTTATGTTTCATCAGATAGACATATCCATATCGGGATAGGTCATCCGTAAAAATTATGAAGTAGAAATATCCACCTCTAGCATTGGTGCTCATGGGCCCGCATACATCAGTATGTACTAGGCCCAAGAGCTTAGTAGCTCTCTCACCTTTTCCAGTAAAAGGTGACTTGGTCATTTTATCAAGAAGACAGGACTCACAGGTTGGAAGTGATTCACAATCACTGACTTCGAGGATTCTCTCTTGAGTCAACCTGTTTATTCTGTTCTTGTTTATATGACCTAGCCTACAGTGTCATAAGTAGATATCTAACACACTATCTAATCTAGGGTGCTTGCCAGTAGAATAGACTCTTATCAGGCTTGATCTTTTTGGTCTGGCTCTGCACAGATGTCCCAGCCTGAACTTGCACCTTCTTGACTTTCTTCTTCTTGTTCTTCTTCCCTTTCTTAAAGGGTCGAGAACCAGAAGATGAACCTCCCACTAAGTTCACCGACTCCTTATGGAGTTGGTGATCTTTCTCAAAGTTCTGAAGTAACCCCAGTAATCCGTGGTAGTTTACTTCAGGCTTTGTCATTCTATAATGAGTGAGGAATGGGAGATAAGACTTGGGCAGCGAGTTCAGTATTGCATCTTTCCTAAGCTGCTCATGCAAGGGAAAGCCAAGCTTGCTCAATCGTTCCATCAGCTCGATCATGTACAATACATGATCAGTGACAGAGGCACCATCCCGCATTTTGGCGTTGAAGATGGCACAACTAGTCTTGTGCCTCTCCACGTCATTGGATGTGCCAAAGGCATCCTCCAACACTTGAAGCATGTCCTTTGGCTGAGCCGTCTCGAATCTGCGACTGAACTCATCGCTCATAGCAGCCAGCATGATACAGTGCACCGTGGTCCGGTCATTGAGCCACTTTTGGTAAGTGTCTCTGACTGTTCCACGTGCATTGACAGCTGGCTCCTCAGGTGCAGGATCCATTATCACATATAGGATCCATTCATGCTCCAGGACTATCTTCAACTTTCGATACCAGCTATCGAAATTGGGTTCCACCAACTTATCATTGTCCAACAATGATTGGAGCGATAGGGAAGTGGCCATATCTGCACAAAAGAGAACCATAACCTAATTAGTAATTGATTCATTAAACCTAAAGATTTGAACTTTAATCAAAGGTTTCTCTCACTATTTTATTTGAATTGGTAGCCTCTACCTTCAACTCGAGGAATTACCCTAATTCCTTAGCGGGTACTAGAATCCACTTAGACTGCACACAAGCCCAACTTTGGTTGGTCAACCCATGTACATCTAAGGGTAGGTTCATAACCAATTATTTCTCTAAATAATTTCTAGTAATTTTAATTTTGCCCCAGAAACCTAATCAGTAGGCTTTGGCCTCCACTGTAAGGATCCAGTTAGGTCCAACCATTAACATGATCATACATGGTGTATCTAACCAATGAATGATTAAGCCCAACTTTGGTTGGCTCACCTAACCACCATTAGAGAGACACTTCCAAGTCATCATATGATGAGTGATAATTCCATTAGTCAACAAGCACCAGGCCTTTGGGTCTGCAATGATTATTGAGTTAATGGACTCATTATCAAACACCTTAATGGAAGGCTATGATTCACTTATCTCCATAACTTTATCATTTTAAGGACCTAATAATTTTAGAGGATTTAAATAATATAGAGGATGAAGTCAGATGAACCAGCTTATCATGATCCTCCCACTGGCTTCACCAAGTCAGCTTAAGGGAGACCAGGGATGGTCTAGGAGCACCTAAATCAGTCACACTGATTTACCTAGCTAACATGGGTCAGCTCGAATAGTCAAGTGATCCGATCAAAACATAATTTCACCAAGAGGCCAAGTAAGTTCGATCAGTGAGAGGGTCTGCCAAAGCTTGCCTTAGACACCATCAGAAATGGCCAGGTATGCGGGCTCCCAATTAAAAACCACCGGTCTGGTTTATCTTAGACACCAACTGGTTTAATTAGTTTTGATTAGATCAACCTAACAGTTCGTGCTAGACCGCTTAGCCAAGAATCAAGTCCATTTGGTTCTCGTTAAAGACATGGACTTGACCAACTACAACTATTGTAATTGATCTAGAGAATCCTTGACCTAATCTAAGACAACAATTGATTAGATTTAGTCAATTCTCTAATTAAGTCCATCTTCAATCTAACCATAGGTCTAACCCAATTAATGGACCTAATTCCCGCTAACCCATTAACCCAATGTGCTATGGTTTATGTCTTAGATTCTTCAATTCACAATCCTAGAACCTATTCAAACAACTTCTTAATTTTTAATTAAGTTTTGGACTGAGGGTTGGGTTTAGCTTTTCAAAAAATAATTTTCATATTTGTAAAATAATTTTACAATATGATTCTACCAACCATATTGCATGTTTGATTCATAATCAAGATGCAAGTGAAATAAACATGAAACTACTTTAGATCTAATCTAAACAGGTTCATGTAATTGAAACAATTTCAACTTTAAATAGTTTCTTTGCACAAAAATTATTAACAAAGAGATTTTATTTCAGATTTAAACATCTTTTAAATCTAATAAATCATAAATTTAATCTAGATCATATCTAACAAATTTATGATTAAAGATAGATCTACACAAACTAGGACAACTTTTGCACTGTAAGGGGTAAACCTTACAGCAGGACAACCTTGCAGTTTGTGATTGATCTAAAATTTTAATTTTAGATTTAATAATCAGATTATAAATTAGATCTAATCTAAAAAATAATCTAAATATGTATAAATAATCATGTAATAAAGAACCTAGGCTCTGATACCAATTGAAGGAACCAGATCTAGGGTTTCAGGGTTAGATCTTGAAACTTTTTCAAGATCATACAGAGAAAGACTAAAATAAATCAAAATTTATTTTCTAAAATAAAAAAATTTCTAGATCTAAGATCTTATTACATGATTATTACATAGCATTAAATCAAAAATTAAAATATATAAATATAGCATGAACTACATGTTGATCATATCAACATGTTTCTATACTACATCTAATGTATGTATTAAACAATAGATCAGATCTATTACTTTGCAAGTTAGATGTTCTAACCTTGTTGATCTGGGCTTGAGGATGATGTTGCAAGCCACACATGCGTCCGGCCTCTAGGAGTCATCCACACGAGCCCACGAATCTTGATCAAAAGTCCTACTTCAGGAAATCAGCACAGTATGCTAGTACTGCGCTGATCATTCTTTGATGGTTGATCAGGTGCCTCCTTCTTCTTGATTTGGACTCTTTCAAAGATGGAAAGTAGAAGGAGGAGTTTTAGATCTGAGACACTCTCAGGAAACTCAAGATGGAGGGAGGAAAGATATGAAAACAAAAACCCTAGAAGAAGACCCTCTTCTTCTTCACGTTTTTCTCTCTAGACACCCAAACTTGTGTCTTTTATATCTCTATGACCCAAAGGTATTTCTCTATAATTTTTGGATGGTACAAAGGTCTCTCAAATCTCTGACTTCTCCTAAAATTTAACAAAGAAACTCATCTTATATAGAGAGATATGATAGAGTCCTTGTCTAGATCAAACACCTAGTCAAGGCTTATCCAAACATGGCAAGTTAAGGGACACCCAACTCTTGAGCACCTCTTTCATATTTTTGTGTATAGATCTGTTGCTCCTAGATTGATTTTGATGATTACAAAGCAGATTGAAGGGATACAAATAATTTTAAATTGAAAATATCCTTATGCTCTTCAAGGGCAAAATCATAATTTCACTAAAATCCTGATTTGATGGTATCATTTGATAGAACAAATGATTTGTAAACTATTGGTGAAAATTTCAGTATATTTGGACTTATATTTTTGAAGTTATGAAGGTTTGAAGTGCATGAATCGACTCGTGAGTCAACTCATGGCACTGTGAGCTGATTGGCATGCAAAAAATTCTCATGGCACGCTGGATTTTTGACTTGGCATGACCTGTGAGTCGACTCATGAGTCGACCCACAAGGCATGAGTCAACTCATGAGTCGACCTCTGCTGATTTGAGTCGAAAAATCCAGAAATCAGACTGTCTGGGCTGTTGCAACAGAAGTCGACTCATGAGTCGACTCCTGAAGCATGAGTCGACTCATGAGTCGCCCCTGCGATGGAAAATATCAGCAACGGCTATTTTTTTGCCCATTTTAATTGCCATTTATGCTTCCTAAAATTGCTCTAACGGCTCTTTATCTGCCTAAATTATTTTCTCTTGCTTCTAATGTCATAAAATGCTTTAAATGATGAAAGAAATTACAGATTAAATAGCAGATCAAACGTGAAATCAAAAATGAGAAAAACAGAAGAGAGGATCCGAAATCTGCACGAAAAAGCCTGAGATCAACGAAAAATCCAAAAAGAAAAAGAGAGAGGATCCACAATATACCAGAGAGATTGTGAAAGAGAAAAGCAAGAGCTTTCAAGGAGAGGATCTTTACAAGCCTATTGTTCAACCTTGATCTAGAGATCTTTCAAAGCTTTCAAGAGATCTTCAATCAACAATCAACCTCTTCTCAAGCATTCGTTCAAGCGTACATCCACCTTGAGAAAATCCGAAAAGGAGTTCTTCATTTGAGTAAAGTTTTTATTGTTATATTCGCTCATTTAAAGGAGCTGTTATTGTATTAATCTGTGCTCAAAATTTTCTAACTCTTTGTGAGTTTTTGTTCTTATTTTTGGAGGATTTCCAAAACAAGGAAAGGTTGATCCGAACCTGAAATCGGAGTGTTTTGGGTTTACTTGTACCCGGGAAACAAGTGATCTAGCTTGGGATAGCTAGTGTCGGAGTTTCTGACGTTTTGTATTCGGGTTGAATACAAAGGATAGTGGATTGAAATTCCCAAGTAGGATCTTGGAGAGTGGATGTAGGTGCAAGGTTGGCACCGAACCACTATAAATCCTTGTATTTGTGGTGTGCTTTATTGTTTCTCCTTATTTCTTTATCATATCCTTGCATACCTGCTTTAAGTAATTAATATTGAATTAAAGTCTTTGTCTTATTCATCATAAGAAATTAATTAAGTAATCAGTTGGGCTTAAAATTTTTAGAAACCCAATTCACCCCCCCCCTCTTGGGTTGCATAGCTGGGCAACAAGTGGTATCAGAGCCGGTGCTCTAGCCCTTCTTTGATCTAACAATCAAAGAGCCAAAGATCTATGGCAACCCATGTCGGGACTTCTCTAGCCGAGGGGCAATCAACAAACCGACCTTCACTTTTCAATGGGTCTAATTACACCTATTGGAAAGCTCGGATGAAGATATTCATACAAGCACTTGACTATGATATGTGGAGTATCATAGTGAACGGTCCTCACACACCCACCAAGATTTTAGATGGTGAGGAGTCAACCAAACCCGAAAAAGAATGGGATGAGGTTGACAAGAAATTGGCACAATTAAATGCCAAAGCCATGAATGTTCTTTATTGTGCACTAGATGCAAGTGAATTTAATCGCATTTCTACTTGTGCATCTGCTAAAGAAATATGGGATAGGTTAGAAGTAACCCATGAGGGAACAAATCAAGTAAAAGAGTCTAAAATAAACATGCTTGTACATAAATATGAATTATTCAAAATAGAGCATGATGAGTCCATAACTGCTATGTTTACTCGTTTTACTGATATAATCAATGGTTTAAAGAGTCTTGGCAAATCTTATACTAACAGTGAACTTGTAAGGAAGATTCTCAGGTCACTGCCAAGAACTTGGGAAGCCAAGGTGACTGCCATCCAAGAAGCAAAGGACTTGAACACTCTACCTCTAGAAGAGCTTCTTGGATCCTTGATGACTCATGAACTTAGCATGAAGCAACATTAAGAGGATGAAGTCAAAAAGAAAAGAACCATTGCCCTCAAATCCACAACTTCGTCTGATTATGAAACGGATGACTCTGAAGATGAAGAACAGGATGAAGAGATGGCTCTCATCACCCAGAAATTTAAGAAGTTTCTAAGAAAAAGGAAATAGGGGATGAGAAAAAAGAAATTCACAAAAGGGGATCAAAGCAAAGAAAAGGAGAAAGATCAATCCCCTATATGCTACGAGTGCAAGAAGCCGGGACATTTCAGATCCGAATGCCCACAACTGAAGAAAGGTCCCAAAAAGTTCAAAAAGAAAGCAATGATGGCAACTTGGAGTGCGAGTGATGACTCAAGCTCCGATGAGGAAACCTCAACAGAACAAGCCAACCTGTGCCTTATGGCACACGAAGATGAGGTAACTTCTGAATCTACTAGTGATTTTACTTTTGAAGAATTGCATGAAGCTTTCTATGATTCAATTGATGAATTAAAGAAACTAGGAAAGAAAAATAAAGAACTGAAATTGGAAAATCAGTCTTTAGTAAAACAAACTGAAAACCTTTCAATTGAAAAATCCACCTTAATTCAAGAAAATCAAAACTTAAAGAATAAAATTAACAAGCTGAAACCTATAGTAGATAAGTTCACCTTAAGTTCAAACAAATTAAATATGATTCTTGATAATCAGAAAGCTATATATGATAAGGCTGGACTTGGCTATAAAACCCTGAAGAAACAAAAATTTCTGAAGGATATTTATGTAAATTATTCAAGTAACAAGTTTACAAATATTACTTGTTTCAAATGTGGAAGAATAGGACATAAATCATACACATGTCTTATTAACAAATATGCAAACACAAAGAAAATATGGGTTCCAAAAGGAACCATTTTGACTAACCTAAAAGGACCCAAGAAAGCTTGGGTACCAAAGACAGAAACTTGACCTTTGTTTGCAGGTGTGTCTAGCATCCCAAGGAGAAAATAGGAAATGGTATCTTGACAGTGGATGCTCGAGACACATGACTGGTGATGAATCACAATTCATCACGCTTGATGCTAAGGATGGAGGGATGGTCACCTTTGAAGATAATGGCAAAGGAAAGATCATCGGGATAGGTAACATTGGTATCACTCCCTCCAAATACATTGAGAATGTTTTATTAGTTAAAGGTTTAAAGTATAACTTACTTAGCATTAGTCAATTCTGTGATAAAGGGTATAAAGTAATTTTTGAATCATCTGTTTGCATTGTGACTAGTCCTATTAATGATGGCATTAAATTTATAGGACATAGGCATGGCAATGTTTACATGATAGATTTGAATGACTTAGCCAAATTAGACATGCAATGCCTAGTATCTTTGAATGCTAAAATAAATGAGACTAGTTGGCTGTGGCATCGTAGACTTGCACATATTAGCATGCATTCTCTTTCAAAATTAATCAAAAAGGATTTAGTTCTCGGTTTGCCAAAATTGAATTTTGAAAAGGATAGAATCTGTGATGCATGCCAATTAGGTAAACAAACTAGAGTTTCATTTAAATCCAAAAATACTGTTTCAACTTCTAGACCTTTAGAGCTCTTACATATGGATTTATTTGGACCAACTAGAACCACTAGTCTAGGAGGAAAATGATATGGATTTGTAATAATAGATGATTACTCTCATTTTACTTGGGTTTTCTTTTTAGCTCACAAAAATGAAACTTTTCAAATTTTCACGAAATTTCATCGAAAAGTCTCTAATGAAAAAGGGTTTTCAATTCAAAATATTAGAAGTGATCATGGAACTGAATTTGAAAATCAAGATTTTGAAAATTTTTGTGATGAAAATGAAATTGGCCATAACTTCTCTGCTCCTAGGACACCTCAACAAAATGGGGTAGTTGAAAGGAAAAACAGAACCTTAGAAGAAATGGCCCGTACCATGCTTTGTGAAAGCAACCTTCCAAGATATTTTTGGGCAGAAGCTATTAACACAGCATGTTACATTTTAAATCGTGCTTTAATTAGACAATTTTTAAAGAAAACTCCCTATGAACTTTGGAAAGGAAGAAAACCAAATATTGCATATTTTCATGTCTTTGGTTGCCGATGTTTTGTATTAAATAATGGCAAAGAAAAACTTAGTAAATTTGATGCAAAATCAGATGAAGCAATCTTTCTAGGTTACTCCTCCACTAGTAAAGCATTTAGAGTTTTCAACAAAAGAACTTTAGTAGTTGAGGAGTCCATACATGTTGTCTTTGATGAATCTAACGATCTTCCTTCAAGGAAGAATGAGGGTGTTGATGATGCAGATCCACTAATAGAAGGTATGAAGGAGATCACTCTGAAAGATTCAGCAACTCCAAAAGACAAGGATCAAGAAGACGAACAAAATGAAAGAGGTGAAGAAATTCAAGAACAACCTCAAAGTACAAATGACCTACCCAAGGAATGGAGGTATGTTCACAACCACCCTAAGGAGTTAATTATTGGTGACCCTATGCATGGGGTAAAAACCCATTCTTCACTTAGAGATGTACTTAATCATTGTGCATTTGTATCTCAACTTGAACCTAAAACTTTCGAAGAAGCTGAAAATGATCATAACTGGATTAATGCTATGCAAGAAGAACTTAATCAATTTGAAAGAAATAATGTTTGGACCTTAGTAAAAAGACCTAAGATTATTCAATAATTGGCACAAAATGGGTCTTTAGAAATAAATTAGATGAGCATGGAAATGTAATTAGAAATAAAGCAAGACTGATTGCTAAGGGATATAATCAAGAAGAAGGAATTGATTTTGATGAAACCTTTGCACCTGTTGCTAGATTAGAAGCTATTAGACTTCTACTTGCATATGCTTGCTTTATGAAATTTAAATTATTTCAAATGGATGTTAAAAATGTATTTTTAAATGGATATATCTCTGAAGAAGTATATGTAGAACAACTCCCTGGATTTGAAAATCATGCTTTTCCTAATCATGTCTTTAGATTAAATAAAGCTCTATATGGATTAAAACAAGCACCTAGAGCATGGTATGAAAGGCTAAGCAAATTTTTACTAAATAATGGTTTTTCAAGAGGTAATGTAGATACAACTCTATTTATTAAAAGAAATCAAAATGATATGCTAATTATACAAATTTATGTTGATGACATAATTTTTGGGTCTACTAATGAATCCTTTTGTCAAGACTTTGCTAAGCTTATGCAGGAAGAGTTCGAGATGAGCATGATGGGAGAAATCACCTTCTTCCTCAGACTCCAAATCAAACAATCAAAAGAGGGAATCTCCATCACCCAAAGCAAGTACACCAAGGAACTACTCAAAAGATTTGGAATGGAGAACTGCAAACCAATTGGCACACCAATGAGTCCCTCATGTAAGCTTGACAAGGATGATGAAGGTAAAAGCGTAGACTTAAAATACTATAGAGGTATGATTGGCTCATTATTATATCTAACTGCAAGTAGGCCTGATATCATGTTTAGTGTTTGCTTATGTGCTAGATATCAATCTAATCCTAAAGAATCTCATTTGAATGCTGTTAAAAGAATCCTTAGATACTTAAATGATACTCAAACCCTAGGGTTATGGTACTCTAAGGACTCATAAATTGATTTATTAGGATATTCAGATGCTGATTTTGCTGGATGTAAATTAGATAGAAAAAGCACAAGTGAAACTTGCCAATTTCTTGGAGTTAACCTAATCTCATGGTTTAGCAAGAAACAAAATTCGGTGGCACTGTCTACGGCTGAGGCCGAATACATTGCAGCCGGAAGTTGTTGTGCTCAAATCTTGTGGATTAAGCAACAACTCGAAGATTTTGGAATCAAACTTAATGAAACACCAATAAAATGTGATAATACAAGTGCCATAAATTTATCTAAAAATCCAATACAACACTCAAGATCCAAACATATTGAAATAAGATATCATTTTATAAGAGAACATGTTCAAAACAAAAACATAATTCTTGAATATGTTAGCACTGAAAATCAATTAGTTGATATCTTTACAAAGGCCCTTAGTAAGGATAGATTCTGTGAAATTAGGAAAAATCTAGGAATTCTAGATCCATATGCCTAAACTTCTCTTAATTGATATCAAATATTCTTAGAGCTCAATTTCCAACAACTATCCTGATCCCAAAAGCTCAGATTTATCATTCTAAAAACTTATCATTGAGCAAAATTCCTTCTCCCAAAATTTCAAATTTTTTTAGAATTTATTCATATTTTTCCTGATTTTCTGAACTTCATGAGTCGACCCCCATGAGTCGACTCAATGGCAAACTTGTAAATCCCATAAACTTCCCACGGGCTCATTGTTTTTAAACGGGAACCCTGTTTGTGAGACGACTCATCTTCCCATCGTCCTTCTTCCAAAAGCCGTCTTCTCCAACTCTTTTTGCTCCAAATCCAAAGATTTATTTCGAGGCAATTCTCCCTCCTCCTCTCCACCAAAAATCGCCTCCTTGGAAAGAGATTTCTCGTGCTTTCTCGCAGTGATTGGCACGGTTGGAACATGCCCTAGAACTTCACCAATAATTCAAAATCTACTTCTTTTCTCCACCAAAATTCTTCTTTACTCTCTTGTGATCCCTCCTCCACTCAATTCAAGTCTTCTTGTCTGCTACTTTATTGGATATGGCTCCAAAGATGAAACTTCCCCAAAGAAGGAAATCAATCCGTGAGCCTGAGGAAATTGTCCGAAAGAAAAGGCATGCTCAGTCTTCCAATGCTCCCACTCCACCTGCTCAAGGTCCCTCTCAATCCTCCATAAGCCCCAGTGTAAATCCTCTTTCTGATAGAAAAGTAGAAACCGAGAAAAATATAGATTTTCGGTTCTTTGAGAAAGAAGGCTTTACTTTTGCAAGTAAGATCAAAAATCAAGGATGGGAACTCTACTGCTCCCTTAAGGAAGTCACCTATGTTGATCTAGTTAGAGAGTTCTACCAAAACCTACTTTATGGAAGTGGGTCAGTGACTTCAACTGTAAAGGGGATTGACATATGCTTGGATTCTAGGATATTGGGAGAAATACTTCAGTTGCCTAGTGAAGGTTACTCATATATGGAACTCCCAGTAAAAGAAGAAGGGATCAGAATTATCTTAGGAGAAACTTTTTCAGGAAACAAATTGGAAGCAAAGCTATTGTCCATTGAGATGAGGGTCCTGCATCAGATTGTAACAAAACTCTTCTTTCCTAGGAGTGGTAGATATGACTTACTGTCTGGCAGAGATGTATGTGTCATGTTTCATGTCATCACTCAGACCCCCCTAAACCTCCCTGCACTTATGATAGAGGCCATGAGAGAAACTTTGAACAGATCCAAGGCACACTTGCCTTATGGTATGGCCCTTACTAGAGTATTTAGGAGTTTTGGAGTTAGCTGTGAGGGGGAGGCACCTACCAAGCTCTCACATGTGGACACTTTCAACCAACACAGCCTGCACCGAATGGGAATTACAAAGACTATTGGTGGTTGGATCAAGGGCTCTGAAGAAAGAGCTGAGAAGAGAGTTGAGGAAAGAGCTGAAGACAGAACTGAAGGCAGAGTAGAAGAAGAAGGTCCATCTTCTCCTGTACATGACTTCAGGGCAGCTTCACCAGATACCCAGTTCATTCCTGATACTAAGGCTTGCCCTTCTGAGTTTACTAGGATGCCCACACCAGTGTATCAGCCAGAGAGCAGAGCACCTCATTCAGAGTTCAGACTGGCTGATGATCAGATCGAGCATATTTCGCAGCGTGTGGCTTCTTTACTGTCTAGTCAGTGGAGTAGTACTTCTTTTGCACCTGGAGCCACCTCTTCTGATCAGACCGTTACTCCCCACATCTCCACTGTATTTCAGATGATTTCAGATCAGTCCATCCAGATACAGTAGCTTGAGCACACAGTCTGGAGACTGACTGGCAGAGTTCTTGACTTGCAAGCGCAAGTCCTTGCATTGGCCCATCCCAAGCCACAGGAGTCAACCATTGAGGTCACAGATCTCACTACAGAGGCTGGTAGGCTCAGAGGAGCTCTAGAAGGTGGATATGAATTGCTGAGGAAAGAGATTCGAGAATCAAGTGAGCATGCTACCACTCAGTTCACTGCTCTACTTCAATCTATTTTCAGAGCACTGAACGTACTTGATTCTATCAGACTCACCCTTTCTGTTCAGTCCTTAGCATCTCAGCGTTCTCAGCCTCCCAGTTCATCTCGTTCTCCTGCTCGTGCCAGAGGCAGACGGGGTAGAGGATGCACTTCTGATCCATCATCTCCTCACCCTATCTCTGATGACTCCGATCATTGACTTATCTTGATCATTTCTAGATCCTAAGTGTTAGTGTCTTGTTCTAGGATCTATACCTTGGGGCCATGTATTGAAAACTAGCTGGTTGAATTTTATTTTAAAGAACTATGTATTGAAACAATTATGTTTTTTAATGGAATCATCTTTTACTTATATTTCTACCTTTTGTAATGACATCGATCATATTTTGATTATATATTCTCTTCTTGTTGAAATATTGGCTTCTCTTTATTGTTGTTTGCTGTTGATAATTGTTATATTAAGGGGGAGCAAACATCTTGCAAAACTCTAAAGGGGAAGAAATTAAAGAATGTTTCAGAAAAAGGAAGAGTTAACTATGTTTGATGATGTCAAAAAGGGGGAGAAATTAAACAAAAACAAAAAGCAAAATCCTAAATTATGAGAAAAAGGGGGAGAAATTAAACAAAAAACAAAGATTGGAAGATTAAACCAAACTGGAGAAATTAAACAAAAACAAGAATTGGAAGATTAAACCAAACTTGAGAAATTAAACCAAACTTGAGAAATTAAACAAAAATTGGAAGATTAAAAAAAAAATATTGGGAAACAAATATTGGAGAAATTAAACAAAACTTTGAAAAATTTGGTATCGAAATTTGGTATCAGACAGAAATTTAAAAAAAAGCCATCCATCAAAAGCAAAATCTAAGTACAATGCAAATAAGTAATTTTTTATATACTTTAATATATTTCAAAATTCAAACTTGCTCTGATACATCTTTTGAAATTTTATTTACCTTGATACATCTTAAGAAATTTGATTTACTCTGATACACCCTAAAATTTCTTTTAACTTGCTCTGATACATGATAAAATTTGATCTGATACAGTGTGAAAGTTTCTCTGATATATTATAACATTTGCTCTGATATAGTGTTAAATTTTCTCTGATATATTATAACATTTACTCTGATACATTATAAAATCTTTTCTGATAACATTGTAAAAATTATTTTTCTTGCTCTGATACATTGCAAAATTTATTTATCTTCTCTTGCTCTGATATATCTTAAACTCAAAATGATCTAATACCCTTTTCAAATCTTTAAGAAAATGGACAAACTATTTTTGCATTTATATTACATGCCAAAAGAATCATACTCTTTTCAAGCATATACACCTATAATGGATTCTTTTGAAATTAATGCATTAACATAAATATTTTTGTTCAAGTGTTTTGTCATCATCAAAAAGGGGGAGATTGTTGCTCCTAGATTGATTTTGATGATTACAAAGCAGATTGAAGGGATACAAATAATTTTAAATTGAAAATGTCCTTATGCTCTTCAAGGGCAAAATCGTAATTTCACTAAAATCTTAATTTGATGGAATCATTTGATAGAACAAATGATTTGTAAACTATTGATGAAAATTTCAGTATATTTGGACTTATATTTTTGAAGTTATGAAGGTTTGAAGTGCATGAGTCGACTCATGAGTCAACTCATGGCACTGTGAGCTGATTGGCACGCAAAAAATTCCCATGGCACGCTGGATTTTTGACTTGGCACGACCTGTGAGTCGACTCATGAGTCGACCCACAAGGCATGAGTCGACTCATGAGTCGACCTCTGCTGATTTGAGCCAAAAAATCCAGAAATCAGACTGTCTGGGCTGTTGCAACAGAAGTCGACTCATGAGTCGACTCCTGAAGCATGAGTCGACTCATGAGTCGACCCCTGCGATGGAAAATGTCAGCAACGGCTATTTTTTTGCCCATTTTAATTGCCATTTATGCTTCCTAAAATTACTCTAACGGCTCTTTATCTGCCTAAATTGTTTTCTCTTGCTTCTAATGTCATAAAATGCTTTAAATGGTGAAAGAAATTGCAGATTAAATAGCAGATCAAAGTGAAATCAAAAATGAGAAAAACAGAAGAGAGGATCCAAAATCTGCACGAAAAAGCCTGAGATCAACGAAAAATCCAAAAAGAAAAAGAGAGAGGATCCACAATATACCAGAGAGATTGTGAAAGAGAAAAGCAAGAGCTTTCAAGGAGAGGATCTTTACAAGCCTATTGTTCAACCTTGATCTAGAGATCTTTCAAAGCTTTCAAGAGATCTTCAATCAACAATTAACCTCTTCTCAAGCATTCGTTCAAGCGTACATCCACCTTGAGAAAATCCGAAAAGGAGTTCTTCATTTGAGTAAAGTTTTTATTGTTATATTCGCTCATTTAAAAGAGCTGTTATTCTATTAATCTGTGCTCAAAATTTTCTAACTCTTTGTGAGTTTTTGTTCTTGTTTTTGGAGGATTTCCAAAACAAGGAAAGGTTGATCCAAACCTGAAATCGGAGTATTTTGGGTTTACTTGTACCCGAGAAACAAGTGATCTAGCTTGGGATAGCTAGTGTCAGAGTTTCCGACATTTTGTATTCGGGTTGAATACAAAGGATAGTGGATTGAAATTTCCAAGTAGGATCTTGGGGAGTGGATGAAGGTGCAAGGTTGGCACCGAACCACTATAAATTCTTGTGTTTGTGGTGTGGTTTATTGTTTCTCCTTATTTCTTTATCATATCCTTGCATACCTGCTTTAAGTAATTAATATTGAATTAAAGTCTTTGTCTTATTCATCATAAGAAATTAATTAAGTAATCAGTTGGGCTTAAAATTTTTAGAAACCCAATTCACCCCCCCCTCTTGGGTTGCATAGCTGGGCAACAAGATCACCAGAAAAGGGTGCACAATATATACCCTAAAATCCACAAAAATTCTAAAAAATTTTTGGATAAATTCGGTGCAAAATTGAAAGAGTTTTGGATTTCTAAAACTCTATCTCATAGAATTCAAAATCCAAACTTATTCCTTTTAGATTTGATCCAAACCACCTTCCATGTAAGAAAGAAGAGAGGAGACCTTTTGTGAATGTGGAAGAGATCTGGGAGAGGGCTTTTGTCGCACAAAATAAGTGGAGATTGGCATTGAATAAGAGAGAGGGCATGGAGAAGGATTATGTGGCGCAAGGTGGAATCCTAGTCTTACTAGGATTCTGTCTATGACTTGTTTTAATTTGGTTTCCCAAACTAAATCAAATCAAAATTAGATCAACCCAATTAAAATAGGTCTTAACCCAATTAAGAACCTAATTTAATCAGATTAAATTAGATTTAAATCTGATTTAATTTTTTAATCAAATTAGAAATTAGATTGACCCAAGTCCTAGTTGAACTAGGACTAGTTTTTCCTTGCACTTGGCTTATCCAATAAACCAATTGGACTTAATCCAATCAAACCCAAACCAAATCTAATTAAATGATATTTAATTAGACTTAATCTCAGCCTATTGGCTTAATCAAATTAAGCCAATCAGCAATCAAATTGCTAATAGATCCTCCTGCAACACTTGTACTGGGTTAAATGTCAATCGTATTGATCATTTAACCCTAGAACGATTCTTAATCGTTGATCAACCATCTGATCGGATCATGAACTCTAATGTGTGTGACCTCATAGGTCTGAACCTAAGCCGGTAGCATAGAAATAAATTCCTATACCAATCGAAGTGACCATCTAGCAATGGTACCCGACGACCGGATAGGTCGAATGTGTAGAACAACATCCTTAGAACCCATACGGATATAGTTTTCATATAATTCATCCCCTTAACCAAAATGATCATAGGATACCCCAAAGTTCAACTGTCAACTCTGATCAGGTTGTCCACATTGTATTTCAAAATATCAAATCCATCTGATGGATTATCCTGGCCAAGGTTTTGCTAAATTGAAATACAACGACTCATTCTTCTCCAACTCTTAGAGTGGTCAATCCCATCTCGATCACACTCTGACTTCGCAAGTACTTGACTGTGCCCAGAAGCCTTCCATTCCTGAATTAGAAATTCAGTTAGTCCAGTACCAAAGCACAGTGAGTTGCTTGCAAGTCACTGAGGCGATCTCAGGTCTAAGGGACACTTATACCTATATCCCATCAAAGACATTCTCGACAGCAGAATACTCTAGAGTTGGTCACGTTCAATGATGATGTACCCTTACATCTCACCTGTATGCCATACCAGTGTCTCCACACTCCTTGGTTAAGAGGACAACCAACCCATATGGTCTCCAGCGACCTATGCTCGATAGAAGCTGTCGTCCTTATTAACAGCTTATCATTTGGTCGTGAACAGTTTTAAGGACTAATCGATAAATCTTCTCTTTATCGAACTTAAATAGTCCTAAGGACTTCATCATAACAACGGAGTTCATTAGAAGATGAAAGCTTATGATGAAGATGCCAAATATATTTTATTTATTAACAAATCAATTACAATACTTGGTTGCTCAACCATCAACAGCTTGACGATTGTCTTGATGCTATAGTTGTGTGACTGATCCTTTGACCTGAGATGGCACTGCTGCTCATAGTGAGGCTGTTAGAGTTTGACTGACACATAAACATAGGTCTCAATGAGCTCTTGTAGTAGATGTTGGCGACAGTTGATCCACTGTAGTAGTAAGATGCGCATCAAGATGGAATCATCAACCTTGATAGAGAGGAGTAATCCTATGGGATTTGAAAGACTAAGCTCAAAAATCTATGGTCATAGTAATGTGACTGATGGAAAAGAGTTTTTATAGGAATCACATTTGGACTTGAGCTAATCAAATCTATTATATCACTGATGTTGAGGTTTGATGATTTATCCCTGACTTGCCATCAAGTCGGGACTCACGATAGAGGGACCGAATCATATGTTAACTATACCTAGAGATTCATTTAAGTTCTACTGGGTTGCCACTACATCTGCTAGGTGTCACTGGTGGATATGAGAGCTCACTAGGATTGTTCTGGATCAACAATACTTGATGAGTTAGAGTAAAATTATTCTGACCTATTGAAAAGAGTTTCAGTGATACTTTGATAGAGATTATTGTATATCTCACTATCAGATAGAATTGAACCTATGGGGTCACACAACAAAAAAATTAGGTCTGAAATTAGCAATTGAGCTTATAAAGTATCAATTGAGTTTAAAGAAATCTAATTGGAATCAAAATAACCTTGTTAGCACATGATTGACATAATTCCTCTTTTCGTTAGAATATCTTATTTGATAAGATAATTCAAACTTAATTATCTGCTAATAACCTAAATGAATAAGATTTATTTAATTTTAATTGTTGAGTGTCTAAGATTTTGTATCAATTGAATTAGTGTGCAAGTCCCTAATTAATTTTTCTTGATAGTTATTATGGGGCGCCACCTTGAATGGATAAAGTTGGGCATGTCCTATGATTAGAGGGCCTTTCAATCTAATATGGGGTATCCCTTGGATGCAAAAGAAGGTGTATTTAATTGGGTGCAAGGGCTCTAAGAGTTGGCACCTAATAGGATTCCTAATGTAAGTTAAATAACTTAAGTTATTAGAAAACCCAATTTAAGTAGGACTTGTATTATGAGATTGAACAGGATTTAATCTTTTTGCCTATTTAAAGGGACCTCCCCTAAGGTCCCTAGTGCATCCAAACCAGTAGCCCTCCATGCCTAAAAACTTTCCTCACACCCTCTCTTTCTCTCCCTTCTCCTTCCCCCTTGGCGTCCCACATGCCCCCACACTTGGGCATTCTCCTATCTCCTCCACGCCAAGGCACTTGGGCATCCCCTCCTTGCTGGTTTCGACTTGCTAGTAGCAGCATAAACCAAAGGGAGAAAAGAAAGAGAAGAAGAGAAGAAGAGATGAAGAAGATCAAGGAAAGAGATTAAGTATTGATTGCAATCCAAGCTTCGTTCAGATTTAGCAGGCTGAATTTTTTAGAGAAAAAAAATTAATTTATAGAGGGCTGTTCCAGACTGATCTCGAGTGGATATCTGTAAAGGCCAGATACTTGTGCGGTTAGAAGAAAATCTCTTCTCTTTTCGATTCAGATTTGAAGAAAAGTATTGCGTAACAGGTATGCGATTTGATCACAATCTGAATTTCAACATATGTCAATTTTAGCATGTTGGGTATAAAACACCCACGGTCGAAGTTCTCAGCGGGATTAACCCTCGCAGGCTCCATCTCCGACTTCAACTATATGAAGACTCCACCCGGGCTCCTACGGGAGCTAGGCTTCGCCACCAACTTCAGCCGCCCGGACTCCTATGGGAGCTGGGCTCCGTCCCCGACTTCAACTATGGGAGCCGGGCTCCGCCACCAACTTCAGCCGCCCGGACTCCTATGGGAGCCGGGCTCCGTCCCCGACTTCAACTACAGGAGGACTCCGCCCGGACTCCTACAGGGGCCGGGCTTCGCCACCAACCTCAACCGCCCGGACTCCTACGGGAGCTGGGCTCCGTCACCAACTTCAACTGCCGGTAAACTCTGTCCGGACTCCTACGGGAGCCGGACTTCGCACCTGACTTTAATTGCAGGAAGACTCCACCCAGACTCCTACGGGAGTCGGGCTCCATCCACGACTCCAACCGCAAGGAGGACTCCACCCGGACTCCTACGGGAGCCGGGCTCCGTCGCCAACTTCAACTGCTGGTAAGCTCCGTCCGGACTCCTACAGGAGCCGGACTTCGCACCTGACTTCAACCGCAAGGAAGACTCCGCCCGGACTCCTACGGGAGCCGGGCTCCATCCATGACTCCAACCGCAAGGAGGACTCCACTCGGACTCCTACGGGAGCCGAGCTCCGTCGCCAACTTCAACTGCTGGTAAGCTCCGTCCGGACTCCTACGGGAGTCGGACTTCGCACCTGACTTTAATTGCAGGAAGACTCCGCCCGGACTCCTACGGGAGCTGGGCTCCATCCACGACTCCAACCGCAAGGAGGACTCCGCCCGGACTCCTACAGGAGCCGGGCTCCGTCGCCAACTTCAACTGCTGGTAAGCTCCGTCCGGACTCCTACGGGAGCCAGACTTCGCACCTGACTTTAATTACAGGAAGACTCCGCCCGGACTCCTACGGGAGCTGGGCTCCATCCATGACTCCAACCGCAAGGAGGAGTCCAGGCTCCGTCCACGACTCCAACCGCAAGGAGGACTCCGTCCGGACTCCTACAGGAGCCGGGCTCCGTCGCCAACTTCAACTGCTGGTAAGCTCCATCCGGACTCCTACGGGAGCCGGACTTCGCACCTGACTTCAACCGCAAGGAAGACTCCTCCCGGACTCCTACGGGTGCCGGGCTCCATCCACGACTCCAACCACAATGAGGACTCCGCCCGGACTCCTACGGAAGCTGGGCTCCGTCACCAACTTCAACTGTCGGTAAACTCTGTCTGGACTCCTACGGGAGTCGGACTTCGCATCTGACTTTAATTGTAGGAAGACTCCGCCCGGACTCCTACGGGAGCCTGGCTCCATCGACGACTCCAACCGCAAGGAGGACTCCACCCGGACTCCTACGGGAGCCGGGCTCCGTTGCCAACTTTAACTGCTGGTAAGCTCCGTCCGAACTCCTACGGGAGCTGGACTTCACACCTGACTTCAACCGCAAGGAAGACTCCGCCCGGACTCCTATGGGAGCTGGGCTCCGTCCATGACTCCAACTGCAAGGAGGACTCCGCCCAGACTCCTACGGGAGCCGGGCTCCGTCGCCAACTTCAACTGCTGGTAAGCTCCGTCCGAACTCCTACAGGAGCCGGACTTCGCACCTGACTTCAACCGTAAGGAAGACTCCGCCTGGACTCCTATGGGAGCCGGGCTCCGTCCATGACTCCAACCACAAGGAGGACTCCGCCCGGAATCCTACGAGAGCCGGGCTCCGCACCTGACTTTAATTGCAGGAAGACTCCGCCCGGACTCCTACGGGAGTCGGGCTCCGTCACCAACTTCAACCGCTGGTAAGCTCCACCCGGACTCCCATGGGAGCCGGGCTCCGTCGCCAACTTCAACTGCTGGTAAGCTCCGCCCGGACTCCTACGGGAGCCGAGCTCCGCCTCCAGCTGTGACTGAAGGAAGACTCCATCCGAACTCCTGCGAAAGCTGGATTCCGAGCTCCTCTTGGACAGATGGCTAACTACCTCTCTCCGCCAGACACCCCAGCCAGACTTCAGCCGACAGACCTTCGCCCCCTGGCACGCTGCAGTAACGGCCACAACTCTGCTCCACCCCCTACGGCGGACCCTGCGTAGCCCCATTACTCCCTGACAAACCGTATTAACGGCCACGACTCTGCTCCACCCCTGCAGCAGACCCTGCGTAGCCCCATTACTCCCTGACAGGCCATATTAACGGCCACGACTCTTCTCCACCCTCAGTGGCGGACCCTGCGTAGCCCCATTACTCCCTGACAGGCCATATTAACGGCCACGACTCTGATCCACTCCCTGTGGCAGATTCTATGCGATTCCACCTCTCCCCGACGAGTCACGACAGCGGACGCCGCTCTACTCCCCGTAACTGATTCCACATGGCGAGCCACGGCGATAGCCACGATTCCGCTCCACTACCCTCCGCAATAAATTCCTCCTGGTTTTGGGCGGCCGATGACCAGGCGATTTCAGGCGTCACTGTCAATTTGTTGCCCCCTTCACCTATAAAAGGGGAACCCCAGATACGTTATTCCATAAGCTCTCGTTTTACTTAGAAACTCTGCTAAAATTTTCGTTCGAGCACTCCATTCTTATTGAGACAGAGAACTGACTTGAGCGTCGGAGGGTCTTGCCGGAGCAACCCCACCTCCGGTTTAGACTTCTTTTGCAAGTCCCGACGGCGACCGTGACTCCCTCGACTCCAGCTTCTCCGACGCAAGCAGATTTTTGCACCAACAGGATTGGCGCTAGAGGAAGGGCTGTGTCTTCTCAGCATCCTTGTTCTTAAAGGAGCGCTCAACGGGGCCACCTCTGATCATTTTCTCCGACATCCGCTCCTCATTTCCCCCACTGGGTCCTCGCCCGATGTCTTCTCACGAAGCATCTACACAGCTACCCACGGTCTCCGCAGCCATATCTTGGGCCCCGATCCCGCTTCTGATTTCCTGGGCCCCGCATCCTCTGGCGATGATCGTCGACATGGAGTGGCCAGACAATCGGCCTCTGATGGATTTTGCCAACACCATCTCGGGGGGATCCCGGCAGGAAGCAACCAACATACCGGCTGTACCCCCCAAGCGACAAAAGATTGAAGAGCCCGTAACCTTCACTGAGGAGGATACCCAGGGAGTCCAATTCCCTCATGACGACGCTGTCGTAGTTTCTTTGAATATAGCAAATTACGACGTCCGTCGCATTCTTGTCGACAATGGAAGTTCGGCCGACATCTTGTTCTACGACATCTTTTCAAGAATGTCCATCCTTGACAGTCATTTGAGATCGATTAGCTCCCCCTTGGTAGGGTTTACCGGCGACGCCGTTCTGATGGAAGGAATAATAACTTTGACTGTGGTTGCAGGTCAATATCCAAGACAATCCAGGGCTCTGGTGAATTTTTTGGTGGTGAAAGTACCGTCAGCCTACAATGCAATCCTCGACCGACCTGGCCTCAATGCTCTCCGAGCCATCGTATCGACTTACCATTTGAAGTTGAAGTTCCCCACCAACCAGCGGATCGAAGAAGTCTGGGGAGACCAAGCCCTGGCCAGACACTGCTACAATATAGCCTTGCAAAGAAGCGATCAATCAGACCCCTGTCCTGTCGATGGATTGGATGCTCGCGATGACCTCATCGAAGAGAGGGGCGCCCCAATTGAAGATCTGGTACCAATCTCTTTGAATGACGGGAATGCGGAGCATGTAGTGATGATCGGCTCCAACCTAGAAGAGGAGGTGCGAACGCGGCTCGTTGATTTTTTACGAAGGAATGCGGATGTTTTCGCTTGGGTCCCAGCAGACATGCCAGAGATTGACCCGGAGGTCATGGAGCACCGCCTGGCCATCGATCCAAAGCATCGACCGACGAAAGAAAAAATCCAAGGTCATGCACCGGAGAGGCAGAAGGCGATAGCCGAGGAAGTGGACAAGCTTCTTAAAGTCGGATTCATTAAGGAAGTCAATTATCCTGATTGGATTTCCAATGTTGTCCTAGTCAAAAAAGCAAACGGCAAGTGGAGGATGTGCATAGACTTCAAAAAGCTGAATAAGGCCTGTCCGAAGGATAGCTACCCCCTTCCCAGAATCGATCAACTGGTGGATGCGACCTCGGGGCATGAGCTCCTCACCTTCATGGATGCGTTCTATGGCTATAATCAAATTAGAATGGCGCTGGAAGATGAAGAAAAGATAGCTTTCATCACTAATCATGGCCTTTACTGTTACAGGGTCATGCCTTTCGGCCTCAAAAATATGGGCGCAACCTACCAACGGCTAGTGAACAAAATCTTCAAGGAGCAGATCGACTGTAACATGGAAGTCAACGTGGACGATTTGCTCGTAAAGAGCAAATCTTCCAGAGATCACGTCACCGACCTCGAGGAGACCTTCGACGCTCTCCGAAAATATAGAATGAAGCTGAACCCAACTAAATACGCTTTTGGAGTAACCTCAGGAAAGTTCCTGGGCTTCATGGTATCTGGGCGCGGGATCGAGGCCAATCTAGAGAAAATTTGCGCCATCCAGGAGATGGCCGCCCCAAAGTCGGTAAAAGAGGTTCAGCACCTCACGGGGAGGATAGCGACCCTTAATCGCTTCGTCGCGAGGTCGGCCGAACGGTGCTTGTCCTTCTTTCAAACCCTCAAGCAACCGAAGAACTTCTGTTGGACCTCTGAGTTTCAACAGGCATTCGAAGAATTGAGGAGCTACCTTGGCTCACCCCCGCTGTTGGCAAAGCTGGAGCCTGGGGAGGAGCTATTTTTATACCTGGCGATCTCTCCCATGGCCCTCGCAGCCGTCCTTGTCAAAGAAGAAGCGAAAGTTCAACAGCCAATCTACTACGTCAGCCGTGCTTTGAGGGACGCCGAGACCAGGTACACCAAATTAGAAAAACTGACTTACGCCTTGTTGATTGCAGTCTGGAGGCTCCGGCCCTACTTTCAAGGGCACACCGTGACATTGCTCACTGACCAACCGATCAAAGCAATTTTGCACCGGGCGGATGCCTCTGGGAGGATGACAAAGTGAGCGATCGAGCTCACAGAATTCGACATCAACTATCGACCCAGGCCAGCAGTGAAGGCCCAAGTGCTGGCAGATTTCATAGTGGAATGTACTATCCCAGAGGAGGCTGAACCTGAACAAAGCAAAATCGACGACCTGAAGTTCCGATCGAACTCCCCCAAAGAAGAAGCGGATCCCTCTGATCGCTTTTGGGCCCTCCATGTGGATGGGTCTTCCAACATGTCAGGCGCGGGTGCAGGCCTAATCTTGGTCAGTCCGGAGGGAATCATCATGGAGTACGCTCTGCATTTTGAGTTCCCCACAACAAACAATGGGGTGGAATATGAAGCTCTGATTGCGGGACTAAGGGTCGCCAAAGAGCTGGGAGTAGATCGACTCCAGGTCCACAGTGACTCTCAACTAGTGGTGGGACAGGTCAGCGAAAGTTACGAAGTGCGGGAGGACAGTATGGCCAAATACCTTGAAAGGGTAAAGGAACTCGTCTCTGCCTTTAGCAGCTTCAACATCGAATAGATCCCAAGGTTGGAAAATACCAGGGCTGACCTTCTCTCCAAGCTGGCGACGCTAGCTCCGGCCGAACTGCCCAAGGGCGTTCTTTTTGAAGTTCTAAAGTGCCCGAGTACAGAAGAGTCGCGGCCCGTGATAGAAATTGACCACAAGCCCAGCTAGGTCGACCCCCTGGTAATCTATCTCAGAGATGGAGTTCTCCCCCAGGATGCGAAAGAAGCTCAGAAGCTCCGAAACCAAGCCTCCCAGTACATCCTTTATGAGGACAAATTGTACAAGAGATCATACTCCTTGCCCCTCTTAAGATGCCTCCGGCCTTCAGAAGCTGACTACGCCCTGTGGGAAGTGCATGAAGGAATCTGCGGAAACCATTTGGGGGCTAGATCCTTATCCCACAAGTTGCTTCGCCAAGGGTATTACTGGCCGACGATGCATCATGATTCAATCGAATATGTCAGAAAGTGCGACCGATACCAGAGATATGCTAACATCCAGAGACAGCCCGCCACTGAGCTCACGCCCTTAAGTGCCCCATGGCCTTTTGCACAATGGGGGATGGACATCCTTGGCCCCTTTCCTATGGCATCTGGGCAGAGGAAGTTCCTACTTGTAGCGATCGACTACTTTACCAAGTGGGTTGAAGCCGAACCACTGGCAAAAATCACAGAAGCAAAAGTGCAAGATTTCGTCTGGAAGTCGATCGTATGTAGGTTCGGTCTGCCCAGAACCTTAATCACTGATAATGGACGGCAATTCGCGGGAGAGAAATTTGCCAAATTTTGTGAAGATCTAAACATCTCCCACAACTTCACATCGGTAGCCCATCCTCAGACGAACGGCGAAGCTGAGGTAACTAACAGAACCCTTTTGCAGGGGATTAAGACAAGACTCGAAAAGGCGAAGGGAACTTGGGCGGACGAACTTTATCATGTGCTGTGGGCGTATTGAACTACCCAAAGGCTGCCCATAGGGGAAACCCCCTTTGCTTTGGCCTTCGGTACGGAGGCCGTCATCCCAATTGAGCTTAAACTCCCATCGGCGTGAGTCATAGCATTCGACGAACATCAAAATTCGCAAAGTCTTAAAGCCAACCTCGACCTGCTGGAAGAAAGATGGGAGATAGCTTAGGTTCGAATGGCAGCCTACAAACAGAAAGTCGCTCGATACTACAACGCCCGAGTCAAGAACAAAGTCTTCAGAGTAGGAGACCTAGTGCTTCGACGAGCTGCTGTCTCGCAGCCTCAGGATCGAGGGAAGCTCGCCCCTAACTGGGAAGGCCCATATGAGGTCAAAGAAGTAGTTCGGCCCGAAACTTATTATCTCAAGGAGCTCGGAGGAGCCGACCTCCCGCGACCATGGAGCTCGAAAAACTTATGGATGTACTACCAATAACTTCATTTTAATTGAAAGTTGTATACCTGCATGTCTTTGGTATTGTCCTACATCTACAGGACAATTCAAGCAAACTGTATCAGAAATGAAAGGGAAACCTCATCCCGACAAAATCGAAGGCCCGATTCAATTTAGACCGGATGGGGGGAAAGGCCCTGCAATGCCCATATGCGCCCCCACAGCCCTGTTAGGGACAGGAGGAGAACCTCGCCCTAACTTGAGCAAAGTCGAAGGCCTGGTTCCATTTAGACCGAATGGGGGGAGAGGCCCTGCAATGCCTACATGCGCCCCCACAGCCCTGTTAGGGACAGGAGGAGAACCTCCATCCTAACTTGAGCAAAGTCGAAGGCCCGATTCCATTTAGACCGGACGGAAGGAGAGGTCCTGCAACGCCCACATGCGCCCCCATAGTCCTGTTAGGGACAGGAGGAGAACCTCGCCCTAACTTGAGCAAAGTCGAAGGCCCGGTTCCATTTAGACCAGACGGAGGGAGAGGCCCTGCAACGCCCACATGCGGCCCCACAGCCCTGTTAGGGACAGGAGGAGAACCTCGCCCTAACTTGAGCAAAGTCGAAGGCCCGGTTCCATTTAGACCGGACGGGGGGAGAGGCCCTGCAACACCCACATGCGCCCCCACAGCCCTGTTAGGGATAGGAGGAGAACCTCGCCCTAACTTGAGCAAAGTCGAAGGCCCGGTTCCATTTAGACCGGACTGGGGGAGAGGCCCTGCAACGCCCATATGTGCCCCCACCGCCCTGTTAGGGACAGGAGGAGAACCTCGCCCTAACTTGAGCAAACCCGAAGGCTCGGTTTCGTTTAGACCGGACGGGGGGAGAGGCCCTGCAACGCCCATATGTGCCCCCCACAGTCTTGCTAGGGACAGGAGGAGAACCTCGCCCTAACTTAAGCAAAGTCAAAGGCCCGGACTCCTACGGGAGCTGGGCTCCGTCCGCAACCCCAACCGCAAGGAGGACTCCGTCCGGACTCCTACGGGAGCCGGGCTTCATCACCAACTTCAACTGCTGGTAAACTTCGTCCAGACTCCCACGAGAGCCGAACTTCGCCCCGACTTCACCTACGGGAACTGAACTTTCGTGGCCTCACTGAGAGCGGAGGAAAAATTCCAAGCGAAAAAGAAAAAGGAAGGCGATGGACCACATCAGCGACGATTGGAAAACAAACAGTGTCCAAGGTGCAGAGAACCCTGTCTCAGCAAGGATTGGGGCTCTCATCAGGAACCCCAGCTTTTGAGGAAGCTTTCGATGCAAATCCAAGGTAAGACAACTTCCTCAGGGTGACAGAAGCTCAGACCTCCGAGCTCGAGCCCTGAGGGGGGCACCAAACCCAAGTAGCCCCCAGATGAGTCTGCATCTACTGATGGAAAAGATGGGTCGATATGATGGCAATCGAGTATCTTCGAATGATGCAAAAGCCAAAAAGGAGCTCGGCAAACAACAATTCAACACGAATAAAAGAGCCACCGGTGATCTAAGGACGACATCAAAAAAAAAAAAAGAAAGAAGAAAGAGAAAAATAAGAGAAAAGGAAGGAAGTTCGGCAGACAACAATTCAATGCAAAGTGCGGATGACGTAACAAAATCTCCTTCTCATTTTTCAACTAACAAGATGTACGTTACAAGACCCAGAGGGCTAAAAAAGAATACATTATTTCAAGGCTCGAGAACACGGCTTGGAAAGGATACACCGGAGGCCACTTCAAGCAGCGAACTTCTCTTCCCATTTTTGTCCTTCCCAGCCGCATTTTCCAGTGCGTGTGGCAGGCCTATCGGCTCTCGCCCCCGCCTTGCTTCACTCCACCTCCAAAATCCCAACCCTAGGGGGAAAAGGATGGGATAGATTCCAGGGGGCAGTAAGGACAACGGCAGCGGCGACGAAGATCTGTTTCAAGAAGAACCGGGGTTACCCCGGAGGCAGTGGTGCCGCCAGAGATATGCGCCATCATCGAATGCTCCGTGACAACCGCCGTCCAAAGTGTTCCCACAAGGTCGGCATGCGCTACTTCCACCGTCCCCGCAACAAGTTTCACTGCCCCACCGTCGGCGCCGACCGCTTCTGGTCCCTCAGCCCCGACGACATCAAGGATCCCGCCACAACTTGTGACGACAGCTCTGCCCCCTTGACCGGTGTCACCCCATCTTGCTACTCCGACATTCTCAAGCAGAACGCCTTTACCGACGGTCCCCATTATTAAACCCCTGTTGTTGAAGGAATTCTTCCTCGAGCCCCCTTTGAAGCGACGGGGACCTTCAGCGGCCGCTCGATGATCAGAGAACTCGCAGACCGCTATTCTCCTCCTTGCCCTCCTCCAAGCCCGTGGCATCCTCTTGAGGATGGCCTTCGAGGTGGAGGCCCTGGCGGGAAAACCCCTTAGAGAGGAATCGGGGGGCTGGAGATGGCAGAGAGATGGCAAAGACCGGCGCGGAGGACTCTCGGAGTTGGCAGGGGCACCAAGGGAGTGGCTGAGTAGCTAAGCTCTCAGACGAAAGAAAGGTGCCATCCTTTAGGCAGAGTAAAGCCCCGAACGAAGGGTGGGGGGTTTAAATAAGCAGCGGATCTTAGCACAATTATGGTGGCGGGAGTCCCTAGACCAACCGGTGCTCACCACGTGTCCCGCGTGTCTCGCTTGCCGCTACCGAGGGTTGACTGTTTGCAAACTTTCATGGCACGATGCTTGGGATCACGTCCCGGTGGGGGGTTCCGAAAAGACCCTTCGGGTCGCCTTGATCAGAAAAAGGGCTCCAGCACGCACACGTTTAATGCCAAAATATCTGGGGGCAGTCGTCGCAGGATTCGAGGGGACAACATCGGCCATGCCAATCTCTCTGCACTTCCTTCATTCGAAATTCAAACTCAGAAGTAGGGAGACTGGTGTTGGGTATAAAACACCCACGACCGAAGTTCTCAGCGGGATTGACCCTCGCAGGCTCTGTCTCTGACTTCAACTACAGGAAGACTCTGCCCGGGCTCCTACGGGAGCCGGGCTCTGCCACCAACTTCAGCCGCCCGGACTCCTACGGGAGTCGGGCTCCGTCCCCGACTTCAACTATGGGAGCCGGGCTCCGCCACCAATTTCAGCCGCCCGGACTCCTACAGGACCCGGGCTCCATCCCCGACTTCAACTACGGGAGGACTCCGCCCGGACTCCTACGGGGGTGGGGCTTCGCCACCAACCACAACTGCCCGGACTCCTACGGGAGCCGGGCTCCGTCACCAACTTCAATTGCTGGTAAACTCCGTCCGGACTCATACGGGAGCCGGACTTCGCACCTGACTTTAATTACAGGAAGACTCTGCCCGGATTGCTACGGGAGTCGGGCTCCGTCCATGACTCCAACCGCAAGGAGGACTCCGCCCGGACTCCTACGGGAGTCAGGCTCCGTCGCCAACTTCAACTGCTGGTAGGCTCCGTCCGGACTCCTACGGGAGTCGGACTTCGCACCTGACTTCAACCGCAAGGAAGACTCCGCCCGGGCTCCTACGGGAGCCGGGCTCCGTCCACGACTCCAACCGCAAGGAGGACTCCACCCGGACTCCTACAGGAGCCGGGCTCTGTCGCCAACTTCAACTGCTGGTAAGCTCCATCCGGACTCCCACGGGAGCCGGACTTCGCACCTGACTTTAATTGCAGGAAGACTCCGCCCGGACCCCTACGGGAGCTGGGCTCCATCCATGACTCCAACCACAAGGAGGACTCCGCCCGGACTCCTACGGGAGTCGGGCTCCATTGCCAACTTCAACTGCTGGTAAGCTCCGTCCGAACTCCTACGGGAGTCGGACTTCGCACCTGACTTCAACCGCAAGGAAGACTCCGCCCGGACTCCTACGGGAGCCGGGCTCCATCCACGACTCCAACCGCAAGGAGGACTCTGCCCGGACTCCAACGGGAGTCGGGCTCCGTCACCAACTTCAACTGCCGGTAAACTCCGTCCAGACTCCTACGGGAGCCAGACTTCGCACCTGACTTTAATTGCAGGAAGACTCAGCCCAAACTCCTACGGGAGCCAGGCTCCGTCCATGACTCCAACCGCAAGGAGGACTCCGCCCGGACTCCTACGGGAGCCGGGCTCCATCGCCAACTTCAACTGCTGGTAAGCTCCGTCCGGATGCCACGGGAGCCATACTTCGCACCTGACTTCAACCGCAACGAAGACTCTTCCTGGACTCCTACGGGACCCGGGCTCCGTCCATGACTCCAACCGCAAGGAGGACTCCGCCCGGACTCCTACGGGAGCCGGGCTCCGTCGCCAACTTCAACTACTGGTAAGCTCCGTCCGGACTCCTACGAGAGCCGGACTTCGCACCTAACTTCAACCGCATGGAAGACTCCGCCCGGACTCCTTTGGGAGTCGGGCTCCGTCCACGACTCCAACCCCAAGGAGGACTCCGCCCGGACTCCTACGGGAGCCGAGCTCCATCACCAACTTCAACTGTCGGTAAACTCCGTCCGGACTACTACGGGAATCGGACTTCGCACCTGACTTTAATTGCAGGAAGACTTCTTCCGGACTCCTACGGGAGCCGGGCTCCGTCCATGACTCCAACCGTAAGGAGGACTCCGCCCACACTCCTACGGGAGCCGGGCTCCGTCGCCAACTTCAACTACTGGTAAGCTCCGTCCGGACTCCTACGGGAGCCGGACTTCGCACCTGACTTCAACCGCAAGGAAGACTCCTCCCGGACTCCTACGGGAGGTGGGCTCCGTCCACGACTCCAACCGCAAGGAGGACTCCACCCGGACTCCTACGGGAGCCGGACTCCGTCACCAACTTCAACTGCTGGTAAGCTCCGTCCGGACTCCTACGGGAGCCGGACTTCGCACCTGACTTTAATTGCAGGAAGACTCCACCCGAACTCCTACGGGAGCCGGGCTCCGTCCATGACTCCAACCGCAAGGAGGACTCCGCCCGGACTCCTACGGGAGCCGGGCTCCGTTGCCAACTTCAACTGCTGGTAAGCTCCGTTCGGACTCCTACGGTAGCCGGACTTCGCACATGACTTCAACCGCAAGGAAGACTCCGCCCGGACTCCTACGGGAGCCGGGCTCCGTCCACGACTCCAACCGCAAGGAGGACTCCGCCCGGACTCCTACGGGAGCCGGACTCCGTCACCAACTTCAACTGCCAGTAAACTCCATCCGGACTCCTATTGGAGCCGGACTTCGCACCTGACTTTAATTGCAGGAAGACTCCGCCAGGACTCCTACGGGAGCTGGGCTCCATCCACAACTCCAACCGCAAGGAGGACTCCTCCCGGACTCCTACAGGAGCCGGGCTCCATCGCCAACTTCAACTGCTGGTAAGCTCTATCCGGACTCCTACGGGAGCCAGACTTCGCACCTGACTTCAACCGCAAGGAAGACTCCGCCCGGACTCCTACGGGAGTCGGGCTCCGTCCATGACTCCAACCGCAAGGAGGACTCCGCCCGGACTCCTACGGGAGTCGGGCTCCGTCGCCAACTTCAACTGCTGGTAAGCTCCATCCGGACTCCTACGGGAGTCGGACTTCGCACCTGACTTTAATTGCAGGAAGACTCCGCCCGGACTCCTACGGGAATCGGGCTCCTTCCACGACTCCAACCGCAAGGAGGACTCTGCCCGGACTCCTACGGGAGCCGAGCTCCATCGCCAACTTCAACTGCTGGTAAGCTCCGTCTGGACTCCTACGGGAGCCGGACTTCGCACCTAACTTCAACCGCAAGGAAGACTCCACCCGGACTCCTATGAGAGCCGGGCTCCGTCCATGACTCCTATCGCAAGGAGGACTCCGCCCGGACTCCTACGGGAGTCGGGCTCCGTCACCAACTTCAACTACCGGTAAACTCCATCCGGACTCCTACGGGAGCCAGACTTCGCACCTGACTTTAATTGCAGGAAGACTCCGCCCGAACTCCTACAGGAGCCGGGCTCCATCTATGACTCCAACCGCAAGGAGGACTCCGCCCGGACTCCTACGGGATCTGGGCTCCATCGCCAACTTCAATTGCTGGTCAGCTCCGTCCGGACTCCTACGGGAGCCAGACTTCGCACCTGACTTCAACCGCAAGGAAGACTCCGTCCGGACTCCTACGGGAGCCGGGCTCCGTCCATGACTCCAACCGCAAGGAGGACTCTGCCCGGACTCCTACGGGAGTCAGGCTCCGTCGCCATCTTCAACTGCTGGTAAGCTCCATCCAGACTCTTACGGGAGCCAGACTTTGCACCTGACTTCAACCGCAAGGAAGACTCCGCCCGGACTTCTACGAGAGCAGGGCTCCATCCATGACTCCAACCGCAAGGAGGACTCCGCCCGGACTCCTACGGGAGCCGGGCTCCGCACCTGACTTTAATTGCAGGAAGACTCCGCCCGGACTCCTACGGGAGCCGGGCTCCGTCACCAACTTCAACTGCTGGTAAGCTCCACCCGGACTCCCACGGGAGCCGGGCTCCGTCGCCAACTTCAACTGCTGGTAAGCTCCGCCCGGACTCCTACAGGAGCCGAGCTCCACCTCCGGCTGTGACTGAAGGAAGACTCCATCCGAACTCCTACGAAAGCTGGATTCTGAGCTCCTCTTGGACAGATGGCTAACTACCTCTCTCCGCCAGATACCCCAGCCGGACTTCAGCCGGTAGACCTTCGCCCCCTGGCACGCTGCAGTAATGGCCACAACTCTGCTCCACCCCCTGCGGCGGACCCTGCGTAGCCCCATTACTCCCTGACAGGCCGTATTAACGACCACGAATCTGCTCTACCCCCTGCGGCGGACCCTGCATAGCCCCATTACTCCCTGACAGGCCGTATTAATGGCCACGACTCTGCTCCACCCCATGCGGCAGACCCTGCGTAGCCCCATTACTCCCTGACAGGCCGTATTAACAGCCACGACTCTGCTCCACTCCCTACGGCGGATTCTGTGTGATTCCACCACTCCCCGATGAGTCACGACAGCGGACGCTACTCCACTCCCCGTAATTGATTCCACATGGCGAGCCACGGTGATAGCCACGATCCCACTCCACTACCCTCCGCAATAAATTTCTCCTGGTTTTGGGCGGCCGATGACCAGGTAGTTTTAGGCATCACTGTCAATTTGTTGCCCCCTTCGCCTATAAAAGGGGAACCCTAGATTCGTTATTCCATAAGCTCTCGTTTTACCTAGAAACTCTGCTAAAATTTTCGTTTGAGCACTCTATTCTTGTTGAGACAGAGAACTGATTTGAGCGTCGGAGGGTCTTGCCTTAGCAACCCCACCTCCGGTTTAGACTTCTTTTGCAGGTCCCGGCGGCGACCGCGACTCCCTCAACTCCAGCTTCTACGGCGCAAGCAGATTTTTGCACCAACATAGCACATGAACTAGATCCTTATGGTTTTATATTTTTATGCATGCATGATTCAAATTAAAAATATTTTAATCTTATATTTTACTGTGGTATTTAGAAAAAAAAAATTTGAAACACACATGCATGCTCCAAACCTCAAATTCCAACAGTTGACAGACATCCCATCTCCTACATTTATACTTCCTCCACTTGAGTTCTCATAGGAACAAAACCAAGCCCTATTGGTATAAATATGGATATTGGTACCAGAATCTAACCACCAGTCTAAACTAGATGAGGTAAGATTAATAGTAGGTACAAAGGTTACTGACCTAAATGTGAGATTAGAAGATCCAGCTTCTATCATATTAACTTGAGTCTTGGACTGGTTCGACTAACCCTGCTTGAAAGTTGAGACCTTTTCTTTCTTCCTATAAAAGCACTCAGTAGCTAGATGATTGTATTGGCCACAAACATAACAAAACCTTCCATCATTTTTCTTTTTCTTCACTTTTGACTGATTGGATCTAAGATTGCTTATAGGGCCTTTACCTTTGGACTTAAAATTTCTAAACTTAGGTTTATAATTATGGTTTTGAAATGTCTAGGTTGATGGCCCATAAAGTTTTGATTCTTATTTTGAGAATCAACCTCAGCTACATTTACCTTAGATTGCAATTGATTCTCCTTAGCCTCTCTAAGTCGGTATTGATCTTCTATTCTAATAGACTGGATGACTGATCTAAGGCTAAGGGTTCCTTGTGTTCTTCTACGTTCTTGGGCAAACTTAGACCAAGAAGGTGGTAATTTATCAATTAGGCAAGATATTTGGTAATTTTCATCTAGCACAGAACCATCCTTATGGATCTCATGGATATAATTTTGAAATTGACGAATTTGATCGTTGATAGAAACATTATCTACCATTTTGTAGTTATTAAAATCTGTTATAGTAAACCTTTGAGTATCTTCACTATCTCTAATGTAGGCATCTTCTAAAGCATACCAAAAGTCTTTAGTAATTTTATATTTTCTGTATATTTCATATAACTCATCTGAAAGGCAATTCAGAATCCTAAATCTATAGTGAAACTCAATTTTTTCTGAAGATTTCTCTACTAAAGATTTAGAATCTGAATCAGAAGAAGAGGATCCTTCTGAGGAATAAGGTAGATCTTTCCCTATAGCACATATATGGCCCAATGTTATAAGCCAAGCTTCTAGATGTTCTTGCCATCTAGCAAATTTCAAGCTATAAAATTTTTCAGGCTTGAGACTAGAGGCATCATAACTATCCATTCTAAAAATTTTAAGAAAGGGAATTAAAGAAGAAAATATTAAGTAGAGAAGCTGCAAAAGAAATCCAAAAATTCTACTCAGATCGGCATCTTTAGAAAATTTTTCCTTTAAAATTACTAGATTAAATCCAATAATATAACAACTAAAATAAATTTTCAAGAGTAGAGCAAGATAAATACATCTAAACAATGCAAGCACAGCTTTAATTCCAACAAATTATGAAAATATATATATATATTATCTGATTTGGTTAGCACTTTGTTAACTTCTTAAACATAATCCAAAAATACACCTTAGATTGTTAGAACATAGTTAGTGATATATGTCGGATATAGTCTAAGAAATTAACAAATTATGTTATCTATTTTATAGAAAATAAAATTAACTTACAGAATATCACTAAAGGAAAATGAAATTGAATCGAAAGCGTGCGAAGCACTGTCCTAAGGTGTATTTCTGCCCTTCGTGCTGGAAACCCTGAAAACACCATCCCAAGATACGACTAGTATTCTTCTGCCTATGAGCACGATCGTAGAGAGGTTGATGAAGGCTCTTTCAGCACCTAGAAATATGAAAATACTTAGGAGAAGAGAAGCTTGGAAAAAAGGTAAGGAATGGAGCTTGGTGGACTGCTCTTTGATAGATACCATAAGAGAACCCAAGGCGCCTTTTGTAGCCACCAAATTCTGAACGTTGGGCCAACCCAACATTCAAAACTTAAACAACCAAAAATAATAGCTCCAACGTCCTAAAGATTGAAAGCCCAAAAATGTTCAAATTATTAAAAGCCCAACAGATCAAAATTTAAAAGCATAACATACACAAAATTGATTTAGAATATTAAAATCATAACTTTAGAAAATTAAAAATTGAAATAAATAATAATAATAATAATAATAATAATAATAATAATAATTTTGGATTGGCTGGTAAGATGCTAAATCTGTGCCCACACCCCGCCTTGCCTCGCTCCGACCAAGCCCAGTTTGATTTGCATACGTGCATATTAAAGATTTTCTTTCATACCTCCTCAAATGCCCCTAAGGGCATAGTCAAATCCTTTTCACATATAAAGGACACAAGAAATCTTTTCATTCTTGATGTCAGACTAAAAAACCTCAAAACAATATGAAATAACATTTGGAGGGAGTTGAATTGGAAATTTTGAGTTTCCAAAATTTTAAATTTCCCGCCAACAAGATTTGGGTGGTGCATTGAGGAGGATGGGAGGGGGATTTATAGATGGGAGATCTAGGGTCTTTTTCGGAGTTTGGATGAGCGTAGGATCCCAATCGGATTCGAAGAGAAGAAGAGAACTCCTTTGGGAGTTCCTCTTCTTTCCACCTCACGTTCTCCATGCATGAGGTTTTAAATTTTTTTTTTGGGCAGGTTACTACAGAGATCACTAAAGCAACAGATTAAAAATGGGGACTGTAACAAAATTCTTCTATATCTCTTTAAGCAATCGGCATTGAAAGAACTAAATACTTAGATCTTTGAAGAAGGTAAAAGGATTACAGACCAAGAAGTTATTTAAAATTCTTTTCTCATCTACTACAATCTCTACTTGGGGAAGATAAAAAATGGATGTCAAAGCCATCTGGAATCGCCTCTATCCCAAAGGTACAACCAATCTTAGTTGCCAGGATGAAGAGTGTGATATCCTGAACTTTTTTTTATTGCATGAATCTCAAAGCAGCCTAAAAAGAAAAAAAAAAGGAGGAAGAAAATGAAGAAGACTCCCACTGGGAGTCTTCTTCCACCCAAAATCATTGGTGGAGAAGTCAAATTCGAGGAAGATTCGGCCTCCCCTCCAACCTATAAATCCCCTCTTTTCTCCTCTAAGGCTGGCCACGATGAGCACCAGATCTCCCCTCTTAATTTTCTCTCTTTTTCTCTTTTTCTTTTCTTTTCTTTTCTTTCCTTCTTCTTTTCTTTTTCTTTTTTTTTGGCCAAACAGAGGGAACAAGTGGTTTGTGGCTCTTGGTCGGAAGACCGATGATGGGTGGCAGCAGCACAAGTGGAGGTCCAACAGTGGTGGCTGACGGCGGTGGGGCAAGAGATGGCTGGTGGCAAGTGACCGACCAACAAAAGAAAATAAAAAAAAATCTCAAAAAAATAGGAGACCACCCCCCTTTTCTTTGGTTTTTTCTATCACTGACCGATCATCGATGGCCAAACCTCCAGAGAAGGAAGCCAGAGAGATAGGGGTCATGACCCATGAGTGCGGCACCATGGGTAGCGGTGATGGTGGTCGAAAAAGGGATGATATCCCTTTTTTTTTATTGCACGAATCTCAAAGTAGCCTAAAAAGAAAAAAAAAGGAGGAAGGAAATGAAGAAGACTCCTGCTAGGAGTCTTCTTCCACCCAAAATCATTGGAGGAGAAGTCAAATTTGGAGAGGATTCAGCCTCCCCTCCAACCTATAAATCCACTCTTCTCTCCTCTAAGGCTGGCCACGATGAGCATCGGATCTCCTCTCTTATTTTTCTTAATTTTTCTCATTGAAGCTGCGGACGCCCTTATCATGTTTGTTTTAAATCCTCACTAAAGACCTCACCGGTGATGGAGGTAAGCCCCGATCCTCCTTCCTCTTTTCCTTCTCCTTTTTTCCACAGCATCGTGCACCCCTGCTAGTAGTCGAATTTGTCGAAAAATTCATAAAAAAAAACCCCTATTTTTTTTTTATTTTGAAGGAGCCTTCTCTCTTCCTTTTTCAGCCACCAGCACCACCGCCCATGGTGCCGCACCTGTGGGTAATGACCTCCACCTCCCTAGCTTCCTTCTTTTGAGGTTTGGCCATTAATGATTGATCGATGATCGAAAAAATCAAAGAAAAGGGAGGTGATCCCCTATTTTTTTTATTTTTTTATTTTCTTTTATTAGCTGGCCACTTGCCACCGGCCATCCCTTGCCCCACCACCGTCAGCCGCCACTGTCGGACCTCCACTTGTGCCACCGCCACCCATCGTCGGTCTTCTGATCAAGAGCCATAATCCACCCGTCCCCCCTGTTTGACCAAAAAAAAAAGAAGAAGAAAAGAAGAAGGAAAGAAAAGAAAAGAAAAGAAAAAGAGAAAAAGAGAGAAAATTCTTTCTCTCTCTTATCTCTCTCCTCTAAGATTTTCTCTCTCTATCCTCTCTCTTTCTCTCTCTATTTAACCCATGGACCCTACTATGAATCTAATATGATCTTTTCAGAGAAATCTAAATTCACTTTAATATCTGTACAGTAGGTTGGATCCCAACCTAATCCTTATCCGAAATTATAGCATCTGATCATAGTTAATCCATATCAAGCCACTTTGATATGACTTCTGATGATCTCGATCATGATTACCTCTTCTGAAGGATACGAAGATTCTCTTGTTGGAAAATGTATCCTAAAGCCAATCATCTAAGTGGTAGATAATTGGAATTAGTATATAAATTATCTAATAATAATAGTTATTTGGTAGGTTCATCATAAAAGTTCTATCTTTCTTAAATGAACTCCTAAATTATGATGAAGTCCTTAGAACCACAATCAATCGATAAAGAAAGATTTATCGAATGATTCTTAAATTATTTACGACCAAATGATAAGTTATTAACAACGACGATAACTTATCAAGTGTAGGTCGTTGTTTGCCATATACGTTGGTTGTCCTCGTAACCAAGTGGTGTGGAGACACTGGTATGGCATCCAGATGAGATGTAGGAGTATATCTGCATTGAACGTGACCAATGTAATACTCTACTGTCAAGAGTAGTTAGCTAAGGCCAATGGGTATAAGTGTCCCTCCGACTTGAGATGACCACGGTGACTTGCAAGTAACTCACTGTGCTTTGGTGCCGGACTGTCTGTATTTTTAATATAGGTTCGAAAGATTTTTAGGTACAGTCAAGTACTTGTGAAGTTAGTGTGTGAGTAAAGATGGGATTGACCACTCCTAATTAACTTCAAGAAGAGAATGTCTCGCTATATTTCAATTTAGCAAAACCTAGGCTTGGGTAATCCTCGTGAGGAGTAACGAGATTTGTAAAATTTTGAGATACAATAGAAATGACTTATATGAGTGACTGATAGCATACTCGAAGTTATCTTGAGTATTATTGGTTAAAAGGATGAATTATATGGTAACCATGGGTCAAGGTTCTTAGAATGTTGCTTTGCATACATTCGACCTATCTGGACATCGAAAATCATTGCTAGATGGTTACTTCGACTGATACAGAAATTAGTTCCTGTGCTATTAGCTTAGATTCGAACCTATAGGGTCACACACATAAAAGGTTGTAACCTAATCGGATGATTAATCGATGATTGAGAATCATTCTCAGATTAAACGATCAATGTGATTGATGTTTGACCTAATACAAGTGTTACAAGAAGATCGATTAGCAATTGGATTGCTAATTGACTCAATCTGCTTGAGCAATTGGGCTGAGATCAAGTCTAATTGAATTTGATTCAATTAGAATTAGTTTAGATTTAATTGGATTAAGTCTATTTGATTTATTGGATAAGCCAGTTGCAAGGGAGAACAAGTCCATGTTCGACTAGGACTTGTATGCACCTAATTTCTAATTAAGTTAAAATTTAAATTTAAATTAAAAATGATTTAATCTGATTTAATTGGACTCTTAGTTATACTAAAATCATCATTAATTAGGTTATAATTAATTTAAATTGGGTTCAAAGTGTTTGACCTAATATACATAAGAATCCTAGTTAGACTAGGACTCCATCTCTTCTCTTGCGCTACCTAAGAAATCTCAAGCCCATGCCCACTAATTAATTTCTAGATATTTTTCTATGATATTCACATCTAAGGAATATTATCTCACACCACTTATTCTAGAGATTTGAATCATATTTGATTTGATTTAATATGGAAAGAGATTTGGCTAATTATGGAAAGTGGTTTAGGTTTATCCTTTTCTTTTGAAAGAGTCCCACTTCACAAAGACTCTTCTCTCCTCTCTTGCACCAACTTTTTCCAAGCTTATCCCTTTTTTTTGTAGCCCCTTTTGTGAGTTATTTCATGCTCTCCACAAAATTTATGAGGGAGGGGGCGTCCAAGAGTTGGATGCCCCATGGACTCCTTGCTGACTAGGTCTTTTGATCTAATCTGCCATATAAAAAGTTGCCACCCCATATGCTATCAAATAAGAGTCAAAAATTTGTGATTTTTAGAGAGAAAAAGTAGAGGAGAAAGAAAGGATGGCATGGGTGGCTTGAGGTGCCAAGATCCTTGGAGGAGAGTCTTCTATCAAGAGATCAAAAGTTGATGTCTTGTAGAGAAAAAAGGTAAGAGGAAAGATTGTCTTCTCTTATTACTTTCCTTTCATATTATTTTCTCTTTATTTTTGTATTTTTATGTGATAAAAATCTGAGAGAGAGAGAGGGATGGCATGGTGGATTCATGCTTCAATGAGTTAGAGCATGGTGATCTAATTTTGGACATGATCTGATCATGTTCTGATGAGAGAAGAAGAAGAAAAGAAGGTCTTTTCTTAAGGTTTTCTTTAGAACCCTTCTTCTTCATAAATCATGAGATTTTTTTATGAAAAAAATTAGATATCATAAAATCTATAAGTTAGAAAAATATCTTGAGAAGAAAGTCTTCTCATGTCCTAGCATAGAGATGTTCTCAGGACATCAATCGTTGATGTATTGAAAGAGAAGATCTGTCTTCTCTTAGGACCCTTTTCTTTTACATATTATTTCTGATTTTAGGGAGGTCAAAAGATTTGACTTCTCCCTTGTTCCTCCTTATATTCTTCATCTCTTGAAATATCTTAGAGATCCAAAGAATCTTTTTTAGATTAACCATTTGGAGGGATCCGCAAGAAGCTAGCACTTCGAGCGGATCTTCGTTTGATGAACCTCCGATTTTGTTGTAGCCTCGTGTGGATCACCTATAAAGGTCGGATGCATGTGTGGCTTCAAAGACAATAAAAAAAAATCAATCATGGAGTTCTCAACCCACATAAAGGTAAGAGATCTGATCTCTTCTCTTATCTAGATGTGATCTAAGTTTTAGATCTGAAACTATTTCAGATCTAGGGTATTGATTTGATCAATACCAAAGCTTTTATTTTTTGATTTATAAATATAATATGATATGTTATAGGTCCTAATTGTAAAGTTTAGTAATTTGATTACATGTATTTATAGATTAAATTATTTAATTTATATGTTCCACTGTGTTATATTCCAAAAATATTTTGAAATTCATGCATGAAACCCTACACCTTTTTCAACAGTGGTATCAGAGTATCTAGGTTCTTTTATAATATATTTATGATTGCATTAACATAAATCTAAAAAATAAAATAATGATCGCACGGACTGTGGGTTGTCCTGCTGTAAGGTTTACCCCTTACAGTGCAAAGGTTGTTCTGGTACGTTGCGATCTAGAAAATTTAAAAGAGTTTAAATAAATTTTGTCATGAATATTTTAGATTAGGTATATTTTATTTCATAAAATTTTATGTAATGTATATAGATTAAAATCAGCCAAGAACAGGATCTTGCGAAGGTTTTGTTTGCTTATCGGGCCGGCTCGACCAGCATGCCAGCTCGACTGAAAAGTTAGCTGAATTATATTTCTGACTGATTTTAATTGTTAGTGTTTGTTAATGAAATAAACCGACCCATTTTTGAAATGAGTCGACCTATTTAGTGAAACAACACTAAATTGTATTAAATCTTTCATAAGTTGAAAATGGTTTTCAAAATGCCGAACCCCAACCCTCAGCCATGAACTTAATTAAAAGAATTAAGTGATTGTTTAGGATCTAGGTTTGTGATTTAAAGATCCTAAGACAATTTCATAAAACATGGGTTAAAGGGTAATGGGTTAGCTTTGATCAGGTCATTAACTGGGTTAGACCTAGGGTTAGATTAAATATGGACTAAGTTAAAAAATTGATCAAACCTAATTAAAAGTTAATTAGGATTAGGTCATTTTTATAGATCACTTCAATAGTTATAGTTGATCAAAGTCCATATATCTAACAAATGGACACTGATCGTGGCTCAGTGGCTGAGCCTGAGTCTTTAGGCAGACCAAATCAAAACTGATAAACCAGTTGGTGTCTAAGGTAAACCTGACCGGTGGTTTTTAATTGGGAGCTCATTTACCTAGCCATTTCTTATGGTGTCTAAGGCAAGCTTTGGCAGACCCTCCCGTCGATCATACTTACCTGGCCAATGTGGTTAATCAGGTCTTGATTAGGTTGCTCATTGATTCATGCTAACCCATGTCACATAGAAAATCAGTAAATCTGATTTCATTCAGTGAGACTGATCTAGGTGCCCATGGACCAAATTTGATCCTAGTCCTTGTTGATGACTTGAGAAGTCAGTGGGAGGAATTAACTTGATGAAGTCAATGGGAGCAGATTTGTCCATGTCCTTTCTATCTTTAAATTACTAATAATTTTAAATCCTCTAAAATTATTAGGTCTTTAAAATGATAAAGTTATGGAGATAACTGAGTCATAACCTCCCATTAAGGTATTTGATAATGGGTCCATTAACTCAATAATCATTGCAGACCCAAAGGTCTGGTGTTTGTTGACTAATGAAATTATCACTCATCATATGACGACTTAGAAGTGTCTCTCTAATAGTGGTTAGGTGAGCCAACCAAAGTTGGACTTAATCATTCATTGTTTAGATGCACCAAGTATGGTCATGTTAATGGTTGGACCTAACTGGATCCTTACAGTGGAGGCCAAAGCCTACTGATTAGGTTTTTGGGGCAAAATTAAATTACTAAAAATTATTTGGAGAAATAATTAGTTAATGAACCTACCCGTAGATGCTGATGGGTTGGCCGACCAAAGTCAGACTTGTTTGTAGTCTATGTGGATTCTAGTACTTACTAGAAAATTAAAATAATTTTTTGAATAGGAGGTAGAGGCAACCAATTTGAACAAAATAGTGGGAGAACCTTGAGACTAAAGTCCAAGTCTCTAAGCTTAAAATAATTCATATACATTAGGTCATTGTTCTCTTTTCTCAAAATAAGGCTAAACCTTGATTGCTCCAATCGCTGTTAGACAGTGATGACTTATGGGACCCAACTTCATTAATTAGTATCAAAAGTTGAATTTAGTTCAGCAGTACGAATGGGTTCGTATTGCGACTTCTTAGTCCAGTCAAAATAATTAGTCTAAAATTGATCCAAATCAGGCATGTTGCTGTTAGAAGCAGGGTCATAGGAAGAAGAATTGTCTTGCTTTCCTTGACCATAATAGGCTAAACAAGAGAAAGGAGCAAGAGTTGCTCATCAAGGATGTTATATGATAACACCTTAAAGTTTCTCTATGTAATTCTACTACCTAGGTATTAGATACCGATGGTCTTATGCAATTTGTTGCTAGTAAGTGGAATGTTTGAAAATGGTGAGAAATTCTTGAATGCTAGGGATGGAAGTCTTATTCCAATCCTAACTTTAGGAATTATAGAGCTTATTTTCAAATATTATCATTTAGAGTAATTGTTACTATTGTCCATTGTTTATGATGAATGTAATCTTTGTTGGCCTTTTGGCCAAAGATGATTATCATTCATAAAGAAAGATTATTGTGATATTATTATGAATAATGTTACTGTTGGTGTAGAATTCTACCGACGTCGGAGAAGCTGGAGTCGGGAGGATCGTGATCGCCGTCGGGACCTGCAAAGAAAGTCTAAACCGAAGTTGGGGGTGCTCTAGCAAGACTCTCCGACGCTCAAGTCAGTACTCTGCCTCAACAGAAATTGAGCACTCAAATAGAATTTTAACAGAGTTTCGAGATAGAGTTTAGAGCTTAGAGAAAAACGTATCTGAGGGTCTCTTTTATAGACAGAAGAGCATAATTGATTGATATCGACGTCCGTAACTGCCTGGTAGTGGGCCGTTCGAGGTCACACGGAGTATGTTACGGAGAGTAGTGGCGTCAGTGGACCGTTCAGAGCCACGTGGAGTTTGTTATGGAGAGTGGAGTGGTGTCTGTTGTCGCGACTTGCCAGAGAGTGGTGGGGCCACGTGGGATCTGTTATAGAGGGTGGAGTGGGGTAGTATCCATTGTCGTGACTTGCCAGAGAGTTTGGGCCTGACGGTTGAAGCTCGGCTGGGATGTCTGATGGAGCAGAATGGCTCTCTGTCTCAGCAATCTAAGAGAAACTCGGATGTTTTCGAGGTTGCTGATGAGTCTACTGTTGTCGGGTGCCTTGGGCACTGATGCTGTAGGTGGAAGTCATCTGCTATAGAAGCTCGGACGGAGATTTTCTGTTGGAGAAGTCTGGTAGGAGTCCGATTGCTAGAGAAGTCTGTCTGAAATTTGTCTGATGTGGAAGCTCGTCTGAAGATTGTCCACCGGAGAGGTCCGATTTCGTGAGAAATCTGGCAGAGGGTCGTCCGACAGTGGAGTTCGGATGGTGCTGTAAAGGTTCATCCACTAGAGGAGTCTTGAGGACATTGGGGAAGGTCGAACGTTGGAGGAGTCCAGGATTCAATTCTGTTGTAGAAGTTTGGATGGAGTCCGGCTCTTGTAGGAGTCTGAAAGGAGGCCACTTATTGTAGAAGCTCAGACAAAGATCGGTTGCCGTGGAAGCTCAGATGGAGACTTCTTATTGTAGAAGCTCGGACAAAGATCGGTTGCCGTGGAAGCTCGGATGGAGACACTCGGATGGAGACTTCTTATTGTAGAAGCTCGGACGAAGACTAGTTGCCGTGGAAGCTCGGATGGAGACTTCTTATTGTAGAAGCTCGGATGAAGTCCGCTTGCAATAGAAGTCCAGAGTAGAAACCCGACTGGTGGAGCTCGTCCGTTGTAGAAATTTGTCTGGGATCCATCCGCTGTAGAAGTTCAGCTGGGATATGGCTCTTGTAGGAGCTCGGATGAAATCCGAAAGGCAGTCGACTACCGTAGAAATTTGGATGGAGTCTGGTTATTGTAGAAGTCCTACTGTTGGAGAAGCTCAGACATTGACGAAGCTCGGAAGAAGTTTGGAGTAAAGTCGCTCGTGGCAAGAAGAAGTCTGGAAGAGATTCAGAGGGTAGCCGATCAGTGTAGAAAGTCGGTTGATAATAAAGCCCGAAGAGTATTTGGAGCAGTCCGATATATGAATGGGGGAGCTCATTATCGGAGAAGTCTGGATGGCATTATGGAAGCTCGGATAGTCGGGGGAGTTCAGAAAGACATCGCGCAAGGTCGGAAGTCGGAAGAGCCCAGGGAGGGTCGGCCTTTTACGAACTTTGGCTGGAGGTATTTTATACCCAACACCAGTCCCCCTATTTCTAAGTTTGGGTTCCGAATGAAGAAAGCACAAAGAAACTTTCACAACCAAAGTTGCCTCCCTCAATTTTCGTACTCGATTGTTTCCAAATATTTTGGTGTTTGGCGCACTGGTGCTAAAGTCTTTTCAAATCGAGGTGACCCGAAAAGGTTTTTTCGAAACTTTTGTTGGAGCATTGCTTTAGGTACGGTGCAATAATGATTCTGTCTGTTGTCAGTCGCCTTTAGCCACCTGCCACGATGAGTGGGCCATGCGGCGGTTATAGATCGGCCAGAGGAGATTTGCAGTCATTATTGCACCGGACCCCGTTGCCTATTTAAACCCACCCCCTTCCTTCAGGGGTTTCACCTTGCCTGAGAATTCTGTTGGAGCCTTTCTTCTTCCCCGAGAACTTCGTCTTCCTCCAGCGTGTCCCTCTCAGTTTTAGGCACTCTTCGGGTCGATACCCATCACCCTTGCTACCTTCCTGCATCTTTCGGACCAGCTTAGATTAGTTCTGGAACCCCTCTCTTTCTTGTTCTTCTTCTATGTTTTTTTATCCTTCGCGTTACGCCCATTCGGTTTTCCCGCGAGTGCTTTGCTTCTTATTGTTGCCCAGCTATGCAACCCAAGAGGGGGGGTGAATTGGGTTTCTAAAAATTTTAAGCCCAACAGATTACTTATGAAGATCAAAACAAAGACTTTAATTCAATATTAATTACCTAAAGCAGTATTGCAAGGATATAATAAAGAAACAAGATAAAGCGATAAAGCACACCACAAACACAAGGATTTATAGTGGTTCGGTGCTAACCTTGCACCTACATCCACTCTCCAAGATCCTACTTGGGAATTTCAATCCACTATCCTTTGTATTCAATCCGAATACAAAACATCGGAAACTCCGACACTAGCTATCCCAAGCTAGAATACAAGACGTCGGAAACTCCGACACTAGCTATCCCAAGCTAGATCACTTGTTTCCCGGGTACAAGTAAACCCAAAACACTCCGATTTCAGGTTCGGATCAACCTTTCCTTGTTTTGGAAATCCTCCAAAAACAAGAACAAAAACTTACAAAGAGTAAGAATATTTAGAGCACAGATTAATACAATAACAGCTCCTTAAATGAGCGAATATAACAATAAAAGCTTTACTCAAATAAAGAACCCCTTTTTCGGATTTTCTCAAAGTGGATGAACGCTTGAATGCTTGAGAAGAGGTTGATTGTTGATTGAAGATCTCTTGAAAGCTTTGAACGATCTCTAGATCAAGGTTGAAACAATAGGCGTGAAGAATTCTCTCCTTGAAAGATCTTGCTTTTCTCTTTCACAATCTCTCTGGTATATTGTGGATCCTCTCTCTTTTTCTTTTTGGATTTTTCGTTGATCTCAGGCTTTTTCTTGCAAATTTCGGATCCTCTCTTCTGTTCTTCTCCGTTTTCCTCATTTTTGATTTCACGTTTGATCTGCTATTTAATCTGCAATTTCTTTCACCATTTAAAGCATTTTGTAGCATTAGAAGCAAGAGAAAATAATTTAGGTAGATAAAGAGCCGTTAGAGGATTTTTAGGAAGCATAAATGGCAATTAAAATGGGCAAAAAAATAGCCGTTGCTGACATTTCCCGTCGCAGGGGTCGACTCATGAGTCGACTCATGCTTCAGGGGTCGACTCATGAGTCGACCTCTGTTGCAAAAACCAGAGAATGCGTTTCTGGAAATTTTTGACTCAAATTAGCAGGGGTCGACTCATGAGTCGACTCATGCCTTGTGGGTCGACTCATGAGTCGACTCACAGGTCGTGCCAAGCCAGAAAACTAGCGTGCCAAGGAGAATTTTTGCGTGCCAATCAGCTCACAGTGCCATGAGTTGACTCATGAGTCGACTCATGCACTTCAAACCTTCATAACTTCAAAAATATAAGTCCAAACACAATAAAATTTTCATCAATAGATTTCAAATCATTTGTTCTACCAAATGGTACTATCAAATCAGAATTTTAGTGAAATTACAATTTTGCCCTTGAAGAGCATAAGGACTTTTTCATTTTAAAATTATTTGTATCCCTTCAATCTGCTTTGTAATCATCAAAATCAATCTAGGAGCAACACTTATTTTTTCTCAATTTTTTCAAGATTTTTTAAGGTTTTCTCTTGATTCAAAATGTCCTCCGACACTTCCTCCTCTAGCAGTTCTAGGAGTTCATCCATTCCAACTCTCCAAAATCTTAGTTCCATAGATGAACCTCGTCCGATCTTGATACCAGACACCATTCCTAGCACTCTGACTTCGGACGAACTCTCACTGATCAGGATTCAGTACGAGATTCCTCCAGAGTATAAGTTTGAGCTTCCCGGGCCAACTGACCGAGCTAGCATCCCTCCTTCTGGCCGCTTCTGCTTATATCAAGAAGCTTTCTGCGTCGGACTTCGACTTCCGCTTCCACTCTTTGTCATTGCTCTTTTTTATTTTTTGAATATTTCTTTAGTTTCTGTAGCGTCGAACTCCTTTAGGTTTCTAATAGGATTTCTTTTCCTCTGTCACTTAGCCAAAGTCCAGCCAACCCTTCTTTGTTTAGAAATTTCTATACCTTCAAGCGTCACCCTTCGGCCAAGGATTGGTTGTATTTCTCCCCCCAGTTCGGTAGAAAGGGGTTGCTAAAAGGTTTCTCCTCTTCTATCCACAATTGGAAGGAGAGGTACTTCTATATCCGATGTCCGACCATGGAGCTGGGGTTGCCCCCTTGGGGCTCCCTAAGGGACTCCATCCGTCGGATTTCCAGCCTGGGAAGGGACGATCTTGAAGCCTTCAACAAACTCGAGGCTTATCCAGCTCCTCTCCTTTCCGACCTCCTGAAGGAGCAACTCTTGTTTAACGTTGGCCTAAGCCCTCTCAACTCGGCCGGTATATATATATATATATATATATATATATATATATATATATATATATATATATATGTCATTCGCTGCTTCCCCCTTCTTCTTGTACTTTTTCTAAGCTGTGCCGATCTTCCTTCATTGCATATATGGATGCAGACGTAGCTCAAATGTTAGCCCAGGGTCTCAAGTCCCACAAGAGGAAAGGCACCGCATCTTCGGGGGTGACGAAGAGGGCTAGGGTAGAAGAGACGAGCTCGGCCGTGCCTGCCCAGACAGCCATTGCCGTCGATGCCCCCTCTGATGCCAAGGCCGCAGTCCCTCGAGCCTCTTCAAGAAGCCCCCCAGTCGAGGTTCCCGCTCCAGAGGCTCGTCCCGAGGAGGCACCGGGGGCCGAAAGGAGGAGGAGGAAGAAGATGTTGGCATGCAAGAGCTGCAATAGCAGGGCTGCCATCGAGGAGGTCGACGGCTCCGAAGAGGACCCGAGGGAGAATCCCTTCAACAATAGTGTTGGTGCAAAAAGCCACCTGCATCGGAGAAGCTGGAGTCGAGGAAGTCGCGGTCGCCGTCGGGACCTACAAAAGAAGTCTAAATCGGAGTTGGAGTTGCTCCAGCAAGACCCTCTGACGCTCAAGTCAGTTCTCTGCCTCAACAAGAATGGAGTGCTCGAACAAAAATTTTTGTAGAGTTTTGGGATAGAATTTAGAGATTAGAGAATAACGTATCTGGGGTCTCCCTTTTATAGGCGGAAGGGGCCAAAGACTGATAGCGATGTTTGTAACCATCTGGCAATGGGCTGCTTAGGGTCAGGAGGAGTTTGTTGCGAGGAGTAGTGGAGTGAAATCATGGCCATCACCGAGACATGCCACATGGAGTCTGTTGCGGGAAGTGGAGCGGCGTCCGTTGTCGCGACTTGCCAGAGGGTGGAGGAACCGTGCGGTATCCGTCGCAAGAAGTGGAGCAGAATCATGGCTATTATTGTGGTCTACCAGGGAGTGATGGAGCCACACAGAATCCATCGCAGGAAGTGGAGCAGAGTCGTGGCCGTTACTACGGCATGCCAGGGAGTGATGGAGCCGTGCGAAATCTGTTGCAGGAAGTGGAGCAGAGTCGTGGCCGTTGCTGCAGCCTGTCAGGGAGTGATGGAGCCTTGCAGAATCTGTTGCAGGAAGTGGAGCAGAGTCGTGGCCATTACTGTAGCCTGCCAGGTGGTCCAGGTCTGTCGGTCGAAGTTCGGTTGGAGTACGATCTCTGTAGAAGCCCAGATGGGGATCATTTGTCGAGGAGTCTCGGCCAAGGCTTGTCTGCCACAGAAATCTGAAAGGAATTCATCCATAATGGAAGCTTGGGCGAAGGCTTACAGAGGGAATCCAGCATGGACCGCTCATGGTAGAAATTTGAAGTAGATCATTTGCAGCAGAAGCTTGGAGTGGGTTGCTTGCACTAGGAGCTCGGAGTCCGGCACCCGTAGGAGTCTGGATGAAGTCTTCCTGCAGTCGAAGTCAGGGATGAAGTCTGGTTCCCATAGGAGTCCGGATGAAGTCTACCTGTAATTGAAGTCGGGGGCGAAGTCTGGCTCCTGTAGGAGTCCGGGCGAAGTCTACCTGCAATTGAAGTCGGGGGCGAAGTCCGGCTCCCGTAGGAGTCCGGGTGAAGCCTACCTGCAATTGAAGTCGGGGGCGAAGTCCGGCTCCCGTAGGGGTCCAAACGAAGTCTACCTGCAATTGAAGCCGGGGGCGAAGTCCGGCTCCCGTAAAAGTCTGGATGAAGTCTTCCTGCAGCCGAAGTCGGGGATGAGGTCCGGCTCCCGTAGGAGTCCAGGTGAAGTCTACCTGCAATTGAAGTCGAGGGCGAAGTCTGGCTCCCGTAGGAGTCCGGACGAAGTCTTCTTGTAGCCGGAGTCGGGGACGAGGTTCGGCTCCCGTAGGAGTCAGCGCAAAGTCTTCCTGCAGTCGGAGTCGGGATGAGGTCCGGCTCCCGTAGGAGTCCGGGCGAAGTCTACCTGCAATTGAAGTCAGGGGCAGAGTCTGGCTCCAGTAGGAGTCCGGGCGAAGTGTACCTACAATTGAAGCCGGGGGTGAAGTCTGGCTCCCGTAGGAGTCCGGACGAAGTCTACCTGCAATTGAAGCCAGGGGCGAAGTCCTGCTCCCGTAGGAGTCCGGGCGAAGCCTACCTGCAATTGAAGTCGGGGGCGAAGTCCGGCTCCCGCAGGGGTCCGGACGAAGTCTACCTGCAATTGAAGCCGGGGATGAAGTCTGGCTCCTGTAGGAGTCCGGATGAAGTCTTCCTGCAGCCAGAGTCGGGGATGAGGTCCGGCTCCCGTAGGAGTCCGGGCGAAGTCTACCTGCAATTGAAGTCGGGGGCGAAGTCCGGCTCTCGTAGGAGTCCCGGCGAAGTCTACCTGCAATTGAAGTCGGGGGCGAAGTCCGGCTCCCATAGGAGTCCAGGCGAAGTCTACCTGCAATTGAAGTTGGGGGTGAAGTCCGGCTCCCGTAGGAGTCCGGACGAACTCTTCCTGCAGCCAGAGTCGGAGACAAGGTCCGGCTCCAGTAGGAGTCCGGGCGAAGTCTTCCTGTAGCCGGAGTCGGGGATGAAGTCCGGCTCCCGTAGGAGTCTGGGCGAAGTCTACCAGCAATTGAAGTCGAGGATGAAGTCCGGCTCCCGTAGGAGTCTGGGTGAAGTCCACCTGCAATTGAAGCCGGGGGCGAAGTCCAGCTCCCGTAAGAGTCCGGATGAAGTCTTCCTGCAGCCAGAGTCGGGGATGAGGTCCGGCTCCCATAGGAGTCCGGGCGAAGTCTACCTGCAATTGAAGTCGAGGGTGAAGTCTGGCTCCCGTAGGAGTCTGGATGATGTCTTCCTGCAGCCGAAGTCGGGGACGAGGTCTGGCTCCCGTAGGAGTCAGTGCGAAGTCTTCCTGCAGTCAGAGTCTGGGATGAGGTCCGGCTTCCGTAGGAGTCCGGGCGAAGTCTACCTGTAATTGAAGTCAGGGGCGAAGTCTGGCTCCCGTAGGAGTCCGGGCGAAGTCTACCTGCAATTGAAGTCGGGAGCGAAGTCCGACTCCCGTAGGAGTCCGGACGAAGTCTACCTGCAATTGAAGCCAGGGGCGAAGTCCTGCTCCTGTAGGAGTCCGGGCGAAGCCTACCTACAATTGAAGTCGGGGGCGAAGTCCGACTCCCGTAGGGGTCCGGATGAAGTCTACCTGCAATTGAAGCCGGGGGCGAAGTCCGGCTCCCGTAGGAGTCCAGATGAAGTCTTCCTGCAGCCGGAGTCGGGGATGAGATCCGGCTCCCGTAGGAGTCCGGGCGAAGTCTACCTGCAATTGAAGTCGGGGGCGAAGTCCGGCTCTCGTAGGAGTCCGGGCAAAGTCTACCTGCAGTTGAAGTCGGGGGCGAAGTCTGGCTTCCATATGAGTCCAGGCGAAGTCTACCTGCAATTGAAGTTGGGGGTGAAGTCGGGCTCCCGTAGGAGTCCGGATGAAGTCTTCCTACAGCCAGAGTCGGGGATGAGGTCCGGCTCCCGTAGGAGTCCGGGTGAAGTCTTCCTGTAGCCAGAGTCGGGGATGAAGTCCGGCTCCCGTAGGAGTCTGGGCGAAGTCTACCTGCAATTGAAGTCGAGGGCGAAGTCCGGCTCTGGTAGGAGTCCGGGTGAAGTCCACCTGCAATTGAAGCCGGGGGCGAAGTCCGGCTCCCGTAGGAGTCCGGACGAAGTCTTCCTGCAGCCAGAGTCGGGGATGAGATCCGGCTCCCATAGGAGTCCGGGCGAAGTCTGCCTGCAATTGAAGTCGGGGGCGAAGTCCAGCTCCCATAGGAGTCCGGACGAAGTCTTCCTGCAGTCAGAGTCGGGGATGAGGTCCGGCTCCCGTAGGAGTCCGGGCGAAGTCCACCTGCAATTGAAGTCGGGGGCGAAGTCCGGCTCCCGTAGGAGTTCGGGCGATGTTTACCTGCAATTGAAGCCGGAGGCGAAGTCCGGCTCTCGTAGGAGTCCCAACGAAGTCTTCCTGCAATCGGAGTCAAGGATGAGGTCCGTCTCCCATAGGAGTCCGGCGAAGTCTACCTGCAATTGATGTCGGGGGTAAAGTCCGGCTCCCGTAGGAGTTTGAACGAAGTCTTCCTACAGCCGGAGTCGAGGATGAGGTCCGGCTCCCGTAGGAGTCCGGGCGAAGCCTACCTGCAATTGAAGTCAGGGGCGAAGTCCGGCTCCCATAGGAGTCCGGACGAGGTCTAGAAGTTGGTCGATCATTGTGGAAACTTGGGTGGAGTCCATCCACCGTGAAGAATCCGGTCGACGCTGGTGGGGGCTTATCCATCGACAAAACTTGGGAGTGTTGTGGAGGCTCGGCCGCCAGAGAGGTTCGGAGAGATGTCGCCGAAGGTCGAAAGTCGGTAGAATCCCCGGAGGATCACTCCTGACACGAACTTCGGTTGGGGGGGTATTTTATACCCAACACTAGTCTCCCTACTTTCGAGTTTGAGCTTCGAACGAAGGAAGTACCGAAAAATTTCCACAGTCAAAGTCGTTTCCTTGAATTCTGCACACGACTACCCTCGAAAATCTTGGCATTCAATGTGCACGTGCTGGAGTCTTTTCCCGATTAGGGCGATCCGAAGAGTCCCTTCGAAATTCCCCCCGGAGCGTAGTTCTAAGCGCCACACCATAATGGTCCCGCTAGCAGCCAGCATTACGTCACGGTGAGTGGGACACGTGGCGGGCCCCGGTGGACTTAGGGATATTCGCCACCATAACTGCGCCAGGCCCCGTTGCTTATTTAAGCCCCCCTCCTTCCCTCCAGGGACTTCACTTCGTCTGAGAGTCGACATCTTTCTTCTGCCTGAGAGTTTAGTCACTCCATCGGTGCCCTTTTCGACTCTAAGCACTCTTCGCATCAGTCTTCGCCATCTCCGCCGGCACCCCGCCGCCTTCAGCCTTCTGAGCCCCTTCGAGGGGTCCTCCCACCGGGGCTTCTGCCCAGGAGGCCAACCTCGAGAGGATGCCACGGGCCAAGAGGAGTAGGAGGGGGAAAGCAGCGGCTTACGAATTCTCTGGCTGTCGAACTGTCACTGAGGGTTCCCACCACCTCAAAGGGGGCTCGAGGAAGAATTCCTTCAACAACAGGGATTTAATAATGGAAACAATCGGTGAGCACATTCCGCCCGAGAATTTTGGAGTAGTTGAACGGGGTGACACCGGTCAAGGGGGCAAAATTATCGTCACAAGCTATGGCGGGATTCTTGACGTCGTCGAGGCCGAGGGACCAGAAGCAGTCGGCGCCGACGGTGGGGCAGTAGAACTAGTTGCGGGGACGGTGGAAGTAGTGCATGCCGACCTTGCCAAAGTACCTAGGACGGTGGTTGTCGTGGAGCACACGGTGGTGGTGCATGCCTCCGGTGCCATCGCGGCCTCCGGGGACCTCTGGTTCTTCTTGATGCAGGTCGTCGTCGCCGCTGCCGTCGCCATTGCTGTCCTTTGAATTCTATCCCCCCTTTTCTGGGACCCAAGCAAAAACGTCCGCATTCTTTCATAGAAAATCGACGAGATGCACCCGCACCTCTTCCCCCAGGTTGGAGCCGATCTTCACCACATGCTCCGCATTCCCATCGTTCAAAGGGATTGAAACCAGATCTTCGATTGGGCCGCCCCTCTCCTCAATGAGGTCATCGCGGGCATCCAGCCCATCAACTGGACAGAGGTCGGATTGGTCACTTCTTTGCAAGGCTATGTTGTAGCAGTGTCTGGCTAGGGCTTGGTCTCCAATGACTTCTCTGACCCCCTGGTTGGTAGAAAATTTCTTTCAAATGGTAGGTTGACACGGCGGCCCGGAGAGCGTTGAGGCCAGGTCGGCCAAGGATTGCGTTGTAGGCTGACGGTGCCTTCACCATCAAAAAATTCATCAGAGCCCTGGATTGTCTTGGATATCGACCCGCAGCTACAGTCAAAGTTATTACTCCCTCCATCGGGATAGCATCGCCGGTAAACCCTACCAGAGGGGAGCTAATCGGCCCCAAATGGCCGTCAAGGATGGATATTCTTGAGAAAGCATCGTAGAACAAAATGTCGGCCGAACTTCCATTGTCGACAAGAATGCGGTGGATGTCGTAATTAGCTATATTCAAGGAAACTACAATCGCATCGTTATGAGGAAATTGAACTCTTCGAGCATCTTCTTCAGTGAAAGTTATGGATTCCTCAATCTTTTGTCGCTTGAGAGGTCCGACCAATATGTCGGTCGCTCCCCGTCGGGATTCTTCTGAGATGGTGTTGGCGAAATCCGTCGGAGGCCAATTGTCTGACCGCTCCATGCCGGCGGCCGTCGTCGGAGGAGGAGGAGCCTGAAAAATTGGAGGTGAGACTGGAGCCTGAGATCTAGCCGCGGAGGTCGTGGGTCGCCATGTGGATGCTTTATGGAAAGGCATCGGGTGAAGATCTAGTGGGGGAAGGAAGAGAGGATGTCAGAAAAGATGACCGGAGGCGGTCCCGTTGAGCACTCCTTTAAGAACAAGGGTACTGCGAAGACACAGCCCTTCCTCTAGCGCCAATCCTGTTGGTGCAAAAAGATGCCTGCATCAGAGAAGCTGGAGTTGAGGGAGTCGCGGTCGCCGTCGGGACCTACAAAAGAAGTCTAAACCGGAGTTGGGGTTGCTCCGGCAAGACCTTCCGACACTCAAGTCAGTTCTCTGCCTCAACAAGAATGGAGTGCTCAAACGAAAATTTTAGCAGAGTTTTGGGATAGAAATTAGAGCTTAGAGAATAACGTATCTGGGGTCCCACTTTTATAGGCGGAGGGGGCAACAGACTGATAGCGATGTTTGTAACCATCTGGCAGTGGGCTGCTCAGGGTTAGGAGGAGTTTGTCGTGAGGAGTAGTGGAGTGGAATCATGGCCATCACCGAGACATGCGATGTGGAGTCTGTTGCGGGGAGTGGAGCGGCGTCCGTTGTCGCGACTTGCCAGAGGGTGGAGGAACCGCGCGGTATCCATCGCAGAAAGTGGAGCAGAATCGTGGCTATTATTGTGGTCTGCCGGGGAGTGATGGAGCCGCACAAAATCCATCATAGGAAGTGGAGCAGAGTCGTGGCCATTACTACGGCCTCCCAGGGAGTGATGGAGCCACGCAGAATCTGTTGCAGGAAGTGGAGCAGAGTCGTGGCCATTGCTGTGGCCTGCCAGGGAGTGATGGAGCCATGCAGAATCTGTTGCAGGAAGTGGAGCAGAGTCGTGGCCATTACTGCGGCCTACCAGGGGGTCCAGGTCTGTCGGTCGAAGTTCGGTTGGAGTTCGATCTCCGTAGAAGCCCGGATGGGGATCATTTGTCGAGGAGTCTCGGCCAAGGCTTGTCTGCCATAGAAATCCGAAAGGAATTCATCCATAATGGAAGCTTGGGAGAAGGCTTACGGTGGGAATCCGGCATGGACCGCTCGTGGTAGAAATTTGAAGTAGATCGTTTGCAGCGGAAGCTCAGAGTGGGTTGCTTGCAGTAGGAGCTCGGAGTCCGATTCCCGTAGGAGTCCGGATGAAGTCTTCCTGCAGTCGAAGTCGGGGATGAAGTCCGATTCTCATAGGAGTCCGGACGAAGTCTACCTGCAATTGAAGTCGGGGGCGAAGTCCGGCTCCCGTAGGAGTCCGGGCGAAGTCTACCTGCAATTGAAGTCGTAGGCGAAATCCAGCTCTCGTAGGAGTCCGGACGAAGCCTACCTGCAATTGAAGTCGGGGGCGAAGTCCGGCTCCCGTAGGTGTCCGGATGAAGTCTACCTGCATTTAAAACCGGGGGTGAAGTCCGGCTCCCGTAGGAGTCCGGACAAAGTCTTCCTGCAGCCGGAGTCGGGGATGAGGTCCGGCTCCCATAGGAGTCTGGGCGAAGTCTACCTGCAATTGAATTCAGGGGCGAAGTCCGGCTCCCGTAGGAGTCCGGACGAAATCCTCCTGCAGCCGGAGTTGGGGACGAGGTCTGGCTCCCGTAGGAGTCTGGGCGAAGTCTTACTATAGCCGGAGTCGGGGACGAGGTCCGGCTCCTGTAGTAGTCCGGGTGAAGTCTACCTGCAATTGAAGTCGGAGGCGAAGTCTGGCTTCCGTAGGAGTCCGGATGAAGTCTACCTCAATTGAAGCTGGGGGCGAAGTCCGGCTCCCGTAGGAGTCCGGACGAAGTCTACCTGCAATTGAAGTCGGGGGCGAAGTCCGACTCCCGTAGGAGTCCGGGCGAAGCCTACCTGCAATTGAAGTCAGGGGCGAAATCCGGCTCCCGTAGGGGTCCGGACGAAGTCTACCTGCAATTGAAGCCGGGGGCGAAGTCCGGCTCCCGTAGGATTCCGGACGAAGTCATCCTGCAGCCGGAGTCAGAGACGAGGTCCGGCTCCCGTAGGAGTTCGGGTGAAGTCTACCTGCAATTGAAGTCGGGGGTGAAGTCCGGCTCCCGTAGTAGTCCGGATGAAGTCTTCCAGCAGTCGGAGTCGGGGACGAGGTCTGGCTCCCGTAGGAGTCCGGGCGAAGTATACCTGCAATTGAAGTCGGGGGTGAAGTCTGGCTCCCGTAGTAGTCCGGACGAAGTCTTCCTACAGCCGGAGTCGGGGATGAGGTCTGGCTCCCGTAGGAGTCTGGGCGAAGTCTTCCTGCAGCCGGAGTTGGGGACGAGGTCTGGCTCCCGTTGGAGTCCGGGCAAAGTCTACCTGTAATTGAAGTCGGGGGCGAAGTCCGGCTCCCGTAGGAGTCCGGGCGAAGTCTACCTGCAATTGAAGCCAGGGGCGAAGTTCGGCTCCCGTAGGAGTCCGGACGAAGTCTTCCTGCAGTCGGAGTCGGGGATGAGGTCCAGCTCCTGTAGGAGTCCGGGCAAAGTCCACCTGCAATTGAAGTTGGGGGCGAAGTCCCGCTCCCGTAGGAGTCCGGGCGAAGTCTACCTGCAATTGAAGCCGAGGGGTGAAGTCCGGCTCCCGTAGGAGTCCGGACGAAGTCTTCCTACAGCCAGAGTCGGGGACGAGGTCCGACTTCCGTAGGAGTCCGGGCGAAGTCTACCTGCAATTGAAGTCGGGGGCGAAGTCCGGCTCCCGTAGGAGTCCGGACGAAGTCTTCCTGCAGCCGGAGTCGGGGACGAGGTCCGGCTCCCATAGAAGTCCGGGTGAAGCCTACCTGCAATTGAAGTCGGGGGTGAAGTCCGGCTCCCGTAGGAGTCCGGACGAGGTCTAGAAGGTGGTCGATCATCGTGGAAACTTGGGTGGAGTTCGTCCGCCGCGAAGAATCTGATCGACGCTGGTGGGGGTTTATCCGTCGGCAAAACATGGGAGTGTTATGGAGGCTCGGCCGCCAGAGAGGTTCGGAGAGATGTCGCCGAAGGTCGGAAGTCAGTAGAATCCCCGGAGGGTCACTCCTGACACGAACTTAGGCTGGGGGGGTATTTTATACCCAACACCAGTCCCCCTACTTCCTTCATTCGAAGCTCGAACTCGGAAGTAGGGGGACTGGTGTTGGGTATAAAATACCCCCCCAGTCGAAGTTCGTGTTAGGAGTGACCCCCTGGGGATTCTACCGACTTCCGAACTTCGGAGACATCTCTGCGAACCTCTCTGGTGGCCAAGCCTCCACAACACTCCCAAGTTTTGCCGTGGAATAAGCCCCCACCAGTGTCGACCAGATTCTTCACGACGGACGGACTCCACCCAAGTTTCCACGATGATTGACCACCTTCTAGACCTCGTTCGGACTCCTACGGGAGCCGAACTTCGCCCCCGACTTCAATTGCAGGTAGGCTTCGCCCGGACTCCTACGGGAGCCGGACCTCATATTCGACTCCGACTGCAGGAAGACTTCGTCCGGACTCCTACAGGAGCTGGACTTCGCCCCCAACTTCAACTGCAGGTAGACTTCGCCCGGACTACTACGGGAGCCGAACCTCATCCCCGACTCTGGCTGCAGGAAAACATCATCCAGACTCCTACGGGAGCCGGACTTCGCCCCCAGCTTCAATTGCAGGTAGACTTCGCCCGAACTCCTACGGGAGCTGGACTTCGCCCCCGACTTCAATTGCAGGTAGACTTCGCCCGGACTCCTACGGGAGCCGGACCTCGTCCCCGACTCTGGTTGCAGGAAGACTTCGTCCGGACTCCTATGGGAGCCGGACTTCGCCCCCGACTTCAATTGCAGGTAGACTTCGCCCGGACTCCTACGGGAGCTGGACCTCATCCCCGACTCCGACTGCAGGAAGACTTCGTCCGGACTCCTATGGGAGCCAGACTTTGCACCCTGCTTCAATTGCAGGTAGACTTCGCCTGGACTCCTACGGGAGCCGGACTTCGCCCCCGACTTCAATTGCAGGTAGACTTCACCCGGACTCCTACGGGAGCCGGACCTTGTCCCCGACACTGGCTGCAGGAAGACTTTGTCCGAACTCCTACGGGAGCCGGACTTCACCCCCGACTTCAATTGCAGGTAGACTTCGCTCGGACTACTACGGGAGCAGGACCTCGTCTCCTACTCCGACTTAGGAAGACTTCGTCCGGACTCCTACGGGAGCCGGACTTCGCCCCCGACTTCAATTGCAGGTAGACTTCGCCCGGACTCCTACGAGAGCCGGACCTCATCCTCGACTCCGGCTGCAGGAAGACTTCGTCCGGACTCCTACGGGAGCCGGACTTCGCCCCCGGCTTCAATTGCAGGTAGACTTCGTCTGGACCCCTACGGGAGCTGGACTTCGCCTCCGACTTCAATTGCAGGTAGGCTTCGCCTGGACTCCTACGGGAGCCAGACTTCGCCCCCGACTTTAATTGCAGGTAGACTTCCTCCGGACTCCTACAGGAGCCGGACTTCACCCCCAGCTTCAATTACAGGTAGACTTCGTCCGGACTCCTACGGGAGCCGGACTTCACCCCCGACTTCAATTTTAGGTAGACTTCGCCCGAACTCCTACGGGAGCCGGACCTCATACCCGACTCTGGCTGTAGGAAGACTTCGTCCGGACTCCTACGAGAGTCGGACCTCATCCCCGACTCCGGCTGCAGGAAGACTTCGCTCGGACTCCTACAGGAGCCAGACTTCGCCTCCGACTTCAATTGCAGGTAGGCTTCGCCCGGACTCCTACGGGAGCCGGACCTCATCCCCGACTCTGGCTGGAGGAAGACTTCGTTCGGACTCCTATGGGAGCCGGACTTCGCCCCTGGCTTCAATTGCAGGTAGACTTCGTCCGAACCCCTACGGGAGTCAGACTTCTTCCCCGACTTCAATTGCAGGTAGGCTTCGCCCGGACTCCTACGAGAGCCGGACTTCGCTCCCGACTTCAATTGCAGGTAGACTTCGCCCGGACTACTACTGGAGCCGCACTTCACCCCCGACTTTAATTGGAGGTAGACTTCGTCCGGACTCCTACGAAAATCGGACTTCATCCCCGACTTCGACTGTAGGAAGACTTCGTCCGGACTCCTACAGGAGCCGGACTCTGAGCTCCTACTGCAAGCAACCCACTCCGAGCTTCTGCTGCAAACGATCTACTTCAAATTTCTACCATGAGCGGTCCATGTCGGATTCCCACTGTAAACCTTTGCCTAAGCTTCCGTTATGGATGAATTCCTTTCGGATTTCTGTGGCAGACAAGCCTTGGCCAAGACTCCTCGACAAATGATCCGCATCTGGGCTTCTACGGAGATCGGACTCCAACCGAACGTCGACCGACAGACTTGGACCCCCTGGCAGGCCGCAGTAATGGCCACGACTCTGCTCCACTTCCTACAATAGATTCTGCATGGCTCCATCACTCCCTGGTAGGCCGCAGCAATGGCCACGACTCTGCTCCACTTCCTGCAACAGATTTCGCATGGCTCCATCACTCCCTGGCAGGCCGCAGTAACGGCCACAACTCTGCTCCACTTCCTGCGATGGATTCTGTGCAGCTCCATCACTCCCTGGCAGACCACAATAATAGCCACGATTCTGCTCCACTTCCTACGACAGATACCGCACGGTTCCTCCACCCTCTAGCAAGTCGCGACAACAGACGTAGCTCCACTCCCCGCAACAGACTCCACGTGGCATGTCTCGGTGATGGCCACGATTCCACTCCACTACTCCTCAAGACAAACTCCTTCTGACCCTGAGCAGTCCACTGCCAGATGGTTACAAACATCGCTATCAGTCTGTTGCCCCCTCCGCCTATAAAAGGGGACCCCAGATACGTTATTCTTTAAGCTCTAATTTCTATTCCAAAACTCTGCTAAAATTTCCGTTCGAGCACTCCATTCTTGTTGAGGCAGAGAACTGACTTGAGCATCGGAGGGTCTTGCCAGAGTAACCCCAACTCCGGTTTAGACTTCTTTTGCAGGTCCCGACGGTGACCGTGACTCCCTCGACTCCAGCTTCTCCGATGCAGGCGGCTTTTTGCACCAACAAATAGGGATTTGATAAAGAGATTGGTCGATGGGTGTGCCTTGTTCGAGATCATCCACAGGATCGTCCACATCGATCCTGAGCAGCGGGTCTGGGACTCTCTGGGGTCCTTTCTCGAGGTAGATCAATTTACTTCTTTCTTCTTCTCACTTCTGTACTCAGCTTATTCCTGAGCTTTTATATTGACTCTCTGGCTGCTCTTGCAGATTGGGCACCAGCTCATCGCCAACATTGAGGCGATGAACAATGCTAAGAAGGAAGCGACCCAGGCGGAGGAAGGTCGCTTGGCCGAGGCCACCCGCCTCAAGGAGAAGATCGCCGAGGTCGCGAGTCTCCAAGAGGCACTGCAGAAGGAGGGACAAACCTCGACAGATCTGAGGGCCGCCTTGGAGGAGGAAAGAAAGAAGGCCGAGATCGAGGTCTCCGAGTTGAAGGCGCAAATCCCGACCCTGGTCTCGGAGGCAATGGTCTGGGCAGTGGAGGAGTTCAAAACCTCCTCCGAGATGAGCGATCTGAAGGTCCAGTTCGGCCAGGCAGCCTACATCAAGGGCTTCGAGCTCTGCCAAGAGAAAGTGGTCTGAAAGTTTCCCAAACTGGACCTCGGCTTCCTGGATGAGGCATCCGATGATGAAGTCGGACCTTCTGAAGCCGCTACCAGTCTTCCTCCAGTCAGAACTTCTTTGACTGCCGCGGCTGTCGCGATCGACCTTTCGGGGGCACCGAGCTCCTCCACTTCTGCCCCAAAGGTCCGAAACCTCTAATTTTGTATTTATTTTTTTTTTGTTGCAACTTTTTCTCATTCTTTTGTACTTAAGAACTATTTAATCAACAAAATTGGATTCTTCTTTACAGAGAGCTCCTTTTTTCTTATTTTGCATCCTTTTTCTTCTCTTTTATCTTCTTGCACTGATTTGTATTATGACGCTTTTGTCTCCCAACAACAATGCCCTGTCGAAGCTCTTCCCCTGCCACAGGGGATCCCTTTGAAGTCGACAATCTGAGATCTGAGAAGGAAAGTTCGTCATCTTACGAAGAAATCAAAGAAGTTGGATGATGAGCCATTCGGAGACCACTACAGAGGCTACTTGCTTTCGGGACCTCCACAAAAGGGGCTTCATGGACTACACCTGGAAGAAGGCTAACTTTGTGAAGGAGCTTGAAGAACTCCAAAAATATGCCAGCGATCGATCTTGGACTCAGGCTTCCAAGATCAGCTCCCTTGAGGTCGAGCTGGTAGCTGCATGAGAGAAGATCGGCCAGTTGGAAGAGAGCTCGTCTTGACTCACAACTCAGGCTGACCACGATTGGGACTGGTCGAATAAATTCTCTGACCTTCAGAAGCAGCTGCAGATGCCGAGGCGAACTATAATGCCTACCGAGTTGACTGGTGCGAACAAGTAGACGACTGTCGAAGGAGGCTCAAGACGGTGATCGATGAGGTTGCCCGCCTTCAGAGGCAGTTGTCTGAGAGAGGCCAGGCCGTTTCGATACAAAGCTTCAACGAGCTTCATTCCTTGAGGGGGACCATGGAAGAACTGTCCATGGCCCTTGGGCAGGAGAAGGCTGAACTACAGTGGCTGAAGATTCAGCTGGCCTATAAGCAGCAGGCGGTCAAGGATGCCGAGGCAGAGTCTGAAGTTCTGAGGAAGAGGCTTCAAGAGTCGGCGGTTCCACCAAATGTATCGGGAGATGCTATTAAGAAAGAAAGAATTAGAAGAAGAAGTTGAGAACTTAAAGCAATCCCTGATGATGGCTGAAACCGAGAGTTCGAAGTCGAAAGAAGTTGAGCTTCCCTAGAGCCTCTTTTACCTTTCGTTCTTCCATGTATTCTTTTCTTTTCTTGTCATTTTTTTTTTGGCCTTCAAAGGCTTTGTAATGTGCACTTTACTAATGAACTAAAAAGAAATTTTTTCATTACCTTGTCCATTCTTGCATTAAATTGTCATTTACCGAGTTTCTTTTATCTTCTATCTTATTCGATGTCGACGTTGTTTGAAGATTTCTGATCATTGCCGTGTTGATTCATCCTTTTTGTTCATGATCGAAGGTCTTTTCGAGGCCATTCAAGTTTGACGCTTCCTCCCGATGCTCGAGCTTGGGGCCCAAACTTCTCATTACTTTGCAGAAGTCTATTTTCTCTTATTAGTGTTGGGTTCCCCCTTAGAGACTGAGGGTGTTTGACAAGAGTCTCCTTCCTCGTTGAGACGAGGTCTCTTGTGTCTTTGATCTAGTTCGTTTTTCCCTTATCTCTGGTGTGGCTCGTTGCTTTCTCTTTTTCTCTCTCCTTTTCTTTTTTTTTATGTTCAGGCGAGGGTTTTCTCTCAGCTCCTAACGGGGTTGTAAGGGTGTAGAGGAGCTGTTGAGGGGGCTCTTCCCCTCATCTGATCTTAAACGATCAGATCTTCATTTGTGTCAGGATGAGGTTCTCCTCCTATTTCCGACACAGTCAATTTCAGCTCATGTTAGGATGAGGTTCTCCTTCTATTCCTAACCAGGCTGCGGGGGCACGTAAGGGCCGTTGCAAGGGCCTCTCCCTCCATCCGATCTCTAAATAATCGGGCCTTCGACTTTGCTCATGTTAGGATGAGGTTCTCCTCCTGTTCCTAACAGGACTGTGGGGGCGCATAAGGACTGTTGCAAGGGCCTCTCCCCCCATCCGGTCTCTAAATAACCGGGCCTTCGACTTTGCTTATGTTAGGACGAGGTTCTCATCCTGTTCCTAACAGGGCTGTGGGGGTGCATAAGGGCCATTGCAAGGGCCTCTCCCCCCATCCGATCTCTAAATAACTGGGCCTTCAACTTTGCTCATGTTAGGATGAGGTTCTCCTCCTGTTCCTAACATGACCGTGGGGGCACATAAGAGCCGTTGCAAGGGCCTCTCCCCCCATCCGGTCTCTAAATAATCAGGCCTTCGTTTGTGTCGGGACGAGGTCCTCCTCTTATTCTTGACATGCTTAATTTTGATTATTTGAAGGAGCTACTCCCTATCGTTACAAGCTCATGCCAAAAGAAAAGGTATGCAAATATGAAACTTTTGTTAAAGGTAAAGTTATTGGTAATACATTCATAGATTTTTCGAATCCCATGGTCGCGAAAGGTCTGCTCCCCATCGGGGTCCTCCAGAGATGGTGTTGATGATTCCAATTGGAGGCCGATCTTCCCTCCTAGGCAGCTCTAGTTGTGGTAGGGCCTTCGATCGATCTTCCCTACCCTCAGGCCGGCATCGGATGAATCTATCGAGCCGACCTCATCTGATGAGCTCCTCGATCTCATCTCGAAGCTGAATGCACTCCTCTGTGTCGTGGCTGTGGTCACAATGATAGAGGCAGAACTTGTTAGGGTTGCACTTCTTGAGGTATGTGCGCATCCTTTCTGGCCTTGGCAGCTACTCCCTGACCTCCATCAGTACTTGGGTTTTTGAAGCATTGAGAGGGGCGTAGCTGTGGAATCTTCCTGGGGGAGAGCTTCATTGAACTCTGCGGTTCGGGTTTCTCTACCTACGAGCCTGGGGAGGAGTCTGGACACGCTTGTGTCCAGGGAGAGTTCGAGAACGTGGTCAAGCTTCACGCAGCCCCTTTTCGACTGCGGGTTTGCTGAAGTCACCCGTCGTCGCTCCTTCGCGGCCTCCTCATCCTTCATCTTGAAGGCTTTCTATGCTTGGGCATACCCTCCGGCCCGAGCCAGCAAATTAATGAAGTCCCTGGGATACTTCTTTTCCAAAAAAAATAGAAGATCATTCTTTTGAAGATCGCTCTTCAGGGTGGCCATTGCAACTGACTGGTCCAAGTTTCGGACCTCCAATACGACGGCGTTAAAATGGTTGATGTAAGTTCAGATGGATTCTCCCTCTTTTTGCTTGATGTTGATGAGAGACTCTGAACCTCTCTGGGGATGTCGGTTGCTGACAAAATGAGCAGTAAACTGGTGGCTCATCTGATCAAAGGAGAAGATAGTATCCGACTTCAGTGCCGAGTACCAGTTTCTTGCTGCTCCCTTCAAGGTAGATGGGAAAGCTCGGTACAGGATGACGTCTGGCACGCCATGGAGTAGCATCATTGTTCGGAAGGCCTTCAGGTGATCAATCGGATCTAAGGTCCCATCATAGCTCTCAAATTAGGGGAGCTTGAAGTTTGGTGGGATTGATTCCTGCATAATCATTTGAGAGAAAGGAGGGTCAGTACAGATATCCTCACTGGAAGCAGGGGGAGCATGGTAGAGCTCTTCGATCTGTCGGTTCATCTCCTAGAACCTTTGATCTAGGAGATCCTCTCGACTGTGATTCTCGAGGGTCTTCTAGTAGAAGGAGGTAGGGACCCTCCGGGGGTGGAATCATGATCAGATAGAGGGCTTTCCGCCCTCTGCTTCCCTTTTCTGGGAAAGACAGGGCGACTGACCCAAGTGGCCCGCCCGATCGTCAGATTCTCGAACTTCGATGATGCTCTTTCCAGCCGCACAGATGCCTGCGGCTGCTACGACTGCTGCTGCATGGCTTGCATTGCTTCAGTGAGGCCCTTGACCTACTGAACCAGCAAGTCGAACTGCTCCATGCCGACTGCCGTTGTCAAAGGAGGAGGAGCCCGAAAAATTGGAGACGAGGTCGGAGCTTGCAGATCTCACTGAGATCTGGCCGCAGAGGCCGTGGATCGCCTGGTGGATGCCTTTTGAGGACACATCAAGTGGAGATCTGGGAGGAGAAGAAGAAGAAGATGTTGAAGAAGATAACCGGAGACAGTCCCGTTGAGTACTCCTTTAAGAACAAGGGTCCTGCGAAGACACAGCCCCCTTCCTCTAGTGCCAATTCTGTTGGTGCAAAATTTCACCGACACTGGAGAAGCTGGAGTCGGGAGGATCGCGATCGCTATCGGTACATGCAAAGAAAGTCTAAACTGGAGATAGGGGTGCTCCGGTAAGACCCTCCGATGCTCAAGTCAGTACTCTACCTCAATAGAAATAGAACACTCGAATGGGATTTTAGCAGAGTTTCGAGATAGAGTTTAGAGCTTAGAGAAAAACGTATCTGGGGATCTCTTTTATAGACGGGAGAGCATAACTGATTGATAGCGACATCCGTAACTGCCTGATAGTGGGCCGTTCGGGGCCACGCAGAGTTTGTTACGGAGAGTAGTGGCATCAGTGGGCCGTTCAGAGCCACATGGAGTTTGTTATGGAGAGTGGAGTGGTATCCATTATCGTGACTTGCCAGAGAGTGGTGGGACCATGTGGGATCTGTTACAGAGGACAGAGTGGGGTAGTGTCCATTGTCGTGACTTGCCAGAGAGTTTGGGCCTGACGGCTGAAGCTCGGTTGGGATGTCTGATGGAGCGAAATGGTTCTCTATCTCAGCAATCTAAGAGAAGCTCGAATGTTTCTGAGGTTGCTGATGAGTCCACTATTATCGGGTGCCTTGGGCACTGATGCTGTAGGTGGAAGTCATCTACTGTAGAAGCTCGGACGAAGACTTTCTATTGGAGAAGTCCGGTAGGAGTCTGATTGCTATAGAAGTTTGTCTGAAATTTGCCTGATGTGGAAGCTCGTCCGAAGATTGTTCGCCGGAGAGGTTCGATTTCATGAGGAATCCGATAGAGGGTCGTCCGACAGTGGAGTTCGGATGGCACTGTGGAGGTTCATCCACTGAAGGAGTCTTGAGGACACTGGGGAAGGTCGAACATTGGAGGAGTCCGAGATTCAATTCTGTTGTAGAAGTTCAGACAGAGTCCGACTCTTGTAGGAGTCTGAAAGGAGGCCGCTTATTGTAGAAGCTCGGATGAAATCCACTTGCAATAGAAGTTTGGAGTAGATATCCGGCTGGTGGAGCCCATCCATTGTAGAAATTTGTCTGGGATCCATCTACTGTAGAAGTTCGATTGGGATCTGACTCTTGTAGGATCTCGAATGAAATCTAGAAGGCGGTCGACTGTCGTAAAAACTTGGATGGAGTTTGATTACTGTAGAAGTCCTGCTGTTGGAGAAGCTCGGACATTGACGAAGCTCGAAAGAAGTTCGGAGTAAAGTAGCTCATGGCAGGAAGAAGTCTAGAAGAGATTCAGAGGGTAGCCGATCACTGTAGAAAGTCGACTGATAATGAAGCCCGGAGAGCATTTGGAGCAGTCCGGTATATGAATGGGGGAGCTCATTATCGGAGAAGTCCAGATGGCATTATGAAAGCTCGGACAGTCGGGGGAGTTCAGAAAGATATCGCGCAAGGTCGGAAGCTGGAAGAGCCCAGGGAGGATTGGCCTTTTATGAACTTTGACTGGGGGTATTTTATACCCAACAGTTACAATAATACATGGACAAGAAGGAAATGACATTTAATATTTACATAGCCTATTAACTGTAATGTACACATCCAAGTTAGATAATATCATGGAAGTCTATCTTTGGCTTAGTCACCTTGATAAGAGCAGGATAAAAGGATTAGCTTGAGAGAAAACTTCACATCAATGATTGTGAATCATTGATAGCCTGTGAGTCTTGTCTTCTTGAAAAGATGATAAAGTCACCTTTTAATGGAAAAGGTGAAGTAGCTGATAAAGTTCTAAGTCTCATATATAGTGATGTATGTAGACCTGTGAACTTAAGTGCCAGAGGAAGATATTAAAATTTCATTATAGATGACCTATCTGGGCATGGGTGCATCTGGCCTAATCATTTGAAATATTCAAATGATTCATTAATGAATGATTGAAACAAACTGGATAAGGTATTAGAACTCTTCGATCAGATCGAGGAGGTGAATACTTATCCAGTGAGTTTGTGACATATCTAGGAGAGAATTGGATTCTCTCTTAGTGGATTCCTTTTCAGAACATAGTGTATCTGAAAGGAGAAGTTGAACTTTGTTAGACATGGTTCAATCCACGATAGGGTTCACTTCTCTGTCTATTTCAGGATTGTGCTCTTTTGTGATTACCTATTTTACTCTGAAAATATACTGAGTAAGTCTGTTGTGCAGATTCCATATGAGATATAGATCGGGCATAGACCTAGACTCTCTCACCTTTGGGTTTGGAGTTGATCGGCCTATGTCAAAGATTTGCATACAGATAAACTTGATTCTTGGTCCAATAGTTGTTTAAGGCTTACTAATTCTATCATGCTGAAGAACATAAGATGCTTATCAGCAGTAGGGCATTCCTTTTGGAAAGGAGTTCCTTAGAGAAGGAACTGATGCCTATCAAGTTAAACTTGAAAGTTTGACTGGTAAAAAATGAACCAACATAATCTAGTAAACCTACAAAATCGGATTTGATTAGATCAAGCTCGGAGCCCATTAAAGTAACACCTTTAAGGAGATTTGGTAGAGTACCGCATTAGTCGGATAGACACTTCAGTGTCTAGGTCTGGGACGGCGATCCCGTTGATCTCGATGAGATTAACAAAGATCCAAACACCTATAGGGATGCAATGCAGTGGTCTAACTCTGAGAAGTGGCTTGGAGCCATTAAATCCAAATTGAAGTCCATAGTGTATGAACACTAGATGATTCATCTAAAGGGATAAAATCCATTGGGTGTGAATGGATTTTTCAAAAAGATCAGAGTAGTGCAGATGGGAAGGTGGAGACCTATAAAGCCCGTTTCGCTATTATCCCAGAGTTGGAACATACGTTTTGAACATATGTCTTTGTTATGAACAAAGAGGAACCCGACATTTATAAGTGGGCAAAATGTTCTGTAGTGTTATTCCTTGTGTTGTCTGTGGATGAAATTCTCTTAGTCGGAAATGGCATTCCAGCATTGCAAGAAATAAAGGTTTGGGTGTCATCTAATTTCTCCATGTTCAAGACCAGATATGTTACACTCACTAATTGTAGGAGCAGATACCAGTCTGATCTAAGTAAGAACCACTGAAAGATTGTATAGACAATCCTTAAGTATTTGAGAAATCTAAGGTCCGGTGACTCAAATATGGAAATACTAATTTTAAACATGTGGATGTTTCAATTTCAGTCAGATCAAGATGACAACAAGAAAGTATCGGATCATACCCTAATTGTAGGAGCAATCTGCTAGAAAGTTTCCAAGCAGGATACTTTAGCCTACTCAGTTAGTGATGTAGAGTACATCGTAGCATATGATGCTGCCATATATGCTGTGTAGTTGCTGAGCTTCATTAGCAGGTTGGGAGCGGCACCCACCACCGATGGTCCAGTTCTATCATAGCTCTGGAGCTATAAATCTGGCTAAAAAACTAAAGGACCAGCATACTCTGTATTGCTATCACTTTTGATTTTAGATCAGGGTGACATTGATTTTTGGAAGATCGATGAAAAAGGAGAACTTGACCGACCCATTTGCTGAGGCCTCAAAACTAAAAAGTTCTATGAACTCAAATGAAAGATAGGATATTTGATATCATTCTGATTGGCTTTAGTACAAGTAGGAGTTGTTGAAAAATATGTCCTAAAGCCAATCATCTAAGTGGTAGATGATTGGAATTAGTATATGAATTATCTAATAACAATAGTTATTTGGCAGGTTCATCATAAAAGTTCTATCTTTCTTAAATGAACTCCTAAATTATGATGAAGTCCTTAGAACCACAATCAATCGATAAAGGAGGATTTATTGGATGGTTCTTAAATTGTTCACGATCAAATGATAAGTTATTAACAAGGATGATAACTTATCAAGTGTAGGTCGCTGTATGCCATATGCGTTGGTTGTCCTTGTAACCAAGTAGTGTGGAGACACTGGTATGGCATTCAGATGAGATATAGAAGTACATATGCATTGAACATGACCAATGTAACACTCTACTGTCAAGAGTAGTTAGCTAAGGCCAATGGGTATAGGTGTCCCTCCGACTTGAGATCACCACGGTGACTTGCAAGTAACTCACTGTGCTTTGGTGCCGGACTGCCTGTATTTTTAATATAGGTTCGAAAGGTTTCTAGGCATAGTCAAGTACTTGTGAAGTTGGTGTGTGAGTCAAGATGGGATTGACCACTCCTGATTAACTTCAGAAAGAGAATGTCTCACTGTGTTTCAATTTAGCAAAACCTAGGCTTGGGTAATCCTCGTGAGGAGTCATGAGATTTGTAAAATTTTAAGACACAATAGAGATGACTTATATGAGTGATTGATAGCATACCCAAAGTTGTCTTGAGCATTATTAGTCAAAAAGATGAATTATACGGTAACCATGGGTCAGGATTCTTAGAATGTTGCTTTGCATACATTTGACCTATCTGGACATCGGAAACCATTGCTAAATGGTTACTTCAATTGGTACAAAAATTGATTTTTATGCTACTGACTTAGGTTCGAACCTATAGGGTTACACACATAAGAGGTTGTAACCTAATCAGATGGTTAATCGATGATTGAGAATCATTCTAAGGTTAAACGATCAATGTGATTGATGTTTGACCTAATATAAGTGTTGCAGGAGGATCGATTAGCAATTGGATTGCTAATTGACTCAATCTGATTGAGCAATTGGGATAAGATTAAGTCTAATTGAATTTGATTCAATTAAAATTAGTTTGGATTTAATTGGATTAAGTCTAATTAGTTTATTGGATAAGCTAGTTGCAAGGGAGAACAAGTCCCTATTCGACTAGGACTTGTATGCACCTAATTCCTCATTAAGTTAGGATTTAAATCAGAATTAAATATGATTTAATCTGATTTAATTAAATTTTTAGTTAGACTAGGATCATCATTAATTAGGTTATAATTAATTTGGATTGGATTCAAATTGTTTGACCTAATCTACATAAGAATCCTAGTTAGACTAGGACTCCATCTCTTCTCTTGCGGCACCTAAGAAATCTCAAGCCCACGCCCACTAATTAATTTCCAGATATTTTTCTATGATATCTATATCTAAGGAATATTATCTCACACCACTTATTTTAAAGATTTGAATCAAATTTGATTTGATTCAATATGAAAAGAGATTTGGCTAATTATGGAAAGTGGTTTAGGTTTATCCTTTTTTTTTTGAAACAGTCCCTCTTCACAAGGACTCTTTTCTCTTCTCTTGCGCCAACTTTCCCCAAGCTTATCCCTTCTTTTTGTAGCTCCTTTTGTGAGTTATTTCATACTCTCCATAAAATTTATGAGGGAGGGGGCGTCCAAGAGTTGGATGCCCCATGGACTCCTTGCTGACTAGGTCTTTTGACCTATTCTGCCATATAAAAAGTTGCCACTCCATATGCTATCAAATAAGAGTCAAAAATTTATGATTTTTAGAGAAAACAAATAGAGGAGAAAGTGGATGGCATGGGTGGCTTGAGGTGCCAAGATCCTTGGAGGAGAGTCTTCTATCAAGAGATCAAAAGTTGATGTCTTGTAGAGAAAAAAGGTAAGAGGAAAGATTGTCTTCTCTCATTATTTTTCTTTCATATTATTTCTCTTTATTTTTGTATTTTTATGTGATAAAAATTTGAGAGAGAGAGAGGAATGGCATGGTGGATTTATGCTCCAATGAGTTAGAGCATGGTGATCTAATTTTGGACATGATCTGATCATGTTCTGATGAGAGAAGAAGAAGAAAAGAAGGTCTTTTCTTAAGATTTTTTTTAGAACCCTTCTTTTCCATAAATCATGAGATTTTTTTATAAAAAAAATTAGATATCATAAGATTTGAAAGTTAGAGAAATATCTAGAGAAGAAAGTCTTCTCATGTCCTAGCATAGAGATATTCTCAGGACATCAATCGTTGATGTACTGAAAGAAAAGATCTATCTTCTCTTAGGACCCTTTTCTTTTACATATTATTTTTTATTTTAGAGAAGTCAAAAGGTTTGACTTCTCTCTTATTTCTCCTCATATTCTTCATCTCTTAGAATATTTTAGATATCCGAAGAATATTTTTTAGATTAACCATCCGGAGGGATCTGCAAGAAGCTAGCACTTCGAGCGGATCTTCATTCGACGAACCTCCAATTTTGTTGCAGCCTCATGTGGATCACCTGTAGAGATCGGATACGTGTGCAGCTCCAGAGATAATAAAAAAAATCAACCATGAAGTTCTCAACCTGCATGATGGTAAGAGATCTGATCTCTTCTCTTATCTAGATGTGATCTAGGTTTTAGATTTGAAACTATTTCAAATCTAAGATATTGATTTGATCAATACCAAAACTTTTGTTTTCTGATTTATAAATACAATATGATATGTTATAGGACCTAATTGTAAGGTTTAGTAATTTGATTTCATGTATTTGTAGATTAAATTATTTAATTTACATGTTCCACTGTATTATATTTCAAAAATATTTTGAAATTCATGCATGAAATTCTGCACCTTTTTCAACATCTCTCTCCATTATCAATCTCATGATCGACTTTCTATCTCGAAGAAGATCTATGAATCCTGTACTGAGTCATGCCTTCATCTTGTAAGACCTATGTTGACTCCGATAAGATGATCTGAAATTACTTTGATATTTGTGCCATATGTTAAACTCACATCGGGCCTATCTAGTACCTTTGAAACTTACTATTAATGAACTCTATTGATCGATCTTGATATTAATCCAACCCATGCTCCATGATTCTTTGATTAGAGTTACTTAGATCGAATCCTCAGCTAGGAGGCCATGAATTGTTTCAGTGTTCAGACAGCCTATCAGATCGATCATCCGATCAACGACCTCTTTCATTATTTAATTTTATTGAACTCATTGAAAAAAAATTAATTATGATTTAATATTTTAAATAAAATTATCTAATTCATTTAAGAAAGACTAAAGATCTAAGATGAACGAGGTAAGTAGATCTTATGCTCTTTATTTATTTTTAAAATTATCATATTTTCTATGCAAATAATCAGTTGTTGATGAAATCATATTTTTCACAAAATAAAGATCAACATACGTGATATGAAAAAGTATGTTTTATTATGAACATTGATTTTATAAATATATTTTATGAAAATAGCATGATTATGAAGTATAAATTTTATAATTTTTTCATCTATGTATATGTATGTTTTAAGAAAAAAATATAAAGATTTCAAAGGCTCTCAAATAGCTATAAACAAATTTTTTCGAGAAGGTCGACATCCAGAGCTAACATCCATATGGAACATAGCCCCATCAATGGGTATAAAATTAGCACACAAAATAAGAACTCTATCGATTAAGAAATATGGTCCTGTCATGGATATAATAACGACCTTAGCATAAATATCTGTGAGCAATATTTTGAAACATGACATGAATACTTGATAAGAATGATTTATGATTCATGATTATGAAATATATATAATTTATACATATATGATGGGTTTATAACTTATTTTATTATATACTCTATCAAATATTTATTTTTATAATATCTATTACTTTCTAAATATTGTATTATCATAAAAAATAAAACTTATACTTGATTCAATAAGAAAGTGCAAATTCTACTTACTGGGCTAGTATAGCTCATATTCTTTTTATCTTTTTTTTGTATAAAGAAATAAAGTTAGGACCGACGAAGAAAATCCAAATTTAGAGATCTGCAAAGTAAGCTAGAAAATTTTATACTAGAAGTTTAGTTTATTTTATAATCATGGACTTGTAGTTATTTATTTATGAATCTTGAGACTTGGGTTGATATTTGCTTTTGGATTTAGATACTCTAAACCAATTTTGGTTTAATTAAGAATTTGAATTGAACTTTATTATTACTTTTATTTATGATGCATCTGTTATTATATTTAAGAAGATGAATGTTGGCTTCATCTTATCATAGACTGTATCCCTTGATAGCATGGCCCTGTTATGTCTCAAATTTGGAGCGTGACATTTTATTGTATCAAAGCATAGGTTATGATTACTTAGGACTGTGGTGTAAGTAACTAGAACATGATATAAGTAATATTAGAGCTTAGGTTATAATCATTGAGGACTATAGTTTAAGTGGTATTTGAGTACAAGATTATAATCACTAAGGACATGATAGATGTAGCCTAAAGGATTCAAAGATTAGATTTCAGGTCAATAGGTATAGTGATAGAATTTATTCAATGGCATATGATGTATATAATAGAACTGATGAGTTATATCTTGAATTTTAATAAGTACATTTGACCTAAATTTAAGAGGTGTTGACCTTTGAATATAGAATGTTATCCTGATAAGTTATATTATGTTATATATACCTATTCAATTGCTATTTAAATGATTTTGGAATTCTAAACTCCATATGGTGAAGATCTTATGACTTTTGATGTTGATTGTTTGATCATTACAATTTTAGAAAGAAAGCTTTTGGGATGTAACCTAAGAAAAAAAGAAAGAAAGAATTACATCATATGGAGAGGAATATTTTTTGAGTGTTGAGCCTACAAAAGGATCATGTATGAAACTCGCATGTAAATAAAAAATATATTTGGTTCTATTGGTGAATTGAATTTTATTATGAGAGTATGATGTACACATTCTAGTGAAATCTTAATAATTTGTATTACTATCTATCGATTGGATTACTTTATCTTCCTTTTTGTTTGTTGGAGATAGTGAGGCTATTAGTTATTTTAAGTCAAAATTTAGATTTTTGAGCTGATTTAAAGTATGTTGCCATTGTTAAAATTTTTTAAAATGAGTTTTAGATGAAGGGGACAAGATTTTATGTCAATTTATTGATGGATGCTAAGGATCCCAATGAAGGAGCTCTAGAAGAAATAATCGAGTTGATTCTATTCACAGAGATGTTGACTTGAGATCTTTTAGTTTGTTAGAGTTAGAGTTAATGCTTTTATAAAGAAATGTTAGTTATAGCTATCTAATTGATTGTCAAGTGAATATAATGTTAACTTACTTATTTCCATTAGTTTTAGATTTATAAGGTTTTAGATGAATCATGGAGCTTATATAAGGGCTTCAAATATGGAAGCAGATCAAGATTTAATTCTGATGTGTTATGCTTGAGGCATAATAAAGGATAAAGAAACTTAAAAGTTTTGCTTAAAATCTATCAAAAATTTGAAAGTTGGATCTTTTGAGATTCTGATGTAAAACGATATTCTTATCAAGAATTTATCTGATAGCCCTATAGGTTCAGTGGGTTTAGAACAGAGTGTGCAACAAAATAGTGGTTGAATTATATTAAAATTGGCTAAGAATATTAATTCTAATACAATAAGTATTATGAATAGAGATTTGATTTCAAAAAAAAAAAAAAAAGAAGATCGCCATTGACAAATGAAAGGATAAGCTTGTTGATTTTTGGGCTCATCTAGATATTGCAGTACTATTTTTGGCAATTGATTCTTTTATTATTTGTAATTGTCAAAAGAATTTTGAGCATCTTAAATTTAAGATTAAGAAAGTGGATTGATATTTCTTGATAGAGTTTGGATGTAGAATATTTTAGAAACAAATATCGTTTTTTTAGCTTTGACAATATTACTTTAGTTGTTTGAATGGATTTAAAGATTTTCTATGATAAGAGTTTAATTGTTACATCATGTAAGAAGTTAAAAGGATAAAGGAGGTTGTAGATTATGGTGAGCATCTAATGCTTTAGACTCTTTTATTTTTATTAAGAATAGGTAGAGTTGATTATGATTTTCATATGAAATAATCAAAAGCAAACAATTTCATGAGCAAAGAATTATGGTATTTTAAATGAAGATTAAGAGATCAAAAAAATTCATTATCTGGTGGATAGAAAGGTGTCATGAGGTTTGGAAGGCACAACAAGCTAAATCCATGCTATGTTTGGTCTTTTGAAGTCTTGGATAAAGTAGAGATATTTCTTACAAACTAGTCTTGCTATTAGAATTGTCTAAAGTGCATAATATTTTTCATCTTTTCCTATTGAGGAAGTTTGTTTCTGATATGAATAATACGGTAGATATGAGCTATTGCAAGTTCATGAAGACTTAACTTATGAAGAGTTTTCCATCTGAATTATTCATTGAAAAGAGCAAGCAAATTTCGAGAACGAAACCTTTTTAAGGAGGATAGAATGTGATATCCTAATTTTTTTTATCGCACAAATCTCAAGGCAACCTAAAAAGAAAAAAAAAAGAAAACAGGAGGAAGGAAATGAAGAAGACTCCCGTTGGGAGTCTTCTTCCACCCAAAATCATTGGAGGAGAAGTCAAATCTGAGGAGGATTCGGCCTCCGCTCCAAACTATAAATCCCCTCTCCTCTCCTGTAAGGCTGGCCATGATGAGCACCGAATCTCTCTTATTTTTTTTCAATTTTTTTCGATGAAGCCATGGATGCCCTTACTATGTTCGTTTCAAATCCTCACCAGAGACCTCACTGATGACGGAGGTAAGCCCCAGCCCTCCTTCTTCTCTTCCTTCCTCTCCTTTTCATGGTGTCATGCACCTCCGTCAGCTATCGGATTTGCCAAAAAATTCACAAAAAGAAGAACTCTTGTTTTTCTCTATTTTGAACAAGCTTTCTCCATCCCTTTTTCGGCCACCAGCACCATCGCACATAGTGCCACACCGATGGGTCATGACCCCCACCTCTCTAGCTTCCTTCTTCGATGGCTTGGCCATCGATGATCGGTCGGTGATCAGAAAATTCAAAGAAAAGAGGGACGGTCCCCTATTTTTTTGAGTTTTTTTTATTTTCTTTTGTTGGCCGGCCACTTGCCACCAGTATTCCTTCCCACCGCCGTCAGCCGTCACTGTCGGACCTCCACTTATGCCGCTGCCACCCATCATCGGTCTTTCAACCAAGAGCCACAAACCACCTATCCCCCCTATTCGGCCCAAGAAAAAGAAGAAGAAAAAAAGAAAAAAAGAAAAGAAAAGAAAAGAAAAAAAGAGAAAATTCTTTTTCTCTCTTATCTCTCTCCTCCAAGATTTTCTCTCTCTATCCACTCTCTCTCTCGCTCTATCTGACCCATGGACCCTACTATGAATCTAATATGATCTTTTCAGAGAAATTCAGATTCACTTTAATATCTGTTCAGTAGGTTGGATTCCTGCTCGATCCTTATCCAAAATTTATAGTATCTGATCACAGTTAATCCATATTGAGCCACCTTGATATGACCTCTGATGATCTCGATCATGATTATCTCTTCTGAAAGATACAAAGACTCTCTCTATTTTCTCTCTCTACCTTCTCTCTCATGATCAAATTTCTCTCTCTAAGAAGGTCTATGAATCTTATACCGAGTCATGCCTTTATCTTCTTAGAACCTATGTTGACTCTAACAAGATGATCTGAAACTGCTTTGATATTTGTGACATATGTCAAACCCATGCCAGGCCTGTCTAGTATCTTTGAAACTTACTATTGATGAACTCTGTTGATCGATCTTGATCTTGATCCAATTCATGCTCCATGATTCTTTGATTAGAGTTACTTAGATCGAATCCTCAGCTAGGAGGCCATGAATTGTTCCAGTGTCCGGACAGTCTATCAGATCGACCATCCGATCAATAACCTCTTTCATTATTTAATTTTATTGAACTCATTGAAAGAAAATTAATTATGATTTGATATTCTAAATAGAATTATCTGATTCATTTAAGGAAGATCAAAGTATTGAAAAATATGTTCCAAAGCCAATCGTCAGCCTGTTGACGATTGTGCTCATACTTATAATTGTATATGAATTTTTATTAATAAAAGTTATTTGACTTTTTTATTACAAATTGATCATCTTATTTTGAACTCTTGTATTGTAATGAAGTCCTTAGGGCTATAATTAATCGACAAAGGAGGATTTATCATTTAGTCCTTAAATGTATTCATGATCAAATGATATGTTGTTAATAGGACGATAGCAATATTGAGTATAAATCATTATGTGTCATATGAGTTGGTTGTCCTCTTAACCGAGTGTGGAGATACTGTTATAGCATATAGATAGAATGTAGGAGTACATTCGCATCGATCATGACCATTTACCGAGCACTCTGCTGTTAAGAGTAGCTCGTGAAGGGTATGGGTATAAGTATCCCTCAGACCTGAGACCACCATGGTGACTTATAAGTAACTCACTATACTTTAGTACCAGACTATCAGAGTTTCTAACTCAGTAATGAAAGGACACTAGGTGAGTCAAGTACTTAATATGTTGGTGTGTGAGTCAAGAAGGAATTGACCCCTCTGAATTAGTAGGAGATATGCATCAATATATTTCAATTTAGTAAAACCTTAAATAGAATAATCCATGTGATGGATTTAAAAGGTTGAAATATAATGTGGTCAACTAAATTAGGATTGACAGTCAAACCCTAGGTCACCTTGAGCATTAGGGTTAAAGGGATGAATCATACGATGATCATACGCCAGTAGGTTCTAGAATGTTGCTTTGCAATACTTCGACTTATCCAGACGTCGGATCATCATTGCTAGATAGTTGCATCGATTAGTATAAAAAATTATTCCTATACTACCAGCTTAGTTTTGAACCTATGGGGTCACACACATTTGAAAATTCAGACAGATCTGATGGCTGAAGAGTCCAATTGGATTGTCTCTAGTGAGGAGTCCCCCTGGGATTGGGACTCTGGAGAAGAGTCCAACTGGACTGAGACTCTACTATTAATAGAGAATTAATTAGTAATTAGATTATTAATTGACTCAATTTTATTGGGTGAAGAGCTTTGGATCAAATCTAATTGAATTAGATTGAGTTTGACTTAGATTCGGTTTGATATAATCAAGCCTGATTGCAAGAAAAATTTGATCCTGATTCGATCAGGACTTGAACTCAGCTAATTCTTAATTGGGTTAGAAATTTATTGAGATGATTAGGATCCTAATTAGATTATATTTATTTCTATCATTGGGTTCAAACCAAATTTATTTGGTTCATAATCGAATTAGAAATGAAGAGTCCCAGTCGGCAGGGACTCTATCCTTATCTCTTGCATCACACCTGGACCCATGCCCATATCTCAATGCCAAATTGGATTTGGCTTGAGCTTTTTGCCATCATGAGAGTGGGCCCAGTAAGGGTGGGAGACAAAGGATGGTGAGTCATAATCTTATCTCCTGCCTAATTCGAATGCGATCTGAATTAGAGATAAAGTGATAAGATGGAAAGAGATTTTTCAAATAAGAAAAGTTATCAGCACCTAATTGAATTTTTTATTAATTTTATTGAAGTGTTTTTAGGTGTGTCAGATAATAGATCTCCTCCTCACACCAACCAGCAATTTTTAAAAATTTTGGGATTCCCAAAATTTGGTTTTGGCATGGACTTTGTGGCGCCCTCCCCTTAGATGAAAACCCTAGCCCTAGTCTATAAAAGGGTGGCTCCTCTCTTTGTCATCATATCATTATTTCCTTTGCTGGTTTTTATTTTCTAGAGCTTCTCCTCCTCTTCCTCTCTTTCTCCTCTAGATCTCTTCATCCTTTGGAGCATCCAAGGCCCTTGAAGAAGAAGGAAGAAATCAACCTCGAAGTTTCTTGCAAGCTAGCACTTTCATGGATCCTGATCTATGTCGGTCTTCATGTGGATGTGCTATAGAGGCCAGAGGACATGTGTGGCTGTGAGCAATCTGAAAGAAAGCCTTTTCAAGTGTTGGACCAGTAATGATCAAGATTCTCTCAGTTTGGTAATAGTTTCTAACATCTCTTGATCATTTTGTTAGATCTAATAGTTAGATCTAGGATTGCAGTATCGATGAGATCGATGCGAGTATTTATTTTTTAATCTAAAGTACATCTTAGTTTATATTATTTATCTTGATATGATAGTCTAGATCAGATCTTATGCATGTAATGTAGATTAAATTATTTAATCTTATTGTTCTACTGCATAAAATTTTAAAATTGCATGCATAGTACTACCGCATGTTTCCTTCAATTAGTATCAAAGCCAGGTTCATTTTGATATGATTTATCATGCCTTTAGATCTGATTTTGTGATATTAGATCTAATTATTTATGATTTAGATTAGATCTAAATATGTTTATTTTCAGATCTGATTTTCTCTTGTTAGATTAGATGATCTAAGTAGCAAAGTACTCGGATTGGGTAATCACTAAGCCATCCGATCATAGGAGCAAGTAGGGTTACATGACCCTCTCCTCTCATTCAATGAGGTGCTCTTATGGCGTGCCACTGTGAGGTCCCATGAAGAAGAAAGCAAAATGAAAAAAACTTACTTTCTAATAAAATCCTAGATCTTGAAATCCTAGGAGTTGTTGTATGTGATGCAAGTTGCAAAAAAATTAGTTACATCTAATCTTGATTAATCAAAATTATTTTGATTTAAAATCATAAAAATTTAGATTTGATCTAAAAAAATTTTATGATTTAATGTAAAAAATTTATATGAAAATTATTTCAAAACCTAAATCATGTTGATGCAAAAACTTTATTAAGAATTAAGTATTAGATTGATTAGATCTAGAATTATGATTTAAGATCTAATGACATTGCATAAAATATGGGGCATGGGTTAGCTCAAATCAGATCTTTTTTAATTGGGTTAGACCTAAGGTTAGAATCAAAAATTAATTGACCATATAGAAAAATTGATTAAGTCTAACCAAATATTGAATTAGATTAATTAAGATTTTTTTAATACAATAGTTGTAAATGGTCAAGTCTATGACTTTGATTAGATCAAACAGACCTTGATTGTGGCTCAATGGTTGAACTCGAATCATTAGGTTGGTCAAATTAAAACTAATTAACTAATTGGTGTTTAAGGTAAGTTTGGCATTTTGACCAGTGGTTTTTAATTAGGAGCGATTTATCTGGCCATTTCGATGGTGTCTAAGGCAAGCTTAGCAGACCCTCCTACTGATCTCACTTATCTGGCCAATTTGATGAATTATATTTTGATTAGATCGCTAAGTGATTCGAGTTAGCCCATGCCATTAAGGTTGATCAGTGTGACTGATCTAGATGCCAATTCAATCAGCATGACCCTAATTTGATTCAGTGACTTGGTGAAGTCAGTGGAAGGATTATAATCTACTGATTGATCTTTTCTTATGTTTTCTCTAAATTAATTAAATCTTTTAAATTATTTGGTATCTAAAATAAACTGATTATGATGATAACTAGATCATAGCTTTTCATTAAGATGAATGGTAATGGGTCTATTATTTTTTATTGATATTATAGGTGCCATCCATCTGGTATTTCTCAGAATGATAGAATTATCATTCATCATATGATGACTCTATTTTACTATCTGATGAATGGTTTGATTGATCGAGCCATCCTCAGACTTGATCATTCATTAACTAGAATCACTGAGTAGGTTCATGTTAATAGTTTGACCTAACCAAGACTTTTAGTGGAGGCCCATCACTTACTTAAAATAAAATCTAGGGCTAAATTAACTACTAAAAATTATTTAAAGAAACAATTGGTTGAGAACCTACCCATAGGTGCATGTGGATTGATCGAGCCATCCTCGGGCCTGTATGCAGTCTGTGTGGATTCTAATATCTGCTAAGAGATTAAAGTAATTCCTCAAATTGGAGGTAGAGGCTACCAATTCATATAAAATAGTGGGAGGACCCTTAGACTAAAGTCCATATCTTTAGGATTAAGAAATTCATATACTGATTAGGTTTTGATTTTTTCTTGTATGTGCAGATATGGCCTCAAACTTGTCGCTCTGATCACTGTTAGATAGTGAGAAGTTAATCGAATCAAATTTTGATAACTGATATCGAAAACTCAAGATCGTCCTAGAGCATGAATAGATCCTATATGTGATTACAGATTCGACACCTGAGGAGTCCGCTCCTAATGCTCGTGGTACGGTTAAAGACACTTACTTGAAGTGGTTCAACAACTGCACCATGATTCGTTGCATAATGCGGACCTCCATGAATGATGAGTTCCATCGAAAATTCAAAAAGACTCAGCCAGAGAAAATGCCCCAAGTGTTGAGAGAGTCCTTTGGTAGTCTCGACAACATGGAGCGACACAAGACAGTTACATCATTTTCAATGCTCAGATGAGGGAGGAAGCATTTGTCATCGATCATGCATTTTACATGATCGAATAGATCAAGAAACAGAGCAAGCTCGGCTTCTCCTTGCATGAATAGCTGAGGAAGGATGCGATCCTAAACTCCCTGTCCAAATCCTATCTATCATTTCTCAGTCATTTTAGAATGATAAAGCCTATAGTCAACTACCACGGCCTGTTAGGGTTGCTATAGACTTTTAAAAAGGATCACTAGCTCCATAAGGAGACGGTGAATGTAGTGGGAGGATCTTCTTTGGGTGGGCATCATCTCTTTAAGAATGAAAAAAATAAAAAAATAAAAAGATGCAAGGTGCTGGGAGTCAGACCCAAAAATCTAAGTTCAAGGCTGATTAAAGTTAGGTAGAGTACTTTTGTAAGAAGCAGGGTCACTAGAAGAGGAACTGTCCTCAGTATATAGCTTCTCTTGATCCGAACAAGCCAAAAAAGAAGAAGCAATTAGTTACTGAATAAGGTACTTATGTGATAACACTTTATAACTTCTCTCTTTTTGATACAATGACCTGGGTATTGGATACTGATAGCCTTATTAATATTTGTAGTTCGTTGCAAGATTTTCAGATCAGTAGGAGATTTGGAGATGACAAGAGATTTCTGAACGTTGGAGATGGAAGATCAGTTCTAGCTCTAGCTTTAAGAATTATCAAGCTGGTATTCGAGGCTTAATATATTGTGCTTAATGAATGTCATTACTGTCCCAGTTTTCTTTGGAACATTATTTCTGTAGGCCTTTTGGCCAAGTCAAATTATAAAATATCAATAAAAAAATATTTTTGTGATATGATTTTGAATGGGTGTTACAATATTGCGTGGACAGTTGAACAATGGTATTTACATTGTATCTAGGCCTAATGGAATATACATTTCTAATAAATGCCCTAGAATAGATGATATCATGAATGCCTACCTTTGACATTGTAGGCTAGATCATATCAATAAGAATAGGATGAACATGTTAGCTCAAGAAGAAAATTTTGATAAAAATGATTATGAATCGTTATCTACTTATGAGTCTTGTCTACTTGAAAAGATGATCAAGTCATCTTTTATTGAAAAAGATAAACGAGCTAGTGATGTTCTAGGTCTGGTACATACTGATGTATACTCATGAGCATATGTGTCGAGGAGGGTATAGTTATTTCATTACGTTCACAGATGACCTATCTAAGTATGGGTAGGTCTACTTGATGAAACACAAGTTCGAATCGTTTGAAATATTCAAACAGTTTCGTAATGAAGTAGAAAAATAAAATAAAAAAAGTATTAAAACTCTTCGATCTGATCGAGGGGGTGAATACATTTTCAATAAATTTCTAGTATATCTAGGAGAGAATGGGATTCTCTCACAATGGACCCCTTCAGAGACACTACAGCATAATGAAATCTCAGAAAAGAGGAATCGAACCTTATTGGATATGGTTCGGTCCATGATGGGGTTTGCAACTCTATCGATCTCCTTTTGGGGATATAGACTTGAGGCAGCCTGTCTTATGCTTAATAATATTTCGAGTAAGTCAGTTAGTAAAACACCATATGAGATATGGTCAGGGCGTAGGCCGAACCTCTCTTACTTTAAAGTTTAGGGATGTCTGGCTTATGTTAAATAATTACAAACTAACAAGTTCGGACCTAGGTTTGATAAGTGTAATTTCATAGGGTACCCTAAGAAAATGAGGGGATATTACTTTTATCTCCCTACTGAATAGAAGATATTTGTCAGCAGTAAGACACACTTTTTGAAAAAAGAATTTCTTAGTGAAGGAATAAGTGTCTCTAAAATCAAGCTTGATGAAGTTCGACAGGTAGAAGAACCGACACCAATGATTGAATCTGAACTGAATTTGATAAGATCAAACTCGGAGCCCAATATACAAACATCCTTAAGGCGATTCGATAGAATACCATATCAACCAGATAGATAATTAGATTTTTTGATCCGAGATGGGGATCCTATTGAGCTTAATGAGAACAATAAGGATCCAATCAACTACATGGATGCAATGCAGAGGTCCGACTCTGAGAAATGGCTTGAAGCCATAAAATCTAAAATGGAGTCCATGAAGGTCAATGATGTATGGATATTAGTTAATCCATCTGAAGAGGTAAAACCCATAGGGTGTAAGTGGGTCTTCAAAAGGAAGAGGAGCACAGATAAAAATATGGAGACCTATAAAGCTCATTTGATTGCCAAGGGTTATCGTCAACGTTATGGTATTGACTATAATGAGATATTTTCTCCTATGGCAATGCTCAAATCTATTCGAATTATGTTTGTGATAGCAGCATATCTAAACTATGAAGTCTGGCAAATGAATGTGAAGACAGCTTTTCTGAATAGAGAGCTAAATGAAGAGGTGTATATGATACAACTTGAAGGGTTCACTTTATAGATGAGCCCAAGGTGTGCAAGCTTCAGAGATCTATTTATGGATTGAAGTAAGCATCTTGGAGTGGGAACATATATTTTGATAAGATAATCAAAACGTATGGCTTCGTTAGGAACGGAGAGGAACCCTACCTATATAAGTGGGCTAATGGTTCAATAATTATATTTCTTATTTTGTATGTGGATGACATTCTCTTAATCAAAAATGATGTCCCTATATTACAGAGAATAAAAGTGTAGCTATCATCACAATCCTCTATGAAGGATCTAGAAAAAGCAGCCTATATCCTAGGAATGAAGATCTATAGAGATAGATCTAAGAGGCTGCTTGAGCTCTCCCAATTTACATACATAGATAGCATGCTGAAACGGTTCAGCATGAGAAATTCTAAGAAAGACTATCTTTCGATAGGCTAAAAAATTTCTCTCTCGAAGAAGGATTGTCTGACAACCCCTCAAGAGAGAGAGCATATGAGTAGAGCTCCATATGCTTTAGCAGTGGGTTCAATAATGTATGCCATGATATGTACAAGATTAAACATGGTATACTCACTAGGAGTAGTGAGTAGATACCAGTCTGATCTAGAAGACAACTATTGGAAGGTCATAAAGACCATTCTTAAGTATTTGAGAAATACTAAGGATCAATGGCTTGTGTATGGTGAAACTGACTTGAAACTAGTGGGGTTCACTGACTCCAGTTTTCAGTAAGACCATGACGATAGCAAGAGTATATCAGGTTATATTTTTATCTTAAATGATAGAGCGATATGTTGAAAAAATTTCAAGCAGCATACTATGGCTAACTTTATTTGCGAAGTGGAGTATATTGTGGCATCCGATACTGTGAAAGAAGCTGTATGATTATGAAAGTTCATCGATGAGCTCGGAGTGGCACCCTTAGTTGATGATTCCATCAGTGCACTAAGTATATTCTACGCTGCTATCACCTTATCTGAAAGATCGTGGATCAAGATGACGTTGATCTTTAGAAGATCGATGGAAAGGAGAACCTAACTGACTCATTTACTAAATCTTTCAAAATCAAGGAGTTTGATGATCACAAGTCGAAGATGGATATTCGATACTATACCGATTGGCTTTAGTCCAAGTGAGAGTTATTGGAAAATGTGTCCCAAAGTCAATCGTCAGCCTATTGACGATTGTACTAATATTTATAATTGTATATTAATTTTTATTAATAAAAATTATTTGACTTTTTTATTACCAATTGATCATCTTATTTTGAACTCCTATATTGTAATGAAGTCTTTAGAACTATAATCAATCGACAAAGGAAGATTTATCGATTAGTCTTTAAAAGTGTTCGCAACCAAATAATATGCTATTAATAGGATGATAGCAATATCGAGTATAGGTCATTATGTGCCATATGAGTTGATTATCCTCCTAACCAAAGAGTGTGGAGATACTATTATAGCATGTAGATAGAATGTAGGAGTACATTTGCATCGAACGTGACTATTTATCAAGCACTCTACTGTTAAGAGAAGCTCGTGAAGAGTATAGATATAAGTATCCCTCAGACCTAAGACCATCACGGTGACTTATAAGCAACTCACTGTACTTTAATACTAAACTATCTGAGTTTCTAACTCAGTGACGGAAGGACACTAGGTGCAGTCAAGTACTTAATAAGTCAGTGTGTGAGTCAAAAAGAAATTGACCCCTCTGAATTAGTAGGAGATATGCATCAGTATATTTTAATTTAATAAAATTTTGGCTAGGATAATCCATGTGATGGATTTAAAAGGTTGAAATATAATGTGATCGACTAAATTAGGATTGACAGTCAAACTCTAAGTCACCTTGAGCATTAGGATCAAAGGGATAAATTATATGGTAACCATGCATCAGTAGGTTCTAGAATGTTGCTTTGCAATACTCCGACCTATCCAGATGTCAGTGAAGGAACCAGATCTAGGGTTTCAGGGTTAGATCTTGAAACTTTTTCAAGATCATACAGCGGAAGACTAAAATAAATCAAAATTTATTTTTTAAAATCAAAAAATCCCTAGATCTAAGATCCTATTACATGATTATTACATAGTATTAAATCAAAAATTAAAATATATATAAATATAGTATGAACTACATGTTGATCATATCAACATGTTTCTATACTAGCTACATCTAATGTATGTATTAAACAATAGATCAGATCTATTACCTTGCAAGTTAGATGTTCTAACCTTGTTGATCTGGGCTTGAGGATGATGTTGCAAGCCGCACATGCGTTCGACCTCTAGGAGTCGTCCACACGAGCCCACGAATCTCGATCAGAAGTCCTGCTTCAGGAAATCAGCACAGTATGCTAGTACTGCGCTGATCCTTCTTTGATGGTTGATCAGGTGCCTCCTTCTTCTTGATTTGGACTCTTCCAAAGATGGAAAGTAGAAGGAAGAGTTTTATATCTGAGACACTCTCAGGAAACTCAAGATGGAGGGAGGAAAGATATGAAAACAAAAACCCAAGAAGAAGACCCTCTTCTTCTTCACATTTTTCTCTCTAGACACCCAAACTTGCATCTTTTATATCTCCACGACCCAAAGGTATTTCTCTCTAATTTTTGGATGGCACAAAGGTTTCTCAAATCTCTAATTTTTCCTAAAATTTCATGAATAAAGCCATCTTATATAGAGAGATATGATAGGGTCCTTGTCTAGGTCAAACACCTAGTCAAGGCTTATCCAAACATGGCAAGTTAAGGGACGCCCAACTCTTGAGCACCTCCTTCATATTTTCATATATGGATCAACAAAAAAGGGTGCACAATGTATACCCTAAAAGCCATGAAAATTCTAAAAAAAATTTGGATAAATTCGGTGCAAAATTGAAAGAGTTTTGGATTTCTAAAACTCTATCTCATAGAATTCGAAATCCAAACTTATTCCTTTTAGATTTGATCCAAACCACCTTCCATATAAGAAAGAAGAGAGGAGACCCTTTGTGAACATGGGAGAGATCTGAGAGAGGGCTTTTGTTGCATAAAATAAGTGGAGATTGGCGTTGAATAAGAGAGAGGGCGTGGAGAAGGATTATGTGGCGCAAGGTGGAATCCTAGTCTTACTAGGATTCTGTCTTATGACTTGTTTTAATTTGGTTTCTCAAACCAAATCAAATTAAAATTAGATTAACCCAATTAAAATAGGTCTTAACCTAATTAAAAACTTAATTTAATCAGATTAAATTAGATTTAAATCTGATTTAATTTTCTAATCAAATTAGAAATTAGATTGACCCAAGTCCTAGTTGAACTAGGACTAGTTTTTCCTTGCACTTGGCTTATCCAATAAATCAATTGGACTTGATCCAATCAAGCCCAAAATAAATCTAATTAAATTATATTTAATTAGACTTAATCTCTGTCCATTGGCTTAATCAAATTAAGCCAATTAGCAATCGAATTGCTAATCGATCCTCCTACAACACTTGCACTGGGTTAAATGTCAATCGTATTGATCATTTAACCCTAGAATGATTCTTAATCGTTGATCAACCATCTGATCGGATCATGAACTCTAATGTGTGTGACCTCATAGGTCCGAACCTAAGCCGGTAGCATAGGAATAAATTTTTATACCAATCGAAGTGACCATCTAGCAATGGTACCCGACGACCGAATAGGTCGAATGTGTAGAACAACATCCTTAGAACCCATGCGGATATAGTTTTCATATAATTTATCTCCTTGACCAAAATGATCATAGGACACCCCAGAGTTTAACTGTCAACTCTGATCAGGTTGTCCACATTGTATTTCAAAATATCAAATCCATCTAATGGATTACCCTGGCCAAGATTTTGCTAAATTAAAATACAGCGACTCATTCTTCTCCAACTCTTGGAGTGGTCAATCCCATCTCGATCACACTCTGACTTTGCAAGTATTTGACTGTGCCCAGAAACCTTCCGTCCCTGAATTAAAAATTCAGTTAGTCCAGTATCAAAGCACAGTGAGTTGCTTGCAAGTCACTGAGGCGATCTCAGGTCTAAGGAACACTTATACCTATATCCCATCAGAGATATTCTCGACAGTAGAATACTATGGAGTTGGTCACGTTCAATGATGATGTACCCTTACATCTCACCTGTATGCCATACCAGTGTCTCCACACTCCTTGGTTAAGAGGACAACCAACCCATATGGCCTACAGCGACCTATGCTCGATAGATGCTGTCGTCCTTATTAACAGCCTATCATTTGGTCGTAAACAGTTTTAAGGACTAATCGATAAATCCTCTCTTTATCAAACCTAAATAGTCCTAAGGACTTCATCATAACAATGGAGTTCATTAGAAGATGAAAGCTTATGATGAAGATGCCAAATATATTTTATTTATTAACAAATCAATTACAATACTTAGTTGCTCAATCATCAACAGCTTGATGATTGGCTTTTTGGGACATATTTTCCAACAACTCCCACTTGTCCTAAAGCCACTCGACACAGTATCTAATACCCATCTTCGACTTGTGGTTGTCGAACTCCTTTATTGCCAGGGCTTTAGTGAAGGGGTCGGCTAGGTTCTCTTTTCCGTCGATCTTCTGAAGGTCGACGTCACCTCGATCCACGATCTCCCGGACCAGGTGGAAGCGGCGCAAGATGTGCTTTGTCCGCTGATGTGCTTTGGGTTCCTTCGCCTGAGCTATGGCACCAGTGCTGTCGTAATAGAGCAGGACCGGACCATCGAGGGAGGGTGCTACTCCGAGCTCGTTGATGAATTTCCTCAGCCACACAGCTTCCTTCGCGGCATCTGATGCTGCGATATACTCCGCTTCACAAACAGAGTCTGCCACAGTATGCTGCTTGGAACTCTTCCAGCAGAAGGCTCCACCATTCAGAGTAAAGATATAACCCGACATGCTCCTGCTGTCATCATGGTCAGATTGGAAGCTGGAGTCTGTGAACCCCACAAGTTTCAGATCTGACTCGCCATAAACCAACCATTGATCCTTAGTATTTCTCAAATACTTAAGGATGGCTTTAACCATTTTCCAGTGATCTTCTCCAGGATCAGATTGGTATCTACTCACTACTCCTAGTGAGTATGCCACATCTGGTCTTGTACATGTCATGGCGTACATGATAGATCCCACGGCTGAAGCATATGGGACTCTACTCATACGCTCTCTCTCTTCAGGAGTTGTCGGATAATCCTTCTTAGAGAGAGAAATTCCATGGCCTATCGGTAGATAGCCCTTCTTGGAATTCTCCATGCTGAACCTCTTCAGCACAGTATCTATGTACATGGACTGGGATAACCCAAGCATCCTTTTAGATCTATCCCTATAGATCTTCATCCCTAGGATGTAGGATGCTTCACCCAAGTCCTTCATGGAGAACTATGATGACAACCAAACTTTTATTCCCTGTAGTGCGGGGATGTCATTCCCGATTAAGAGAATGTCATCCACGTATAAGACAAGGAATACCATAACTGGACCATTTGCCCATTTATAAATGCAGGGCTCTTCTCCATTCTTAATGAAGCCATACGTTTTGATCACCTTATCAAAATGCATGTTCCAACTCCGAGAAGCTTGCTTCAGTCCATAAATGGATCTCTGAAGCTTGCACACCTTGGACTCATCTGTGGATGTAAACCCTTCAGGTTGTATCATATACACCTCTTCAGTCAGCTCTCCATTCAGGAAAGCTGCCTTTACATCCATCTGCCAGATCTCATAATCCAGATGGGCAGCTATTGCAAGCATTATCCGAATAGATTTGAGCATTGCCACAGGGGAAAACATCTCGTCATAGTCAATACCATAACGTTGACGATATCCCTTGGCAACCAGACGGGCTTTATAGGTCTCCACCTTTCCGTCTGCGCCCCTCTTCCTTTTGAAGACCCATTTACACCCAATGGATTTAACCCCTTCAGGTGGGTCAACCAATGTCCATACATCGTTGACCTTCATGGACTCCATTTCGGATTTCATGGCTTCAAGCCATTTCTCAGAATCAGGTCTCTGCATAGCATCCATATAGGTGATCGGATCCTCATTATTCTCATCAAGTTCGATGGGATCACCGTCCGGGATCAAGAAACTGTAGTATCTGTCCGGCTGACGCGGTACTCTACCGGATCGCCTTAATGGTGCAGGTATATTGGGCTCCGGATGTGATCTAATCATATCCGACTCAGGTTCAGCTATTGGTGTCGGTCCTTCTACCTGTTGAACTTCATCAAGTTCAACCTTAGAGGCAATGGTTCCTTCACCAAGGAACTCCTTTTCTAAAAAGATTGCCTTAAGGCTGACGAACACCTTTTGTTCATCAGCATGGTAGAAAAAATATCCTTTTGTCTCTTTGGGGTACCCTATGAATGAGCATTTATCAGACCTAAGTCCAAGTTTATCTGTGACTAATCGTTTGACATAGGCCAGGCACCCCCAGACCCTAAGGTGTGAAAGTACTGGCTTACGCCCTGTCCATATCTCATATGGAGTCTTAATTACAGACTTACTTGGAATCCTATTTAACAGATAACAGGCCGATTCGAGTGCATATCCCCAGAAGGATATCAGCAAGCTAGCAAAAACCCATTATGGATCGACCATGTCTAACAAAGTCTGATTCCTCCTTTCAAACACACCATTATGCTGTGGTGTTCCTGGAGGAGTCCATTGGGAGAGAATCCCATTCTCTCCTAGATATGTGAGAAACTCACTTGAAAGGTATTCTCCTCCTCAATCAGATCGAAGAGTTCTAATACTCTTTCCAGTTTATTTTTCTACTTCACTTTAGAATCATTTGAACATTTCAAATGAATCTGACTTATGTTTCATCAGATAGACATATCCATATCGGGATAGGTCATCCGTGAAAGTTATGAAGTAGAAATATCCACCTTTAGCACTGGTGCTCATGGGCCCACATATATCAGTATGTATTAGGCTCAAGAGCTCAGTAGCTCTCTCACCTTTTCCAGTAAAAGGTGACTTGGTCATTTTACCAAGAAGACAGGACTCACAGGTTGGAAGTGATTCACAATCACTAACTTTGAGGATTCCCTCTTGAGTCAACCTATTTATTCTGTTCTTGTTTATATGACCTAGCCTACAGTGCCATAAGTAGATATCTGACACACTATCTAATCTAGGGTGCTTGCCAGTAGAATAGACTCTTATCAGGCTTGACCTTTTTGGTCTGGCTCTGCACTGATGTCCTAGCCTGAACTTGCACCTTCTTTACTTTCTTCTTCTTGTTCTTCTTCCCTTTCTCAAAAGGTCGAGAACCAGAAGATGAACCTCCCATTGAGTTCACCGACTCCTTGAGGAGTTGGTGATCCTTCTCAAAGTTCTGAAGCAACCCCAGTAACCCGTGGTAGTTCTCTTCAGGCTTTGTCATTCTATAATGAGTGAGGAATGGGAGATAAGACTTGGGCAACGAGTTCAGTATTGCATCTTTTCCAAGCTGCTCATGCAAGGGAAAGCCGAGCTTGCTCAATCGTTCCATCAACTCGATCATGTACAATACATGATCAGTGACTGAGACACCATCCCGTATTTTGGCATTGAAGATGGCACAACTAGTCTTGTGCCTCTCTACGTCATCGGGTGTGCTAAAGGCATCCTCCAACACTTGAAGCATGTCCTTTGGCTGAGCCGTCTCGAATCTACGACTGAACTCATCGCTCATGACAGCTAGCATGATACAGCGCACCATGGTCCGGTCACTGAGCCACTTCTGATAAGTGTCTCTAACTGTTCGACATGCATTGGCAGCTGGCTCCTCAAGTGCAGGATCCATTATCACATATAGGATCTGTTCATGCTCCAGGACTATCTTCAACTTTCGGTATCAGCTACCGAAGTTGGGTCCCACCAACTTATCATTGTCCAACAATGATCGGAGCGATAGGAAAGTGGCCATATTTGCACAAAGGAGAACCATAACCTAATTAGTAATTGATTCATTAAACCTAAAGATTTGGACTTTAATCAAAAGGTTTCTCCCACTATTTTATTCGAGTTGGTAGCCTCTACCTTCAATTCGAGGAATTATCCTAATTCCTTAGCGGGTACTAGAATCCACTTAGACTGCACACAAGCCCAACTTTGGTTGGCCAACCCATGTACATCTAAGGGTAGGTTCATAACCAATTGTTTCTCTAAATAATTTCTAGTAATTTTAATTTTGCCCCAGAAACCTAATCAGTAGGCTTTGGCCTCCACTGTAAGGATCCGATTAGGTCCAACCATTAACATGATCATACTTGGTGTATCTAACCAACGAATGATTAAGCCCAACTTTGGTTGGCTCACCTAACCACCATTAGAGAGACACTTCCAAGTCATCATATGATGAGTGATAATTCCATTAGTCAACAAGCACCAGGCCTTTGGGTCTGCAATGATTATTGAGTTAATGGACTCATTATCAAACACCTTAATGGGAGGCTATGACTCAGTTATCTCCATAACTTTATCATTTTAAGGACCTAATAATTTTAGAGAATTTAAATAATATAGAGGATGAAGTCAGATGAACCAGCTTATCATGATCCTCCCACTAGCTTCACCAAGTCAGCTTAAGGGAGACCAGGGCTGGTCTAGAAGCACCTAAATCAGTCACACTGATTTACCTAGCTGACATGGGTCAGCTCGAATAGTCAAGTGATCCGATCAAAACATAATTTCACCAAGAGGCCAGGTAAGTTCGATCAGTGGGAGAGTCTGCTAAAGCTTGCCTTAGACACTATCAGAAATAGCCAGGTAAGCGGGCTCCCAATTAAAAACCACCGGTCTGGTTTACCTTAGACACCAACTGGTTTAATTAGTTTCGATTAGATCAACCTAACAGTTCGTGCTAGACCACTTAGCCAAGAATCAAGTCCATTTGGTTCTCGTTAAAGACATAGACTTGACCAACTACAACTATTGTAATTGATCTAGAAAATCCTTGACCTAATCTAAGACAACAATTGATTAGATTTAGTCAATTCTCTAATTAAGTCCATCTTTAATCTAACCATAGGTCTAACCCAATTAATGGACCTAATTCCCACTAACCCATTAACCCAATGTGTTATGATTTGTGTCTTAGGTTCTTCAATTCACAATCCTAGAACCTAATCAAACAACTTCTTAATTCTTAATTAAGTTTTGGGCTGAGGGTTGGGTTCGACTTTTCAAAAAATAATTTTCATATTTGTAAAACAATTTTATAATATGATTCAACCAACCATATTGCATGTTTGATTCATAATCAAGATGCAAGTGAAATAAACATGAAACTACTTTAGATCTAATCTAAACAGGTTCATGTAATTGAAACAATTTCAACTTTAAACAATTTCTTTGCACAAAAATTATTAACAAAGAGATTTTATTTCAGATTTAAACATCTTTTAAATCTAATAAATCATAAATTTAATCTAGATCATATCTAATAAATTTATGATTAAAGATAGATCTACACAAACTAGGACAACCTTTGCACTGTAAGGGGTAAACCTTACAGCAGGACAACCTTGCAGTTTGTGATTGATCTAAAATTTTAATTTTAGATTTAATAATCAGATTATAAATTAGATCTAATCTAAAAAATAATCTAAGCATATATAAATAATCATGTAATAAAGAACCTAGGCTCTGATACCAATTGAAGGAACCAGATCTAGGGTTTCAGGGTTAGATCTTGAAACTTTTTCAAGATCATACAGCGGAAGACTAAAATAAATCAAAATTTACTTTCTAAAATTAGAAAATCTCTAGATCTAAAATTTTATTACATGATTATTACATAGCATTAAATCAGAAATTAAAATATATATAAATATAGTATGAACTACATGTTGATCATATCAACATATTTCTATACTAGCTACATCTAATGTATGTATTAAACAATAGATCAGATCTATTACCTTACAAGTTAGATGTTTTAATCTTGTTGATCTGGGCTTGAGGATGATGTTGCAAGCCGCACACGCATCCGACCTCTAGGAGTCATCCACACGAGCCCACGAATCTCGATCAGAAGTCCTGCTTCAGGAAATCAGCACAGTATGCTAGTACTGGACTGATCCTTCTTTGATGGTTGATCAGGTGCCTCCTTCTTCTTGATTTGGACTCTTCTAAAGATGGAAAGTAGAAGGAGGAGTTTCAGATCTGAGACACTCTCAGGAAACTCAAGATGGAGGGAGGAAAGATATGAAAACAAAAACCCAAGAAGAAGACCCTCTTCTTCTTCACGTTTTTCTCTCTAGACACCCAAACTTGCATCTTTTATATCTCCACGACCCAAAGGTATTTCTCTCTGATTTTTGGATGGAACAAAGGTCTCTCAAATCTCTAATTTCTTCTAAAATTCATGAAGAAACTCATCTTATATAGAGAGATATGATAGAGTCCTTATCTAGGTCAAACACTTAGTCAAGGCTTATCCAAACATGGCAAGTTAAGGGACGCCCAACTCTTGAGCACCTCCTTCATATTTTTATGTATGGATCAACAGAAAAGGGTGCACAATGTATACCCTTAAAGCCACAAAAATTCCAAAAAAAAATTGGATAAATTCGGTGCAAAATTGAAAGAGTTTTGGATTTCTAAAACTCTATCTCATAGAATTCGAAATCCAAACTTATTCCTTTTAGATTTGATCCAAACCACCTTCCATGTAAGAAACAAGAGAGGAGACCTTTTATGAACGTGGGAGAGATTCGAGAGAGGGCTTTTGTCGCATAAAATAAGTGGAGATTGGCATTGAATAAGAGAGAGGGTGTGGAGAAGGATTATGTGGCGCAAGGTGGAATCCTAGTCTTACTAGGATTCTGTCTTATGACTTATTTTAATTTGGTTTTCCAAACCAAATCAAATCAAAATTAGATCAACCCAATTAAAATAGGTCTTAACCCAATTAAGAATCTAATTTAATCAGATTAAATTAAATTTAAATCTGATTTAATTTTCTAATCAAATTAGAAATTAGATTGACCCAAGTCCTAGTTGAACTAGGACTAGTTTTTTCTTGCACTTGGCTTATCCAATAAACCAATTGAACTTGATCCAATCAAGTCCAAAATAAATATAATTAAATCATATTTAATTAGACTTAATCTCAGCCCATTGGCTTAATCAAATTAAGCCAATTAGCAATTGAATTGCTAATCGATCCTCCTGCAACACTTGCACTGGGTTAAATGTCAATCGTATTGATCATTTAACCCTAGAACGATTCTTAATCGTTGATCAACCATCTGATCGGATCATGAACTCTAATGTGTGTGACCTCATAGATCCGAACCTAAGCCAGTAGTATAGGAACAAATTTCTATACCAATCGAAGTGACCATCTAGCAATGGTACCCGACGACCGGATAGGTCGAATGTGTAGAACAACATCCTTAGAACCCATGCGGATATAGTTTTCATATAATTCATCCCCTTGACCAAAATGATCATAAGACACCCCAGAGTTTAACTGTCAACTCTGATCAGGTTGTCCACATTGTATTTCAAAATATCAAATCCATCTAATGGATTACCCTGGCCAAGGTTTTGCTAAATTAAAATACAGCGACTCATTCTTCTCCAACTCTTGGAGTGGTCAATCCCATCTCGATCACACTCTGACTTTGTAAGTACTTGACTGTGCCCAGAAGCCTTCCGTCCCTGAATTAGAAATTCAGTTAGTCCAGTACCAAAGCACAGTGAGTTGCTTGCAAGTCACTGAGGCGATCTCAGGTCTAAGGGACACTTATACCTATATCCCATCAGAGATATTCTCGACAGTAGAATACTCTGAAGTTGGTCACGTTCAATGATGATGTACCCTTACATCTCACCTGTATGCCATACCAGTGTCTCCACACTCCTTGGTTAAGAGGACAACCAACCCATATGGCCTACAGCGACCTATGCTCGATAGAAGCTGTCGTCCTTATTAACAGCCTATCATTTGGTCGTGAACAGTTTTAAGGACTAATCGATAAATCCTCTCTTTATCAAACCTAAATAGTCCTAAGGACTTCATCATAACAACGGAGTTCATTAGAAGATGAAAGCTTATGATGAAGATGCCAAATATATTTTATTTATTAACAAATCAATTACAATACTTGGTTGCTCAACCGTCAACAACTTGACGATTGGCTTTTTGGGACACATTTCCCAACAGTCGGGTCACCATTGTTAGATGGTTACATTGATTGGTATAGAAAATTATTCCTATGCTACCAACTTAGGTTCGAACCTATGGGATCACACACATTAGATGATTCAAACAGATCTGATGGCTGAAGAGTCCAAGTGGATTATGACTCTGGTGAGGAGTCTCACTAGGACTGAGACTCTGGAGGAGAGTCCCACTGGACTGGAATTCTACTATTAATAGAGAATTAATTAGTAATTAGATTACTAATTTACTTAATTTAATTGAGAGAAAAGCTTTGGATCAAATCTAATTGAATTAAATTCAGTTCGACTTAGATTGGGTTTGATATGATCAAGTCTGATTACAAGAAAAATTTGATCTTGATTCGATCAGGACATAGACTCAGATAATTTTTAATTGGGTTAGAAATTTATTAAAATGATTGAGCTCCTAATTAGATTATATTCATTTCTATCATTGGGTTCAAATCAAATTTGATTTGGTTCATAATCGAATTAGAAATGAAGAATCCTAGTCGGTGGGGACTCTATCCTTATCTCTTGCACCACACCTGGACCCATGCCCATATCTCAATGCCAAATTGGATTTGGCTTGAGCCTTTGGCATCAAGAGAGTAGGCCCAGTAAGGGTGGGCAGTAAAGGATGGTGAGTCATAATCTTATCTCCTGCCTAATTCGAATGCGATTTGAATTAGAAATAAGGTGATAAGATGGAAAGAAAATTTTCAAACAAGAAAAGTTGTTGGCACCTAATTGAATTTTTTCTAAATTTTCTTGAAGTGTTTTTAGGCATGTGAAATACCAGATCTCCTCCTCATGCCAACCAACAATTTGTGGAAATTTTAGGATGCCCAAAATTTGGTTTTGGCATGGACTTTGTGGCGCCCTCTCCTTGGATGAAAATCCTAGCCCTATTCTATAAAAGGGTGGCTCCTTTCTTTGGCATCATATCATTGTTCCCTTTGTTGATTTTTGTTTTCTAGAGCTTCTCCTCCTCTCCCTCTCTTCCTCCTTTAGATCTCTTCATCCTTTTGAGTGTCCAAAGCCCTTGAAGAAGAAGGAAGAAATCAATCTTGAAGTCCCTTGCAAGCTAGCACTTCCAAGGATCCTGATCTGCATCGGTCTTCGTGTGGACATGCTGTTGGAAAATATATCCCAAAGTCAATCGTCAGCCTGTTGACGGTTGTGCTATTTGTTGTAATTATATATAAATTAATAAAATATTTATTTGATAATTTTCATCATAAGCTTGTACATCTTCTATATCGAACTTTTGTGCTCTGATGAAAGTCCTTAGGACTATTTTAAATCGATAAAGGAGGATTTATCATTTAATCCTTAAATGAGTTCGTAACCAAATGATATACTATTACTAGGATGATAGACATATCAAGTATAGGTCGTTGTGTGCCATATAGGTTGGTTGTCCTCTTAACCAAGGAGCATGGAGATGCTAGTATGACATACAGACAAAATATAGGAGTACATTTCACTGAACGTGACCAACTCTAGAGCACTTTGCTGTCAAGAGTCACTCCGAAGGGATATAGGTATAAGTGTCCTTCTGATCTGAGATCACCATGGTGACTTGCAAGCAACTCACTGTACTTTGGTGTTGGACTACCTGAATTTTTAATTCAAGATCGAAAGATTTCTGAGCATAGTCAAGTACTTGTGAAGTCTGTGCATGAGTCAAAATAGAATTAACCACTCCAATAGATTGGAGAGAATATTTTGTGTTTTAATTTAGTAAGACCTTGGCCAGGGCAATCCTTGTGAGGAGTCACAGGATTTATCAGGTTGAGATACATAATGGATGTACCATTAAGAGTTGACAGTTTAAACTCTAAGTTATCTTAGCATTAAAGGTCAAAGAGATGAATTATACAGTAACTATATTCAAATAAGTTCTTGAGTGTTGCTTTGCATATATTCGGCCAATCCGGACATCGGGTACTATTGCTAGATGGTTACTCCGATTGGTACATTAATCAGTTTCTGTGCTACCGACTTAGGTTCGAACTTATGGGATCACACATATTAGAAGTTTCTTTCTGATTACATAGCTAATCTAAAGAGTCTCAATCAACAGAGACTCTGGTGAAGAGTCCCACTGGACAGGGACTCTGCTGAAGAGTCCCACTGGATGGAGACTCTAGAAAAGAGTCCCACTAGACTTGAATTCTATCATTAATGAAGGATTAATTAGTGATTAGATCACTAATTAGCTTAATTTGATTGAGCATTAAAGTCTGGAAGAAGTCTGATTGAATTTGATTCAATCAAGTCAAGTCTGATTAGGTTATGAGATGACCTAATCGGTAAGGGAGAAATGATCCTGATTTGATCGGATCTATGGCTCAATTAATTTATTGATTTGATCAAATTTAATTGAGATTATAGGATCTTAATTAGATTAAATTTATCATATTTTATTTGGGTCTAATTAGATTGAGTTTGAAAGAAATCCAATTGGTTAAATCCTAGAGTCCCAAATGAATAGGACTCTATCCCTTGCGCCACCTAAATTGTATCACACCTTTTCTCACCGTATAAAATTAGTTGATATGTAAAAAAATCAAAAAATAATCTTTCTTTTGTCACCCATTAAGGATAGGGATTGGTTGATTTTGATTTGAATTCAAATTAGTTTGAATTTCAACTTAAAACCTTATCCATATCCTTCCACATGTTGGCTGCTTTTGAAGGGGTCTATTATGATAAAAAGAGGTCTTATTAATTGATTTTTATATCTAATTTTTTTTAGTAAGTCTCTCATTATGTTAGATAAGGATAAGAAAAAGTTAGAGTCAAATTAAAATTTAAAAGAATTTGAATTGCAACAAACTCCAGCCCTTATCCTGTTTTATCAGGTTTGTGTGACACCATAATGAGGCCATAATTTTGTGCACCAAATGATTGAAACTTTTCACCGTGAGAAACCAGAGAGAAAGAGGGTTGAAAATACTATTTTGGGATGTGAGGATTTGATGATTTTTCTTCTTTTTTGGCATGAACAAAAGAGGAGACTGTTCTACTCTTGGGTTAGAGATCTAGAACTGTTCTAGTGTTTGTGGATGAGAGAAAAACCAAAGAGAAGAGAGTCTTCATCTAATTTTTCTCCACCATCCAGCATCCTCCTCTAATCTATCTTTGATATCAAAAAGGTTTAAGATGATCAAAGAAGAAGATCAGTCCGATCTGCCATCAGAAGCCGATTGTTCAAGTTAGCACTCCCGTAGAGGACTGATCGGTCTGAGGGGCTTCGTGTGGACCATTCGTAGAGGTCGGATGCTTGTGCGGCTATGAGCAATCAGAGAAGACTTTTAGATCTACATTTTCAATCATAGAGTTCGACTACCCATGCTCAGATATGGGGTCGGATCTTAGAAGTGGTAGATTAGATCTATTACCAAATGCTGTCTTTTGAGTTCACATGCTTGTCATTTTAGATTCAAATTTTTATGCATATAAATTCATGTCATAGATCTATTTATAGAAATTTTAAGATAAGATCTTATGCATATATTTATAGATTAAATAATTTAATCTAATATTTTTTTTATTAAAAATTTTTGAAATACGTGAATGAAATCCCTACACATCCCAACAGTGGTATCAGAACCACGGTTCGATATGACATGATATTATATACATGTAGATCTATATTTTAATTTGGATTAGATCTGATATATGATATTTAGATCTAAAATTAGTTATAGATCTGATCGCATAAACTGATATAAGGTTATCCTGTTGTAAGGTTTGCCCCTTACAGTGCAAAGATTGTCCTAGTTTGTGCTGATCTTTGTAAAATCTGATTTTAATTTAAAGTATATAATTTTTATTTATGATAACTATTATCTAATTTTGATTTGATTTAAATATAATAATTAGATCTAAAATAATTTAGATTATATTTGAATTATTTATATTAGATGATCTGAGTAGTGAAGTAATCGGATTGGGTTTGTCACCAGGCCATCCGATCATAGGAGGTAATAGAGATTAGATCTTTCTTTATTCTATTCAATTGGATCCTCTTATGATATGTAGGGGTGCTATTGTGACTATATCCCATGAAGATTAATGCAAAAAGAAAACTTTACTTCTTAAAACATCCTAAGATTGTGTATATGATACATTATATGAAAAGTAGTAGCATCTAATCTTTACAAATAAAATCTAGAATCATGAACATGTTTAGAATAATTTTAAAATAATTTATGATTAATTTTATTACTATTTATGTAGAATTATTTTAATCTAAAATTAATACAATTATTGTAGTTCACTTATTGAGTCGACTTAGTATTATTTGGGTCGACTCAGGACCCTGGTTAGTTAGCTCAATTTCTATTGAGCTGACTTAATGTAACAGGCTAAAAATTATGATTAATAGTTCATCATCAATAAGTCAACTAAGCCTTAAAACTTAGTCGATCCATTGTGATGAGAAGGCACAATCTAAGGGTGAGCCGATTCAAATTTTGGCTCTAAATAATTATGCATAAAATTAATTGTAAAAATATTTTACAAAATTTGAAATTATTTTCAAATATCGAACCCCTACCCATAGCCTCAAACTTAATTAAGAATTAAGTTAAATAAATTAGATGTCATTCGCATAATACATGGGTGATGGGTTTTTGGGTTAGCTTGATCAGGTCCTCCTAAATGGGTTAGATCTTGGGTTAGAATCAAAGATTAAATAGATTAAAAAAAAATAGATTTAATTAGAATTTTTTTAGAGCCAATACAATAATTGTAGTTGGTCAAGTTCATATCTTTGATTAGACCCAAATGGACTTTGATCTTGAGCTCAGCAGTCGAACCCAAATTCACAAGTAGATCTGATTGAAACTGATTAATCAGTTGGTGTCTAAGGTAAGTTTGACAGTCTTGACCGATGGTTTTTAATTGGGAGCTACTCATATAGATTGAGTCTATGATGAGTTACTAATATATCCCTACCACTGATCTTACTTACCTAGCCAATATGGTGAATCAAGTTTTGATCAGATCACTTGATGATTAGGGTTGACCCATGCTTACTAAAAAGTTAGTTCAACTGATTTAGGTGCCCCAAATTCAACTTGTATTTATCCTCGACATGACTTGGTGAAGTTAGTGGGAGGATTGATGATTTGTCAGTAGGATCGGCCTATTTTTTAGTCCATCCTACTCTGACTTGGTGAAGTCAGTGGGAGGATTAAGATTAGCTGGTCTGTATATTTAATTCTATTAAATTATATTAACCAAATCTTCTAAATTATTAGGTCAATAAAATGAGCTAGTTATGATGATAACTAGATCATAGCCTCCCATTAAGGTGAATGATAATGGGTCTATTATTTCAGATTGACATTGCAGGCACCATCCGTCTGATGTTTCTCTGAATGATGGAATTATTATTCATCATATGATGACTCTGTTATACTATCTGATAAATGATTAGGTTGACTGAGTCATACTCGGACCTGATTATTCATTAGCTAGAATGACTGAGTAGGTTCATGTTAATAGTTGATCCTAACCAGGACTTTCAGTAGAGGCCCATCGCCTACTAAAATGAAACCTGAGGCAAAATTAATTACTAAAAATTATTTAAAAAAATAATTGATTATGAACCTACTCGTAGATGCATATGGGTTGGTCGAGCCATACTCAGGCCTATATCTAGTCTGCATGGATTCTAGTACCCGCTAAAGAATTAAGATAATTCTTCGAGTTGGAGATAGAGGCTATCAATTCATATAGAATAGTGGGAGAACTTTTAGACTAAAATCCATATCTTTAAGCTTGATTAATTCATATACTAATTATATCTTGTTTTCTTTTCTTTTTAGAAATGGCTAGTAATTTGTCACTCCACTTACTATTTGACAGTGATGAGCTTATTGGATCCAGCTTCGATAGCCAGTATCAAAAATTGAATATTGGTCTTGAGCTCAAACTAGCTAAAATGTCTAGGACTGAATTGAGTCAAGTTGATAATGACCCAAATAAGCTAAAGAGAAATGAGTAATTAGTTGCTGATCAAGGTGCTTATATGATAATACTTTGTAATTTTTCTATATGTGATACTACTATCTGGGTATTGGATACTAGAAGTCCAGTTTACATATGCAATTCATTGCAAAGACTTCAAGTTAGTAGAGAATTTGAGAACGATGAGAGTTCCTAAATGTAGGAGATGGAAGTCAAGTTTCAATCTGAGTTTTAGAAATTATCGAGCTTATTTTCAAATCTAATATTATCATTTTAAGTGATTGTCACTATTGTCCATCTTTCTTGATGAATATAATCTCTATTGGTATTTTGACCAAAGATGGTTATAGTTTGTCAATAAAGAATAATTATTGTGATATCATTATGAATGATGTTACAATAATACGAGCATAATTAAGAAATAGCATCTATGTATTATCACAGTCTATGAGCGTAATGTATACTCCAAATAAATGTCTAAAGTTAGATAATGTCATAGATGTCTACTTTTGGCATTGCAGCCTTGATCATATTAACAAAAATAGGATAAACAAGTTAGCACAAGAGGGTATCCTCAATATCAATGATTGTGAATCATTGCTGACCTGTGAGTCTTGTCTTCTTAAAAAGATGATTAAGTCATCTTTTACTGAAAAAGGTGAACGAGCTAGTAAAGTTCTCGATCTAATACATAGTGATGTTTGTGGACCTATGAACATTAGTGCCAGAGGAGGGCATAGCTATTTCATTACATTTATAGACAACCTATCTAGGTAAGGGTATGTCTACTTGATAAAATATAAGTCTGAATTATTTGAAATATTTCAAACGATTTCGTAATGAAGTAGAGAAACAAATTGAAAAAAAAGATTAAGATCGATCGATCTGATCGAGGGGGTGAATACCTTTTCAGTCAATTTCTGACATATCTTGGAGAGAATGGGATTCTCTCATAATGAACTCCTCCAAGGACACCACAGCATAATGGTGTCTCAGAAAGAAAGAATCAAACCTTGTTGGACATGGTTCGGTCCATGATGGGGTTTGCAAGTCTATTGATCTCCTTTTAGGGATACGTACTTGAGACAGCCTATTTTATGCTCAATAATGTTCTGAGCAAGTCAGTTAGTAAAATACCATATGAGATATAGTCAGGACATAGGCCAAACCTCACTTACCTTAAGGTCTGGAGATGTCCAGCTTATATCAAACGATTACAAACTGACAAACTCGGACCTAGGTCCGATAAGTATAATTTTGTAGGGTACCCCAAGGAAATGAAGGGATATTACTTTTACCTTCCTGCTAAACAAAATATATTTGTCAGTAGTAAGGCACACTTTTTGGAAAAGGAGTTCATTAGTGAAGATATAAATGCCTCTAAAGTCGAGCTTAATGAAGTTCGATGGGTAGAAGAACCGGCACCAGTAATTGAATCTGAACCGGATTTGATAAGATCAAATATGAAGCCCAATATACAAACATCTTTAAAGCAATCTGGTAAAGTACCACATCAGTCGGACAGATACCTAGGTTTCTTAGTCCAGGATGGAGATCCTGTTGAGCTCGATGAGAATAATGAGGATCCAATCACCTATATGATGCAATGCAGAGGTCTGACTCTAAAAAATGGCTTGAAGCCATAAAATCTGAAATGGAATCTATAAAGATCAACAATGTGTTGACATTGGTTGATTCATTTGAAAGGATAAAACCCATAGAGTGTAAGTGGATCTTCAAAAGGAAAAGAGGCACAGATAGGAAGGTTAAGACCTATAAAGCCCGTATGATTGTCAAGGGATATCGTCAATGTTATGGTATTGACTATGACGAGATGTTCTCTCCTGTGGCAATGCTCAAGTGCATTCGGATCATGCTTGCAATAGCAGTATACCTGGACTATGAAGTTTGGTAAATGGATGTGAAAATAATTTTTCTAAATGGAGAGCTGAATGAAGAGGTGTATATAATGCAGCTTGAAGGATTCACATCTACAGACGAGTCTAAGGTATGCAAGCTTCAACGATCCATTTATGGATTGAAGCAAGCATCTCAAAGTTGGAACATACGTTTTGATAAGGTGATCAGAACGTATGGCTTCGTTAAGAATGGAGAAGAACCTTGTATATATAAGTGCGCTAATAGTTCAGTAATTATATTTTTTGTTTTATATATGGATGATATTTTCTTAATCGAGAATGATGTTCCTACATTACAGAGAATAAAAGTGTGGCTCTCATCACAATTCTTCATGAAAGATCTAGGAGAAGCAGCCTATATTTTAGGAATGAAGATCTATAGGGATAGATCAAAGAGGCTGATCGGACTCTCTCAATCCATGTACATAGATACCATGCTAAAATGGTTCAGCATGAAGAACTTTAAGAAAGGCTATCTTCCGATAGGCCATGAAATTTTTCTCTCGAAGAAGGATTGTCCGATAACCTCTCAAGAGAGAGAGCGTATGAGTAGAATTCTATATGCCTCAGCAGTGGGTTTTATAATGTATGTCATGATATGTACAAAATCAGATGTGGCATACTCATTAGGAGTAGTGAGCAGATACCAATCAGATCCGGGTGAGAACCATTGGAAGGTTGCAAAAATTGTCCTTAAGTATTTGAGAAATACTAAGGACTAATGGCTCGTTTATGGAGAATCTGACTTGAAACTCGTGAGATACACTGATTTTAGTTTTCAGTTAGATCGTGATGATAGTAGAAATGTGTCAAGATATATCTTTATGCTAAATGATGAAGCGGTCTGCTAGAAAAGTTCTAAGCAATACGCCGTAGCTGATTCTGTTTGCGAGGCAGAGTACATCGCAGCATCCGATGCTGCAAAAGAAGCTGTGTGGCTGAAGAAGTTTATCTCTAAGCTTGGAGTGGCACCCTCTATCGATGGTCTAGTTCTGCTTCATTGCGACAGTACTGGAGCCACAGCTCTGGCAAAAGAGCCGAAGACACATCAGCGGACAAAGCATATTCTGCATTGCTATCACCTTGTCCGAGAGATCGTGGATCGTGGTGATGTCAATCTTCAAAAGATCGATGGAAAAGATAATCTGGCTGACCCATTAACTAAAGCCCTTGCAATAAAGAAGTTCAATGATCACAAAATGAAGATGGGTATACGATACTATATCGATTGACTTTAGTACAAGTGCGAGTTGTTGAAAAATATGTCTCAAAGTCAATCGTTAGTCTGTTGATGGTTGTGCTATTTGATGTAATTATATATGAATTAATAAAATATTTATTTGATAATTTTCATCATAAGCTTGTACATCTTCTATATCGAACTTCTGTGTTATGATGAAAGTCTTTAGGACTATTTTAAATCAATAGAGGATTTATCATTTAGTCCTTAAATGAGTTCGCGATCAAATGATATGCCATTACTAGGATGATAGATATATCAAGTATAGGTCATTGTGTGCCATATAGGTTGGTTGTCCTCTTAACCAAGGAGCATGGAGACACTAATATGACATGTAAGAGAAATGTAGGAGTACATTTCATTGAACATGACCAACTCCAAAGTACTCTGCTATCAAGAGTCACTCCGAAGGAATATAGGTATAAGTATCCCTCCGACCTGAGATCACCACGGTGACTTACAAGCAACTCACTGTGCTTTGGTGTCAGACTACCTAAATTTCTAATTCAAGATTGAAAGATTTCTGAGTACAGTCAAGTACTTGTAAAGTCGGTATGTGAGTCAAAATGAAATTGACCACTCCAAGAGATTAGAGAGAATGCTTTGTGTTTCAATTTAGTAAGACCTTGGCCAGGGCAATCCTTATGAGGAGTCACAGGATTTATCAGGTTGAGATACATAATGGATGTACCATTAAAAGTTGACAGTTTAAACTCTAAGTCATCCTAGCATCAAAGGTTAAAGGGATAAATTATACGGTAACTATATTCAAATAGGTTCTTGAGTGTTACTTTGCATATATTTGGCCTATCTGGACATCGGGTACCATTGCTAGATGGTTACTCCGATTGGTACAGAAATTAGTTTCTGTACTACCGGCTTAGATTTAAACCTATGGAGTTACACACATTACAAGTTTCTCTCCGATCACATGGCTAATCTGAAGAGTCTCAGTTAACGGAGACTCTGGTGAAGAGTTTCACTGTACGGGAACTCTGCTGAAGAGTTCCACTGGATAGGGACTCTAGAAAAGACTTGGACTCTATCATTAATGGAAGATTAGTTAGTGATTAGTTTACTAATTAGCTCAATTTGATTGATCATTAAAGTCTAGAGAAGTCTGATTGAATTTGATTCAATCAAGTCAAGTCTGATTAGGTTATGAGATGACCTAATCGGTAAGGAAGAAATGATCCTGATTTGATCGGATCTATGGCTCAATTAATTTATTGATTTAATCAAATTTAATTGAGATTATAGGAGTCTAATTAAATTAGATTCATCATATTTTATTTGGATCTAATTGGATTGGGTTAGAAAGAAATCCATTGGTTAAACCTTAGAGTCCCAAATGAATAGGACTCTATCACTTATGCCACCTAAATTGTATCATGCCTTTTCTTACCATACAAAATTAGTTTGTTCATGAGAAAATCAAAAAATAATTCTTCTTTTGTCACCCATTAAAGATAGAAATTGGTTGGTTTTGATTTGAATTCAATTAGTTTGAATTTCAACTTAAAATCTTATCCATATCCTTTCACACATTGGCTACTTTTGAAGGGGTCTATTGTGTATGATAAAAGGAGATCTTCCCAATTGATTTTCATGCTTAATTTTTTCTGGTAAGTCTCTCTTTAAGTTAGATAAGGGTGAGAAAAGGTTGGAGTTGAATTGAAATTCAAAAGAGTTTGAATTATAATAAAATCCAGCCCTTATCTTGTTTTATCAGGTTTGTGCGACAACCATAATAAGGCCATAATTTTGTGTGCCAAATGATGGAAACTTTTCACTGTGAGAAACCAAAGAGAAAGAGGGTCGAAAAAACTATTTTGGGACATGAGGATTTGGTGATTTTTCTTCTTTTTTGGTGTGAACAAAAGAGGAGACCATTTTTCTCTTGGGTTAGAGACCTAGAATTGTTCTAGTTTTTTTGGGTGAGGAAAAAACCAAAGAGAAGAGAGCCTTCATCTGATTTTTCTCTACCATCCAGCATCCTCCTCTGATCCATCTTTGATATCAAAAAAATATTTGACATGATCGAAGAAGAAGAAAATTAGATCTACCATCAGAAGCCGACTACGCGAGCTAGCACTCCCGCAGAGGGCTGATCGATTTGAGGAGCTTCGTGTGGACCATCCATAGAGATCTGATATTTGTGCAGCTGCGAGCGATCAGAGAGGACTTCTAGATCTACATTTTCAATTGTGGAGTTTGACTACCCATGCTCAGGTATTGGGTTTGGACCCTAGAAGTGGTAGATTAGATCTATTACCAAATACTATCTTTTGAGTTCACATGCTTGTCATTTTAGATTCAGATTTTTGTGCATATAAATTCATATCATAGATCCATTTGTAAGAGTTTTAAGATCAAATTTTATACATGTATTTATAGATTAAATAGTTTAATCTAATATTTTTTCACTGAAAAATTTTTGAAATGCATGCATGAAACCCCTACGCATCCCAATACATACTGTAAAGGTCAGATGACTTCATGTGGCTACGAGCAACCTAAAGGAGAGCCTTTCCAAGTGTTGGACCAGCAAAGATCAAGATTCTTTCAGTTTGCTAATGGTTTCTAACTTCTCTTGATCATTTTATTAGATCTAATAGTTAGATCTAGGATTGCAGCATCGATGAGATCGATGCAAGTATTTATTTTCAGATCTAAAGTATATTTTAGTTCATATTATTTGCCTTAGCATGGTAGTCTAGATCAAATCTTATGTATGTAATGTAGATTAAATTGTTTAGTCTTATTGTTCCACTGTATAAAATTTTGAAATTGCATGCATAGTACTACCACATATTTCCTTCATAAAGATCTAAGACAAACGAGGTAAGTGGATCTTATGCTCCTGATTTATTTTTAAAATTATCATATTTTCTATGCAAATAATCTATTATTGATGAAATCATATTTTTCATAAAATAAGTGTTGGTGCAAAAATCCGCTTGCGCCAGAGAAGCTGGAGTCGAGGGAGTCGCGGTCACCGTCGGAACCTGCCAAGGAAGTCTAAATCGGAGGTGGGGTTGCTCCGGCAAGACCCTCAGACGCTCAAGTCAGTTCTCTGCCTCAACAAGAATGGAGTGCTCGAACAGAGAATTTAGCAAAGTTTTGAGATAAAAAAAAAATGAGAGCTTATGGAATAACGTATCTGGGGTTCCCCTTTTATAGACGGAGAGGGCAATAAATTGATAGCGATGCCTGTAACCTCCTGGTAGTGGGCTGCCCAGAGCCTGGAGGAATTTATTACGGAGGGCAGTGGAGTGAGATCATGGCTATCGCCGTGGCTCGCCACATGGAATCAGTTACGGGGAGTGGAGCGGCGTCCGCTGTCGTGACTCGTCAGGGAGTGGTGGAATCGCACAGGATCCGCCGCAGGGAGTGGAGCAGAATCGTGGCCGTTAATACGACCTACCAGGGAGTAATGGAGCTGCGTAGGGTCCGCCGCAGGGAGTGGAGTAGTGTTGTCCGTTACTGTGGCCTACCAAGGGGTCCAGACTTGTCGGCCAAAGTTCGGTTGGTGTTGGTAGCGAGGTCCGATATCCGTAGGAGATTGGGCGAAGTCTACTTGCAGTTGGGGTCGTGGGCGGAGTCCGGCTCCCGCAGGAGTCCGGACGAAGTCTGTCTGTAGCCGTTGGAGTCGAGGACGGAGCCCGGCTCCCGTAGGAATCTGGGCGAAGTCTTCCTGCAATTAAAATCAACGACGAAGTCCGACCCCCGTAGGAGTCCGGACAAGGCTTACCAGTAGATGAAGTTGAGGATGGAGCCCGGCTCCCGTAGGAGTCTGGGCAGAGTCTACTTGTGGCAGAAATTGCGGACGGAGCCCGGCTCCCGTAGGAGTCCGGGCGAAGTCTTCCTTGCTGTCGAAATCGCGGACGGAGCCTGGCTCCCGTAGGAGTCCGGGTGAAATCTTCCTTGCTGCAGAAATCGCGGATGGAGCCTGGCTCCCGTAGGAGTCCGAGCGAAGTCTTCCTTGTTGTAGAACTCGCGGATGGAGCCCGGCTCCCGTAGGAGTCCGGGCAAAGTCTTCCTTGCTGTAGAACTCGTGGACGGAGTCCGGCTCCCGTAGGAGTCCGGACGAGGTCTTCCTTGCTGCCGAAATCGCGGACGGAGCCCGGCTCCCGTAGGAGTCCGGGCGAAGTCTTCCATGCTGTACAACTCGCGGACGGAGCCCGACTCCCGTAGGAGTCCACGCGAAGTCCTCCTTGCTGTCGAAATCACAGACGGAGCCCGGCTCCCGTAGGAGTCCGGGAGAAGTCTTCCTTGCTGTAGAACTCACGGACGGAGCCCGGCTCCCGTAGGAGTCCGGGCGAGGTCCTCCTTGCTGTCGAAATTGCGGACGGAGCCCGGCTCCCGTAGGAGTCCGGGCGATGTCTTCCTTGCTGTAGAACTCACGGACGGAGCCCGGCTCCCATAGGATTCTGGGCGAAGTTTTCCTTGCTGTAGAACTCGCGGACGGAGCTCGGCTCCCGTAGGAGTCCGGGTGAAGTCTTCCTTGCTGCCGAAATTGAGGATGGAGCCCAGCTCCCGTAGGAGTCCGGGCGAAGTCTTCCTTACTGTAGACCTCACGGACAGAGCCAGGCTCCCGTAGGAGTTCGGGCGAAGTCTTCCTTGCTGCCGAAATCGCGGACGGAGCCCGGCTCCCGTAGGAGTCCGGGCGAAGTCTTCCTTGCTGTAGAACTCGCAGACGGAGCCCGGCTCCTGTAGGAGTCCGGGCGAAGTCTTCCTTGCTGTCGAAATCGCGGACGGAGCCCGGCTCCCGTAGGAGTCTGGGCAAAGTCTTCCTTACTGTAGAACTCGCGGACAGAGCCCGGCTCCTGTAGGAGTCCGCGTGAAGTCCTCCTTGCTGCCGAAATCGCAGACGGAGCCCGGCTCCCGTAGGAGTCCGGGCGAAGTCTTCCTTGCTGTAGAACTCGCGGACGGAGCCCGGCTCCCGTAGGAGTCTGGGCGAAGTCCTCCTTGCTGCCAAAATCGCGGACGGAGCCCGGCTCTCATAGGAGTCCGGGCGAAGTCTTCCTTGCTGTAGAACTCGCGGACGGAGCCCGGCTCCCGTAGGAGTCTGGGTGAAGTCTTCCTTGCTGCTGAAATCACGGACGGAGCCCGGCTCCCGTAGGAGTCCGGGCGAAGTCTTCCTTGCTGTAGACCTCGCGGACAGAGCCCGGCTCCCGTAGGAGTCCGGGCGAAGTCTTCCCTGCTGCCAAAATCACGAACGAAGCCCGACTATCGTAGGAGTCCGGGCGAAGTCTTCCTTGCTGTAGAACTCGCGGACGGAGCCCGGCTCCCGTAGGAGTCCGGGCAACGTCTTCCTTGCTGTAGAACTCACGGACGGAGCCCAGCTCCCGTAGGAGTCCGGGCGAAGTCTTCCTTGCTGCCGAAATTGCGGATGGAGCCCGGCTCCCGTAGGAGTCCGGGCGAAGTCTTCCTTGCTGTAGAACTCGCGGATGGAGCCCGGCTCCCGTAGGAGTCCGGGCGAAGTCTTCCTTGCTGCCGAAATCGCGGACGGAGCACGGCTCTCGTAGGAGTCCGGGCGAAGTGACGGGGTTTCACTAACAGTTGTCGAAAAATGGAAGGGACTCACGAGGGTCGACCCCGTCAAAAACTTCGGCCGAGGGTATTTTATGCCCAACACCAGTCCCCCCACTTTCAAGTTTGAATTTCGAATGAAGGAAGTACGGAGAAGTTGTCCCGGTCGAAGTTCTCCGCCTATCGTCTGGGCGCAACTGTCCTCGGATATGTCAGCATTTAATGCGCGCATGCCAGAGCCCTTTTTCCGATTATGGCGACCCAAAAAGTCTTTTCGGAACTCCCACCGAGATGTGATCCCAAGCATCGCACCATGGAAATTTGCGAACAGTCAATCCTCGATAGCGGCGAGTGGGACACGAGGGACACGTGGCAAGCACCGGTTGGACTGAAGATGCCCGCCATCATAATTACGCTAAGATCCGCTGCCTATTTAAACCCCCAACCCTTCCCTCGGGGCTTTACTTCGCCAAAAGGATGATACCTTTCTTCCGTCTGAGAGCCTAGCTACTCAGCCACTCCCTCGGTGTCCCTGCCAACTCCGAGCATCCTCCGCACCGGTCTTTGCCGTCTTCAGCCCCCCGATTCCTCTCTAAGTGGTTTCCTCGCCATGTCCTCCACCCCAGAGGCCATCCTCAAGGGGATGTCGAGGGCTTGGAGGAAGGCAAGGAGGAGAATAGCGGTCCGTGAGTTCTCCGGTCATCGAGCGGCCGTCGAGGGTCCCCGTCATTTCAAAGGGGGCTCGAGGAAGAATTCCTTCAACAACAGGGGTTTAATAACAGGGACCGTCGGTAAAGGTGTTCTGCCCGAGAATTTTGGAGTAGCAAGGTGGGGTGAAATCGGTCAGGAGGGCAGAGCTGTCGTCACGAGTTATGACGGGATCCTTGATGCCGTCGGGGTCGAGGGACCAGAAGCGGTCAGCGTTGACGGTGGGGCAGTAAAGCCCATTGCGGGGGCGGTGGAAGTAGCGCATGCCGACCTTGCCGAAGTATTTTGGATGGCGGCTGTCGCGGAGCATTCGGTGATGGCGCATATCTCTGGTGCCACCACTGCCTCCAGGGTGACTCCGGTTCTTCTTGAAATAGGTCTTCGTCGCCGCTGTCGTTGCCGTTACTGCCCCCTGGAATCTATCCCATCCTTTTTCCCCTGGGGTTGGGACTTCGGAGATGGAGCGAAATGAGGCGGGGCGAGAGCCGATAGGCTTGCTACACACATTGGAAAACGTGGCTGGAAAGGATAGAAACGGGAAGAGAAGTTTGCAGCTTGAAGCGGCCTCTGGTGTGTCCTTTCCAAGCCATGTTCTCAAGCCTTGTAATAATGTATTCTTTTCTGGCCCTCCGGGTCTTGTAACGTACATCTTGTTAGTTGAAAAATGAGAAGGAGATTTTGTTACCTCGTCTGCACCTTGCATCGAATTGTTGTCTGCCGAACTTCCTTCTTCTTCTTTCTTCTCTTTTTTTTTTTTTTGACGTCGTCCTAAGGTCACCGATGGCCCTTTTATCCGTGTTGAATTATCGTTTGCCGAGCTCCTTTTCGACTTTTACATCATTCGAAGGTACCCGATTGCCATCGTATCGATCCATCTTTTCCGTCGGTGGCCGCAGGCTCGCCTGGGGCCATTCGGGTTTGGTGTCCCCCTCAGGGCTTGAGCTCGGAGGTCCGAGCTTCTGTCACCCTGAGGAAGTTGTCCTATTTTACGTCGAAAGCTTCCTTGAGAGCTGGGACTCCTGATGGGAGCCCCAATCCTTGTTGTGATAGGGTTCTCTGCATCTTGGACGCTGTTTGCTTTCCAATCGTCGCTGATGTGATCCATCGCCTTCCTTTTTCTTTTTGCTTGGAATTTTTCTCCGCTCTCAGTGAGGCTACGGGAGTTCGGCTCCCGTAGGCGAAGTCAGGGCGAAGTTCGGCTCCCGTGGGAGTCTGGACGAAGATCACCAGCAGTTGAAGTTGGTGACGAAGCCCGACTCCTGTAGGAGTCCGGACGGAATCCTCCCTGTGATTGGAGTCGCGGACGGAGCCCGACTCCCGTAGGAGTCCGGGCGGAGTCTTCCCGCAATTAAAGTAAGGTGCGAAGTCTGGCTCCCGTATGAGTCCGGGCCTTCGACTTCGCTCAATCTAGGGCGAGGTTCTCCTCCTATCCTTAGCAGGGCTGTGGGGGCATGTATGGGCGTTGCAGGATCTCTTCCCCCATCCGGTCTAAATGGAACCGGACCTTCGACTTTGCTCAAGTTAGGGTGAGGTTCTCCTCCTGTCCCTAACAGGGCTGTGAGGGCACATATGGATGTTGCAGGGCCTCTCCCCCCATCCGGTCTAAATGGAATCGGGCCTTCGACTTTGCTTAAGTTAGGGCGAGGTTCTCCTCCTGTCCCTAACAGGGCTGTGGGGGCACATATGGGCGTTGCAGGGCCTCTTCCCCCATCCGATCTAAATGGAACCGGGCCTTCGACTTTGCTCAAATTAGGGCGAGGTTCTCCTCCTGTCCCTAACAGGGCTGTGGGGGCACATATGGGCGTTGCAGGGCCTCTCCCCCCATCCGGTTTAAATGGAACCGGGTCTTCGACTTTGCTCAAGTTAGGGCGAGGTTCTCCTCCTATCCCTAACAGGGCTGTGGGGGCACATATGGGCGTTGCAGGGCCTCTCCCCCCATCCGGTCTAAATGGAACCGGATCTTCGACTTTGCTCAAGTTAGGGCGAGGTTCTCCTCCTGTCCCTAACAGGGCTGTGGGGGCACATATGGGCATTGCAGGGCCTCTCTCCCCATCCGGTCTAAATGGAACCGGACCTTCGACTTTGCTCAAGTTAGGGCGAGGTTCTCCTCCTGTCCCTAACAGGGCTGTGGGGGCACATATGGGCGTTGCAGGGCTTCTCCCCCCATCCGGTCTAAATGGAACCGGACCTTCGACTTGTCGGGATGAGGTTTCCCTTTCGTTTTTGATACAGTTTGTTTGAATTGCCCAAAGACATATAGGTATGCAATTTTTAATTAAAACGAAGTTACTGGTAGTACATCCGTAAGTTTTTCGAGCTCCACAGTCGTGGGAGGTCGGCTCCTCCGAGTTCCTTAAAATAATAAGTTTCGGGCCGGACTACTTCTTTGACTTCATACGGTTCTTCCCAGTTTGGGACGAGTTTCCCTCGGTCCTGAGGTTGCGAGTGTTGCTCCTAGATTGATTTTGATGATTACAAAGCAGATTGAAGGGATACAAATAATTTTAAATTGAAAAAGTCCTTATGCTCTTCAAGGGCAAAATCATAATTTTACTAAAATCCTGATTTGATGGTATCATTTGATAGAACAAATGATTTGTAAACTATTGGTAAAAATTTCATTGTACTTGGACTTATATTTTTGAAGTTATGAAGGTTTGAAGTGTATGAGTCGACTCATGAGTCAACTCATGGCACTGTGAGCTGATTGGCACGCAAAAAAATTCCCATGACATGCTGGATTTTGACTTGGCACGACCTGTGAGTCGACTCATGAGTCGACCCACAAGGCATGAGTCAACTCATGAGTCGACCTCTGCTGATTTGAGCCGAAAAATCCAGAAATCAGACTTCTGGGCTGTTGCAACAGAAGTCGACTCATGAGTCGACTCCTGATGCATGAGTCGACTCATGAGTCGACCCCTGCGACGGAAAATGTCAGCAACGGCTATTTTTTTGTCCATTTTAATTGCCTTTTATGCTTCCTAAAATTGCTCTAACGGCTCCTTATCTGCCTAAATTGTTTTCTCTTGCTTCTAATGCTACAAAATGCTTAAAATGGTGAAAGAAATTGCAGATTAAATAGAGATCAAACGTGAGAACAAATGAAGGAGAGAGGATCCGAAATCTGCACGAAAAAGCTTGAGATCAACGAAAAATCCAAAAAGAAAAAGAGAGAGGATCCACAAAATACCAGAGAGATTGTGAAAGAGAAAAGCAAGAGCTTTCAAGAAGAGAATCTTTCAAGCCTATTGTTTCAACCTTGATCTAGAGATTGTTCAAAGCTTTCAAGAGATCTTCAATCAACAATCAACCTCTTCTCAAGCATTCAAGCGTTCATCCACTTTGAGAAAATCCGAAAAGGGGTTCATCATTTGAGTAAAGTTTTTATTGTTATATTTGCTCATTTAAGGAGCTGTTATTGTATTAATCTGTGCTCTAAATATTCTTACTCTTTGTGAGTTTTTGTTCTTATTTTTGGAGGATTTCCAAAACAAGGAAAGGTTGATCCGAACCTGAAATCGGAGTATTTTGGGTTTACTTGTACCCGAAAAACAAGTGATCTAGCTTGGGATAGCTAGTGTCAGAGTTTTCGACGTTTTGTATTCGGGTTGAATACAAAGGATAGTGGATTGAAATTCCCAAGTAGGATCTTGGGGAGTGGATGTAGGTGCAAGATTAGCACCGAACCACTATAAATCCTTGTGTTTGTGGTGTGCTTTATCGCTTCTTTTATTTCTTTATTATATTCTTGCATTCCTGCTTTAGGTATTTAATATTGAATTAAATCTTTTTCTTTTCATTATAAAAATATTATAAGTAATCGTTGGGCTTAAAATTTTTAGAAACCCAATTCACCCCCCCCTCTGGGTTGCATAGCTGGCAACAAGTGGTATCAGAGCCGGTGCTCTAGCCCTTCTTTGATCTAATAATCAAAGAGCCAAAGATCTATGGCAACCCATGTTGGTACTTCTCTAGCCGAGGGGCAATCAACAAACCGACCTCCACTTTTCAATGGGTCTAATTACACCTATTGGAAAGCTCGGATGAAGATTTCATACAAGCACTCGACTATGATATGTGGAGTATCATAGTGAATGGTCCTCACACACCCACCAAGATATAGATGGTGAGGAATCAACCAAACCCGAGAAAGAATGGGATGAGGTTGACAAGAAATTGGCACAATTAAATGCCAAAGCCATGAATGTTCTTTATTGTGCACTAGATGCAAGTGAATTTAATCGCATTTCTACTTGTGCATCTGCTAAAGAAATATGGAATAGGTTAGAAGTAACCCATGAGGGAACAAATCAAGTAAAAGAGTCTAAAATAAACATGCTTGTACATAAATATGAATTGTTCAAAATAGAGCATGATGAGTCCATAACTGCTATGTTTACTCATTTTACTGATATAATCAATGGTTTAAAGAGTCTTGGCAAATCTTATACTAACAGTGAACTTGTAAGGAAGATTCTCAGGTCACTGCCAAGAACTTGGGAAGCCAAGGTGACTGCCATCCAAGAAGCAAAGGACTTGAACACTCTACCTCTAGAAGAGCTTCTTGGATCCTTGATGACTCATGAACTTAGCTTGAAGCAACATCAAGAGGATGAAGTCAAAAAGAAAAGAACCATTGCCCTCAAATCCACAACTTCGCCTGATTATGAAACGGATGACTCTGAAGATGAAGATCAGGATGAAGAGATGGCTCTCATCACCCGAAAATTTAAGAAGTTTCTAAGAAAAAGGAAACAGGGGATGAGAAAGAAATTCACAAAAGGGGATCAAAGCAAAGAAAAGGAGAAAGATCAACCCCCTATATGCTACGAGTGCAAGAAGCCGGGACATTTCAGATCCGAATGTCCACAATTGAAGAAAGGTCCAAAGAAGTTCAAAAAGAAGCAATGATGGCGACCTGGAGTGCGAGTGATGACTCAAGCTCCGACGAGAAAACCTCAACAGAACAAGCCAACCTGTGCCTGATGGCACACGAAAATGAGGTAACTTCTGAATCCACTAGTGAATTTACTTTTGAAGAATTGCATGAAGCATTCTATGATTCAATTGATGAATTAAAGAAACTTGGGAAGAAAAACAAAGAACTGAAATTGGAAAATCAGTCCTTAGTAAAACAAGCTGAAATCTTTCAATTGAAAAATTCACCTTGATTCAAGAAAATCAAAACTTAAAGGATGAAATGAACAAGCTGAAATCTATAGTAGATAAGTTCACCTTAAGTTCAAACAAACTAAATATGATCCTTGAAAATCAGAAAGCTATATATGATAAGGCTGGACTTGGTATAAACCCTGAAGAAACAAAATTTCTGAAGGATATTTATGTAAATTATTCAAGTAACAAGTCTACAAATATTACTTGTTTTAAATGTGGAAGAATAGGACATAAATCATATACATGTCTTATTAACAAATATGCAAACACAAAAAAAATATGGGTTCCAAAAGGAACCATTCTGACTAACCGAAAGGACCCAAGAAAGCTTGGGTACCTAAGACAGAAACTTGATCTTTGCTTGCAGGTGTGTCTAGCATCCCAAGAAGGAAATAGGAAATGGTATTTTGACAGTGGATGCTCTAGACACATGACTGGTGATGAATCACAATTCATCACGCTTGATGCTAAGGATGGAGGGATGGTCACCTTTGGAGATAATGGCAAAGGAAAGATCATCGAGATAGGTAACATTGGTATCACTCCCTCCAAATACATTGAGAATATTTTATTAGTTAAAGGTTTAAAGCATAACTTACTTAGCATTAGTCAATTCTGTGATAAAGGGTATAAAGTAAGTTTTGAATCATCTGTTTGCATTGTGACGAGTCCTATTAACGATGGCATTAAATTTATAGGACATAGGCATGGCAATGTTTATATGGTAGACTTGAATGATTTAACTAAATTAGACATGCAATGCCTAGTTTCCTTAAATGCTAAAATAAATGAGACTAGTTGGCTGTGGCATCGTAGACTTGCACATATTAGCATGCATTCTCTTTCAAAATTAATTAAAAAGGATTTAGTTCTCGGTTTGCCAAAACTGAATTTTGAAAAGGATAGAATTGTGATGCATGCCAATTAGGTAAACAAACTAGAGTATCATTTAAATCCAAAAATATTGTTTCAACTTCTAGACCTTTAGAGCTCTTACATATGGATTTATTTGGACCAACTAGAACCACTAGTCTAGGAGGAAAACGATATGGATTTGTAATAATAGATGATTACTCTCGTTTTACTTGGGTTTTCTTTTTAGCTCACAAAAATGAAACTTTTCAAATTTTCACTAAATTTCATCGAAAAGTCACTAATGAAAAAGGGTTTTCAATTCAAAATATTAGAAGTGATCATGGAACAGAATTTGAAAATCATGACTTTGAAAATTTTTATGATGAAAATGGAATTGGCCATAACTTCTCTGCTCCTAGGACACCCCAACAAAATGGGGTAGTTGAAAGGAAAAACAGAACCTTAGAAGAAATAGCCCGTACCATGCTTTGTGAAAGCAACCTTCCAAGATATTTTTGGGCGGAAGCTATTAACACAGCATGTTACATTTTAAATCGTGCTTTAATAAGACAATTTTTAAAGAAAACCCCTATGAACTTTGGAAAGGAAGAAAACCAAATATTGCCTATTTTCATATTTTTGGTTGCCGATGTTTCGTATTAATTAATGGCAAAGAAAAACTTAGTAAATTTGATGCAAAATCAGATGAAGCAATCTTTCTAGGCTACTCCTCCACTAGTAAAGCATTTAGAGTTTTCAACAAAAGAACTTTAGTAGTTGAGGAGTCCATACATGTTGTCTTTGATGAATCTAACGATCTTCCTTCAAGGAAGAATGAGGGTGTTGATGATGCAGATCCACTAATAGAAGGTATGAAGGAGATTACTCTGAAAGATTCAGCAACTCCAGAAGACGAAGATCAAGAAGACGAACAAAATGAGAAAGGTGAAGAAACTCAAGAACAACCTCAAGGTACAAATGACCTACCCAAGGAATGGAGGTATGTTCACAACCACCCTAAGGAGTTAATTATTGGTGATCCTATGCATGGGGTAAAAACACATTCTTCACTTAGAGATGTACTTAATCATTGTGCATTTGTATCTCAACTTGAACCTAAAACTTTCGAAGAAGCTGAAAATGATCATAACTGGATTAATGCTATGCAAGAAGAACTTAATCAATTTGAAAGAAATAATGTTTGGACCTTAGTGAAAAGACCTAAAGATTATTCAATAATTGGCACAAAATGGGTCTTTAGAAACAAATTAGATGAGCATGGAAATGTAATTAGAAATAAAGCAAGACTGGTTGCTAAGGGATATAATCAAGAAGAAGGAATTGATTTTGATGAAATCTTTGCACCTGTTGCTAGATTAGAAGCTATTAGACTTCTACTTGCATATGCTTGCTTTATAAATTTCAAGTTATTTCAAATGGATGTTAAAAGTATATTTTTAAATGGATATATCTCTGAAGAAGTATATGTAGAACAACCCCCTGGATTTGAAAATCATGCTTTTCCTAATCATGTTTTTAGATTAAACAAAGCTCTATATGGATTAAAACAAGCACCTAGAGCATGGTATGAAAGGCTAAGCAAATTTTTACTAGATAATGGTTTTTCAAGAGGTAATATAGATACAACTCTATTTATTAAAAGAAATCAAAATGATATGCTAATTATACAAATTTATGTTGATGACATAATTTTTGGGTCTACTAATGAATCCCTTTGTCAAGACTTTGCTAAGCTTATGCAGGGAGAGTTTGAGATGAGCATGATGGGAGAACTCACCTTCTTCCTCGGACTCCAAATCAAACAATCAAAAGAGGGAATCTCCATCACCCAAAGCAAGTACACCAAGGAACTACTCAAAAGATTTGGAATGGAGAACTGCAAACCAATTGGCACACCAATGAGTCCCTCAAGTAAGCTTGACAAGGATGATGAAGGTAAAAGCGTAGACTTAAAATACTATAGAGGTATGATTGGCTCATTATTATATCTAACTGTAAGTAGGCCTGATATCATGTTTAGTGTTTGCTTATGTGCTAGATATCAATCTAATCCTAAGGAATCTCATTTGAATGCTGTTAAAAGAATCCTTAGATACTTAAATGGTACACAAACTATAGGGTTATGGTACTCTAAGGACTCACAAATTAATTTGTTAGGATATTCAGAAGCTGATTTTGCTGGATGTAAATTAGATAGAAAAAGCACAAGTGGAACTTGCCAATTTCTTGGAGTTAACCTAATCTCATGGTTTAGCAAGAAACAAAATTCGGTGGCACTGTCTACGGCTGAGGCCGAATACATTGCGGCTGGAAGTTGTTGTGCTCAAATCTTGTGGATTAAGCAACAACTCGAAGACTTTGGAATCAAACTTAATGAAACACCAATAAGATGTGATAATACAAGTGCCATAAATCTATCTAAAAATCCAATACAACACTCAAGATCAAAACATATTGAAATAAGACATCATTTCATAAGAGAACATGTTCAAAATAAAAATATAATTCTTGAATATGTTTGCACTGAAAATCAATTAGCTGATATCTTTACAAAGGCCCTTAGTGAGGATAGATTCTGTGAAATTAGGAGAAATCTAGGAATTCTAGATCTATTTGCCTAAAATTTCTCAATTTCCAAAGAATTGATTAGAGCTCAATTTTAAATATCTATCCTGGTCCCAAAAACTCAAATTTATCATTCTAAAAACTTATCATTGAGCAAAATTCCTTCTCCCAAAATTTCGATTTTTTTTGGAATTTATTTGCATTTTTCCTGAATTTCTGAACTTCATGAG